>NC_142488.1:19987806-20612806 GCF_049115385.1 Moschus berezovskii | reverse complement strand
ATTTTATATAAGTTTTTAAAGTTTTTTTTTTTTCACAAAAAAAGTGTCAGAAAGCTGGAAGAATAAAAAATTATGTCCAATATTCTTATTGGAGAAGGAAATGGCAACCCACTCCAGTGTTCTTGCCTGGAGAATCCCAGGGACGGGGGAGCCTGGTGTGCTGCCGTCTATGGGGTTGCACAGAGTTGGAATAATTTCATCACTTATTTACTTTTCGTTCTGAGCCTTCAGAAAATTTGCAGCTATCAATAATCATCTTTTTAAACATCAAGAATGAGGATTTCTTTTTTCTCTGTGTATTTATATCTATTCTGATTATAATGCTATATTCCATGCCTTAAAGGGATACAGGCACATACACAACATAATCTCAGCTTTGCAAATTCCATAAAATTTTTGGTTTCATATTTGTCTTCAGAAAAAACATTCCTCAAGCTATCTGGGTACTATGCTTAATAGCTGTATATCTACTATCTGATTCATTATATATTAGGATCATAAAGAAAAGTTTAAAAAGATAATGGTTTTGCTTCTCATCATCAGCTAAAACAACTGAAGAAAACTTAAAGGAATGAGTATTGAACTAAAATATATTGTTTAAATATAAAATAAAAAAGAATCATCTTTCATATTGTCTTCAACAGGTATGCTAAGTAATGCAATTCATATTGTTTAAAAATTACATATACAGTTTGTCCTGGTTTTTGGTCTGAAATGTCCCAGTTTCAAATCCCAAGAGCCCAAGTCCATTTTTCAGGTCACCTAGAATGTCTGTTTCAGGAAGGCTTAAACACTAACCCTGAGAATATAGCAAAAATAATATTGAAAGCCATGTTTGAGATGAGTGATAGACTGTCTTGGCTGAGCTTTCATATGGTTTAATACTTACTACATGAACCATAAAATATGTAGCCTGCCTACCCCAGTATACATGTATCTCACTACTACTTGAATCTTAATATCCCTTTTAGAACACAAACTCTGTATAACTTACTATTATACACTAGCCTTTTACCTTCACCTGTTTTGAATTTTCCATTTTCAGCTCTAGGTTACTTGAATATGTGGATAGAAAGGGCAAATTCACAAATAATCAAAATTAATTTCTGTATTCCATTTGAACATGAACATTCCAAAATATCATTCAGAATATGAAGCACAGTTATCAATCACCTTAAACATCTGAAATTAAACCAAAATCCTTTTTAAAAAAAAATCACTCATTTCAGAATCAGGTCTTTCTTCATTGCCATTCAATACCAAAAGTAGCAGAGAAACACTCCTTTAAATTTTTTGTGAAACAACAAACTGACTTGAGGGTCAAGATCTTTTGCTATACAAGATAACTAAAATTGCCGTTTATTAAGTTCCCATTAAAATGCCAGATTGTGAACTAGATCAATTTCCAATATTCACAGAAATTCACCTATAATAATCCAACAAAGTGATCCACCTTATAGATGAAGACAAAATTATATGAAGTAATTTGCTAAAATTCATACAGTTTGTAAAAAGCAGAGCCATGATGAATTCATATCTACTTTATATCAAAGCCCACTATACTATTTTGCCATAAAATAAAAGAGTAAATAATATAAAAGGTCAACTAGGAAGGTAAAGGAGGTAATACTCATATGGATAAAATATAATGAAGTTAAACATGATAGATACTGTCAATAAACTTACAGGTCAAATTATTTTGTATAAGTCCTTAATAAAACATTAAAAATCACTTCTAGGATTATTTTTACAAAATTCTATAATCTTTTAAGTTTTTTTTTAGTATTTATAAATACATGCCCTAACAATTTAAACCATAAATATCAATTCAATTAAGTCCTTAAAAAGCTCTTATTTTCTCCTGGGAATTTACTTTGAGTAAATAACAACTGGATTAAGATAAAACAAGTTAGATTAAATTCAAGTAGGCATTCTTTTCAGAAAGGATTATATACACAATATGTTCACATACATCTTTATTTAAAAATGTATACTTAAGAATAACTCACAGTTTACTTTTACTGATTTGTATTTAAAACAATGTAAAGGTAACAAAATTGATTATAGAGAGTATACACACATAATTTAGAGGAAGATGTTCATCAAAAAGAAATATTACTAATGTTGGCTTCTGAAGATGATTTTTCCATTTTCTTGAATGAAGATTTAGAAAAAAAAGAAAATACATTAGACAGGTAAATATGCGGGGAAATACCAAAAATATGAACTGGCAGAAAGTCAGAATAACAACTTAATTAAAGACACTTATTATAGGAAAGACCACGGCAGTGGCAAAGTTGTTTCTGGTGCTTAAATTGACATGACAGTAACTATTCTTTAAGGTTTTCTGTATTTTTTAAACTAACAAGTATTATTATCTTATAAACATTTTTAAGAGACAGAAGACCTAATAAATATGCATAAAAATTTTTAAAAATTATGGCACAATAGTAAATGAAAGAGACCATTTTCAAAATACTTATGCATATGTATATGCATGAAAAATGGGGCTAAGCCTCAAGTCTCCCAGGACTCATCATTCCCACCCTCTGTCCCTTGCCCCAAGTATTCTAAGTTCCACCAAAGTTGAACCTTGCAAACTGATACTTTTATGACCATTTCTTAACTATATAACAATCTAATTAATCATTTTTTTGTGTTTGAACTGGAAAAAATTTCAGATAGAATAATTTTAGGTTAAGCTGATACCCGTTAGAGTAGGCATCATGCAAGTATTTCAATGCTGAGAAGTGCGTGGGTACCTGTCTCACTTTTCTGTTTCAGGTGCTGACAGTGCTCTAAATATCTGCAGCTTCAGTTCTTTGTGAGAATTCTTTCCATTTAAGACTTTAAAACCAGTTTCCCTTTTTTCTCAAATGTGTTATTATAATCAATCTTATGTGGGAAAGAGGTGCTGGGGGAAGAATCTCTTTTAAAGATTTCAACTATAATGGTCTAAACCCATCACAACTGGAAATAAGAAAAACAGATACAGTAAGATTAAATAAATTCTTCCAAACAGAACTTGTTAAAAGAAATGTATCTTTCTCCTCTATTGCTGGCATTACTTAAAATATAAGTAGCTAATATCAAAAGGCACTTTCTACTTACTTCACAGAAACACCCTTTTGTGTTAAGAAGGGAAAAAAATCTATTTGTGACAGTTTATTTTTAGATATTGATCATCTCATCTTGCTGCAAAGGGAATAAAAATAATTAAAGTTGAGTGAAAAATAATTTGAAGTACAGCATATTTAAAAGCATAACTATCATCATAACTGTTCAGATGAGATTTCTTGAAAGCCTAGTAATAAATGCATGCCCTAGATATTTTTTTTAATCTATACTTTGCTTATTCAAATTGGCCTCTTTTACTGGCAGCTTAAGTTTAATTCAGTCTTTAGATGTTGCATACAAGTCCAAGTGAATGCAATGATTACTGTGTATTTAATGGCTGAATGAGACCATTAGATGGACACTGTTTGTAAACTACATAATTTATTTCAAAATATACTAAGTATTCATCTATGCTGTGCTCTTCCATCAAACTGAAGTAGTATTTCTTCAATGTACATAGCATTCTTTTCATATTTTTCTAACTCAAATTCGTTTTAGAAAATTTGAAAACCACAAAAAAGTAGTCTAAATAAATTAAAATTACCCATATTTTCATCATCAAGAAGCAAACAGTCACTCCTATTGTTAAGATAGGAGTCAACAGACAAGAAGAGAGCCCATAAAGACCTTGTATCAAAGATAAGTCATCACATAACAGTAGAAAACAGTAGATTATTTAAGAGATGATTTATAAACATTCATTTCACGACTATCAGTTTCCTCTAAAAATATGTTTTGCTAGCATTATATAAAACTCATGGTGTTTCTGAAGCTTTGTTCACTTTCACTCTAGCATTGGAAAATGGTTATAAGGATCAGTAATTTTATTTTAATTAATGAATAAACTGAGATGAAAAGTGATGGGTATCTCTGGATATCTCTGGGGTTCTTAATATGAGTAGCAGAGATAGAACTGCAGCTTTTACACAGGAGGTGAAATAAAAATGAGTAACAATTCAAACATTTAATTCTAGACTTTTCTGGAAGAGCATAAATGAGCACGTGCTAAACCATATAAGATAACTGGGGCTCAGGTCAATTTATTTTAACAAGTAAGTAATGAGCACATATTGTTCCTGTCTTCGAGGAGATAACAATCTAATGGAAGAAAGATAAGTAAGATTCACAACAGAATATAACTGACAAGATATAAAACACATGTAAAGTAAGAGATTTCTATCTTTGCCCATACAACAAAGAATTAGATCTGAGAAGTTAATAAAAAGGACAAAACGGAATCATATAAGATAACCAATGCAGAAAAAAGAACAAAGACCAGACTGGAGACAAAGAAGACAAACAGCAGGGTGGTATATTTAATTTAATCCCAACCACATCAGTAATTATATTAAATATAAACGGTCAAAGTAGGGGGAATATAAACAATTATGAGAAACGGTAAAAATTTCACAAGTGAGGTGGTAGCCCCTAGAAGCCTTAAAGGATGGGACATGATTTTGGCAGGCAGAGATAAAAAGATATATGGGGAATGTTCTGAGGCGGCCTCAAAACATAAACAGATGAAACTACAAGATCTATTTTACCAACAATAACTCATCCACATGAACTAGAGTACAATTAAGATACAAAGGAGAATTAGAGAATAAAATCAAAATTATGTTAGAACCATACTCGGAATCCTTTGAATTCCAAAGAGAGGAATTTGTAATCAGTTTGGAGATTAGGGGAAAATTGCTGAAAGCGACAGAATCAGAGCAGGGCTTTAGGATGACTAGTCTGAACGTGATCCATTCTATGCTTGTAAGTAGACTAAACCAGAATGTCATGAAGATGTGCTTTATTAAGAAAAATTTACATCTAATATTTCCTTTAAGGTACAACAGAAAAGAGTTAAAGTAGATGAATTATGACATCAAGTCAGGTACATATTGGGATACAGTAGGCAAGGCAAGAATCAAGAACATTCATGTACAGAGAACTTTCTGTTTGGAAATATCTTAAAAGTGACGTGTGGAACAGGACATGTGATCGGGAAATGAGGGTGAGATATAAGGAACAGTGACAAATGTAATGAGCTACTTAACTTTAAAAAATAAATAAATAAATGGGTTATATCAGGGCAAAATGTCCTAAGAAGGGCAAGGCATCCTCTTCAAAACAGAGTGTACAGTGGGTGGAGGACAGAGCAAGTCCTTCTATGTCCTCAGTATACTTGGAGTATTTCAATTATTTGGGGATAATTTCAGTTTTCCAATGAATTACGTATTTGATTTCTACTGAACCATTTGTCTTTGAATAAGAAAAATCCCAAACCAGTATTTTATAAATGCTTGCTAAATAGGCAAAACCACTACAATACTGTAATTAGCCTCCAATTAAAATAAATTTATATTTAAAAAGAATATGATACTAATAAATTAACAGAAGGAAATTCTGCCAGGTAATACCTGTTGCACAATTGTTGTTAATTCCAAGCAGAGCTGTATGACATTATTCCTTGTAACTGAATAGTCTGTGACAGCAGCAAATGGTGATCTATAAAGGGAAAAGGAAAATTGTGATTAATTGGAACAGCTTTCGAAAGGTCCCCAAATACAACAGCATAAAATAAGGTTTTGAATAATGTGAAACAAATTATTCTTAACATTACATAGTGATAAAAATATTCAGAACACACTTAAGGAAAAAAATTTAACAGAAATGCTTGGAAGAGAATTAAATACAAGAAAAAATGCTTGCTTTCCATCATACTACTCTCTCTTTTTTTAGTCCTTAATACTTAAAAGTTCTCTGGTACTCACAAAGTCTCTTCACTACATGTAAAATTAAAAAAAAATGGCATACTTAAGCAAAGACATATTGGGTTATTTTCAAATGAAGCTAACACTGCTGAGTCCAGTATCTTCCAGAAACAGTCACAATCTAGAGCTTAGTCTCATGACAGGTATAACTTACTGAGGATTTATTATGTGCTAACTGCTTTACATGTACCAAATAATTTTTACAACTCTTATAGGCACTATTATTGTTGTTTGCTTAGTCACTAAGTCATGTTCGACTCTTTGGGACCCCATGGACTGTAGCCCATTGGGCTCTTCTGTTCATGGGATTTCCCAGGAATCCTGGAGTGGGTTGCCATTTCCTTTTCCAAGACACTATTATTTACTCCCATTTTACACATGAGACACTTGAGGTACAGTAAGCTTAAGTGAAAACTAGTAAGTGGTGGAGCTAGTATTCAAACAGAGGAAGGCTGACTCCCAGATTCCATACCCCAGAGTTAAACACTAATATACCAACTGCTGTGAGTTTAAGTAGCTTTTCACTTGTACTAAACTAATGCCTTATGTCACTTCACATCCTTTTTCAAACAATTTGGCATACAAATAATATATATTTGTAGAAGGTTTATATTTTCAAGAATGTTACAGGCAGCAGTAGTCTTCCCAAGCAAGTGTTTTGCCGCCAAATGAATTTACAGTGGCCTTCCCTTGTGGCTCAGCTGGTAAGGAATCCTCCTGCAATGCGGGAGACCTGGGTTCAATCCCTGGGTTGGGAAGGTCCTCTGGAGAAGGGAAAGGCTACCCACTCCAGTATTCTGGCCTGGAGAATTCCATGGACTTTATAGTCCATGGGGTCGCAAACAGTCAGACACAACTGAGTGACTTTTACTTCCATTATTCTTTATCCTCTTTCTTGTCTATGAATGCCAATTAGGTTTTTTATATGGGAAGCCCAGTTTAAAGAAAACAAGAACACAAAAAGAAAAGATATGGGGGTAAAAATCTAGTCAGATAACTAGAACTTCAGTGCTTCGGATAACTCTTAAGGCAATTTATATAAAACTGCCTCCTGGTTACAAGCTGAATGTCTCTCTTATAGAAAAACTCTAGAACTCAAGCACCTCCCATTGTCATAGGGGTCCATATGAGAGGCTCTTTATTATAGCTTTAAAAATCATATTTTTCACTTACCTATTTTGGCCATTCTCATAGCTATAGAGGGGCATATCACAGATTTAATTGGTATCTTCCCAAAGTTATATGCATTTTCACTATGTATTTATTATCTATATTTAAGAGCTATCTAATTTCCCTGATAATTTTCCAACTGGTTTAGGTAGTTTGTGTTTTTGAAGGAATTGATTCATATCATTGAAGCTGTCAAATGTATTTATAAAGAGTTTTTTGTAGTATTTGTTATCCTTTTAATTTTGATTGACTTCTCAACATACTGTTTCCATTTTCATTCATTTAGTTCTTTGATCATTATTATTTGCTCCCTTCTGCTTTGGGCTTATTTTCTATTTTAATTCTTTTAAGCATGCAATGGCAAGCCACTCCAGTACTCTTGCTTAGAAAATCCCATGGATGGAGGAGCCTGATAGGCTGCAGTCCGTGGGGTCACTAGGGGTCGGACACGACTGAGCGACTTTACTTTCACTTTTCCCTTTCACACATTGGAGAAGGAAATGGCAACCCACTCCAGTGTTCTTGCCTGGAGAATCCCAGGGACGGGGGAACCTGGTGGGCTTCCGTCTATGGGGTCACACAGAGTCGGACACGACTGAAGTGACTCAGCAGCAGCAGCAGCAGCAGCAACATGAGATCTAACCTCTTAAAAAATGTAACCGTAAAAGAGAGTGTGGAGAAATTAAGAAGATGGTGCCAGTCAGTCACTCTCACCCCCTCGTCCCATGTTCTGTAAACAATGGCTGTGCACAGTTATGTAACAGCTGAGATCACTTATAGCACTGCACACACATGTCACAAGGTACTTACTTGGTCAACGGGCTACCTTGTACGGTATGCCTGTATGAGCTTCACCATGTAAGCCCTGGTTACTACAGCATTGGGGCTACACCATGGGAGTGACACCATGGTTATGTTACATGAAGTTATCTTATGGCTATGTTGTGGCTACATTATGGATATGTTATGGCTGTTGCTATGGCTGCTGTGTCAGATAGGAGAGAGGCTGTGTTATGGCTGTCAGGCCAGACAGGAGAGAATAAACGCATCTGCAGTTCCCATGGCTCCTCGAGTCTTCTTCCAGTCTCTTCAGTTCAGTTCAGTCGCTCAGTCGTGTCCGACTCTTTGCGACCCCATGAATCACAGCAAGCCAGGTCTCCCTGTCCATCACCAACTCCCGGAGTTCACTCAAACTCATGTCCACAGAGTCGGTGATGCCATCCAGCCATCTCATTCTCTGTCATCCCCGTCTCCTCCCGCCCCCAACCTTTCCCAGCATCAGAGTCTTTTCCAGTGAGTCAACTCGTCGCATGAGGTGGCCAAAGTATTGGAGTTTCAGCTTTAGCATCAGTCCTTCCAATGAACACCCAGGATTGATCTCCTTTAGAATGGACTGGTTGGATCTCCTTGCAGTCCAAGGGACTCTCAAGAGTCTTCTCCAGCACCACAGTTCAAAAGCATCAATTCTTTGGCAATCAGCTTTCTTCACAGTCCAACTCTCACATCCATACATGACCACGGGAAAAACCATAGCCTTGACTAGACGGACCTTTGTTGGCAAAGTAATGTCTCTGCTTTTTAATATGCTGTCTAGGTTGGTCATAACTTTCCTTCCAAGGAGTAAGCGTCTTTGAATTTCATGGCTGCAATCAGCATCCGCAGTGATTTTGGAGCCCCCAAAAATAAAGTCTGACACTGTTTCCCCATCTATTTCCCATGAAGTGATGGGACCAGATGCCATGATCTTCGTTTTCTAAATGTTGAGCTTCAAGCCAACCTTTTCACTCTCCTCTTTCACTTTCATCAAGAGGCTTTTGAGTTCCTCTTCACTTTCTGCCATAAGGGTGGTGTCATCTGCATATCTGAGGTTATTGATATACACCAGGTATCTAGAACTTTTTCATCTTGCTTAAATGAAACCTTTTGCCCATGCCTGTTAATTTTTCTATTTTGGATCTTTTTTCTCAGGTTTTACAAATTTCCCTTTCAGAACTGCTTTAGCTGTGTCCCACAAAAACTGCATTATCATATTGTCATATATAAAAATTGCATTATTATATTTTATTATATTTGAATTATAATATTGTCACCCTGTTTATTTAACTTTATATGCAAAGCATATCATAAGAAATGCTGGGCTGGATGAAGCACAAGCTGGAATCAAGATTGCCGGGAGAAATAACAATAACCTCAGATATGCAGATGATACCACCCTTATGGCAGAAAGTGAAGAGGAACTAAAAAGCCTCTTGATGAAAGTGAAAGAGGAGAGTGAAAAGGTTGGCTTGAATATACATTAACCCTATACTTCTCATAACTGTTTGCTACAAGTATTCTTCCAGTTTGTCATCTATCTTATACTTAATCATATTTTCAATATTATACAGTCAAACAGTATATTTCTTTGCATTTTATTGCATATTTTAAAACACTTCATAAGTCTACATCTAGAAATGATTTTGTCTATATTTTCTCCAGTTTCCTTATGAACTAATGCTTCTCGCTTAAATAAATAATATACCAATTACTTTAGTGAATAGGTAGTGCTCCATCATAATTTATTTTAGAAAGGCTTAATCAAGTGCCCAAATTCCATTCATTTAATGACCCTTTCTTTTTCCAGTGAAAGTGAAGTCACTCAGTCGTGTCCGACTCTTTGCGACTTCATGGACTATACAGTCCATGGAATTCTCCAGGCCAGAATACTGGAGTGGGTAGCCTTTCCCTTCTCCAGGGGATCTTCCCAACCCAGGGACTGAACCCAGATTTCCCTCATTGCAGGTGGATTTTTTACCAGATGAGCCACAGGGGAAGCCCTCTTTTCCCAGGAGTTTTAACATATTGTTTTCTAAATGATTCTATATACCAGTCTATTTTGTGCTGTGTTCCACTACTGCTTATTACTATTTCAAAACAGTATATTTTTCCAACAAAATTTACTAAAACTTAAGGAGTCATTAAGAATTCAAATAATGTTAATTAGAGCAAAATGTATGCAATTAATTAATCTGTGTTCTCTGCTTAAAAAATTAACCTCTTTAATTGTAAGCAGGATCCAGTTTTAAACAAATCTATACTGATGGAAATTTTCTAAAATGTGTGATTGTAGAAATCATTGCATAGCTATATCTAAATTTATTAACTCATTAAACTTAAAAGGGATAAATTTTATAGAATGTAAATTAGGCCTCAATAAAACTATTTTTTAATTATGTAAGATATAAGTACTTCTAGGAAAACATCATTTTAAAAAACCACCCCAAGACCATTTTTGCTGCACTGAAGCATAAAAATTGGCATTTTAATTAAGAATTCAAAGTGCTTCTGGCATGATTAGAAAGAGCTTCGGTTCCTAGTTTTGCAAAGGTCAAAGACTGTTAACAAAATCTAAAACTTCATTCAGAAGTGATGAAGTACAGCATGATTTTCCCTATAAATTCTTTTAAAAAAAAACTCATTTGATCTTTAAAATGTACCAAAAGAAAAATCTATTTGATAACTGAATGCCTGTAGCAAACTGAATTCTAAGGCATGTTTTCCACTTTCCTGATCATTCACATTTCAAGTAAGACCAGTTTCTCACTCAAGATTAAGTGTCCAAAAAAATGGAAAAAAAATCTAAACATATAGCAAGGAAAACTTAAATTTTATCTTGTAGAGAATCCCCCTAAAGTTTTCATTTTAAAGTAAATCACATATAACCATACTGACAACCATTCTTAGATAGCAGATATTAATATTTGGTATTATGATCTCGGCTATACACATACATAAATAAAAGAAGGCTGACAGGTTCCAATCTTCGTGAGTTACCAAAGATGAACACTCAATCATGACTTAATGAGAAAAAGAAATGCATCATTACAGAATAGCTGAACTCGATCAGTTTGAAAAGAAAATTAAGAGAGGCTTTTGTTTCTCAGTCTCAAGAAACCCCAAGTTAGAGCTCAGGCTACTTAGAAAAAAATACATGGCTGACTTAAAGGAAATTAAATTCATGGCATGAAAACTTTTGATGCCAAAAGTTAAACGTTTTTTAAAAGAGATAAAATCCTTGGCTCATTAATAAATGGCCATTACAGGAACTATCCTACTTAGATCTTAAAATATGCAACTATCCTAAAATCTTATGGATAATATAATGCTTATACTTCTAACGAAAAAGTTATTGATACTATAAAAAACTTATTTGTTGTACATTCTCTTCAAACAAAAGCATTTATGGAAAGGTTATTAACGGTTCAGAAATCCTAAACAAATTAGAAGCTAATAAGAAAATCTAAGAGTTAATCAGGAAATATGAAAGGCCTTAATATTTCTCAGGTTGACATTGCTGACCCTGAGGGGCAGTCTGTGAACAGCAGCCTTGCTAACATCACTGCTCATCTCTGGAACAAGAGATGCCAAGTGGGAGCAGTGAGCACACAAGAGGAAATAAGACCAAACAACAAGCATCTGGTAGTGTTTGGGGTAGTTTTCTCTGCCTCTATAATTCTCCCCTGGTACAGAAATAATTTTTGTCCTATAGTTCCTTATCATGAAAGAAGAAATTAGTTCAACCACTTTCTTAGATAAAGGAAAAGATTTCAAAGAATACATTTCTTTCCTTAGCATGCCTTAAATATTTAAAAGGTTTTCAATGATATAAAGATATCTTATTGATCCCTTCAAAACAGAATGGTCCTAAAATGTAGAAACATTTAGAAATAGGTATTAATGCTAAAAATGAGAGAAAAGAATAAGCTTTCACTATAAATAGTAAAATAAATGTTTTCTATAAATAATACTTTTAAACATTTTTAATAAGGTTATGGCACAACATGGAACATAAATTGATCTGTAAACCTCAAAATATAGATTCACTTTGGCAAAGCCATATAAAACTGCAAGAAAGATGAGGTGTGAAAAATAGCAGGATGTACATTAAAAATAGACAAGTAAACCATGAATTTAAAATACACAATAAAGATATTAACCAACTGTGATTCCTATCTGAGGCTTTTCCTCTGGGGAAGTCTGTTGTTTCATTCGTTGATATTTAAAATAAGAAGAAAAAAAAAGGATTTTGTTAGCCTTGTATTTTATTTAAGAAATGTTAGGAGCTGGTTTTTTAAAATGAGTGGTATTTATTTCAAACATTTAAAATATTATTTAAATAGAAGCTCCACTGAAATTGTGGGTTTTGTGATTTGTAAACATTTCCCCTAGCATTCTTTCAGTGATATTAACATATATCTCATTGATGTCTTCAAAGTAGAATGAGAAATAAACTTTCCAGAGATAAAATTCTACATAGCAATTTGAAGTATCAAGGCCAGAAATAGAAAAGTGGTATTCTTCTCTAGCATTTGAAGAGAAATATCCAAGTACAAATATATGTTTATATATGCTGCATTCCAAAGAATTACTTCCTCAAAATTCCGAAGAATCAGTCCATATTCAAAAGGAAATGTAGTATAACAAAGTAACAAGATAAAAGTGAAAGAAGAAGGGCTTTTGTATTACAACAAACATAGACTCAAACGATAATTTTCACACTAGTGAATAACTTTAGGCAAGTTAGTTCATGTTTCATATGTAAAATGGTGATGATGATACCTGTTCCGTGAGAACTCAATGAGTCAATACATGCAAAGTATCTAGTCCAGTATGGAACTAAATTAAAGATTTTTTCCTATCTTTTCTTTTCCTTTCTTCTCCTTCAAGTGACATAAAATAAAAATTGCAATAAAGTCATCATATTGCTGTGCATGAAAGTTCCCCCCCAAATGTAAAACGGGTATAATGCCAAAAGTCAAATTTTAAAAATTAAGCCAGTTGCTTAGCATCAAAATAACCATACTCAACTGACAGAATTTATTTTTCAACCAGAGCATTACATATATCAGAGGAATAAACCAAGTTGAAAGTCCAATGCTTGGCAGTGTTTGATTGCAGTGACCATTTCAAACCTTCCAAATTAATCTACAATGACAAGTCAATATAATTTCTATGTAACCTTTATAATTAAGTACTTAAGCTGTAAATTCTTCAAAACAAAAATAAAAAAGACAAGATACATTCTTACCTTATATAAAGAAAGCACAAAAACAGATCAGTTTGGGTCTAGAACTTATACGAACTAAATTTAATCAGAGAGGAGATAGAGTTAAATCATGATTTTACAAAACACTAACAAATTTTGTTAGTATTTTGTTCTTTCAAATTATGTAAAGGGAAAGAAAATGAATATATTTCTCATATCACTTTGGTGAACAAGGTCAATGATTTACAGAATATTAGTGCTTATAAGAGAACTTCAAATTCTCCAGATCTTACATCCATATTCTAAAAAGAAAAACAGAGGTTAAGGTTCAATATTACCTAGGGTCAGAGGCAGAACTGAAACTCATCTCTTTCTTATTAGCCCCTTGGTCTTTTATACTATTTCATGAGTTGTGGCAGGGATTCACAACAGCAGTCATGGAGAATACCACTCTTTTGGCTTTTCTAGTGTTGAGTAATGTGTCTAACTTCCGGTGTAGTTTGTAGGATACACTGAAACAAGAGGGCATGTGGAGTGTTGTCTTGTGCTCTAACTGCTACCTAGAAGACATTTTTTCTTTGAAAGGAATAAAAATATAACCTAAATACACATCTGTTAACAATCTCTAATAAAAGTCAGGAAAACTTTCCTGGGCTACTTGTCAGGAAAACAAACAGTGTAAATATTTTACCTGGCATGCTGCTGCTGCTGCTAAGTCACTTCAGTCATGTCCGACTCTGTGTGACCCCATAGACGGAAGCACAGATAAAATCCTATTACATTTATATTTGACTTTGGGACCTTTCGAAATTTATATTGAGCTTCCCTGGTGGCTCAGATGGTAAAGAATCTACCTACAAAATGCGGGAGACCTGGGTTTGATTCCTGGATTGGGAAGATCCCATGAAGAAGGGAAATGCTATCCACTCCAGTGTTCTTGCCTGGAGAATTCCATAGACAGAGGAGTCTGGCAGGTTATTATCCATAGGGTCGTAAAGAGTTGGACGTGACTGAGCGACTTTCACTTTTCACTTTACTTTTATGGCAGTGGAAGAAGCAAAGTCAAGTTCCCAAATACAGAAGTTGTTTAGTTGCTTTAGAAGAAGTTGTTTAGTTGCTACATCATGTCTGACTCTTTTGTGACCCCATGGACTACAGCCCACCAGGCTCCTCTATCCACAGGATTTCCCAGGCAAGAATACTGGAGGGGGTTGCCATTTCCTTCCAGCATTCATCATTTGCCTTTCCTCCTTGCCAACACCTCTAAAAGACTTGAGTTTACGAAAAGTCGAAGTCTGATATTATGCAAAACTATCCTGAACTACTAACCATTTCGCAAAAAAATTTCTTCAGAGTTATCACTTACATTTAACTCACAATCAACCCATGAATTCCAGCTTTCATTAATTCTAAATAAAAAGACTAAACTGTTGCTTGTAAGATTATACATATCCTGATTCCCTAATTTACCACATACTTTCAGTCTTACCCTGCCTAAACTGTCAGCAGCATTTGACCTTATTGAACACTTCACTTTTTCCCTAAAACTCTTTACTCCCATCTTACATGTTCTCACCACATACATGAAAAAGGTAATTATATGAGTTTATAAATTATATTAACTAATCTTATTGTGGTAAGCATTTCGCAACATGTATGTGTATCAAATCATTACATTGTACAGCTTAAACTTACACAGTGTTATACATCACATGTATCTCAATAAAGTTAGGAAAAGTACGAAAATATCAACACTCCTTCCCCCCAAATATACCAAAAAAACTCTGTCCTCCTTTTGCTCCCATGACACCACTCTCAACAAATTCTAGCCTATGGAGTCTCTGATTATGCCTTCTTATTTTTTCACCATAAGCTGAATTTCTAATCATCCTTCAATTGGTGGTGGTCTGCAGCAGTCATTCCTTATCTCAGCTCGCTTCGTTCACTCAAAAAAATTCATTGAGTACCTACTATACGCCAAAAACTCTTCCAGATAACTGTGACTGCAGTGAACAAAGCAAATGAAAATCCCTGCTCTCTTGAAGCATACATCATGCATAGAGTTGTCAGATAAAAACAAGACTAACACATAGGCAAATTATACAGCGTGTTAGAAGGGTTTAAGTGTTATGGAAAACAAATAGAACAGGAAAAGAGGAATTCATTCTAAAAATCTCCTTACACCACCATATTAATATATTTAGGACTTTAACTACCACCCATATTTTAATGATTCGCAAATCTCTATCCACCATGTATCTTTTCTGAGCAGCAATATTCTAAAGAACTTTTCACAATGATGGCCAACACTCAGCACTTGTCCTCCACCATAACTCATTCCTCCTATTTTGATAATGGCTTCACCATCCACTGGATGAGCCAAGTCAGATACCTTTATTCACCCTAGATGTCTCCCTTTTCCTTAGTCTCTATATATATCTCTAATATTCTTCTATCCCCACTCCTGCTTCTCTAATTAAATATCTCAGTCAATAGCAGTGCAGAGAATCAACTCTGTGATCAGATGCCTGGAATGAATCCTGGCTCCACCACTTACTTCCTATTTGGTTTTGAACTTAACTTTTGCCTCTGAATGTCATATTTTTCCTATCTGCAAAATGAAGACAACTCTCCTAGGTTTGCTTTAAGTGAATATGGCTGGTAGCATCAGAATCACCAAGAGTAGCAATAGCATGATTAGAGTTGGCACTCCATATTGGCAAGTTCCATATCCATGGGTGCAGCCGAACTTGATTCAAAATATTTGGGAAAAAAAGATGGCAGAGAGCTCAAAAGAGTAAAATTTGAGTTTGCTGTACAAGGGCAATTATGTACATAGCATGTATTAGGTATTATAAGTAACCTACTGATGATTTAAAACATAAAGGAGGATGTGCAAAGGTTTTATACAAATACTATGTCACTTTACATAAGGGACTTGAGAATTCTCGAATTTTGGTATCTGAGGGGTCCTGGAACTAACCCCTGGGCAACTAACAAGGGACAAATACTCCTAAAACAACCTCTTAACTGATTTCCCTTCTTTTAGCCTTATTCTTCACCTAATATTTCCCAACATTATAGCCCAAGTCATCGTCCAAATTCACAGTGATCCTAAACAGCTCCCCATATGCCTTCAGCATAAAGACTGAATGCTTTAAAATGACAAAGAATTATTTTTGTTTTTCTTCTTTCCTTTTTAAAACTTAATCTGTTAAAGGATAATCATTAGAGCCAAGCCAGCCTGGAGCTGAACTTTCCTCAGAAAAATCTTAAAAATATAAACTTCAGTTTCTTTTTTCAATTCACAGTCTAGTCAGAAGTTTTTTTTTTTTGCTATTACAGGGTTATCTTTATTTTTTTTTCTTTTTTTTATTGGAGGCTAATTATTTTACAATATTATATTGGTTGGTTTTGCCATACATTGACATGTCTAGTCAGAAGATTTTTAAGGTTATAACAAAGTTGTCTCTTTGTTTCTTCAAAGTATGTATTTCACTTTTATGGCCAAAATGTTAAACGGCCTTTGATTTAATTATCACTGTCTGTCCGTCCGTTCCGTCGCTCAGTCGTGTCCGACTCTTTGTGACCCCGTGGACTGTAGCCTACCGGGCTTCTCCGTCCATGGGATTCTCCAGGCAAGAATACTGGAGTGGGTTACCGTTTCCTTCTCCAGGGGATCTTCCCGACCCAGGGATCGAACCTGGGTCTCCCGCATTGGAGGCAGACGCTTTAACCTCTGAGCCACCAGGGAAGCCCCAATTATCACTGTAGTATGATATAATTCAAAATAAGGATTATAAGAACCTTTGCAGCAATGGAAGTCTAACAGATGAATTAAATTATTTCCTTCAGGCTTTTTCTCACATTTTCTTTTCCTATGAAACAACACAAAACACCACTGATTGACTGTATAAATTACTATGTATGTGTGTGTATGCTCATGTATGTTTGCAGATAAACTAGCATATACTAAGGATGTGGTCTTAGATGATACAAATAATGCAACCATAATAAATTATATAATACAATGAAATCTCAGAAATTATTATATAACGTTCTAGAAGCCATTATGTGACTTTATAAATATTACCTGCCATTAAGAAGTAAACACATTCTCTAATCATTCTATTTATTCATTTCATAAGTACTAGTGTAAAAAGAAAATAATAAAATTTACCGAATAAAATATAAAGGATGAGCAAATTTATAATATAGGATAGGTGATATAACTAAAAATCAAATATATTTTCTATAAGTTTCCCAATTACTGAGAAGCTTCTTGAAACAAGTATATTACATTACTTAAGGATAAGCTACAGTTTAAATATATTTACTTATTGACCATTATACAACTTGTAGAATTTATGTTTAAATGACAATTCATACAATAGATAAATGTGGGTTAAACAATTTTAAGAATTTAATGGTGTCATAAGAGAAATATGCTGTCTACCAATTAATTATCAAAAAAGCTAACAATATACAGCCTACTGTTCAGATCTGGATTTAGTATTATCATGTTATATGTTTGGAGAAGGGAATGGCAACCCACTCCAATATTCCTGCCTAGAGAATTCCATGGACAGAGAAGCCTGGTGGGCTCCAGTCCATGGGGCTGCAAAGAGTCGGACACAAATAAGTGACTAACACTTTCAACTTTGTTATATATTATTAGTAATATATATAAATTTAGACATTATAGAAATAAGTAAAATTATCTTAACTTTTACCTTAGACATAAAAATATTTTTAACATAAAGTATTATATTTTAAAAAAAGGAAAAAATATAATACAGTTGAACTTCAAACAACAAGAGGATTAGGAGTCCCAACCCTGCACAGTTGAAAATTCACGTGTAACTTTATACTCAGCCCATATTCGCAGACTCATTCAACAGACGAGTATGACGTGTAGTAATGTAATGCATATTGATTGAAACAAACAAACAAACAACTATATATAAGTAGACCCATGCACTCCAAACCCATGCTATTCAAGGGTCACTGTGTATATATGTATATACATATGTGCATGCGTGGTCAGTCACGAAGTCGTGTCTGACTCTTTGTGACCCCATGGACTGTAGCTAGCTGGGCTCCTCTATCCATGGAATTTTCCAGGCAAGAACACTGGAGTGGGTTACCATTTCCTTCTTTAAGGGATCTTCCCAAACCCAGGATCAAACCCACGTCTCTTGCGTCTCCTGCATTGGCAGGTGGATTCTTTATCACTGGGCCACCAGGGAAGCTCATATATATCTGTACACGTACAGAAATCTCACTGATATTTATTCAAGGAAAAATTCTAGTAAACTTCTATATATCAGAGTTTCTCAGACAAAATATTTTTTTTTATTATTTAACCATTATAACATAGTACACATCCTGGTGGACTATAGTCCATGGGGTCACTAAGAGCTTGACACAACTGAGCAACTAACATTCTTATGTCCCTCACAAAAAATTTTCAAAAATGAAAACTTTAGTTTTAATACTTGTAACGTTTCACCATTAAAATGTTTAATCACATATACAATTATAACCTAACTTTTTTCATTTTTATTATGAAAACTTTTATGCTATTTTATGTGTTCAAAACAAATGAAATTAACTAAATTAGCAAAAGAAAGGACCAAAATTGTGTCTGTAATATCCAAAATTGACTGTGCAATGTGAATAATAATATAGAATGGATAAAGCAAACGTAATGAGACATACAATGCATGCTATGAAAATGTAAGTGTCTAATTACCCGTTTAAAACAATAAATAGAATCCTGATGTTTGCTTCTTTAAATATGACCAATGAATGAAAAGCACATAGAAAATCAGGAGGCAAAGCAAGGCAGTATTACAAATCTTGTTCTGACAGCCAAAAATGATTTTGCTTATAAAGCAGCAAATATATTTTAAAACTGTCAGGAACTAATGACTGATTAGTCACTCAGTTGAATAAAAAATTTTGCAAATATAAAATTTTGCAAATAGTATCACAATGCCTATATTGTGGTAAATCATAAATAGACATTTTTACTTAATATTCCTCTACTTATCAATTTATCAATAAATAATCTTTTCACAAGAAAAAAATGAAATAATGTTATATTCAAACTGATGTCTGAAGAGGGTAACTTATGAAACATGTAAAAGATTTTACCTGTCCAACCAAGCAAGCAGACTCTTGGCTGCTCCAATCAGATCCACAACTGAAGTCAGAAAGTCATTTGGCAATTTTCGACTGGTTCTCCCATCATAATGGCCACTCCTTCTCCGCCCTGTTATAAAGTTCTGTAGATTTTTGGCAGATGCATTCAACTTGTGAGAAAGAGTTTTTAGATTTTCTGTTTCCAAGCCATAATTCTGAATTATAAAAAGAGAGAAAACAAATATACTTAAAATCAATATTTTATTCAGTCAACATTTACTGAGTATTTTACTATATGTACAGGCAATGGAACAAGTATTAAGAGCTGATTCATGGGGTTGCAAAGAGTCGGACATGACTGAGCGACTGAATTGAACTGAACTGAAGCTCATTTACTTGTGAAACATTATTATCAACAACTATTTTTGATAATCTATTCTATTAGCATATGTATAGTCATGAAAGTAGGCACTAGGAAAAATTCTGTTTTCCCAAAATGAGCAAAGTAAGTACAACCCAACAATAAAATACATCATATACAATATAACTTTCCTTCTGGTCCTCCTCATAATGACTCACATAAGAAGTTTCTTTTATGATATGGTATACATAGTATACCTCTGTATCCTTAGGGGAACCAATACACTTTCTCCTTTTTATAATACAAATTTTAAAACTAAAGTTTTAATTTTGTCATGGTTGCATTAGCTCAGTCAAGTATGAATCACATCTAAAGAAATCATAATGACTTTTTCGTAAGTATAATTGTTCTTCTTTTCCTTGGTCTCAGTTTTCAATTTCTAGCAATATACAGTGTATGTGTGCTAAGTCACTTGAGTCATGTCCGACTCTTTGCGACCCTATGGACTGTAGCCTGCCAGGCTCCTCTGTCCATGGGATTCTCCAGGCAAGAATACTGGAATGAGTTGCCATGCCCTCTTCCAGGGAATATTCCCGACTCAGGGATCAAATCAGCATCTCTTTTGTCTCCTGCATTGTCAGGCGGGTTCTTTACCACTAGTGCCACCTGGGGAGCCCACAGTAATATATAGTATCTCACCCTAAATGTTTCATCTATAAACTATTCCAAGAAGGATTTCTATGAATAAATACAAATAATTTTTTAAACCATATTCAATAGGGACATATTGTAGGATCCTATCAAATAAACTTCAGCAAAAGATTTCCCAAGCTACAACTAAATTTTAAAACAGGTAATTGTGAGTTGTAAAACACTCCTAAGAAAGGCCAGTTAACCTGATCAGAGGATAACCTTGATCAAACTACTTGGCAGCATGTACATTATTTTCATGTGCAAAATTAAAAGTATTATTAACTTATAGAAAATCATGAAAGTCGAAGAATGTCAGATAGTCTCTGAGGTCCAAACAAATTCTAACTTTGATTTAGCCTTTCCTTTTACAGTTAAGTAAAGTGAGGGAGACTTTCTGATTTGCTTTAAAGAGCTCAGAGCTTAGAGCAGACAGAAATCAGAATGGGACTATAAGTTACCAGGCCACCTATCACAGAATACCTCTACAACCACTCCTTTGCACCACTAATCTGTTCCTGTTCAAGCAGGGTAGGAGAAACAAATGAAGCTCTATAATCAAGGCAACAATTATTGCATACCTAAATTTATATGAAATTTAGGTTTATTTTTTTCTACGGTAATTTAAGGAAAGAAATAAAAAAGGAGGGAGTAGAGGAGAGGATTTGGACGCATAAACATTAATACCAACTTATGTATGTTACCACTAAAGATTTAATAATGATAAAAATCTGACTGTTCTTTGCTGAAAATTTATAGTTTTACTAAAAGAACAATTTTAGAGCCATAGATTAAAAAACACACATACAGTATATTATATATTCACTGCTAAATTTGAACTGCAATAGTCTTGTCAAGTTAAAAGGTTTGGTTTATACAAATAAAACAACATTCTATTCAAATTCTATTGCATCTGAGCATGAATTATTTGTGAGATATTTAGGAGATTTTATCCAGCATGTCTGTATGTTATGAAGAAAATCCTCTTAGAAGAGATACTCTAATGACTAGATAAAAAATTATATCGACTAAACTTAAAATGAAACTTCTGAACTACTTGAAAGTATTTTCAGAAGTTTTTCTCTGTGTTAAAGCATTTTCCCTGAAGTACAACAGTGTCTGCTTTTATCATTTCTGTATATTAATCATTTTAATGAGAAAATATTTGCATTTGCTCAGAGAAGCTCAAATTTAAGTAGTTTATTAATGAGGAACCTAATCAATCTGGTAAAATAACTTGAACTCTATAGCCATTAGTGCCCACAAAAGATCCATTTAAACTATCTCCTTATATATAATCACCTCAAATATTTTATTAGAAACAGTAAAAATGATTTTAAAAGAATAGAGATTCATAAATAAAAATCTGAAGGCAAAGTAAAAATACTTTGAAGTTTTCAAACTTTAAGATAGTATTACATTAAAAATAATACAGCTCAAGAATTAAGATAATCCAAAAATCTTCTGGACAAAATCTGGTAAGATACAGAGGTCTTCTAAGTTGGAAGCCTACTAAAGAATTACCCTATATGAAAGAAATTCAGGTAAAAAATGTGGGCGACAGAGTAACCCAGTAGCAAGAATAGATAAAAGAGGCATAGTAGAAGATGGAGAAGCAAATTCTTAAAACTTATTCTAGTTAACAAGTATAACTAGTTGAACTATTACTAGTTAAACCAATAATTCAAAAGCATTCAAGAAATTCTAGAGGACTATAAAAATAGTTTAGCAGCTTATCTGTATATAACACTGTCTATGTGACACTATTTTAACAAAAGAGGTGGGTTAGTTGATCCTGCAAGTTAATTTTTATCATCACAGAACTCAATTCTAAGTAGCTCCAAATCAATTACTGACAACACAGATACCATTTTGCCTTTCCTTCAGGAAAATGGACGGTTTGTTCTGACTCACTAAGTCACCAGTAAATCACACTCCCCAGCCAACCATGTAAAGAAGCAACAAGTAAATGAACTGCCTTTTTGCTTTGGCCAAAGGTATGCAGGTGAGAATTACTGTCCTGACTTTTTAAAAATGCCAGTTTATTCACTGCAGGCTTGCTTTTACTGGATACGTATGGGACAACTAGGCATTATTATTGGTATAGAAAGGACTAAATCAATTAAACTAAAGCTTGGGCATGAAATGTCCTTTGCTATTTTCTTTATCCTATGTTACCTATGTGGCCAACAACATTCATGCCAGGAATCAGGGGCGACTCCACAAGGATTCAACATACCCAGTCTAGTCTTAAGGAACTGGTGCTAAGTTTCTACTGTTCTCTCAACTATATGCATGGAAAAGCACATGAAAGAAAGAAACAACATTTTAGAAAGTCAAGTTGGCTATACCCTTACTAGTGGCAAATTCTCACTACACACTTAACTGAAAATATTAGTACAATGCATTTTACGAAATCAATCTATTTTCTTCAGAGCTCTTAATCTGAATGCATCATGTAACACATGTTTAGGTTTTATAATACTTTATAAATACAAGTGAGTCCTAAAAGGATTGCTTTAACAAATATTTTCAGAAATAAATTATTTTGAGATGAATGAACCAAGCAATTATGCTGCAAAGAAACAAATCCTAGCAAGTGAAATCAAATTTTTCATGCAAAATACCTACTACATGAAAAGTACATGAAGAATGAAATAAAAACTGTTCTTATCCTGTCATAAATGATTCACTTGTACTTCTCAATAAAAGTTGTATTGTCAGAACATAAATTGAGGACTCTACATTAAACTATATATATGCTTTATTATTTTAGTTAATACAAGGTGCTCTCTATTGAAGCACACCAAATGATAGCATAACAGCTTGAAAGAGTTAATATAATCCCAAATCATGAAAAGTTTATTTCTTTCTAAGATAACATTCCACAAACAGTATATAGCTGGAGCTTAATAAATCTATGTTGCATAAATGAACAAGTTACTGAATATACTTTTGATTTTCATTAGCTTCCATGACATTTATTTCCCATCAGGACTAACTTTAAAACAAGGAAGAAAAATATTCAATTGCTTAAATGAAACAATGAAATTTGGTAGTTTCTCTGTGTCTTCCTTATATTTCAGAGTCAGAGGCTGTATCGGCAAGAGAAAAAATTATACAGTTCTCTGGAGAAAGGCAGAGAACTTCATTCAGTAAGATAGCATTCATTTAATATCCTCTATGTGTTAAGCACTAGGCAGAAAGCACACTGAGGACTGAAAAACCAAAGCAAAGATTTATAATGTGATACAAAGTGCAAGGTGCCATTCTTCCCATCACTTCCCACTCTTCGGCAGCTAAATCTAAATTCTTCCTTTTCTCTGAACACCCCAAACTCTTTCACAATTCTGTCTTTACACATATTTTTCTGCCTCGATAACTTTTCTCCAAATTTTTTATCTGGCAAACACCTACTTATCCTGCAAGTCCCAATACAGATCCCACTTACATTTCCTGGATCCCTCAGTAGTGTTTATCATCTAATTCTGCTTTCCCCTGGGATTTTTTTTTAAATCTATATTATCTTTTAACTACTCCTGTCCTCTTTACTGAACTATAGACATTTTAAGAGCACCAACTATGCGTTTTTCATCTCTGTATTCCCTGTGGTATCACTGTATGAGCATGAATATATAATTGTTAAAAGAAGAAATAAATACAATAGATGTAGGAAAAAGTAGAAGAGTCAGTAGAGACATTGCAGATTTGAAGAGACAAAACATAGTTTCCCATTCCCCACAGCACAACTGCTGTTGCCATCAACTCAGCTTGCTGGGGAGGGCTTTCACCTTCTGATTTTATAATGGCATGGAGAAATACATCAGGATTCATTGTTCAAATATTTGCTTTCTATTTACTGGAAAATATCTACTGCATAAAGTGTAAGCTATGTCCATTTTTAAGCTGCTGATGTATAGCCATTAGGAAGCAATGAAAATGAAGTTTAACATTTGACCTCTTTGAGGCAAACATAGAAAGAATGAATTTAATGTTTTCATTTTTATCCCCAAGAAAATGATGCAACACTAGAGTGCTTAAAGCCAGAACTGCATGGCAGTGGTTTATATCTCTGATACCAACATTTTAAGTAAGTCGAGGTCAGCAGAGTTTATCATGGGCCAAACTCCAAAGTCTACAGGTCTAGACAATCTGTAGGTAGTGCCATAATTACCAATCTCACTCTCGTATTCAAAGTGGCAGAGTGCTCAGCATGTGAGTGGTTCATTTATGAGAAGACCTGCTTATGACACATTCACTCTAGATTTCAAGCTCTAACATGCTCAACTTTACTGTTATAGATAGGGGACTGCTAGGTCAGATTCCCGTCTCTGAGTCACTAACCTTTATGACCATTCTGACTCAGATATGGAAACCAATATGCAAAAACACTGTGGATTCTTACCTTACCCTGAGAACTAGCTTTTATTTCAGGCATGATTTCTGTGATCTGATTCAGATAAGGGAGAGTGCAAGTGTGTGTTTTGGTCTGAATTAATTTTCTTATCTCAGGAATAAGGAAACAAGAGGATCTCTAAATTATCATGTGAAAAATATGTCAAGTCTCTTTCATCGCCACTTTTTAAAAAAATGTTTATTCAGCATCTACTATTGCCAGGCATTTGTGCTACATATTAGGTGTTCAATAAGCAATGTCACTTTTCCCATATAGCTTATAGTCTAGCAGAAGAAACAGATACTAAACTAAATATATATAATTACAAAATGAGATGAGGATTAAGAAAGAGAAGAACAAAAAAAAAATAAAAATTAAAAAAAAAAAAAAGAAAGAGAAGAACAGTGAGGGGATGATTTTAGACCCGGTCAGGGTGAGGGAGTGAGTGATCAGGGAATGTCTCTGACGAAAGGACAATTGATGTTAAGACTGAAATGTGTAAGTGGGAGGTACTATTCAACTAATCTGCTTTTAGATTCTTTAAAAATTATTTTTAGTAAGTTCTTTTTTCTTTGCTTATTCTATTGGCTTTTTGTGAAATTTGATGACATTATTAATGTTCCTTAATGGAAATAATAGTTCCCATTGCTTTTGTGACCACTCTTTTATAGTTGTCTTCATGCTTCTCTGACCAGTCCTCTGCAGTCTTCCCTCCTTCCTTCCCAGCTGGAGTGTCAAGGTTTTGAAGTCTATAAACCCTCCCTGAATGATCTCTCTCTCTCTCTATGGATTCAATCCCTATATCCTTGAGACACCCAAATCTCTGTCTTCAGTCACTTCTCAGCTCCAAATTCATAAATTCAATTGTCTGATGGAGTTTCTCTTTCTGGATAAATCAGAGATGCCTCAATTCAACAAATATAAAACTCAATTTATATTCCCACCTAAATTTATTTTTGCTGCTATTGCCTATCTTCCTTATTGTAAAATCTTCTACTATATCTCTGCAGCTAAAAGGATGGAATCTTTCTCAGCTTCTTTTATGTCACTCACTCCTCCTATTTACCAGTATACTCTATTCCTGTTGCACATCCGCAGTTCAAGCCATACTCATAGCCTAAGTGGATTATTTTAAACATTTCCTAATTGTTCCCCCATCTTCAGTCCAGTCCAGTCCACCCTTTTCACTACCATCAGTTACCTTTTTAAAGTAAGTATTTGATCATTCTTGCATGGTTCTCTAGTGCCCAGACTAAGAACTACAAATCTCTTACCAGGATATTAAGGGACTCTACAGTCTGATCTATCTTTTAAAGTCTAATTTTATGCCTACTGCTTTCCGCTTATTTTTAGTGGGAAAATAGCTTACCATTTTTAAAACATACCAGGCAGGCTCTTTATTCTGTGTGCCTGTGTATGTGCTATTTTATCTACCTGGAAATTACTTCCCTCTGTTTCTCCACCTCTTAAACACAAGCTCATATTCCAGTAGACTGTTAAAGATGACATCTTTTGCAATATGAACCCATTTATCTTAGTCAAAATTTCTGTGTCCCCTAATACTTAGCTCATGTTTTTATTTTAGTAATTTTATTATATTATGCTTATTTGTATGTCACTCTCCCTCAACTAGACTTTTCAAGATGGCAGGAACTAGATCGTACATTTGACACTTACAGTGAGTATATGGATGCTTGAATAATGTTTAATTATCTACATTTATTATTAATCATCATCTTAATAACAGCAACAACTTATTGAATGGTGACTGGATGCCAGGCAGTGAATTAGGAACATTCAAACACTATCTCATTTTCACACCACCACCAAGAGATAGCTGACATTGTGCTAAGTTGCTCAGTCATGTCCGACTCTGTGCGATCCCATGGACTGTATGTAGCCCGCCAGGCTCCTCCGTCCATGGGATTCTCCAGGCAAGAATACTGGAGTGGTCTGCCATGCCCTCCTCCAGGGGACCTACCCGACTCAGGGATCAAACCTGAGTCTCTTACATCTCCTGCATTGGCAGGGAGGTTCTTTATCACTAGCACCACCTGGGAAGCCCATAAAGAGTAGTTGCTCGGTCATGTCTAACTCTTTGCAACCCCATGGACTGTAGCCCACCAGGCTCCTTTGTCCATAGAATTCTCCAGGCAAGAATGTTGGAATGGGTAGTTATTCCCTTCTCTAGGAGATCTTCCCAACTCAGGGTTACAACCCAGGTCTCCCACATTGCAGGTAGATTCTTTACTGGCTGAGCCACCAAGGAAGCTCTCTCTCTTTTTTTTCTTTTAAATAAAATATCTCCTGTTTAAATAAAATATCTCTATTTTAAATAAAAGAACTAAGGCAATGGTGAAATGATTTGTCCACAAATGTCATTAACTGACTGAGTCAAATTTCAGTCCCATATTATTATATTACAAGACTCATGTTCTTCCTCACTGTACTTCTAGCCACAATCATGCTAGTGTCATTTTAGCTAACATAGGGGTGGAGGGGAATCTATATTCCTCTCACAATATCTAATGTACTATCAAAATCTTGCAGGATTATTTTGATGTTGATTTCTCTTGCCTTGACTAGGCACTGCTCTTATAGCATACATAAGCAGACATATATACAATATTCAATATTCATTGATGTATATGTAAAGAACACTAAAATAATTGATTATTTTAAGGATTATTTTTTCTAAAATAGGATTACTTAACATTTGGGATACTAAATCAAACTTTTAGAAGGAAATGAACTTTATAAATGATTGTATGCAACTGTACATCCCAAGTGCTGCTGTGAAAACTTCCTTAGTGAGCTCTTAGTTTTTCAAGTAGCTAGATAAAATGCCACAAATTAAGTTAATAAGCCTCCTTAATTTGTAACTTGGCATGGCATAACACATCATATACAATGAAGGAGGAAAATACCACATCCAGTTGGCTGATAATTAGGGGATTTTTTTTTTCTTCTTGCATTGAAATTATTTTTGTAAAGAGAAGGAGAAGAAGAAACAAAAAAATTTTAGGAAATTTTTTAAAAGGAAAGAAAACAGGGAGGAAAAGCAGTTTCCCTTCCCACCAGTTCTATGATGCTCTTACCAGTGCACACAAAAGGTCAACCGCTTCCAAAATCAGCTCCTGATGGCCGATCCGGCTGACTCCCAGATCCTCTAGTTCCTGATGTGTGATGCGCAGCAGCTGATCCCCACTGATCTTCTCCCTCTCAAAATTCTTGATATACTGTTGCAAACAGTCATCAAGACCTGTAGAAGAAATATATTGAAGACCAGAATGAAAAACAACAACAAAAAACCAGTGGAACCAAACCAATTTTTAAAATAAAGCAAGCATTAACTCCTACCAAGTCACAAATTGAGTCCATTTCAGCTCTGGACTAGTTCAGTCATCCACCTTTTCTCAACTTATATATGGGCTTCACTGGGCGGGGGCGGGGGCGGGGGGAGGTAATCACTTCCTCCTATCCTTAGCTGTTAGGTTCCTATTTGAATTTTCCTCAGCAACTACTGGAAATCTTTACCACTCTTCTCAGCATTCTCTTTGTGGCCTGTTTCACAAAATGTGTTAATGGGCATATTCCCCTACTTCCAAATTTATCTCCACCCCCTCCTCCTTTCTTCTTTAACTCCATTGCAGAGGGAGAGGTATCCTTGTTTCAATACAAGGCTATTCAATCTTCCTCTGCCACCTTAACACTACTTCAACAATTAAAAAATTAAATGTTGAAGTAAACCATTTTTTTTATTGACTTCTATGTTCAAACCTCTGTCACCTTAAAAAACAAAATAAAACAAAATTCTTTCCTTGATTTCCTTGATGCTGTGTTTCCCACTAGTCTGTTATTCCCTTCAAAGCCAAACCCCTTACACATTTATTTCCTCAGCTATAATGCACTCTTTAATCTACCATCATTTGCAATTTACAGATCCAAAAGCAGAAATCCACAATGGATATGGTTTTCAAGATTACTCAGGGTACTTCATAATTGATTGGCCAGGCTACAGATTGAGTGGCTTCAATAACCTATGAAATGACTTGATATAAATGTTGAACTGGACTAATAAGATTTTTAAGTAAGAAATACCAAGAAAGTGAGGCAATTCTCCATATCTAAAAGGTCTTGATTATATGTCAAGGAGAGAAATGAAAGGTAATAATGGGCTACAACTCAGCTGAAATTATGATGGAGCAGATACTATAAGTAAGAAGAGAAAGCAGAGACAAGATTAGAAAAACTTTGCAAAGGGAAGCAAAGTTCCATAACAGAAATTTTGTAGCCATTGAAAGAAGAATAGATACTCCTAAAAGCTGCCTGGTTCCTGGTACTGTAGTTTAGTATACCAGGTCACACATGTCTTCACTAAATTTCAAACTTTCTTAAAGTAACTTGAGTTACCCTGCAGTCTTTCTGTGTACATTGCTCTTTCTTGGTTCTCTTTGCCCATCTGTTGTCAGTTCCCTTTCAGGATGCTTTCTTCATCTGTCCTAAAATATTATTGCTCTGCACTCCAGAGACCCCTTCCTACTTGCTTTACCTCTCACTCATTACATTCTAACTGAAGAATCTCATTCACATCCATGTCTTCAACTTCCATCTGAGATCTTAAACATCCATTTCAGATTTCCCTTATGAATGCCAAACCTACATATATATATACTGTAACACGTCCACAACACAACTTCTAATTTTCCCCTCCAGAGGAGTCTCCTGTAATCACCGTCTCAGTGAATGGCACCACCACCTATTCCAGTATAATAACTAAATATTGTATTCTAATCACTGGAAAACTGACCAAACTACATCAGTACATAGGGTACTTTATAGATACCTAGAATATCTAATAAATCTAGACACATGATTTTGCTCTACAACCCATGCAGTTAAATTTTGTTTTGACAATTCTCATATAGTTGTGAGATGATATAGCCATGTTAAATTCTTGATTTAATTCAGAGATAAGCTGGCCATCACTCTTAATTTGTAAGTAAAAGAGTATTTACTCTTTGCTCTGCTTCTTCCTCTATTCAAATTTAATTTTATTCAACCAAAAAAAATAAGAAAGTTTTCTTCAAAACCCTTTATGCCACTAGATAATTCTAAATTGCAACAAAAGTTAGGCAATATCTGATTAAACAAATGGGAAATAATGTGAACAAGAATAACAAACAGTGGAGCATCCACGCCATGGAATACTACTTAGCAATTAAAAAGGAACAACTGACATACACAATAACTTGAATGGAGCTCAAAGAGTATTATGCTGAGTGAATATGACTGATATGAAAGGGCTTACTTCAAGATTGCATTTGTATTACATAGTGAAAATGATGAAACTATTGTAGCAGAAAACATATCAGTAGTTGCCAGATATTGGGTATATTAAGAGGCTATCACTATAAAGCAGCAAGAAGGAGATTTTGGAGGTGATGAAACTGTTTTGTGTCCCAACTGTGATATGAGAATGCAAATCTATACACATATTAAAACTTATACAATTGAAATGCCACCAACATCAATTTTACTCTGCAAATGAAAAAAAAAATTAGAAATATTATAAATGAACTACAGGGTATACAATATTTGGAAAATATTAATTTTGGAATATAATTTATTACTTGGAACATACTAAAATTTTTACTGAAAAAAATTTCCTTCTCATATCATTTTATCATAGTGACTGATATAAAAGACCCAGACCAGGGAATAATGTTTCCAGCATTCCTTTCAGCAACTATTTACTAAGTACCTACTACTAACTTTGGGGCAGTGTGCATTCATGCATTTAACTACCTTTGAAAAGTCTCCTTCACCCTGCTAATTGGCAAAGCTGAGAGACTATAAACAGAATTCTCTCTAAGAAGCTGATATAATATAGGATGTATACAGTGATGTAGCAGAAAACCACTCAGTGACTGTGGTCTCTAGAAGACTTCTTAGATGGCCAAGATCCACCATAGGGACCACCACCATTTCTACTTTTCTCCCCAAACCCAAGTTTTTTCTCCAAAAATTGAATGTTGTCTTTAGTTCTGTTGCGTTTGACTCTTTGCAACCCCATGGATTGCAGCACATCAGGCTTCCCTATCCATCACCAAGTCCAGGAGCTTGTTCAAACTCATGTCCATCAAGTAAATGATGCCATCCAACCATCTCATTCTCTGTTGTTCTGTTCTCCTTCTAGCTTCAAGCTTTCCCACCATCAGGGTCTTTTCTAATAAGTCAGTTCTTCACATCAGGTTGCCAAAGTACTGGAGCTTCAGCATCAGTCCTTCCAATGAATATTCAGGACTCATCTCCTTTAGGATGGACTGGTTGAATCTCCTTGCAGTCCAAGGGACTCTCAAGAGTCTTCTCCACCACAGTTCAAAAGCATCAATTCTTTGGCGCTCAGTTTTCTTTATTGTCCAACTCTCACATCCATACGTATCTACTGGAAAAACCAGTGCTTTGACTAGGCAGATCTTTGTCCTAATGCCTCTGTTTTTAATATGCTGTCAAGGTTGGTCATAGCTTTAGCTTTTCTTCCAAGGAGCAAGTGTCCTTTAATTTCATGGTTGCAGTCACCATCTGCAGTGATTTTGGAGCCCAAGAAAATAAAGTCTGTCAGTTTCCATTGTTTTCATGTCTATATGCCATGAAGCGATGGGACCTGATGCCATGATCTTAGTTTTCTGAATGTTGAATTTTAAGCCAGCTTTTTCACTTTCCTCTTTCACTTTCATCAAGAGGCTCTTTAATTCCTTTTCGTTTTCTGCCATAAGGGTGGTGTCATCTGCGTATCTGAGGTTATTGATATTTCTCCCAGCAATCTTGATTCCAGCTTGTGCTTCATCCAGCCCAGCATTTCTCATGATGTACTCTGCATATAAGTTAAACAAGCAGGGTGACAATATACAGCCTTGTTGTATTCCTTTCCAGAATTGGAACCAGTCTGTTGTTCCATGTCCTGCTCTAACTGTTGCTTCTTGACCTGCATACAGGTTCTCAGGAGGCAGGTCAGGTGGTCTAGTATTCCCATCTCTTTAAGAATTTTCCACAGTTTGTTGTGATCCACAGTCAAAAGCTGTAGTTTGGTCAATGAAGCAGAAGTAGATGATTTTCTGTAAATTCTCTTGTTTTTTCTACGATCCAACAGATGATGGCAATTTGATCTTTGGTTCCTCTGTCTCTTCTAAATCCAGCTTGAAATGTGGAAGTTCTCAGTTCATGTACTCTTGAAGCCTAACTTGGAGAATTCTGAGCATTACTTTGCTAGAGCCAAATTGAGCAAGTACAGCAAAGGAGGGATGAAAAAAAAAAAGAGAGAGAGAAACGGGTGGTATTATGAAGATGAACAACAACAAAAAAAAATTCAAGACTAGCAGTCAGCTGACCACAATTCAAAGCCCACTCTTAATCTGACAACAAGGAGACTATCGGTGACTTCAATCAGAAAATCATAATAGTAAAACCAGAAGTCAGACAGAGCATGGAGTTGAATGGTGAGAAATTAGAGGCCTTGCATATAGAATATTCTTTTAGGAGATCGTATGGTATTGATGAGGATGGAAAGTTGATAAGGAGGTGTCACAGGGACAAAGGGGCTATTGTTATACCAACAAGACTATATGGTGAAAAGATCTAAAGGTGAATAATGTCACCATTTATCCATTTGCAAGTTTACACAGTAACTGACTGACAAAGCAAGGATTAAAACCTAGTGCCAAAGGATTCTAAAGTCCAATCTGTTTTGATTGGACTACATCAGATCATTTCAAGGTTAAAAAACAGACCTCAACAATAATCTGTATGCTTGCAAAAAGAGATAAATGGAGATAGAAACATAGAGTTATTAAAACGAACAAATGACAACATAGGACAGGGGCTGTAAAATCATATTCTTCCAGACATACATGGAAAAATTATTTAAAACTACATGAATTCCATGTAAGTATATTCTGATAAATTGAACAGAATAGGGGACCTGTTTGGCATTTCATCTGATGCTGTGTTCAAATGAATAAAAGGACAAAATGCAAGGTTTTTAGATATCACTGAAACCAATGCAATACATGCTGACTTGAGAACTCCTTGTCCTTATGTTCTTCAACACCCTCCTTCTACAAACCAGCAGTTTCTCTAAAACAAATAGTATATGATTTCTTTGTACATGGATTTCCAAGAAAACCAGATAAAATAGGAAAAGGAAGGTCAATTTTCTTCTGGGTCTGTTCTAATTTACTTTGTCCTAATTTCTTCTAGAAAATGTCAAGCTGGCAATACTTTTCCATTATTTCCAAGTAGAAAAGTTCATTCTGATTAACAGTAATATGTTCAATTTATTTATTTATTTATTTTGTGCTGTGTGCCAAGCACTGTTTTAAGAACTTCACAAACATTTTCTCATTTAATCTGTAGGACACTCTTATGGATTACATATAACTATCTTGATTTTACAGATAAGAAAATGGACATTTAGAGATCATGCCCTGGATCCCATAGCTTAATAAATAGTAAGTCTAAAGTCTAAAACCAAGTCCATCTGACACCAAATCTCTACCTTTAAAGCCTATGCTAAATTAGAAGGAATTAGAATTTTTCCCAAAGTGATCATCTGTAACATACTAGAAAGACATTATACCAAAAATATTTTTTCTATTTTCCATTTGAAACTTTAAAGACATTGTTTTAAAATCCCTTTATTTAAATTTTACTTTATATCAAAAGGGGTTTAAGTATGTCATTTCCATGCACACAAGCATGCACAACTCAGCAGAACACAAATTAAAAAGTAGATGAGAAAAATATGGTTGAGAGAAAATATCATTAGTCATTAAATGGGATCCAGAAATAATGGTAATAACAAACTTCATAACAATGAAAAATATTAGACTTGCTAAAGTATGGGAGGAGATAGAACACTGTTTGTAAATTGCCTAGAAGATAATAAAGAAGAAAACTGGATCAGGTACACAGTTAAAAATACTCATTAGAAAAGCAAACCAATTTCTAAGAGAAGTTCACCTATTCCTGATTTGTTGTTGTTCAGTTCCTAGGTTGTGTGTGACTCTTCGTGACCTCATGGACTGCAGCATGCAAGGCTTCCTGTCTTTCATTATCTCCCAGAGTTCCCTCAGATTCATGTCGATTGAGTCATTGATGCCATCCAACCAGCTCATCTTCTGCTGCCCCTTTCTCCTTTTGCCTTTGATCTTTCCCAGCAACAGGATCATTTCCAATGAGTTGGCTCTTTGCATCAGGTGGTCAAAGTACTGGAGTTTCAGCTACAGCATCAGTTCTTCCAATGAATATTCAGGGTTGATTTCATGTAGGATTGACTGGTTTGATCTCCTTGTAATTTTAGGGACTCTAAAGAGTGTTCTCCAGGACCACAGTTCAAAAGTGTCTAATACTGAAGCCAAAAAAAGATTTCCCATTGGAAGAAATTCTTGTGTGATGTAATGAATACCGCCTTCAATAAACCCCTTTAATAAACACAACTACAGGTTCTAATTGGAGTCTCTTACAGCAATGTTGAAATACATTTTTCCTAAAATTTTATTGTCTTGTATGCCAAATAGTAACTGATTATCACAAAAACAAAAAATACTCATATTTACTGGCTTTAAAGATGTTACAATTTCTCAACAGAGGTTCTAATTCTAAGGAGAAAATAGCTAGTAGAGTCTCACTTTTATAATAATAAAAATAAATGGGTGAGTTGGAGTTGAATCATCTTTGGAAAATCGATAGTTTGTCAACAGGTGTTTAAAATGTTTTGAGGATACATTATGTATATACATTAAATGACAATTGAAAATAAAAGACTCCTACTGTCATACTTCTAATCTTGAAAAGCACATTTACAGATTTTGACTTAAAAAAGTACAAGTCACAAGCAATAAAAGAAAAAAAAACAAATAAATTGAACTTCATCAAAATTAAGGAATTTTGTTCATTAAAGCACACTATAAACAATTAAAAGGCACTCATGGAATGGGGGAGAAGGAAATGGCAACCCACTCCAGTACTCTTGCCTGGAAAATCCCATGAACAGAGGAGCCTAGTAGGCTACAGTCCATGGGGTCGCAAAGAGACGGACACGACTGAGCGACTTCACTTCACTTCACTTCATGGAATGGGAGAAAATATTTGCAAATGAGAATTCTGGCAAGAGAAAGAATAGATAAAGAACTCCAGAATAAAGAATGTACTCCAATGTTTATCGCAGCACTGTTTATAATAGCCAGGACATGGAAGCAACCTAGATGTCCATCTGCAGACGAATGAATAAGAAAGCTGTGGTACATAAACACAATGAAGTATTACTCAGCAATTAAAAAGAATATATTTGAACCAGTTCTAATGAGATGGATGAAACTGGAGCCTATTATACAGAGTGAAGTAAGCCAGAAAGAAAAACACCAATGCAGTATATTAATGCATATATATGGAATTTAGAAAGATGATAATGATAACCCTATATACGAGACAGCAAAAGAGACACAGATGTATAGAACAGTCTTTTGGACTCTGTGGGAGAGGGCGAGGGTGGGATGATTTGGGAGAATGGCATTGAAACTGTATACTATCATATGGGAAACGAATCGCCAGTCCAGGTTCGATGCATGATACAGGATGCTCGGGGCTGGTGTACTGGGATGAACCAGAGGGATGGGATGGGGAGGGAGGTGGGTTCAAGATGGGGAACACATGTATACCCGGGGCAGATTCATGTCAATATATGGCAAAACCAATACAATAATGTAAAGTAAAAAAAATAAATAAATAAAAAATAAAACTAAAAATAAATAAATAAAAATATATAAAAAAGAACTCATCTGTAACTCAACAACAATGAAAAAAGTTGACTAACAAATGGCAAAAGCCTTAAATAGACATTTCTCCAAAGAACGATTGTATATAGATGTCCAATAAGCACATTAAAAGATGTTCAACATCACTAGTCACTAGGAAATACAAGCCAAAATTACAATGAAATACTACCTCATATCCATTAGGATAGAAATGATCCAACAAAACAAAATAAACAAGATACAAAACAACAAGTGTTGTCAAGGATGTGTATAAACACCATTAATAGGAATATAAAATGATACAACCACCATGGAAAAGAGTCAATAGTTACTCAAAAAAATGGAAAAAAAACAACTACCATGTAATTCAGTAATTTCACTTCTGGAGCCAAAAGAAGTGAAAGCAAGGTCTCAAAAAGGTATCTGTCAATAACAAATTCCTGAAATATCTCTCCCCCTATCTTTCCCCTGGTCACCAAAAATTTGTTCTCCAAGTCTGTGAGTCAGTTTCTGTTTCACAAATAAGTTCATTTGTTTAATTTTTTGTATATACTGCTATATTTAAAATGGATAACCAATAAAGATTTAATGTATATCACAGGGAACTCTGCTCAATATTATTTAACAGCCTAATTGGGAAAATAATTTGAAAAAGAATGATATTTGTATAAATGAATCACTTTGTTGTACACCTGAAATTAACAAAACACTGCTAATCAACTATATTCCAATATAAAAAGATAAAAAAAATCTGTATACCCATATTCATAGCAGCATTATTCACAATAAACAAAAGGTGGAAACACCCAAGTGTCCATCAACAGATGAACAAACAACAGAATATTTTTCAGTCTTAAAAAAAGGAAAGAAATGCTGACACATACTATAAAATGGATGATCCCTGAGCACAAAGTGAAATAGACCATTCACAAAAGGACAAATAGTATATGACTGAAATTATATGAGGTACCTAGAATACCTAGAATTCATGGACATAAAGTAGAAAGCTGGTTGCCAAGGGCTGAGAGAGGGAGTTAGTGTTTAATAGGTACAGAGTTTCAGTTTTACAAGATGAATTGTTTCATGGATAGATATTAGTGACGGTAGCTTAACAATGTGAATGGACATAACATCACTGAACTGTACATTTCAATATGTCTAAAATAGTAAATTTGATGTCATGTGTATTTTATAATTTAAAAAATTTTAATGATTAAAAATGGTAAATTTTACATTATATATATATTAATAAGTACAAGCTAACTAAAAAATTCAGTTCAGTTTAGTTCAGTCGCTCAGTCGTGTCCTACTCTCTGCAACCCCAAGACTGCAGCACGCCAGGCCTCCCTGTCCATCACCAACTCCCAGAGTTCACTCAAACTCATGTCCATTGAGTCAGTGACGCCATCTAACCATCTCATCCTCTGTCATCCCCTTCTCCTCTCGCCTTCAATCTTTCCCAGCATCAGGGTCTTTTCAAATGAGACAGCTCTTTGCATCAGGTGGCCAAAGTATCAACCTTAGCCTAAATTAACTACTTTCAAATTTTAAAAAGACTTAAGAATTTGGGGAAGTATATGTGTTTATGAAAGCCACTCCGGTAATTTACTATTTTATATTTGATTACAAATGCTATGTTCCTGTGTAATTAAGTTTCTCTAACAGAAACACAATTCTTCTTTTTGTTGACTTCAAAGAAACCATCAAAAGCAATGATTTACTAAATTCAGGGAATCTTACATGAAACTCATCAAAATATCTCAACCAGGCTGCTGCTGCTGCTGCTGCTAAGTCACTTCAATCGTGTCCGAGTCTGTGCGACCCCACAGACAGAAGCCCACCAGGCTCTCCCGTCCCTGGGATTCTCCAGGCAAGAACACTGGAGTGGGTTGCCATTTCCTTCTCCAATGTGTGAAATTGAAAAGTGAAAGTGAAGTCGCTCAGTCATGTCCGACCCTTAGCAACCCTACGGACTGCAGCCTACCAGGCTCCTCCATCCATGGGATTTTCTAGGCAAGAGTACTGGAGTGGCTTGCCATTGCCTTCTCCGCCGCAACCAAGCTAATACATCATAAAAAAATAATTAGCCTAATCACAACAGTATTTAATACAGCTATCTTCTGTTTTTTAATATTTTCATTTAATGTCTCAACAATATTGTTGAATGTGAAGACATGCCAAAAGTTTCAGCAATATGTGGATTTTGAATTTTATAAAAAAATGTACATTAGCTATACCAAGGGAGGAAAGCAATTTTGTATCCAAACACCATCCATATAAATGTTGAAGGAATAGTAGCAGAAAGGATTAATCAGTCATCTTTGAGTGCTGGGAGAGATCTCCTTCTCTGGGGAGGAGGGTGGGGTAGGCAGTTTGCCCAATGTTGATGTGGGGACAACCTGGGCCATGCCACTGTAAAGGGCAAAACCTGTTGAGCCAACTTTACTTCTGGAGAGTCATCTAATCTTGTTTTATCTCAGCCCCAGGCTTCCCTTAATATTCTTGATTTTCTTCAGATTTAAATCAGATTCCTAAATCAATAACTATTCCTTAGCACAGACCTGTATATGATTTTCCTCTGACCAACTAGCTTGCTGAGCTAGGAATATCTCTCTTTCTGGCTCAATATCAGGATCCCTCCCAAGTGCTTTTCCATTTCCTGATATCAACTTTCATTTATTCATTCAACAAGTTATTTATCAAATGCCTAGTTATGATCTAGGTATTATTCTAGGGAATATGAATAAAAGGTAAGCAGAAATAGACATGGTCCCGTCCTTCATGGAGCTAACAGTTTAATGGGAAAGAAGACCATTACATAAAGAATCACACAAGCAACTCTGACATGTAAATCGAAGGAAAGGTATCTTTGAATGGTGTTTCAAAAGCCTGTAATGGGGGATATGACCAAATTTGACAGTTCAAGGGTAGGTTTTCTGTGAGAAGTGTGACAAGAGGAGTGTGAGACAGTTACGCAAAGGGGGAGGGAAGAGTATTAGATTCTGGAAACAGCAAAGATCCAAAGGTGGGAGAGAGGATGGAGAGTATGAAGCACTGAAAGAAGGCCAGCATTACTGAAGCCTGCATTCAGATTTGTGCTCACAAAAGCTCCCACTGGCTTCAATGTGTAGCACAGTGACTTGTGACCAGTTTACCTTTTGCCAAGAAAAGATTGTCTTTGGCAGGAACTCATCTTCCTGCTCAGTACCTTCACTTCTCAAGTTATTCCAGTCATGGGAGTTGAATAAGCTTTCCCAAACATGTCTTTTCTTGGGCTATTTCATTCCTCCACGCTACCTACACCACACCTTCCCCCAACACCACCACCTAGTCTCCTCCTAGTAACAAAAAGTAAGGAGAAAAAGACCTAGAAATACAACCTAACCCATGTCATTTATACCTGAACAACAAATCAAAAGCCAATGGGAAAAAATGAGATAAAGGAAGAAACATCTTTTAAAATGGTGATTCAAAAATAAAAAAACAGTATGGTAATAGAAAGTAAAAAACTGTCTTGAGAAGTTACAGCTGATCATTTTAATCTAAACTTATGCAAATCATTAATTCTGAGTGAAATAACTTTCCCAAAAGAAAACTCTAGCATTAAAGTAATAACTATAGAAAGAAAGGGTACCATCCACTAGTAAACCTAATCTCAATACATCTCCTATGACGCTTCCCTAACTACAAATCTTATATAGCATTCCAAATTCACTGTGTGTATCCTCCGCCTCTGGTACACACACACACACACACACACACACACACACTGACACACTTATTGCCACGATAAATGTCTATAACAAACAATAACTAGTCAAGAATTTGACAGGTTCAAGCCAAAAAGAAATCTTTAGCGTTTTAAAACATTTTGTTAAATTTACTTATTTATTTATTTATTTTAAATGAGGCTTTTAATTAATGTTTGACAGAGCTGATTCAAGTTGAACAGACTAAATTTCTTTAAACAAACTTACTCATACTCCAGAGTCCTTTAAAAACTTAATAGCATTTATACATTGAAGGTATTTGATTTTCTTGTAACTAGCACTTCAAATGCAACAAGCATTTGAAGCAACAAGCATCTGACCCAACAAGTAAAACTTTCATTTCCAACTTAAAACGCCTAAAAATGCCTAACAGGTTTTTAGATTTGTGAATTTTAGTTGAAATGTATTTTATGATGTTAGTAAACCTGCAGAAATAGTGAAATATTTCAGAGAACTTATTCACTGTACATTTAATTTATTTTATTTATAAAAGTTATGAACTGTAGAAAGTTTTAAATTTACTTATTTTTTAATTGCAGGATAATTGCTTTACAGAATTTTGTTGTTTTTTGTCAAACATCAACATGAATCAGCCATAGGTATACACATATCCCCTCCCTCTTGCACCTTGCTCCCATTTCCCTCCCCATCCTACCCATCTAGGTTGATACAGAGATCGTTTGAGTTCTCTGATTCATAGGGCAAATTCCCATTGGCTATCTGTTTTACATATGGTATGACTCCTAAAACAGGTTATAAAATATTAGACTCAATTTAATTTTCAGTCCCCTTCATGGATCACAGCCTTGTCCTGGAGAAGGGGCTTGTGTAAATCAATGAAGATATGAGCCAAGCCATGCAAGGCCACCCAGGATAGATGGTTCATAGTAGAGAGTTCCAGCAAAACATGGTCCACTGGAGGAGGGACTACGCTAAAGTCTTAGACTCTAGATCACAACAAATGGTGGAAAATTCTTAAAGAGATGTGAATACCCGACTACCTTACCTGTCTCCAAAGAAAACTGTATGTGCACCAAGAAACAACAGTTACAATCTAACGTGGAACAAATGACTGGTTCACAATTGGGAAAGGAGTACAACAAGACTGTATACTATCACCCTATTTATTTAACTTATATGCAGAGTACATCATGCAAAATGCTGGGTTGAATCCTATGCTGGGATCAAGATTGCCAGAAGAAATATCAACAACCTCAGAAATGCAGGTGATGTCACACTAATGGCAGAAAGTGAAGAGGAACTAAAGAGCCTCTTGATGAAGATGAAAGAGGAGAATGAAAAAGCTGACTTAAAACTCAACGAAAAACTAGGATCATGGCACTGGTCCCATTACTTCAACACAAACAGACAGGAAAAAAGTGTAAGCAGTGACAGATTTTATTTTCTTGGGCTCCAAAATCACTGTGGATGGTGACTGCAGTCATGAAATTAAAAGACACTTCCTCCTTGGAAGGAAAGCTATGACAAACCTAAACAGCATATAAAAGGCAGAGACATCAGTTTGCTGACAAAGGTCTGTCTAGTCAAAGCTATGTTTTTTCCAGTAGTCATGTATGAATGTGAAAGTTGGACCATAAAGAAAGCTGAGGGCTGAAGAATTGATGCTTTTGAATTGTGGTGCTGGAGAAGACTCTTGAGAGTCCCTCGCAAAGCAAGGAGATCAAACCAGTCAATCCTAAAGTAAATCAACTGAACCTCCACCTGATGTGAAGAGTCGACTCACTGAAAAAGGCCCTGATACTAGGAAAGATTGAAGGCAAGAGGAAAAGGGAGTGACAGAGAATAAGATACTTAGATAGCATCACAGACTCAATGGACATAAATTTGAGCAAACTCTGGGAGATAATGAAGGACAGGGAAGCCAGGCCTGATGCAGTCCATGGGGTTGGGAAGAGTAGGACACCACTTAGCAACTGAACAACAAAGACAGGCTGTATTCTGCTCTGATTGGCTGATTCCAAGCGTGTACTTTGCCCTGATTCACTGTCGTCTAGTCTGTAGTTTGCACTGATTGGCTGAGTCACAGACTGTACATTGCCATGATTGGCTGAATTCTAGTCTGTACTGTGCTCTGATTGGCTGACTCCTAGCCTGTACATTGCCCTGATTGGCTGGCTACTAGTCTGTACTTTAATTAAGGAAAGCAAGGAAAACCACTAGGCCATTCACATATGGTCTAAATCATACCCCTTACCATTATACAGTGAAGGTGACACATGTTTTCAAGGGATTAGACCTGGTAGAAACAGTGCCTGAAGAACTATGGACACAAATTTGTAACACTGTACAGAAGGCAGTGACCAAAACCATCCCAAAGAAATAGAAACTGCAAGAAGGCAAAGTGTTTGCCTGGAGGCTTTACAAATAGCTGAGGAAAGAAGATAAGCGAAAAGCAATGGAGAAAGGGAAAGATAGATCCAACCAAATGCAGAGTTCCAGAGAACAGCAAGGAGGGATAAGAAGGTCTTCTTAAATGAACAATGCCAAGTAGAGGAAAGCAATAGAATGGGAAAGACAGGAGATCTCTTCAAGAAAACTGGAGGTATCAAAGGAACATTTCATTCAAGGATGGGCATGATAAAAGAGAGAAATAGTAATGACCTAAGAGAAGCAGAAGAGATTAAGAATGGTGGTAAGAATACATAGAACTGTACAAAAAAGGTCTTAATGACCTGGATAACCATGATGGTGTAGTCATTCCCCTAGATGCAGACATCTCGGAGTGTGAATTCAAGTGGGCCTTAGGAAACATTACTACAAACAAAGCTCAAGTGGAGGTGATGGAATTCCAGATGAGCTATTTCAAATCCTAAAAGATGATGCTGTTAAAATGCTGCATTCAATATGCCAGCAAATTTGGAAAACTCAGCAGTGGCCACAAGACTGGAAAAGGTCAGTTTTCATTCCAATCCCAAAGAAGGGCAGTGCCAAAGAATGTTCAAACTACTGGACATTTGCACTCATTTTGCATGCTATTAAGGTTATGCTCAAAATCCTTCAAGCTAAGCTTCAGCAGTACATGAACCGAAAACTTCCAGATGTACAAGCTGGGCTTTGAAAAGGCAGCAGAACCAGATATCAAATTGCTAAAATATGTTGGATCATAGAAAAATCTAGCGAATTCAAAAAAACATCTGCTTCATTGACTATGCTAAAGCCTTTGACTGTGTGGATCACAACAAACTGTGGAAAATTCTTTAAGAGATGGGAATACCAGACCACCTTGCCTGGTGCCTGAGAAACCTGTATGCAAGCCAAGAAGCAATAGTTACAACCTTACATGGAACTGACAGGTTCTAAATTGGGAAAGGAGTATGTTTATTTAACTTATATGCAGAGTACATCATGCGAAATGCTGGGCTGGATGAATCATAAGTGGGGATTAAGATTGTTAGGAAAAATGTCAACAACATCAGATATACATATGATTCCACTCTAATGGCAGAAAAGCCTTTTGATGAGGCTGAAAAATAAGAGTGAAAAAGCAGACTTGAAACTCAACATTCAAAAAACTAAGATCATGACATCTGGTCCCGATGACCATCACTTCATGGCAAATAGATGGGGAAAAGTGGAAGCAGTGATAGATTTTATTTTCTTGGGCTCCAAAGTCACTGCAGATGGTGACTGCAGTCATGAAATTAAAAGACACTTCCTCCTTGGAAGGAAAGCTATGACAAAACTACACAGTGTATAAAAAGCAGAGACATCACTTTGTCAACAAAGGTCCATATAATCAGAACTATGGTTTTTCCAGTAGTCATGTATTGATATGAGAGTTGGACCCTAAAGAAGGCTGAGTGCCTTAGAATTGTGGTAATGGAGAAGACTCTTTAGAGTCCCTTAAATTACAAGGAGATCAAACCAGGCAATCCTAAAGGAATTCAACCCTGATTATTTATTGGAAGGACTGATGCTGAAGTTGACGCTCCAATACTTTGGCCACCTGACGTGAAGAGCCAACTCATTGGAAAAGGTCCTGAAATCTGGGAAAGACTGAAAGCAAAAGGAGAAGAGGCTGGCAGAGGATAAGATAGATAGCATCACTGACTCAAGGGACATGAATCTGAACAAACTCTGGAAGATAGTGAAGGGTAGGGAAGTCACAAAGAGTCAGACACAACTTAGTGACTGAACGACAACAAACTTTCAGTCAACATTTACCTTCCATCTAATGTCTATATCACTTAGCTTTACTGAATATTGAAATTTAAAAAGCTATGAATTTTGACCTTTAACACAAAGCTAAAATGTATTCATAAGGATTTATTTTCAAGATTAAAAGAATCCAGTCACTTCTGGGTTGTCTATTAAAAACAGAAATTCTGATATTGAGTTTTATATATGTGTTCCTTTATGTAGCAGAATCAATACATAATATCATACAATTTTACTAATAATTTTATTTGCCTGTATGTAAATTTTACTTTGCCTAGGAGAACAGGCTATTTTGAGGGGCTGATTTTTTTTTTCCCTAAAATTCATAAGACCTTCTCAAGATAATTCCAATAATTTATAATGCAAAACAAGGTCAGTTTTTCATTGCTTCTTAAACTTCATGTGCATCCAAAAGATCTAGCAAGCTGATTAAACTCAAGGTTCTGATTCAGTTGCTGTAGCGTGGGGGCCGAGATTGTGTATTTTTAACAAGGTCCCAAATAACAATAGCCATTACTGCAGCCAAGCTTGTCAGATGCAAAAAGAGAAGACTTTTTCAATAAGTGATGGGGTCATTATCAAATAGGACAATAAGGATGACTGGCAATACACATAAACAGACACAGGTCGGCTGCTGTGCTGTGCTGTGCTTAGTCGCTCAGTCATGACTTTTTGCAACGTCATGGACTGTAGCCCACCAGGCTCCTTTTTCCATGGAATTATCCAGGCAAGAACACTGGAGTGAGTAGCCATTCCCTCCAGGGGATCTTCCCAACCCAGGGTCTCCTGTAATGCAGGCGGATTCTTACCATCTGAGCCACCAGGGAAGCGTTTATAGGCTTACCAGTCCTAATTAGGAAATATATTTATTATGATACCCACAGATCAACAAATATTCACCATAAGTTTATAAACCACACAATAACAAATTCTCATACTGTAACCTAGACAAATTATTTTAACCAAGTGGAAAGAAAAAAATGTATTCAAAACTAATCGAAATTATGTTTATTTGAATAAATCCCTAACCGCATCTTTTAAGATTGGTATTTAGAAAATGTCCTAATTTTCCAAAATATGAAGTCCATGGAGAAACTCACCAGCCTAAATTATTCTCATGCCTCACAATATTATCATCAACTATAAAAGAATTCAGTGCAAGTTTTGTTTTTTTAAAAATAAAGAAACAACAAACAATACAAACTTTTATTCCCTATTGGTACCCAACCCAAGTTTGTGTTTTGGGGTTTGGAGCAGAGAAAGGTTTATTGTAGGGCTAAGTAAGGAGAATAGGTGTTAAAAAACTGGAACTCCCAGATGGTTTTCAGGGGGAAGTTTTGTGTTTGTTTTTTTTTTTTGATCAATCTTATTTGCAATTAGTATTAACCAGGTACAACTGTTGTTGTTCAGTCGCCAAGTCCTGTCCCACTCTTTGCGACCCCAGGGACTGCAGCGTGCCTGGCTTCCCTGTCCCTCAACACCTCAGGGACAAGTTTTATAGGCAAAATTGGGGGTGAAGGCTGCAGGGTGTGTGACTTTCTTCTGATTGGTTGGTGGTAACATAAAGGGTGGTGCTCCAGAAAAAGTCATGTGCTCAGTCTGGTTTCCATTCTCCACCCGGGTAGAGGCTTTAGCTTCCATAGAAGAACTCAAGAGACATATGGCTGTGTATATCCCTTGAGAAGGAACCAGGACCCATCTTTCATTGCTGTGCTATAATTTCTTGAGGGCTCCCCCTTTGTCTCTGCATTCCCTCACTTCACTGATTAGCAACCCTTTGAAACTACCCTTTGGAACTCAAGGAAAGTCTAGGGGGCTGAATGAAACTCATTTCCTGCAAATATGAAAGGGAGGACACAAATGATTTGTACTGGAGAGGGCCCCAAGGGGTCCTGCTTGGTTTCACTATCATTAAGCATTTCTCAAAGAGCTCCAAGGATATGAGAACCTTCCAATATTTCTCACAATTCCTCTCTGCTTAGTATAATTAAAATTCTCTCTCACTGTGATAACATTCTACTGCAGTCACCACTGGTTAGGGAAGTGTGGTTCCTCCTTTTAACAAACTGGAAAAAAACCAGTGTTAGTGAGCACTTTGTTCCCTCCAGATGCCAAATTCCTAACTGGGGACCAGAATCAGAAATACTAATAAATTAGAAAGGAAGGAGGATAAAGTTTTACAGAGATGCATATGAATGAGCCAGGAGACAGGGAGGGGGAGGAGGGAGATTGTGGGGACACATCAGGGACTTGGCTAAATATTGAGTAAAGGAAATAATTTGATAGACCTGCTTTTTTTAATCTTACCCTTACTCCTTACCACAGAGACAACATTGCTTCTCTAGTCACAAATTAACCTCCACCACATCTGTTTCTTAGCAGATGGCAAGTCCCTGCCAAGAATTTAAGAATTAACTTTTAGATGACATATGCAAAGTTCCAAGTCATAATTTAATCCTAGGTCCATATTGTTGGCGACCCAATAGTTAATGGAGCTTAATGTTCTCTGATTTCTTTGATTAAATTACTACTCAAAACCCTAGTTTCATAGACAGCCGGTTATAAGATAAAGATGCATAGACATCATTTCATTCAGTTCTCACGATTTAAAAACTGTCTAACATGAAATTTAACTTTAGATCACTATACACTGATGTCATACGAGACCATAATTTTTTAAAAAAATTACCTCCACAGGACACAAAGAATAAACAATCAGCTCTTCTAAGGAAAGGAGACTAAGGAAAAGGCGGGGCAGGATGGGGGGAATATGAGGGCTGGGGGAGGTTAGAGCAAGGGCAAAGATCCAACATATTAATGACTTTATATTATGCAAAGCACGACTCAAAAACTTCTGAGTTTGCTCCAACAAGAGTGTATTCACTCACTCTCCTGAGAGACTTTGGTCACTGCCTAAAAGCAGCTGTGCAAACAATCCTTTTAGCAAGCTTTTATTTCAATTCAATCCCAAATCTCTCCATTGGTTAATTTCAGTAAAAAGACCCTGAGGGATGCAAGATTTGCATATACATAAATATGCTACCATTGACTGCAGCATAGGCCTATACTCAAGACAGCTGTAAATCAACCTGTGAAAGGAACCAAGTGCTTACCAAGGATCATCTTGAGCAGCCACAAACTAAGCTATTTCCTGAACTCTTTTGCAAATTCTATAAATATACAAAATAAAACTAACTGTGATAAGCATTACAAACAACCCTGGTGAAAGCTACAGAAATACTGGCAGACAAGCGTCAAAACTGTTCTCAAAGGCAATAATTCACTACTCATAACTTTTAACAGCCGACTGGAATTCAAGGTATTTTTCCAGAAATGGAAAAAATCTTGAAGGAACCTATGGTGAATATGAATTTTTCATTTCAAGAAAGGAAGTATGAATTATACTAACATATGTAACAATGCAGGAAAAGCTACAATTACATCTTTTATTGTCAGCAGCCTCCCAGGAAATATATTCTTTGGCTATAGCATCACAGATTAAAGTCATTTAGGAAGAGTGTGATTCATGGAATAATGATAAAGGCAACTTTAAGTTCCTGTTAAAGTTTTGGACACTTCTACTTAACATAAAAAGCACTTTAATCCTGACGTCCAGTGCTATTAAATATTAAATAATATTTAAAACATTAATATTTAATAGTAATATTAAATATTAAACCAAAAAAAGTGAAGAGTTCAAAATAAAACCGTGCATTCCTATCTGAAACTGAATCATGTCAAAAGCTGATTTCATTACTTTTCATAGCAACCCCAAACCTAAAATCCCAAAAAGGAGGAGAAAAAATTATTTCTGCTTGAACAGGAGGGGCATGCAGTTGGTGATTATCTTGTAAGGATAAAACAAGAAAAAGAAACTAACAAATGACTTAAAAGACTACCGTAGGAAACAGAATACAGCTAATCTGGAGAAACTGGTACTCTCTGCAAGGAAACACGTCCCACATGCTTTACTATGGCATTTTCTCTTCAATACAAACAGTACATTCCAGCCTTGAGGTAAACTTTAACTAGTTCAACCTGGTGCAAGCTAATGAATACCTAAATTAGGGGCATTTCTTCTGGAATAAGATTTATTTATTTATCCTTCATTTAAATCTTCACATAATTTTTTAACACTACAATATGAACTACAGGTTTACATGTGCTTCAAAATATCTTATGGCTCTTCGATTCATTTTAAAAAATAAAGTTCTACTAATGTTCCACAATTAAAAGCTCTCATAGACTGTCAAATAGGAAGAGTAGTGTTACTCTGTGACTATGACCTGGTAAAGCCAGAAAAGTGAAAGTATTACGAAGAGGAGCAGAACCAATGAAACTTTTCAATTTAGGGTTCTTACACATTTTGATCTTTAAGAAAAGAAAAGGAGGATTACACAGACAACACTTACCTTCCGTTTTCTATTTTATTTTATTTTTACTGAGCAACTGCATGAAGATTTTATTTATTTATTTATTATATTGGTTGGTTTTGCCATACATTGACATGAATCTGCACTGGGTGTACATGAGTTCCCCTTCCTGAACCCCCCTCCCACCTCCCTCCTCCCCTTATCCTCCCTCTGGGTCATCCCCATGCACCAGCCCCGAGGATCCTGTATCACACGTCGAACCTGGACTGGTGATTTGTTTCACATATGATAATATACATGTTTCAATGCCATTCTCCCCAATCATCCCACCCTCGTCCTCTCCCACAGAGTCCAAAAGACTGTTCTATACATCTGTGTCTCTTTTGCTGTCTCATATACAGGGTTATCATTACCATCTTTCTAAATTCCATATATATGCGTTAGTATATTGTATTGGTGTTTTTCTTTCTGGCTTACTTCACTCTGTATAATAGGCTCCAGTTTCATCCACCTCATTAGAACTGATTCAAATGCATTCTTTTTGATGGCTGAATAAATACTCCATTGTGTATATGTACCAAAGCTTTCTTATCCATTCGTCTGCAGATGGACATCTAGGTTGCTTCCATGTCCTCGCTATTATAAACAGTGCTGCAATGAACATTGGAGTACATGTGTCTCTTTCAATTCTGGTTTCCTCGGTGTGTATGCTCAGGAGTGCGATTGCTGGATCATATGGCAGTTCTATTTCCAGTTTTTTGAGGAATCTCCACACTGTTCTCCATAGTGGCTGTACTAGTTTGCCTTCCCACCAACAGTGTAAGAGGGTTCCCTTCTCTCCACACCCTCTCCAGCATTTATTGCATGTGGACTTTTGGATAGCAGCCATTCTGACTGGTGTGAAGTGGTATCTCATTGTGTTTTTTATTTGCATTTCTCTGATTACGAGGGATGTTGAGCATTTTTTCATGTGTTTGTTAGCCACCTGTTATGTCTTCTTTCGAGAAATGTCTGTTTAGTTCTTTGGCCCATTTTTTGATTGGGTCGTTTATTTTTCTGGAATTGAGCTGAAGGAGCTGCTTGTATATTTTGGAGATTAATTCTTTGTCAATCGTTGGTAGCTTGATAGGGACTGCATTGAATGTATATATTAGCAACAGATTCCTTGGATATGTGGAAGACCTCAAGAAGACTGTACACTTAATTTTAAATCACTATCGCTATAAAAAGAGACATGACACTTAATCTCCTACTCCCATTTCTTCTTGACTTGACAGGAAGGAATGAAGGGGAAGATCAGAAACAATGGAATACTCTTTGGTCCAAGAGGGAGTGGTTCAATGGTTTCATGTCTTCACTTCTTTATTCAAAGAGGCTTGCTTCACACAGGCAGATTCTTTACCAACTGAGCAACCAGGGAATCCGTTCATTCATTTCAGAGAAACAACAAAGTTTTCAGGAAATGTATAAATAATAAGGGTGCAGATGCCCTAATGGTTCAATAATTAAAATATTAATGGCATCATCAGTACATATAGATAAACTGAAATAGGCTTAAAAGAGAATTTTTACATTCTCTAAAAGTACATTTTTATTATAAAATATGAAAGCAAGTTACTTGATAAACTAAGTTATATAAGTAAAAATCTTCCTCAACACACATTTGCTTCCTAGAAGACAGGTAGCTAAGTCATTAAGCCTCAGAGACCACTAATAATCATTTCCTTAAACTAACTTTTCTAAACCAACTGTTATGATTTATATAAATATGGGGTATTTATTTAATTAAAAATTTTGATTATAAGTGTAAAGGTTAATGTATCAGTTTACCAGACCTTATTAAATACAGAGACACATTTAGAACAATTCAGAATCATATGATCAACATAAAAGTTAAACTTAAGGATTCTCCTTAAGGACAAGAATAATCAACAATGAGCAGTAGCCTGAGCCAACACAAAAAGGTAAGAAAAAGTAGAAGAAAAACCATCAAAATATATATGTATAATATATATTACATATGTCTACTTAGAAAATTCAAGAAGATCAACTGAAAAACTATTACAATAAGCAAATTTGTTAAAGTGTCCAAAAATAAGAGCAGTATACAATAAATTCCCTGGAACATTTCATGCAAAGATGGGCTCAATAAAGTAGGGAAATGGTATGGACCTAACAGAAGCAGAAGATATTAAGAAGAGGTGGCAAGAATACACAGAAGAACTGTACAAAAAAGATCTTCACAACCCAGATAATCACGATGGTGTGATCACTCACCTAGAGCCAGACATCCTGGAATTCGAAGTCTAGTGGGCCTTAAGAACCATCACTACGAACAAAGCTAGTGGAGGTGATGGAGTTCCAGTTGAGCTATTTCAAATCCTGAAAGATGATGCTGTGAAAGTGCTGCACTCAATATGCCAGCAAATTTGGAAAACTCAGCAGTGGCCACAGGACTGGAAAAAGTCAATTTTCATTCCAATCCCAAAGAAAGGAAATGCCAAATAATGTTCGAACTACCACACAATTGCACTCATCTCACACGCTAGTAAAGTCATGCTCAAAATTCTCCAAGCCAGGCTTCAACAGTAAGTGAACTGTGAACTTCCAATGTTCAAGCTGAATTTAGCAAAGGCAGAGGAACCAGAGATCAAATTGCCAACATTCGCTGGATTACGGAAAAAGCAAGAGAGTTCCAGAAAAATGTCTACTTCTGCTTTATTGACTATGCCAAAGCCTTTGACTGTGTGGATCACAATAAACTGTGGAAAATTCTGAAAGAGATGGGAATACCAGACCATCTGACCTGCTTCTTGAGAAATCTGTATGCAGTTCAGTAAGCAAGTTAGAACTGGACATGGAACAACAGACTGGTTCCACATAGGAAAAGGAGTACATCAAGGCTGCATATTGTCACCGTGATTATTTAACTTAAAAACAGAGTATATCATGAGAAACGCTGGGGTGGATGAAGCACAAGCTGGAATCAAGAGTGCCGGGATAAATATCAATAACCTCAGATATGCAAATAATACCACCCTTATGGCAGAAAGCGAAGAAGAACTAAAGAGCCTCTTGATGAAAGTGAAAGAGGAGAGTGAAAAACTTGGCTTAAAGCTCAACATTCAGAAAATTAAGATCATGGCATCTGGTCCCATCATTTCATGGCAAATAGACGGGGAAACAGTAGAAAACTTTATTTTTTGGGGTTCCAAAATCACTGCAGATGGTGACTGTAGCCATGTAATTGAGGAGGCTTACTCCTTGGAAGAAAACCTATGACCAAACCTGGACAGCATATTAAAAAGCAGAGACATTACTTTGCCAACAAAGGGCCATCTAGTCAAGGCTATGGTTTTTCCCGTGGTCATGTATGGATGTGAGAGTTGGACTGTGAAGAAAGCTGATCACCAAAGAATTGATGCTTTTGAACTGTGGTGTTGGAGAAGACTCTTGAGAGTCCCTTGGACTGCAAGGAGATCCAACCAGTCCATCCTAACAGAAATCAGTCCTGAATATTCACTGGAAGGACTGATGCTGAAGCTGAAACTCCAATACTTTGGCCATGTGATGCGAAGAACTGACTCCTTGGAAAAGACCCTGATGCTGGGAAAGATTGAAGGTGAGAGGAGAAGGGGACGACAGAGGATGAGATGGTTGGATGGCATCACCAACTCAATGGACATGGGTTTGGGTGGACTCCGGGAGTTGGTGATGGACAGGGAGGCCTGGTGTGCTGCAGTTCATGGGGTCATAAAATAGTCGGACACGACTGAGCGACTGAACTGAACTGATACAGAGGAAAACCAATTAGAAAATATAATGAAAAAAATTCCATTCACATAGGAATAAAAACAAAGTACCTAGGAAAAAACCTAACAAAAAATGTAGCAAACGCTTATTTTTTAAAAAGCTTTCAAATTTCATGGAAGGATATAAAAGAATATCCAATCAAATAAAGAAGGACATACACATTCCAGTATGAGAATACCCAAGAGTGAGTAGATATAAATTTTCCACAAATTAACCTATTCAATTCAATCTCAGTCAGAATCCTAATCGGATGTTTTGTTTGACCTGACAAACTGAACCCAAATTTCATATAAAAAGAAAAGTGAGCAATAAGCAAGAAATATCTGAAACAGCATAACATGATGCTGGGGGGAGGACTTGTCATTCAGATAATAAACATTCTATAAAACAACATTAATTCAAAACTGCACTGAATAGGAAATACATGAACCCAAAAAAGAGAATCCAGAAACAAACCTATCCATGTGAATTGTTTACATGATTGAGGATTTATCAACTGATTCTTTCAACTAATTAAGCTTTTCTTGAAATCTAGTTTACATTATGTACATATTGCTGCATGTTTCTATTTATGAATATAGAAGCTACTATGGAAGATGAACTCTGGACGGAGGTTCGTGACACTGTACAGGAGACAGGGACCAAGACCATCCCCATGGAAAAGAAATGCAAAAGAGCGAAATGGCTGTCTGAGGAGGCCTTACAAATAGCTGTGAAAAGAAGAGAGGTGAAAAGCAAAGGAGAAAAGGAAAGATATAAGCATCTGAATGCAGAGTTCCAAAGAATAGCAAGGAGAGATAAGAAAGACTTCCTCAGTGATAAATGTAAAGAAATAGAGGAAAACAACAGAATAGGAAAAACAAGAGAGCTCTTCAAGAAAATTAGAGATTCCAAGGGAACATTTCATGCAAAGATGGGCTCGATAAAGGACAGAAATGGTATGGACCTAACAGAAGCAGAAGATATTAAGAAGAGGTGGCAGGAATACACAGAAGAACTGTACAAAAAAGATCTTCACGACCAAGATAGTCATGATAACGTGATCACTGACCTAGAGCCAGACATCTTGGAATGTGAAGTCAAGTGGGCCTTAGAAAGCATCACTACGAACAAAGCTAGTGGAGGTGATGGAATTCCAGTTGAGCTATTTCAAGTCTTGAAAGATGATGCTGTGAAAGTGCTGCACTCAATATGCCAGCAGATTTGGAAAACTCAGCAGTGGCCACAGGACTGGAAGAGGTCAGTCTTCATTCCAATCCCAAAGAAAGGCAATGCCAAAGAATGCTCAAACTACCGCACAATTGCACTCATCTCACACGCTAGTAAAGTCACGCTCAAAATTCTCCAAGCCAGGCTTCAGCAGTATGTAAACCGTGAACTCCCAGATGTTCAGGCAGGTTTTAGAAAAGGCAGAGGCACCAGAGATCAAATTGCCAACATCCGCTGGATCATGGAGAAAGCAAGAGAGTTTCAGAAAAACATCTATTTCTGCTTTATTGACTATGCCAAAGCCTTTGACTGTGTGGATCACAATAAACTGTGGAACATTCTGAAAGAGATGGGAATCCCAGACCACCTGACCTGCCTCTTGAGAAACCTGTATGCAGGTCAGGAAGCAACTGTTAGAACTGGACATGGAACAACAGACTGGTTCCAAATAGGAAAAGGTGTACGTCAAGGTTGTATATTGTCACCCTGCTTATTTAACTTATATGCAGAGTACATCATGAGGAACGCTGGGCTGGAAGAAGCACAAGCTGGAATCAAGATTGCCGGGAGAAATATCAATAACCTCAGATATGCAGATGACACTACCCTTATGGCAGAAAGTGAAGAGGAACTCAAAAGCCTCTTGATGAAAGTGAAAGAGGAGAGTGAAAAGGTTGGCTTGAAGCTCAACATTCAGAAAACAAAGATCATGGCATCTGGTCCCATCACTTCATGGGAAATAGATGGAAAAACAGTGGAAACAGGGTCAGACTTTGTTTTTTTGGGCTCCAAAATCACTGCAGATGCTGATTGCAGCCATGAAATTAAAAGACGCTTGCTCCTTGGAAGGAAAGTTATGACCAACCTTGATAATATATTAAAAAGCAGAGACATTACTTTGCCAACCAAGGTCCGTCTAGTCAAGGCAATGGTTTTTCCCATGGTCATGTATGGATGTGAGAGTTGGACTGGGAAGAAGGCTGACCGCCGAAGAATCGATGCTTTTGAACTGTGGTGTTGGAGAAGACTCTTGAGAGTCCCTTATACTGCAAGGAGATCCAACCAGTCCATTCTAGAGGAGATCAATCCTGGATGTTCATTGGAGGGACTGATGCTAAAGCTGAAACTGCAATACTTTGGCCACCTCATGCGACGAGTTGACTCACTGGAAAAGACTCTGATGCTGGGAAAGGTTGGGGGTGGGAGGAGAAGGGGACGACGGAGAATGAGATGGCTGGATGGCATCACCGACTCTGTGGACATGAGTTTGAGTGAACTCCGGGAGTTGGTGATGGACAGGGAGGCCTGGCGTGCTGTGATTCATGGGGTCGCGGAGAGTCGGACACGACTGAGCGACTGAACTGAACTGAACTGATGGAAGATTTTATGAGGAATAGTATGTTTTTTTGTTTGTTTGTTCTTGTTCAGTCACTAAGTCATGTCCAAATCTTTCCTATCCCATGGATTGTATATAACCCACCAGGTTCCTCGGTCCATGGGATTTCCCAGGCAAGAATACTTGCCATTTCCTTCTCCAGGAGGAATAGTATGTTACATAATGTAATTTTCTGGAAGCAGTTTTTCTTTAATGTACCAGTTTATCATTTGTTCTGACAAGTAGCATGTGGTTTAAGTGAAATATATAACAGCTGTATAAAGAATGGAAACTCATATACTGGAGTCAATATAATAACCTTTACTTAGAATTAAGATTATACATTTAACTCCATATACTTAGTAGGACCAGGTTTGGTATTATATGCTATTTTTATACTTCCAGAACAGAAGGTATTTAATACATGCTTACATAATAAATATCTTTTGTTTTAAAATTCAACAGATGTAAAATTCGTTTTGTGAGTTCTTTTTAAATTTTATGAGATTCTCTCCTTCTAAAATCTTTATGTAATGAACCAGTTAACTCATTTTTCTCTATAACTGAAATTTACACTCATCAGTCATAGTCAGAAGTAGAGTTTAACATACTTTTCCTGTCTCACCATCACGCAATTTGAGTTGCCACTGATATTTCATAGTTAGATAAATTCATACTAAGGTTCACAGGAAAAAAATTGAGGACAGAATTGATAATGTATATAAACCTATTATGGTCACTGAGGGTGAATCTATTCTTACATAATATCAGTATGAATTGACAGTGACTTTTTAAATAAAAGAATCCATATATTGGACAATAAGATTGAGAGCACAGGAGAACAGATATTCCCTATGCCTGTTATCTGCAAGTGATCACATTTGCAAAATAAGGGGAAGAAGGTATCATTTTAAAAGGAAATTTTTCATTTCACATATGATAATATACATATTTCAATGCCATTCTCTCCAATTAAAAATTTTTTTTAAAATAAAAGGAAATTTTTCTCTTGTGTCAAAATTTTCTTTAAAATTGGAGACCGCTATTAAAATCGGGTTTTTCTAGTACTCTTACAGTTTCATTTTTTACATTTAGATCTCAAAACCATCTTGGGCATGGTAGGAGGTTAAGGATCTAATTTTACCTTTATCATACAGTAAATTTCTGTATGTGCTGACATCTAGTTCTGGGGTTTATACTCTATTGCACTGGTATATTTGTCTGTCTATGGGCCAACATCAGGTTGTTTTTATTAGAGAAGCTTTATAATGTTTTCATATCTAGTAAAGTTAATCCCACTTTATAGTTTTTCTTTTTTCAGGTTTTCCCAGCTCTTCCTTTCTTTATATGTTTACAAGTTTGATGATTGATATACTCAGTTGTGAGCTGGATTCAAGAGATTAATTTAAGAATTATGTCTTAAACATAATCAGGATGGTAAATCAAGCACAAAAAAATTAAATTACGTCAAATAAGTATAAAAATTTCAATGCCTATAATTTTAACATGATCTTTTGTTTTGTATAAATATTTTAGAGCTAACTAAATGTCAACTATTTGCATGTTCCAGAATACTAAAAAAATGCATTTTTATTTGTAAGATAGAGTAATTTATAGTAATTTATGTAATCATTTGTCATTTAAATTTCAGATTACTTGCTAGAATAGAAATGGAAAAATAATAAACATAAGTTTTCTTTAAAATTATTAAAGCTGTTAAGTATCATCAAAAATCCAAACATAGCCTTTGGCATAAGCATTCAATTACCCAAACTGAAAATGAACATAAACTAAATCATTCTAAAATAGTAATGATTTGTTCTAATATTCTCAATTTTAGATAAGCAAAATCAGAAATTTTATGACGTTTCCCTTTACTTGCTCTAGGTTTCAACTCCATATCCTTACTTATCCAAGAACACCACATAGATCCGTGCAGGTTGGGCACTACATACCTGCACAATCATATATAGGATAGTAAAAAGTTACACAAGTGAATGAATGTGGCAGCCTTATTTTTGAGCTTTTTGCTATAAGAGTAGAAAAGTACTCCTTCAAAACCAGGAGTGTGTCTGATAATTCAATTCAACTCAATTCTGACACTATCAGAAAGCCCAGGTTATTTGTGCTTTTGACCCACCAGTTACAAACTGGAGGGTCCAAGGATCCCTTCTAACTCAGGATGCCAACCACAAGCCCAGATTGTTACTGAAATAGAGCAAGACCCTAAAGGTCCCTCCCACAAAAACCCCTCTGTGTTTCTTGTTTGTAGAAAAAGGCTTTAGTCTCTTGGGCCTTTCTGATTCTCAAAGAACAGGCTCAGTTACTAATTAGGGAAGTGAGTAAATGCAGAAACATAGGAAAAGCTGTCAAGAAAGAAAATAACAGCTTAAACAAAAGTTCGGAGATATAACAGGGTACTAGTTCCTCCTCAAGGGATATACATAACAATCACACACAAATCTCTGAGTTGTTCTGCAGAAACAAAGACATCCACATGCCAGGTAGAGGACAGGGACTACACGCTAAACAAGCACATAGATCCCGAACTGGTTGGAACTAGGCTGATGATTAAGATTCCCAAAATATCACCCTGTTATCTTACCACCAACCCATCAAAAGAAAGTCATACATCCTATAACCCTCACCCTAAATGTTGCCTTTAAAACCCTTTCCTGAAAGTCATAAGGGAATACAGTCTCTTGAGCATGAGTTGCTCATTCTCCTTGCTTGGTGCCCTTTCAATAAATGCTGTATGCTCAGTCACCACAACCGGGTGCCAATAGACTGGCTTTGCTGCATCGTGGGAGAGTGGACCCAAGTGTGTTTCAGTAACATTACCTCTACTTCTGATCAACTGGCTATGAATCAAAGGTTCCCACAACCCCATACTCAGGTTCCATTAATTTGCTAGAACAGCTCACATAACAGAAACATTTCACTAACCAGACTACCATTATTATAAAAGGATATAACTCGAGAACAGCCAAACAGAAGAGATGCATAGCGCATGGTAAAGGGCAGGGCACTTCCAAGCTCTCTCCTCAGGGAGAGAAATTTACACTCATCAGTCACACATTGTTAGCTGTAGTCCAAAAATCACCTAATTAACATAACAAGACACCTTTATTAATCCCCTCACTTAGGAAAATTCCAAGACTTTTCAGTGCTTCCATTCATAAACTAAGGAAAAGGAAATATGTATTTATTATATATCAGAGTCTCTGAACCCACAAGTGGTATTTTTCTGGGTGTGACAAAGGTCAAAATGAATTATCTCTAAGCCAGATCTTAGTAGTTTGTGCTATCACCTTAAGTACTTATAGAGTTAGATAAGTATCAAGAAATATGAACATGTTATTTCTAATTTTAAAACCCTCTATTTTTGACCACATTAATATAAAAAGTCAAAACTGTTGCTGTCTACACTTAAGACTATGCCAAAGCCTTTGACTGTGTGGATCACAATAAACTGTGGAATATTCTGAAGGAGATGGGAATACCAGACCACCTGACCTGCCTCTTGAGAACCTGTATGCAGGTCAAGAAGCAACAGTCAGAACTGGACATGGAACAACAGACTGGTTCCAAATAGGAAAAGGAGTACGTCAAGGCTGTATATTGTCACCCTGCTTATTTAACTTATATGCAGAGTACATCATGAGAAATGCTAGGCTGGAGGAAGCACAAGCTGGAATCAAGATTGCCGGGAGAAATATCAATAACCTCAGATATGCAGATGACACTACCCTTATGGCAGAAAGTGAAGAAGAAGCTAAGAGCCTCTTGATGAAAGTGAAAGGAGAGTGAAAAAGTTAGCTTAAATCTCAGTTCAGTTCAGTTGCTCAGTCGTGTCTGATTCTTTGTGACCCCATGAATCACAGCACGCCAGGCCTCCCTGTCCATCACCAACTCCCGGAGTTCACTCAAACTCACGTCCATCGAGTCGGTGATGCCATCCAACCATCTCATCCTCTGTTGTCCCCTTCTCCTCCTGCCCTCAATCTTTCCCAACATCAGGGTCTTTTCAAATGAGTTAGCTCTTCGCATCAGGTGTCCAAAGTACTGGGGAGTTTTAGCTTCAACATCACTCCTACCAATGAACACCCAGGACCGATCTCCTTGCAGTCCAAGGGACTCTCAAGAGTATTCTCCAGCACCACAGTTCAAAAGCATCAATTCTTTGGCACTCAGCTTTCTTCACAGTCCAACTCTCACATCCATACATGACCACTGGAAAAACCACAGCCTTGACTAGACGGACCTTGGTTGGCAAAGTAATGTCTCTGCTTTTTAATATGCTATCTAGGTTGGTCATAACTTTCCTTCCAAGGAGTAAGCGTCTTTTAATTTCACGGCTGCAATCACCATCCACAGTGATTTTGGAGCCCAGAAAAATAAAGTCAGCCACTGTTTCCACATCTATTTGCCATGAAGTGACTGGACCGGATGCCATGATCTTAGTTTTCTGAATGTTGAGCTTTAAGTCAACTTTTTCACTCTCCTCTTTCACTTTCATCAAGAGGCTCATCAAGAGCTGACTCATTTGAAAAGACCCTGATGCTGGGAAAGATTGAGGGCAGGAGGAGGAGACAACAGAGGATGAGATGGTTGGATGGCATCACCAACTCAGTGGACATGGGTTTGGGTAGACTCTGGCAGTTGGTGATGGACAGGGAGGCCTGGCATGCTGCAGTCCATGGAGTCACAAAGAGTCAGATACGACTGAGCGACTGAACTGAACCGAACACTTAAGATTCCTGCTACTGGACTATCCTTTTAGTGGACAATCCAACCTTCTTACATTTTCCTGATCATTTCTTAACCCAATTTTCTAAGCTCATCATTCTGTTAGTATTACTAACATCCTGGCTTATAAGAGAACCCCTAATTCAGCAAATCACTGCTTAGAAAAGATACATCTTGGCCAAAAGGCACTAGCTTGAACAAGGTATAGCTGTAGGTTTAAATTCCAGAGTGTTCTAAAAAGAAGGACTAAAAGATTTTAAAATGTATTTGCACACTTCTACTACTATAAAAACACTTGTAAAGAGCTAAGGAAGAAAGAAGTGACTAAAATACCTAAAAGTTTAAAATAGTCTTTCATCTACTGTTTCTTATCATTCAAAATGACCCCCCCAAATTTAGGTAAACTTGCCCAAAAACAATTAAGAAAATTTATTCATTTTAAAATATTTTCTTTATATATTTTGATCTGGGTTCTTATTCAGGCAACAACATTTGAACTTCTAGTTCATAAAAGAGAAGTTTTCGATAAAATACCTAATTTATACAAACCAATAAAAAGAAAGTCTCTGCCCTGAGATTAAATAAAAATTTATCTTTCTTAATTCTTAAAAGGGTGGAAGAAAAATATTCTTTGCGCTGTAGTTAAATTTACATATGAAACAGAAGTTAAGAGGAATAGTTATCTTAGATCAGGTTTTATTTATTGGGGTGATTTTATTCATTAGTTCATTCAAAAATATTTATTGTATAAGTGTGCCAGATAAAATTCTGAAAGTCTTTTGAAACTCAGACAATGCTAAGTCTGATTTAAATACTGTATTTTCACCATGTGAAAATATGTGGAGCGCTACATTTCAGAAGTATGACTTTAAATTCAAGTATATTAAGGCATGAGGCATATAATCAGAAATTTTTGTATGAGTAAGCCATGTTGAACTGAATGGCCCATTCCTGGCAAAGAGTCTTGATTCTGACTCAAATGTAAACTGTTTATGGAATCTTTATATCTATTTTTATGTTCTCAGTAATCTTGTTTTCCAGCTTCGTTATACTTACAATTCATTTATTATTTCAGTAAAATTAAATTGGAGTAGCTCAAAAAATACTTGATGATTTACATTCAGCATCAATTACAGTAATAAATTATTTGTAGGCTAGCATGGTGACTTTGTGGTGCTAGTTTTAACAATAATAACCACTACTTTTCCTGTTTCTACTATGATCTTTGCATATAGTACTCTAAGACTACAACCCTCTTTTATAGGTGGTATTAGTGGTGGTAATAATAACAGCCAATGTTAGAACCTACTAAGTACCAATAACCAGTATATCATTTGCATAGATTACTTCATTTAAATCTCAATGGTCTTTAGGGTAGGTGTTGTTACGTCCTCATTTTAAAAAGGAGAAAATGGTTATTATGTGCTCAAATTCATACAACCAATAAGTAGCAAAACTGGAATTGAAATCTAGGTATGTTTAGCTTCAAAATCTACATTTTTGTCACTGTAATAAAGTGACTACTGGAATAGACTGTGAAATACAGTGACCACTGAGCAGATTACTGGAGGTGGTTATACAATGGTGATGGTGGACAGGCCTTATAGGAGTTTAAGTTAATGTGATCAAATGGTAAAAAAATATATACTGTCAAAACTTTAATTTAGAATGGGGACATTCTGATTACCTGAGGGGAAAAAAATAACTGAACTATCCCAAAAGGTTTTCATGCTAGATTCCAATGTTCTCAGAGCAACTTTTAAAAATACCTAATTATGTAGGCAACATATGTTGTATTTTACTATTAAAAAACTCAACGGCCTACGGACAAATAAAAATACTACCCAACCACACAGAATTAGCTCTGATATACTTAGCAAATAACATGTTTCAAGTAAACTTACAAAAAGAGAAAAATGTCTCTAAAACAAACTTCCTTTCATTTGAAGGATATACATACAATTAACTTCCACATAAAAAATGTAAGGTGCCCTGAAGATGTACATTAAAAAAGCATTCAATTAAAGGTTTTATTTTTATAAGGTGCTTATTTTAATTGTACTAACACTCATAATATTAGTAAAATACTCTAAAAATAGAATTTATGCTTTAAGGTTGTTTATTTGAGTAGGTGGAAGTGGGCAGTTTTTGGTACCAAACTTCATTGGTATTTATGAGGGTAATCAATCAAGTTTTCTATTATTCTATTACTGTTCTACATAGCTGCATAAACACTTATATGTAAGTCCAAAAATTTCTAGGTTAATTTAATAGCTGTGTATCTATGACCAACATACAGTAAAAAAACAGTTACGGTCATATTCCAGTGTTATCTGAGTTGTTGAGATGGGTCAACAGACTAAAAAATATATATATAGGAACAAGATCTAAGGTTTTAGCTCTTCACTGTACAAGGTGCTTCAGTTTTACCATTTCAAGTTATAATATAAACTTAGTTAAAACACAATGACAGATTTGTGAAACAAGCATAACTAAATTAATAACTCAAAACTGCTGGTTCAAAAGCAGTCATAGAATTAAATTTTACACTCCTGAACATTAATTTTTCCTGGGACTTAGACATTTGAGAAACACTTCAGTTACACTATGTGCCAGTGTGCCATTTGTCATGGAGCATGAAGAGCCCGGGTGGCTGCCAATGCTGTGAACTTTTCCTACTGGTCCCAGAAGCATGACTCACTCAGTGCCTGTCCTGAGGTGACCACATCTCTTATGGTGGCAGGAAAAGCATTATCATTCCATCTCTAACAGCGGCTATCAGAAAATGTGCATAACGCCATTCATTCTCAAGCATTTTTGCCATTATTAGAAGGATGACAAAGCTTGAAAAATACAATATCTAAAGACAAACATGTAAAAGAAAGTAATTCCTAAAGGACAGTAAATGCCATTAGAAGGAAATTTAGAATAGAAAACACAATGTTATTTCAGTGGTGAAAGAAAAAAGATTTTATGTTTTCATCTAGTTATTGAATATGTGACAGCACACCTAATACAAAAGACCTACACGTTTCAAACTTGAAAAAAATCCTTTTATATGTTTGTTTCCATTTTGTTAAATATTTTTATTTACTCACATCTCCCTATTAGGCATTCATATACTTATCAGAGACTCCAACTTTGTGGCTTTAACACTGAGATACAGGAATGTTGGAAAGAGAAAGTAATGAGAACCATATAAATGATGGAATATCTATTACATAGAAGAAGAAAGCAATGTTTAAAATAGCTATCTAGGAGGACATCACAATAAGTCAACTCAACGAACAAATCTTAAAATTATTCAGTGGTCCTGATCTTTCAAATGTACTTTTTTGATGTGTCAAAGACAGCTCTTTATGTTTGGTTGGGACCAATTTATTCTATTATACTAATTCTAGCAGAAAGCTGAGGTTACTTAAATTATATAGTTAAAGAATATAAAGCCAAAACTTATTCTACATTTAGAGATTCAGGAACATGTATATCATTTATAATTAAAATGGCAAATAATTAAAAATAAGTGAATTGTAATAGACAATTAAGCAAAGTAAACCACTTACAGCTCTAAATAGACCACAAAATCTACTGTGTGTTCAGACTTGGATTTAATCCTGTTGCCCTGGACTATACTAACAAACAGCAATGCCTTAGAAAATGATATTTAAAAATCATTTTAAATAATATTTAAAAGCCACTGAATCACAGCACACAGAGATTTGAAGACCATCAGAAGTGTTTCTAGCAGTTAATAGCATTTTTAACTCCTTACAAATGGGGTCTGGCATTCTCTGAATCTTACATTCGATTTATGATAAAATGAAATCTAAAACGAACATTCTTAATGAGGAGTTTATTTTATGAAGTAGGCTTGTTGCATGTGTTAATCAAGACGTGTTCTAGCTTTGACACCAGTGATCAAAAGAATTAATTTTGTTCCTAACAGAGATGTCCTTATCACAATGAAAAGATGTATGCCTCACACTTTTTCTGAGCTGTCTCTTTGTAAGTTTGTTACTAGAAAGATATGTGAATCTAGACAAGTCCTTACCAATCTGAGCTTAGTTGGTTACATGTAATAACAGATTTCTACAAGTTCTTTCTTATCAATTTATTTCACAGAGAACAAGTGTGTCAGTGTACACACAAATTAAGCATGTTCTTTCATGAAAGAAGTGTTACAAATTGTTTTAACGATGTGCTTCAATAAAGGGACCTAAGTAAGAATTTCCCTGTCAAATATAATTAATAACATAAATGTTAAAAGTTTATAATAATATCTATAAAATTTGCTAAGAATTTAAGGGACATATTTGCACTACATCCATTATTACAAATCCGTTTGATTAATTTGCACATATCTAGAAATAACTTAAAAGAACATTACACAGACCCTGATTTTAAAGGGATGATTTAAAAATGAATACCAAGAACAAAAAGCATTGGGGTTTTTGTCAAGATATTCTGTATCAACTTGTATATACCATATACTCTAATTTATGCTTTCCTCAGTCTTGTGAGAGCATTTGTAATTCATATTTTATTTTTATATAGTATGACTTCTCAGCTACCTGAAAATTTTTTTAATATTACCAAGAAGGAGGCAGAGAAAGACTGTGAGGAGTTAGTCTATCTAAGGGATCAGAAGGTATTTGCTCAATGACCTTCTTGCAAAACTTGTTACAGTTTTCAGTAGTGAAAGATTATAGAAAAAGGAGAAAGAGGAGAGATTTGTAACCTACCATCTGAGGAATCTGCTAACCAGAATTTGTAAAAGTAATCTGGCAATGATGGCATAGACTTGAAGGATTCAGATCCACCTACAACATCAAAAATATACCTTCTGCTTTTGTTACATAACAACTCTTTATGTAAAGCACATGAAGTTTTATGCCTGACATTCAATTTATAGGATGGAAAAAAATTAAACCTAAAAATTTAGAAGTCCCAACTGTCACTAAAGTAGACATAAAGAAAATCAAGGATGCTCATCATTCATTGCTTCTAAACCAAATATAAGAAGGAATTTAAAAGTTATAATCCAGTTTTAAAGGAGAATGTGTCACCCAATATTCTTTTAAGGCGAAGAAAACCAGAAGTCCAAATTATTTCCTTAGGTAACTCTGATAGCTATCTTAACTATATGATCTCATTTTTCAAGTCATTTGTTTAATTTAAAATTTAAATGGTTTTTAAAAATGAGCTATAAATGGCTCAGGGGTGAGCCATTCAAACTTTGACGATCAACCAAAAAAGTCCAAATGATCTTCAAAGTTTGAATGAAAAGAATGAAATATGGCATATATTGTCTTCTGTCATTTATCACAGAAAATCAAAAAGATGGAGGAAAAATAGTAATAACAAAATCATGGAGAAAAATATTTCTCAAAGGTGTTAAAGTCAACATTGTTACACTGTTACACTGATTAAAAGGAAGCTCTTAATTGCTGTGTTTTAAAAATTCTTCTACACTAAATTTTATCTGTGAGCTGACATCATTTACACGAGTATACCAATTTGGATATATGGAGCATTTTTCCAAGGGAAAATGTGAAACATAAGGAGTAAAACAAAACTGTTGGTAATTTAAAATAATAATAGCATACTAGCATTGGGAAAGTACACTTTCCAACAACCATTCCATAATAAAAAACATGGGGACTAATTTGTAGTCTTAATGCTTCTCAATTGTCCTCCATCAAATACCACTTGTGATACATGAATGAGAAAAGGCATTGTTTTGTCAGTGATTCTCTCCTGTTTTCAGTGATCCAAGCTCAAATGAATTGGTACATTTGTTCCTTACAACTGACTGTTTCCCCATGAAAAGTCAATGCATTCTTACCACTTAAATGGAGCTCTAGTGTTCATAAGTGCCTGTTATTTTCATTGTACAGATTCAGTGTTTAACAATTTTGATCCGCATGTATATGCCTGTGTTCATAAAACTTATATTCCAATCTTCTGACAATGTCTGAAAAATGAAATTTCTGTGATCATGAACCTTTTGGTAAAATAAAGCTGAGAAGTGTGAGGAGGAATCATGATATGCAAGGATTCCTACTGAGATGAGGCTCATATGGGTTGAGACATAGACACGGATGGTAAGGCATCAACAGCAATGCCTTTTTGGTTTCCCGGCAGGAAGAACGAGTTATACCATTCTAATAATTAGGCTGAATTACTTAAGTGATCATTTGACTCACATAAGGAAAATATTGTTTGGAAAGGAAGATTCCAATAAAGCTGTTAGAGAGAAGTGGCTACACACAAGGCAGAAAGAAGCTACTAAGACTAGGAAAAGTTTCCAAGAGACAGCCAGCTACTTCATACTCCAAATATATTTTAAAATCAGTATAATCTTTGTCTTAGCTTCTTCGTATATGTGAGCTATATACAGCAATTTATTTCTAAATTGGAATACTTAAAAATTCTTTTTCATAAATATCATTTAAAAATATTGTTCAATAATCAATAAACTACTTTTGCCAGTGTAAAAATGTTACTCAATTTCTACTTAGACTACATGCTGACTGTTCTTCAGAAGTCTCTATAAAGCACATTTTCCTTACCCTCATTTTTAGAAAAAGAAACTGAGGGCTTGAGAAATGAAAAGGTGAGTTAAAAACACACAATGGAACAGAATTTAAGTTGAACCAAAACTGGAGATTTTCAGTTCCAACTCAGTCCTACAGATAACTTGCATTGTTTTCACTATACAGTGCTTCCTACTAGATATTTTTCCCTTTGATTATCTTTTTATTCATCTTTTTCTATATTTATGACATGTAGAGATGGGGGAGGGTGGGGTACAAAAGGTGAGTAAGTCTTTTGGCATGGCTACAGGTGATAAAGATGTTTACAGCAGTCTTAAATGCATCATCTGGCATTTTTATTGGGGAAGGTAGAATATTAAATTCATGGCAGCCTACAAGACAGTAGTTGCTATACAATGATTACTCTTAATTAACCTCTCTGAAGAACTCATGTCCATCTGCACTCTGAAAAAGCTTCCAAGTCTTCTTCTTGCCATCTGTATTTCATAAGTCATGAAAATCACACTATTTGCTTCCAACATTCTGTTTTTAATTATTATGAGACTGTATTACCGTAATAGCTAGTCATCCTAAATCTATGTACTTCTGTTATGAAAAGTATCATTGGAAAGTTATGAAAACAATTTCAATCTAAACGTTGCCTACCTACCTTGGGACAGATTCTATCCGGTCTATGATATAGGAGAAGCTTGGAAAGCCAACCCATCATTTCCAGTCACATATTCAAAGATGGCTTCAAATCTTTGATATTTAATTTACAATCTACACAGATTGTTTTGTTTAAGTTTTCTTAAAATGCAAAACATTGTTACCTTACTAAAACAAAACAAAGCAGAAAAAACAAAATAAACTTTCCTTCATTCATGTGAGCATAGTTTAAGAAACACTTTGCACAAAAACAAAAGCATTTCACAGATAATACATTAATGTATATCTAGGCTAGTATTCAGAGCATGAAGTCAGGATAAGAGAAGGACATTTAGCAGCAATACAGGGAGGCAATTCTCAGATATTCACATCAACATCAGCAGAACTTCACACTTTCATAGATGTGGATTAATAGCAAAGAATCAAATAAGCTGAAATTGTGATCAATATAACATTTCAATTTATTGTGGCAAGAAAAAACTAGTTAATGCATCAAATTCGTGGTCACAATCTTACCTACTTATTACCAGAGCCTACTCCTTTCAGAAAATTTTCATGCCAGTAAAATAGAAAACAAGGATAATATTAATTAAAAAAAAAGATACAAGAATAAAACGCAAGTGTTAAAGTAGTTCTATTTTGAAATCAAATATAATTTCTCAGAGATGTGACCAAAGGAGGTATTAAGTTACAAACACTCTCATACCCAAAACTCAGCTGTAAACACACTGTGCTGTGCTTTGCTTAGTTGCTCAGTCATGTCCTACTCTCTGCGATCCCATGGACTATAGCCCACCAGGCTCCTTTGTCCATGTGGATTCACCAGGCAAGAATATCTGAGTGGGTTGCCATGCCCTCCTCCAGGGAATCTTCCCAACCCAGAGATGGAAACCAGGTCTCCCGAATTGCAGGTAGGGTCTACCATCTGAGATACCAGGGAAGCCCCCTAAGCACAGGACATGACCCCATAATACAATGAAAATAGTGTTACCTTTAGTGACAAAAAGAAAATGGTGATTTCCTTGTAGAAAAGCAATGATGAAACTTCATTTGGTTATATTCAATTTCAGCAAACCTACCCTAGGCAAATATCTTCCCTAAGTAAACATGAATGCATATTTATATACACATTTATATATTCACTTCATTTATATATTCAATTAAAATCAATTATTATAAACCACATTTATTTGCTAAAAATGTTCATGCCTTGTTTAACATTCCGACACAATGTCTGCAGGAAACAGAAACTACAATTACGAAGTGTTGGGAATCAGGCTTTGTTAACAAGGTTTAGAACAGCACACTCTTCTGTCCAACAGTTTTAACTGCAAATCTGTTATAACTGAGGTAAAATACATAAGGAGATGGAGATAAATTTTGGTGGTTTCCACCCTATTCCATGCACATTCAGTTTCCTTCTCTTAAATACATTTACTGATTAGCAAAACATTAAAAACAAAAGCTAATCAAGTAAAAGATTAATTTCAGTTTAAGGGAACCAGGTGTAATATTCATTCAAAAAATTATTTTTTCACATGTACAAGAGCATGAGGTTTACACTGGAGCAAAGAGACAAGGCAGAGGTTCTTGTAGCCAGGCCATGGCCAATATTGGCCCTTGGGTGCACTGTGAGTATTGTGAGGAGTTTGAGGTTATCACAATGATTGGGTTACTGAATAATTGCTAGATCAATGAATGCAACAGTCCCACACTGTAGAACTGCCTGTAAAACACATGACTTTTTCCCTTACATTTGAAAGAGTTTATTATTAACACAAAATGGTAAACGAAAGCTTTTTCATGAGATATTGTTTATATTTTGTCATAACCAAATTTCAAAATAAATTTAACTCTAATTTTTTTAAACTATTTCAGAACAATTTTAGCTCTACAGAAAAGTTGGAAAAATATTACAGAGTGTCTGCATAGCTCTCATATTCTGTTGGTAAAGAATCCACCTGCAATGCCGGAGACCTGGGATCAATCCCTGGGTTGGGAAGATCCCCTGGAGAAGGGAAAGGCAACCCACTCCAGTATTCTGGCAAGGAGAATTCCATGGATTGTACAGTCGGGTTGCAAAGAGTTTGACATGACTGAGCAACTTTCACTTCACTTCATTTTATATTATATTATTAACAGCTCACATTGTTGTGACACATTTCTCACAACTAAGGAACAGAACTGTTATACCACTATTTAACTAAACTTCACAATTCATTTTTATTTCAAATATTTTTTCCGATCAGGCTGTTTCTGTCCTAGGATCTACATAATCCTCATGTCTCCTTAACCTCTTACAGTGTGTGAGTTTCTCACATTTTCCTTGTTTTTGATGACTTTGACAGTTCTGAAGGAATATTGGTCAGTTATTTTGTAAAAATGTCCACAGATTTGGATTTGTTTAATGTTTTTCTCCTGGTTACACCTTAATGACCCAGATAATCACAACGGTGTGATCACTCACCTAGAGCCAAACATCCTGGAATTTGAAGTCAAGTGGGCCTTAGGAAGCATCACTAGGAACAAAGCTAGTGGAGCTGAAGGAATTTGAGCTGAGCTATTTCAAATACTAACAGATGATGCTGTGAAAGTGCTGTACTCAGTATGTCAGCAAATTTGGAAAACTTTCAGCAGTGGCCACAGGACTGGAAAAGGTCACTTTTCATTCCAATCCCAAAGAAAGGCAATGCCAAAGAATGTTCAAACAATCACACAATTGCACTCATCTCACACGCTAGCAAAGTAATGCTCAAAATTCTCCAAGCCAGGCTTCAACACTACGTGAACCGTGAATGTCCAGACGTTCAAGTTGGATTTAGAAAAGGCAGAGGAACCAGAGATCAAATTGCCAACATATTTTGGATCATCAAAAAAGCAAGCGAGTTCCAGAAAAACATCTACTTCTGATTTATTGACTATGCCAAAGCCTTTGACTGAGTGGATCACAACTGGAAAATTCTTCAAGAGATGGGAATACCAGACCACCTTACTTGCCTCCTAAGAAATCTGTATGCAGGTTAAGAAGCAACAGTTAGAACCAGACATGGAACAACAGACTGGTTCACAACTGGGAAAGGAGTACAAAAAGGCTGTTTATTATCACCCTGCTTATTTAACTTATATGCAGAGTTCAGTTCAGTTCAGTCGCTCAGTCATGTCCGACTCTTTGTGACCCCATGAATCACAGCACGCCAGTACATCATGTGAAATGCCAGGCTGGATGAAAACAAAAGGAATCAAGATTGCTGGGAGAAATATCAACAACCTCAGATATGCAGATAATATCATCCTTATGGCAAAAAGCAAAAAACTGAAGAGCCTCTTGATGAAAGTGAAAGTTGAGAGTGAAAGGCTGGCTTAAAACTCAACATTTCAAAAACTAAGATCGTGGCATCTGGTCCCATCACTTCATGGCAAATAGATGGGGAAACAGTGGAAACAGTGGCTGACTTTATATTTCTGGGCTCCAAAATCACTGTAGATGGTGATTGCAGCTATGAAATTAAAAGACACTTGCTCCTTGGAAGAAAAGCTATGACCAACCTAGACAGCATATTAAAAAGCAGAGACATTACCTTACCAACAAAAGTCTAGTCAAAGCTATGGTTTTTCCACTCGTCATGTACGGATGTGAGAGTTGGACTATAAAGAAAGCTGAGTGCTGAAGACTGATGCTTTTGAATTGTGGTGTTGGAGAAGACTCTTGAGAGTCCCTTGGACTGCAAGGAGATCCAACCAGTCAATTCTAAAGGAAATCAGTCCTGATTATTCATTGGAAAGACTGATGCTGAAGCTGAAATGCCAATAAACTTTGGCCACCTGATGCAAAGAACTGACTCATTGGAAAAGACCCTGATGCTGGGAAAGATTGAAGGCAGGAGGAGAAGGGGACATGAGAGGATGAAACGGTTGGATGGCATCACTGACTCGATGGACATGAGTTTGGGCAAGTTGCTGGAACTGGTGATGGACAGGGAGGCCTGGCATGCTGACATCCATCGGGTCACAAAGAGTCAGACATGACTGAGCAACTGAACTGAACTGAGACTGGAATTATGGGTTTTGGGGAAGAAGACCACATTGGTCAGGTGCCATTCTCACATCATATCATAACAAAGGTACTTGTGATGAACATCACTTATTACTGATGATGCAAATGGTGATCAGGTGGTGAACGGAGTGTTCACTCGGTTCGTCCACTGAAACTGTACTTCCCCTTCCCACACTTTCAGTTCAGTTCAGTTCAGTCGCCCAGTCGTGTTTGACTCTTTGCGACCCCATGAATCACAGCACGCCAGGCCTCCCTGTCCATCACCAACTCCTGGAGTTCACTCAAACTCATGTCCATCGAGTCGGTGATGCCATCCAGCCATCTCATTCTCTGTCGTCCCCTTCCCCTCCTGCCCCCAATCCCTCCCAGCATCAGAGTCTTTTCCAGTGAGTCAACTCTTCCCATGAGGTGGCCAAAGTATTGGAGTTTCAGCTTTAGCATCAGTCCTTCCAGTGAACACCCAGGATTGATCTCCTTTAGAATGGACTGGTTGGATCTCCTTGCAGTCCAAGGGACTCTAAAGAGTCTTCTCCAGCACCACAGTTCAAAAGCCACAATTCTTCGGCGATCAGCTTTCTTCACAGTCCAACTCTCACATCCATACATGACCACAGGAAAAACCATAGCCTTGACTAGACGGACCTTTGTTGGCAAAGTAATGTCTCTGCTTTTTAATATGCTATCTAGGTTGGTCATAAATTTCCTTCCAAGGAGTAAGCATATTTTAATTTCATGGCTGCAATCACCATATGCAGTGATTTTGGAGCCCCCCAAAATACAGTCTGACACTGTTTCCACTGTTTCCCCATCTATTTCCCATGAAGTGATGGGACCAGATGCCATGATCTTTGTTTTCTGAATGTTGAGGTTCAAGCCAACTTTTTCACTGTCCTCTTTCACTTTCATCAAGAGGCTTTTGAGTTCCTCTTCACTTTCTGCCATAAGGGTGGTGTCATCTGCATATCTGAGGTTATTGATATTTCTCCCGGCAATCTTGATTCCACCTTGTGCTTCTTCCAGTCCAGCGTTCCTCATGATGTACTCTGCATAGAAGTTAAATAAGCAGGGTGACAATATACAACCTTGACGTACTCCTTTCCCTATTTGGAACCAGTCTGTTGTTCCGTGTCCAGTTCTAACTGTTGCTTCCTGACCTGCATACAGGTTTCTCAAGAGGCAGGTCAGGTGGTCTGGTATTCCCATCTCTTTCAGAATTTTCCACAGTTTGCTTCTAACAGAAGCAGAAGATATTAAGAAGAGGTGGCCAGAATACACAGAAAAGATCTTCACGACCAAGATAATCATGATGGTGTGATCACTCACCTAGAGCCAGACATCTTGGAACGTGAAGTCAAGTGGGCCTTAGAAAGCGTCACTACGAACAAAGCTAGTGGAGGTGATGGAATTCCAGTTGAGCTATTTCAAATCCTTAAAGATGATGCTGTGAAAGTGCTGCACCCAATATGCCAGCAAATTTGGAAAACTCAGCAGTGGCCACAGGACTGGAAAAGGTCAGTCTTCATTCCAATCCCAAAGAAAGGCAATGCCAAAGAATGCTCATACTATTGCACAATTGCACTCATCTCACATGCTAGTAAAGTCATGCTCAAAATTCTCCAAGCCAGGCTTCAGCAATATGTGAACTGTGAACTTCCTGATGTTCAAGCTGGTTTTAGAAAAGGCAGAGGAACCAGAGATCAAATTGCCAACATCCGCTGGATCATGGAAAAAGCAAGAGTTCCAGAAAAACATCCCACACTTTAGTCTTCAGAAACAGGTAACCAAGTGTGTTCAGTATCAGAAAGTGTGGAGTTATATGTCTCTTCCTTGAGAGGGATGTTTCTACATAAATTATCTGAAATTATCTGTATGGGAGATTTTTTTCTCTCCTCCCTCATTTCTTTGTTTATCCAGACATTTATTTACATCAGTATAGACTCCTCAATACTTATGTCATACATTGAGTTAAAATTCAAAACTACTTTCATTGCTCAAATTGTTCCAGCTTCAGCCACTGAGAGTTCTTTTAGAAGGGCTTCCAAGTCTTTGACATGCTCTTATCATTGTGTTTTAAGCACTTCCTTACCTTCTGGCAAAAGATGCTCCACACTCATCTTAAATTTTCCCTCCTCAGCTCTAGAATCTACCATTTCTCCAAAAAGCTGAGGTCCCTTTCAATAAATGTTGAACAGAAAGTATTAGAGTGACATATCAAGTAAGTCTATCCTGATACTTCTTCTAATACTTATTTTTATTCCAGTGTTTATCAATTCAACTGCTCTTCCATTTTCTTGTACTTATGGAATGACTTCCAAACTTACTGCTTGCTTAGCTTAAATCCAGACATTATTATAAATAGGCACGCATTGGTTTTTTCTAGTAGAGTCATTATAAGCACATATGTAAAAGCCTATCTTATTTTTAAAAATTATTTTAAAATTATCCTAAAGGCATTACAGTGAATTTTTTAATAGTGGGAGAGGTAGGCTTTATTATCTGTGAATTTTACTTCAAGAGACATTAAATAATGCCTGCCATATAAAGGGATTACTGAATCCAAAAGGATTGATGTAGGAAAACAATAGACTACAATGTGTGAGCTTTATTAGGATCTTGATTTAAGGGGAAAAGAACTGTAAAAATGTTTATGATGTTTATGAAACTAGAAATTTGAACTAGATGCTTAATATTAAGAAATGAATTTTGGTGTAATAACAGTGTTGTAGGGGTATATGTCATGTATATATATTTAAGCCCTTATATTTTAGACACACAGCAACCTTAATTTTTTGTGATCTTATTACTGGTAAATCAGTAAAAAGAAAAATGTTAGTAGATCCCTAGGTATTATTTTGCTGTATTTATTATTTCTGTGTGTGATGATCACAATTGTAAAAACAAGCTGACAAAACAGCCTCATTTGAAAAAAGATACCTCAAAATTAGAAATCATGTTGTTTAAACATTAGACATATCTTAAAATTAATGGAGATGGAGACTCATTGTGTTTCCATATTTAAGTCTATCTTTTACCACTTATTAACACAAATGTCAACTTTTTCAAAAACAGTGATGATATTCTCAAAAACATACCCAAACAAAATTAATTTTAATTTGTATGGAGTTTCAAAGATCATGAGCACATTAAGAGAGAAAAAATGCTTTACAGAATCAAATGGACATTAAGCTGACTTCAAAATAATTGATAATTACCACAGTTCACAGTTGACGTTAATTTTTAAATGTCTATTGTCCTGGCTATTGTAGATTTCATAAAAAGTGAAAGACTTCAAATCATTCTCTCCACAATAAAAGGACAATTTAAAGTTGTTTTCACTTATTTTAAAACTTCCAGCCTAAAACAAACTCACCTCAACTCTATTAAAGGAAAACAAGGAAAAATAGAAAATATTATGTTTGTGCGTCTACGCTGAACAAAGCTTAAGGTTTCACAAATACATGCTAGAACATATATTTTACACACACATGCAAAACCACATGTATCATTTAAAAACAATGTGGATGCAACTGTAGCTATAATTCAGTTAAGTTCAGTCGCTCAGTCGGGTCCAACTCTTTGTGACCCCATGAACCGCAGCACGCCAGGCCTCCCTGTCCGTCACCAACTCCCGGAGTTTACTCAAACTCATGTCCATTGAGTCAGTGATGCCATCCAACCATTTCATCTGTCATTCCCTTCTCCTCCTGCCTTCAATCTTTCCCAGCATCAGGGTCTTTACCAGTGAGTCAGTTCTTCACATCAGGTGGCCAAAGCATTGGAATTTCAACTTCAGCATCAGTCCTTCCAATGAATATTCTGGACTGATTTCCTTTAGGATGGACTGGTTGATCTCCTTGCAGTCGAAGGGACTTTCAAGAGTCTTCTCCAACACCACAGTTCAAAAGCATCAATTCTTCGGTGCTCAGTTTTCTTTATAGTCTAACTCTCACGTCCATATATGACGACTGGAAAAACCACAGCCTTGACTAGACAGACCTTTGTTGGTAATGTCTCTGCTTTTTAGTATGCTGTCTAGGTGGGTCATAACTTTCCTTCCAAAGAGCAAGCATCTTTTAATTTCATGGCTGCAGTGATTTTAGAGCCCCCAAAAATAAAGTCTGACACCGTTTCCACTGTTTCCCCATCTATTTGCCATGAAGTGATGGGACTAGATGCCATGATCTTAATTTTCTGAATGTTGTGTTTTAAACCACCTTTTCACTGTCCTCTTTCACTTTCCTCAAGAGGCTCTTTAGTTCTTCTTCACTTTCTCTCATAAGGGTGGTATCATCTGCATATCTGAAGTAATGTTACCTATCAGTACCATTGTATAATACAAGTATTCAATTGATCAAACATCTTTAGCTCAACTTTACCACTCTGTATTTAACAATGATTTCACAATAGATTTTTTGACACAAAACAATTCAGTTTTCTCCAACATGTAAGTTTTTTGTGTGTGATTCACTATGCCTTGTGGCTCAGACAGTAAAGAATCTGCCTGCAATGAAGGAGACCAGGGTTTGATCCCTGGGTTGGGAAGATCCCCTGGAGGAGGAAATGGCAACCCACTCTATTATTCTTGCCTGGAGAATTCCACAGACAGAGTCAGGCAGGCTACACACACTCCATGGGGTTGCAAAGAGTCAGAAACAACTTAGCACAGAAAACCAAAAAATTCATGTGACTCAATTTATTGCAATATTCGCTGTATTCCTATGGTCTAGAACCAAACCCACAATATCTCCAAGGTATGTCTGTATTTGTAGTAAAATGTAACACTCCTTAGGAACATCTATTATAGGTACTATTACTTCTGGGGGGGTGGTATTTTTAATTTATAACAGCACATTAAATATATTTAAAAATACTCTAGATGTTTATCCATACTCACTGAAAGTATAAGTAAGTTAAAGTCACTCATTCGTGTCCTACTCTTTGCAACCCCATGGACTATACAGTCCATAGAATTCTCCAGGCCAGAATACTAGAGTGGATGGCCTTTCCCTTCACCAGGGTATCTTCCCAACCCAGGGATCAAATCCAGGTCTCCCGCATTGCAGGCGGATTCTTTACCAGCTGAGCCACCAGGGAAGCCCTAGTATAAGTAAAATTTATTATTATTATTTTTTATTAAAGTATAATTGATTTACAATGCTATATTAATTTCAGGAGTACAACATAGTGATTCCATATTTTTACAGATTATATTCCATTTAGAGGAATTATAAAATAATGGCTACATTCTGTGTCATATATTACATCCTTGTAGCTTATTTTATCTCATACATCCCTTCCCCTATCAGTCCTTCCTCTGGCTCCTCTCCCCACTGGTAACCCGCTAGTTTGTTCTATGTATCTGAGTTTGTTCCTGCTTTTGTTATATTCATTCATTTTATTTTTTAAAGTCCATATATAAGTGAAAACATGCACTTTCAAGTGAGTCTTTCTCTGTCTGACTTACTTTATTAAGCACAATACACTCCAGATCCATTCATATTGTTGCAAATGGCAAAATTTCATTCCTTTTTATGGCTGAGTAATATTCCATTGTGTGTGTATACTGCATCTTCTTTATCCACTCACCTGTTGATGGACATGAAGTTGCTTCCATATCTTGGCTATTGTGAATAATGCTGTTATTAATTATCAGTAATGAATGCTGGGGGACACATATCTTTCTAATTAGTATTTTCATTTCTTTCAGATATATATCCAAGAGTAAAATTGCTGGGTCATATAATAGTTCTATCAATTTAATTTTTTGAGGAATCTCCATAATGTTTTTATACAGTGCTGTGCCAATTTACATTCCTACCAAGAGTGATCTAGGATTCCTCTTTCTCCACATCCTCGCTAATATTTATTATTTGTGGTATTTTTCATGACAGCCATTTTGAAAGGTGTAAGGTGATAACTCATTGATGTTTTTGATTTGCATTTCCCTGATGCTTAGTGATGTTGAGCATCCTTTTTCATGAGGTACCATGCACTTTCATTAGTAATTCTTTCATAATAAAACATCTCAGCACTGAGTTGCTAATCAAAGTGTTGAAAGTGTTAGTTGCTCAGTTGTGTCTGACTCTTTGTGACCTTATGGACTGCAGCCTGCCAGGCTCCACTGTCAATGGAATTCTCCAGTCAAGAATACTGGAGTGGGTTGCCATTTCCTTCCCCAGGGCTGGTAATAGTAGTATCCTAAAGTAGATTTTTAGCCTAGGTCCCTTCCCTCATAGCTCAGTCGGTAAAGAATCTGCCTGCAATGCAGGAGACCTGGGTTCAATTCCTGGGTCAGGAAGATCTCCTGGAGAAGGAAATGGCAATCCACTCCAGTATTCTTGCCTGAAAAATCCCATGGACAGAGGGGCTATAGCCCATGGGGTTGCAAGAGTCAGACAAGACTTGGTGACTAAACCACCACCACCACACTGAGAATAGAACATCAAACTCCTGGAGTACACTTAAAAATAAGAAAGATGAGGGACTGCTCTGGTGGTCCAGTAGTTAAGACTCTGCACTTCCATTGCAGGGGGCACAGGTTCAATCCCTGGTCAGGGAGCTAAGGTCCCACATGCTACACAGTGCAGCCAAAAAACAAAAAAAGAAGATATCACCAATACTATAGTCATATATGTGGCATTTTTGTCACTTGCTAAAGTCTTGAGTAGAAACTACCACCACCAAACAAACAATACACACACACTCCCACAGAGGTCAAGAGAACTCAATAACCACAGCCCAATTTATCACACACTAAAGAAAGCAGGTCTGATGGAAAGGACATCCACCTCTTTGCAAGGATTCCCAGGATTCCTCTCATGTCATATCTACCTCTGGTAGAAAGGCAAGGTAAACATATTATGCTTCAGAACCAGTTAGAAATTCATTCAAACTCTTCTTCTTGCATTTAATGTTTATTCATTCTTCAAAATGTTTATTGAACACTTGCTGGATAAACATTTGGATATATAGGGCGAAGTCACTCAATGTTTCTAAAAAAAGTTTCTTCATCTGTAAAACAGGGATAATTCCAACCTTTCAGGGTTAGGATAAGCATAAGATGATGCAGGAAAAGCACCTAGCACAGGACATGGTATATAGTACACAGTCTATAAATATTATCTATTAACAGTTCTGCCTCTGAAGATTACCAATAGAATTAAGCTTCCTCCTTAATTAAAAAAAAATCAACAACTGACATTTATCATGCACTTGCTATATACTAGGCATTGTTTTAAGCATAGCACAACCCTAGGAGGTGCATAATATTTTCACCCCTATTCAACAAAAATGAGAAAACCTGGCAAGTTACTTAAACTCTCCCTCACTAAGATCACATAGCTAGGAATTAATGGAGCCTCAATATAACTAAGCCAGGCATCTGATTTCAAAGTACTCTTTATTATATATACTAAGCTGTGCCAATTTTTAAAAAGTAGAAAATTCAGGCAACTTTTAAAAAGTTAAGCCTAAAGATAATTATGTATAAACCTGAACTCTGTTCTTCATTCATAAAAGTATAAATCCAATCCAGTAGGCAGAAAAAAAGAATTAATGTTCAACCTAATTATAGCTGTACATTAAAAAAAAAGTATTTATTTTATTTTACTTTATTTTTTCTTTTTATATTTTTTATTTATTTTAATTGGAGGCTAATTACTTTACATTATTGTATTGGTTTTGCCATTCATTGATTGAATCAAGGAGGCAAGAATATTCAATGGAGAAAAGACAATCTCTTAACAAGTGGTGCTGGGAAAACTGGTCAACCACTTGTAAAAGAATGAAACTAGAACACTCCCTAACACCATACACAAAAATAAACTCAAAATGGATTAAAGACCTAAATGTATTTATTTATTTTAATTGGAGGCTAATTACTTCACAATATTGTAGTGGTTTTGACATACATTGACATGAATCAGCCATGGGTGCATATGTATCCCCCATCCTGAACCCCCCTCCCACCTCCCTCCCCATCCCACCCCTCAGGGTCATCCCAGTGCACCAGCCCTGAGCACCCTATCTCATGCATCAAACTGGTGATCTATTTCACATATGGTAATATACATATTTCAATGCTATTCTCTCAAATCATCCCATCCTCGCCTTCTCCCACAGAGTCCAAAAGTCTGTTCTTTACATCTGTGTCTCTTTTGCTGTCTCGCATATAGGGTCATTGTTACCATCTTTCTAAATTCCATATATATGCATTAATATACTGTATTGGTGTTTTTCTTTCTGACTTACTTCACTGTGTATAATAGGCTCCAGGTTCATCTACCTCATTAGAACTGATTCAAATGCATTCTTTTTAATAGCTGAGTAATATTCCATTGTGTATATGTACCACAGCTTGCTTATCCATTCGTCTGCCGATGGACATCTAGGTTCCTTCCATGTCCTAGCTATTGACAGCTGTACATCTTTGTTGAGCTGCTTAACTTTTCTGTAACTTAAAAGGAAAAAGGGTGTTAACAACTATCCTTTATTTTACTTTTAAGTACTACTACTACTAATAGATGTGAAATGCATGAGACCTTCCTAACATGTGCCAATGAAGGGAAGAACCAAGTTGCACTATAGGATGTTTGCAAAAATATACCAAAAAAGTAAAAATCATGATTCCAACCAATCATGCATAAATTCTAACTAAAAATGTAACTCATTTCTAGCTTGAATATTTTCAGTATAGAAACGGTTCCTGGCAAAGTACGATACTTGAAAACACCGCATGCTCCAAGGTCAGACAATTTCTTTCTGATTTTGATTACATTATTAGATTGATCAGCAAGCCCTTTCTTCACAGGTCAAAAGTAAAGTTCAGTGGGAACCTACTCAAATTGATCACAAACACCAAATAAATGGAATCTGAGTTAACAAGTTTTTACCATAAATAGACTTAAAACATGATATCCAGGGACAGATTAGAAAGACAAATTCAGTTCATTTCAGTCACTCAGTTGTGTCCGACTTTTTATGACCCCATGGACTGCAGCACGCCAGGCTTCCCTGTCCATCACCAACTCCCAGAGCTTGCTCAAACTCATGTCTCATCAAGTTGGTGATGCCATCCAACCATCTCATCCTCTGTGGTCCCCTTCTCCTCCTGCCTTCAATCTTTCCCAGCATCAGGGTCTTTTCCAATGAAAAAAGTCAGTTCTATGCATCAGTTGGCCAAAGTATTGGAGTTTCAGCTTCAACATCAGTCCTTCCAATGAATATTCAGGACTGATTTCCTTTAGGATTGACTGGTTGGATCTCCTTGCTATCCAAGGGACTCTCAAGAGTCTTCTACAACACCACAGTTCAAAAGCATCAATTCTTCAGCGTGCAGCTTTCTTTATAGTCCAACTCTCACATCCATACATGACGACTGGAAAAATCATAGCTTTGACAGATGGACCTTTGTTGGCAAAGTAATGTCTCTGCTATTTAATATGCTGTCTAAGTTGGTCATAGTTTTTCTTCCAAGGAGCAAGCTTGGAGAAGAAGCAAGCTTCCAAGGAGCAAGCTCGGAAGAAGTTTCTTGCAAGGAGCAACCAAGGAGAAAGACAAATTATCTAGCTCTAAATATTCCATAGAAATGAGCTTCTCTCTGCTTGTGACAATTCAACATCCCAATGAAAGCCTCTGGTCAGACAGCTAGAAGGGAGCAGCCTTCTAGATAAGGAAAGCTGCCATTAATTTAAGCCAACAGAGACTGTTGCAAAACTCACAATATCAGCAATACAGGGGGAAATGGGGAAGAAGCATCTATCCTTGCCATTCACGTGTTGGCTTCCACCAAACTGAACTTGGTTTTTCCTTATAGGCTCTGGAAAGCAGGCAGGAAAACTAGAAACTGGACTATAATGTCTATTTTGAGCACCAGCAATTCTGCAACACTTTCTCTTGTTTTATATATTTTAATAGCTTAGTAGCTCATTTGCAGAGTCAAAATATAAGTGAATTATACAAAATTAAAATATGAATTTTCTGCTCAGTCAAATGGAAAAAACCCACAAGTCCCCAGAACTATCAAACATTTTGAAAATAATATGGATAGTTGGGGGAAAATGTATATGAAATAAACTCCCATATACACATATAAAACATACCAAAATTATAATGAGAATTCACCTAACATTGAAATTACTCATTCAGCATAATTATTTAAAACCAGTATTTAAAAGGTTTTTAAATAATAAATTTAGTACATGTCTAACATCTTGCTAAAAAACAGATTCTTTGGTAATTTTTGGTAAACAAGTTGGAAAAAAGTAAAATTCAGGATCTAAGTCTGCCTTCTATTGATTTTTGTAGATATTACTTCAGAAACCATGTTCCCAGCCAATTTTAAAAATAGCAGATATAGCTAAAACAAAATAAATAGTTCAAACACACAAAAGGGTACTGGTTAACACTTTAAAACAAGTAACAATGTTGTTTCCTCTTCTCTATCATCTTATTAGAAGATGATCCAACCTACCTCATAAGACTAATTTCCAAGAACATTAATGTTAAATAAATATAAAACAGACAAGTATGCTACATTTGATATTAGTTATGTAACAATGTTTTTACTGTGGCAAAATAGGATACATTAATGCCATTGTGAGTTTTGGTTTATTTAATAAATCTTGGTTTTTAAAGCAATTTTATGTTGTAACAAATTATTCAATAGATGAATGCAGAAAACTAAAACAGCAGTTATTGTACTTTAGTAAAATTTAAAATTCAATGAATTTATGCAAATACCCACAACCCTTTCTTTTCTGAAATTGCAAGAGTAAGATTAAGATAATGAAAACTTCTATTAGAATTAATGATTGTAATTTAAATTGAAATTAAACAAGAAATTAAATACATCTTTCAAATTAAAAAAATTCTAGCATGTTTATTGGTTATTTGTAATTCAAATCAGGGCACAATTGCAACCCTTAGTTTGGAGTACTAACTAGGACATTTAAGCCTGAAGGTGTTGTTTTATTAAGAGTTAACAGGCAAAGTTATGTTAAAGTCTTAAAAATTTCACTTATTCTGACTTATGCTTTAACAATTCTAAATCTGGGTGGAGGGACACATTTCATTAGAAAAATCTCTGTAACTTGCTTACTAGTGATTATCCAGTAGCATGTAATTCACAAAAAGTCCACGAGGCACCTGTATTCAACAAGTTATACTTTACAGTAACTTCCTACGTAGATTCTTAATGAGCAGTCTTCAAAAAAATTAGTCCATATAAATTTATATTTGGCTTAAAAAATTAAAATTCATTTTTCAAAATTGAAGTGAGAGATGAAAAAATATAGAGAAATGCTAAACTTAAGATGCAACTATAAATATCTTAATTTTATTCCTATTAATAAAAATGTAAATTCAATATTAAATATAATAGAGAAGATAATGGTTCTCATTAAGCTGAAGGGCTTTTTTTCATTTTATCCTCCAAATTAACAAATAAAGGGCATTTTCTTCTCACAATGGAAAAATAAATTTTAATTTCTTATATTAACTTCTAAAAAAATTTTTAAAAGGAAAAATTTAAGGCATTTTTCTTCAATTTCATTCTATCAACATTCCAAAATACATAGAGTTCCTTTACAAACACCAAAATGAAGGAACAATTAGAAAATTTGTATGAAAGAAAAAATAATGCTTAAGAAAAGGGGTATGTTTTCATTTTTTAAGCAGAAGTTTGCCTACTGTGTTGGCCTATTAAATGATTATCAGCAAATAATACTTAGAGCATAAACACAGAAATGCTATAGATTCATTGAAGTTATTAATTCTTAACAAAATAAATCTAAACCATGATTTGGAACATTGACTTGACTAGACAGCAACACAACTATGAAAAATAGACAAGGCAACTCTATTTCCACTGTATTCTGGCACACAGTATACAATTTGTCTCTGAAGTATCCATTAGAGCGTTGTATTAATAAGAGCCTTTACGTGAATTTCCATTTAGGAAAGCAGATTTTGCCCACAGACCAGTAATCTGTGAATAAATTTATTTATTCCTTTACTCAGCAAATATTTCCTGAGTGCCTACTTTTCACCGGATATTTTCTTATGCACTGTAATGCAAAAAGATGGGTTCCCTGCCCCCATCAAATAACCACACAAATCAACGTAAAAATGGCAAATGGAACAAAGAATATATACAAGGCAATAAGATAGCACATAACTGAGGATCTGATGTGATCTGGGGATTCAGGAAGGCTTTTCTAAGGTGGAGGATGGGAGGTCTGAGATCTGAAAGATGAGCAGGACTTAACTGGGTGAAAAAGAAGTGCAAAGGCTCAAGGGCAGGGTAAATAGGACTGAAAGAAGGACAGTGGAGCTGGTGCTAGCAATGAGGTTTACCGCATAGGCAACAGCCAAACTTTCAAGGGTCTTATAGGCCATTTTAAAGACTTTTTCCTCAAAACAGTGAGAAATCATTAAATTTTTTAAATTGAGGGGGGTGAGTGAGAAGTGAAAGGGTAGGATCAGAAGCGAATCATTCTTAAGAAGTTCATCCTGACTACAGTTTTATGAATCTAACAAAGACGCTATAATTATCATGACCTTGACTGAAAATTTATTTTGACCCTTGAAACAGGAGAAAAAGAAGCAGAGTACATAAATTTTACCTTTTTTAAACCCAACCACCACTTCTCAAACTTTTCCAATGATGTATCCATAATTGCTAAATTGAGTACACTCATAACCCTGGGAGGTCTGGGAAATGGAGCTTTAAACAGCCTGCTGCAAGCTTAAGATTCCCGTTAAGATTCCTGTTAAGCCTCTGGTCTCATCTTTAAAATCCTGCCAATTTTGCTTTCTATAGCATGAATATAATATCTGTTTGTTTTAATGTAAAAATAATATTCTAAAGTACTTAGCAAAAATCAACTCTTTGGCTTCTTTTAATCATTTGGCTTTTACAACCACAGCAATGTACCATTTTGGGGAGCACAGGCCTATGCTATGTATGAAAACTGAATTCACTCACTGAATGCTAAGACTACACTGGCTGTTCTTCAGCCAGACACTAAACTATGATAAACTTATAAAACATAAAGCTTTAGATTCCATTTTTTTCCCAAATTACTTACCCTCCCTCGCCCCCACCTTTAAATCAGTACAGATGATCCATCCTTCTAGGACTCTTTGTAGAAGTTAATACTTCAGCTTTCACAATAAACCTTAAATGTGAGGGAAGTCACAGAGAAAGCTAAAAGTAGTCCTAATCAGAGGTCACTCTGCTATAAATGAAAATGATAAATTATCATTGTTTTAAGAACAATGTCAACATTTAAAAGCCCATCTTCATTCTTCATGTAAGAATTTGGATCAGTAAATTTCTAAATATCCAACAACATAATGTTAATGATGTAATTAATCTTCAAAATAACTCATTTTAACATTATTTCCAAATTATTCCTGAGAAACAGATTTGAAACAGCTGTACCAATTCAATACACATTCTTTGTGGGCTTATTTTTGGCAGCCAAAATTTTATAATGTGGTATTTATTTAAACTCAGGACACGATGAGAGTTTTATTGTCTTTGTGAAATGCAGATTTGTTCTTGTACTTTTGTGCCACCTACTCATGCTCCTCCCTCACTCTCCCTCTACTGCCCACCTTTCTCCTTCAACCAGACAGACCTAGACACAACCCCTCTGGCTAATCACCCTATCTCAACTCTACAGTCTCTTGCTGTGCTTCTACATTTAGAATACATCCTTTTTAGAATATACCTTAATTAAATAAACTGCTTAAACAGTTGCTAAAACCCCAGCTACCTCATGGATTCTTTCCTGACTTACTAAAATCATCATCTTTTCTTTCCACTTGTGCTTGTATACATACTCAAACTCTTAAAATTTACCAAATGTACTAATTGGGACCTATCTCTGTCTTGGCAAAGGTTTTTCAATGTCACTGCCATCCCTTACAGAGACTAATTTCTTCAAAGCAGGGAATTATTTAAATCCATCCATTAAAGAAACTTCCACGCTGAAATACTGAGTAAATAATATGTAAGGACTAGAACATATCTACATAAATATACTATTTTTCCTACTGTGCACTACATTACCTTAAGGAGGGAATGTTAATGACACTATAAATAAAATGTTTCTTGTGAATTCAACTCTATATATCAAAAAGGTAAATTTCCTCTTTGTATAAAATGACAAGAATTTCTGTTCCAAAAATGCCAAATCCAAAGCAGGTAACTGTTGGTTACTATCTAGTCACATTGCAATTGGGGAAAAAAATTAATTTTTCAAATAGAGGTGATAGCACCAATTTGGTCATTTAACATATTTTTTCCCCTTATGGTGTATACTTTTCAAATTCCTGCCAGAAAATTATTTCTGATCTCTCTCTCAAGACAGTTAACTCAAAATTTTGACATTTTCCTGCTTAAGATAAATTTCAACTTCAGGTCTGGTCCTATGAGGGGGAAAAGAAATTACTAAAGAGCATTGTACCTGTCAAAACTGCTTTCTGTTACCAGACACATTTTCCCTTAGAGCATTTACACTTTTATACTAAATAGAGCTTATTTCATCACTGCATTTCCCCCCTTTTTAGAGCTGTATACAAAACATTGTCTTTATCTATTTTTTAAAACCTAAAATAATGTATTTCATTTTCTATCCTCAAGAAGGCTGAGTCATCAGGACAGAAATTAGAAATCAGTGAACGCTTCTTAAAGAAAACGGTTTATAGTAAACAGGAAAGACCAGAGCAGTTAATTGTGGGATGGTTTAAGAGGCTATCTTAAAAATACAGACTATTTTAGGAATCACAATAACACAAGAGTGGATGAAACTAAGTCACAGAGACCATAAGAGAAGATCAGCAAAGTGGGGCCTGTTGGTTGACTCTGAAAACAATAATCCATTTTATTTGATCCAAAAAAGGATTAAAGATCACTGAGAAAATGTCATAAAGGGAGCTGGTCCAGGAAAATAACTTTATCTTAAGTCATAAGGATATTATGAAAGAATTTCAAAAGTCAGAAAAGGTGTGATAAAAAAACTGGAATCATTGGGATAAGGAAAATGAGTAATAAAACTAGTAACAGGGGTCCTAACTTGTTCAGGGGTTTTTGTTATATTTCAGAGGGCAAAAAAAGTAGACTCGAGCAACTGCAGATTATGAAATATTTCCAGGCACTGCAAGTGAACAGACAGGAGCTGAGAAATAATGTACTTTAGAGTAATAGACTGAGCAAAAATTAGAAACAGTTACTGTACTGACCTACTTTTGTACCTTTTTCCAATAACTGCTTTGTTTTTATTTACTGTAAAAAGGATTAGGTTTTAAAATTTTGTCAAAACTGCAATTTCCAACTGAAAAAGGTTAGTTTCAAACACTGAGTATTTGATTTTCTCAAAAAACATTTTTATAAAATTCATTTTTAAAATTAATTTTGAAGGCTATGAGACATTTCCAGATTGTGTGAAGTACTATCAGGATAATATGGGACATAAATGCTTATTTTACTGACTCATGAGGAGTTCATATATTTACTGGAACTAACACTGACACTGTCTCATACCAAATTTTTATTGTCAGCAGAAAATGCAATGAGTATTGGATTTTACAAATAGTGGAGCTGGGAATGAGCAGAAAACATGGAAGTATTTCCTCATAGTGCTCAATTAACATACATTAATACTTGGTTCAGTTCAGTCCTGAAATATATTTTAATAAAAAGAAATAAATCAAAGTGAATTGCAATGTATATATGGTCCTTCATAATTAAACTTGAATATATTCTACCAAAGTTTAATAATCTTGTCAGCCAGGAGTTTTTCCTTTCATTTCCCGCTCTGCTGACTGAGTTTCTATAGCACTTCTATAATTGTCTGGAAGCATTAAATACATGGCTATGCTATTTTTATATGCTTAATGGTTCATTTCCTGTTTAGTGAAGAAAAAAAATTGCATATACCTTACTAAAGAGAGTTATAACTATCTACAATTGTGACCAGGTGAAACCATATGTTATATATATGCTTTAAATGTTAAGGATGATGAAACTGTCACATTAGGAGCATGTTTTTATAGAACTCCCACAATGCTACAGTTGTTCGAAAGCCCTATTCACGCTTTGGTACTGCCCATATAACACTACATACAACACTAAATGAGGTTTAGCCATTCCAAAGCTACAGCCTGAATTAATTGAGTTTTAAACATTAATGCATCTGAAGAAAGGGTGAAAAGTATTTTTAAAGTGTATTTTATAAAGTTTATCTGGGGAAAAGAGTGGGAAGGATTAATTAAGGTAACAGTGTAAGTTACGTTAATTAATTTGAGGAAATGTTCGTTTCATCCAACTACTTTTTTAAACCTTATTTTCCAATAGTATTTGCAATCAAATTTATATGAAGATTATGGGAATTTCAGCAGTAAGCAGTTTGGGACTTGAAATATACAGATACATCAGTGATTCTCTTCCGCTTTAATGTATGCAAAGATACATGAATTCTGTTTTTTCAAATAGCACTAAAATGTGTCACCAACAGGTAGGAAAATAAATTATTCAACTTAAAATATAACAATCACTTAAAATCACAGCAATTGATGTTAGTTCAACCTCAAAGAAGCTGCATTTTAGGCTGGAGAGATTTTTAAAGGACTAGTGTACTGAGAAACTAATGATATGTGTCAGAATATGTATATCATATGTTCTGTATGCTTCAGTGGACCTAAAGTGTAGAGAGAGGGGAAACCTCAGAAATGTACTGGGAAGGTGGGAGGTGAAGAAGATGGAGTATGCAGCACTCACTACAAGCATCATGGGAATTTGTGAGAGGTAGTCTCTGAAGGTAATCTGACTCCCATGGACACAAAACAGCTTTTCTTTGAGTACTACAGTAGCAAGACTGAAACTAAAGTAATCTTATAGAAAAATTCAAAGAAAGGATTTTAATTAAGCATTCTTGCTTCTTGCATGTACTCTGGCTCTTTCTTCCATGACTGAGAAACAGAGACACAGATGTTTGTCTGCATCTGACACTCCAAAGGGGGTTAAAATTGATGGGAATCTAGGAGAGTGGAATTTCAATAGCAAATATGAAAAGAGAAGAAGCTGCAGGAAAAAAAAAAAAATGAGCCACTGCAGGACTTTGTCTTAGTCATGGCACCCATGGCACCTTAGCACAATTCACCGAACACAGGGGGGCAGTCGATAAATAAAAAATTCGATTTAAGTCAATACACTCATTTGTACTGTGCTTTGCAGTTACAAAGCACTTCCCACATATTAGAAAAGAAAAACGAAGTAAATGAAGAATAAAGGAGCAAGTAAGGGCATAAAAGGAAAGCAAATGGATAAAGGAAAATCCACAAGAACAAGAGGCTGAAAAGGTTCAGGGAAAAAAGAAAAAAAAATTGAGTTTCCCCCTGTCGTTCTCTATCCCTTCCAATCATCCTACCTTTCGTTCTAAAGTACCTGAAGCTTAGAAAGTCTGAGTGCTAAGCAAGACCTAAGAAGGGGCTCCCCCATCTTCGGAACGGGCATTTTCAAATGATAAGCCTTGGTCCCTGACTAATCTACCCAGAGCTTGTGCCTAAGAATAACCACGGGCAAAGCTCTAACATCTCCCAAGTGTAGCGAGGAATCCTTTTTTTCCCATCCCATCCATCCCCCGTCAGCATTCCCGAAATCTTAGGAATCTTGAGGATGGGAGGGGGTGCAGTGGTCGTGAGGAGGGAGTCCTCTACAGGCCCCTTAACTCAGACAACAGAGGGAGATAGTGAGGCAGGAAAGACCAGGGACTAGAGAAAAAGCCCACGTTTGAGATTCGGAGGGCGAATAAATTAAGTATGGTTATTAGAAATTGCCAGGGGGAAAGTGGGGAGCGTCTTCAAGATGGAAGAAATGAGGGGGCACTTGACTGTGCATCATCTTACACCTGGGTCGAGCCCCCAGTAAAAAGCCTTAAGATGCAAAGCCTCAAGCGGTCAGAAGAGGAGGAGGCAGAGGATGCGGGGTGAGGGTGGAGGGGGGATGCACAGGAGGGAGCCAGAGACACCAGCGCAGATGCTGTCCCGGGGGGAAGCATGTTTTCCTGTCCTCCAAAGTAGCTCATCCCTCGAGCATCCTCAGCCCAACCTAGGGAAGAGGGTGAGCTCCCCGGATCCAAACCCCTGCGGCCGAGTCCTGACCCTATTATGTGGGCTTAAAAGTTGCCGGGAGAGTTGGCGCAAGAAAAGGGAGTTGGCAGGGGCGGCCGCCAAAGGGGTGTCAGGATTCCCAGGAACAAAGGGGCCGGAGGAAGGGGCGACAGTCCCTGGGGCCTCCTCCCTGAGGGGTAAAACCAGGGTCGCTACATCCTCCCGGCCTGAGGGTAGCGAGGGTAGCCAGGAGGCGGAAAGACAGGGATTCCGCCGCCGGGCTTCCAGCTTCCCATTGGGTTGCACCGGCCACCCCCACGCTCTCCGCGCCCCTCTCCAGCTGGGAAGCCACTGGCTGGAGACAATAGGAGACCGGGATCCCGAGCCCCAGTCAGTCCCGGCGGAGCCCGCCGCCCTCGGCGCCCCAAGATCAGCCCCAATGGCGGGCTCGGCCGCGGCGGGCGACCCTTCCCTCCCGCGCGCTGGGACCCCGCGCCCCAGGGCCGCCTCGCCGTCCGCACAGCGGGCATTACCTTTCATCCAGTCCACGACTTGACTCGGAGACCATTTGCTCACCGGTTCCATGATCAGAGCCATGGGCACGGGGTCGGTTCCGCGCGGGGCGCGGAGCTCGGAGCTCAGACAGTAAACGAACTCAGCAGCCTGAGCCGCCCTCAGGTGGGGTCCCTCGCTGGACGGGCGGCGCGGGGAAGGCGGCTTTTGTGTATCGAGTCTCGCGGCTGCAATGTCTCGTAGGAAACGGCGGGCAGCAGCGGTGGGAGAGGCGACGGGGTGGGAGAGGCGACGGGGAGGGAAAGCCGCCGGGGTCGCGGCTCCGCGCCGGCTCTGCTCGCTCCCCGCTGAGGTGGTGGCTGCAGCCGTGGCTCGGCCACTCCGCTTGGGTCTCGGTCCCGCCGGGGCTTCAGTTCATGGCTTGCACTGCCGAGGGTCGCGCCGCTAAGGCAAGGAGCTGCCGCCGCACTCCCGAAGCCAACTTGCCCGTTCGCCTCGTGCGCGGGAGTGAAGCCCCGGGCACGACCAGCTACCCGGCGGAAATGACGAGGGGCCTCCTGCCACCCAAAATATCTCTCCGCAGCCCTCGGGTGCGGGGCGCGCGCGCCACGAGCCCCCCGCCCGCTCGCTGCCGCGCGGTCCCGCCCCCGGGGCCGACGGCAGGAGCGCGAGGCGCGTGCGCGGGCGCGCCCGCACGAGGCCCGATCCCGGGGTCTGCCTGTCAGTCAGGCAGGTGCGGGCGGCTTGCAGTGTGGCGTTCCCGCCCTGCGGGCAGCCCCGGGACGGAGGGGGACGAGGAGCGCGTGCGCGGCGGCAGTGGCGGCGGCGGCGGCCTTGGGGCGGTTGGTCAGTCAGTCAGTCAGGTGCCGGGGCGGCGGGAGCGCGGCTCTGAAGGGCCTCTGAGCGGACGCGGCGGCGGTGGCGGGACGCCCTGCCCACCAGTTGAGCGCCAACTGCTGAGGCGGCTGAGGAGGTACCTGTGGCCCCGCCGCCGAGGGGAGGGAGATGCCGCTGAGCGCGGGGGTTAAAGCGGGAGCCCGGGCTTTTCTCGCTCCCGCCCTTCCGCTGCTGAGTGGGCTCCCGACGTGATTCCCGAGCCCCGTGCACGCCCGCGGAGACGGAGGCGTGGAATGCCGCTGACGGGGACCGGGCCCCGCCGGCTAGAGACGCAGCGATGACGAGGCAGGAGGGCCGGTGCTGTGGGACCGTCCCGGGTGCTGCACCGGCCCGGGAAATCAGGCTCCCAGCCTGGAGCCTGCGAGCGCCGGCCGCGGCGATTCTGAGGGAGGTTCGGCCCCACGTGCCTCTTGAAGGGCTCGGTATGGGGTTTTCGGCCAACTCCACCGAAGCTTAGAGCGCCCGGTGCCCATTTTAGGGGGTGTCCTTTTGTTTAAAGATATTCTTGTCTGAGAACTGAAGGGTAACACTGGGCTTGCAAATGAGTGACAAAGTGTGGAAAACGATTCTTCAAAACTCCCGTTCTTCAGAAATGTTACACAGGCTCCCGTGCAATCCTGTGTAAAAAGCTTGCCTAATGAGGCTCGATTTAAACGACAAATAATTCATCCTAGAATGTTTGGACACAAGCAGTCTGCCACCATTGTAGATGTTTTATCTTTGTAATTCTTAAATAGCTCCACTGAGTAAAAGAGAAACTCATTTTACTTGTATAACCATTTCAATAACGGCAGTAGGTTTTGCCAGCCCCTGCAGTAACCCATTTTCTCTAGTTCAACTGCGTGAGATGCAGAACTGCCACTTTTCTCAACCAACAGGAGTTGACATCTCCCCACCCCCACCCCGCCCCTCAAACACACAAAGAGCTGAAACCACAGTAAAAATATTTTTGATCTTTTCAGTCTAGTGATACACTAGAAGTAAAACTTAAAATGACCTGTCTGTAAGCTGTGGTTTATATATTTTTTTAATAATACAAACTTAAAAGTATATGGGAGATTTTGGAAAGAAATGTAGGTTATCTAGATAAGTCTATACTCAGGTGAGACAGATATAGCACCTTCCTTTCATAATCCAGATCGTGGTGTGATTTACAGTTTTTTTCTTGGCTTAACCAGGCGTGAAAGGTTTATTTTGAAGTGCCTCCATGCCCGTGTTCTCAGAAGGCTGCATCAATATTTCTATAAAAGATCATTTCCAAGCATCAGTAATTTATGGAGTAGCTTTATATTCAGAAATGGAATGGATGCATTGTGAATCATTAGAGGTTACAGTCACAGAGAGATGTTGAAAGTAATTTGATCAAAATAATAGTGCTAATAATAACAGTGAATGTTTATTGAGCCCTGTGCTAAGTATTTTACTTATATTTTATCCTCGAAACAGCTCTATCGTTAGCAACATTTTATAGATGAGAAACTTGTGGCTATCACATTCACTTCCTATCCCCAGAGCCTATGACACATAGTTCAATTAATGTTGAATACATTAATGAATAAGGCTTAAAGAGGTTAAGTAATTTGTCTGAGATCATGATGCATGATTGTAATACCAAGTTAAAGGTGATTCCACAATATGCGCTTTTAAAACTAGTACAAAGATTGGTATCAGTGTCACAAAATGAACAGTACTTTGGAAGGGGAAGGTCTATTCATTGTTAACTGACCATGTCGCATCAGAAAGTTAACGACAAAGGAGGCTGAGAGTCACTGTGAGTGTTCCTGAGCAGCACCAACTGAGAATATAGGAAATGAAGAAATTTGGCTGAAACACCCAAACAGTGTATCCTGGCTGTGTTTTTATGACAAGCAACCAGACTGTACATCATAGTGCAAGCAAGCTTAAAGTGAGATATTGTTTGCATAATGAATGTAATATCAATCAAAACAAATGCTAAAGACCGGGGTGCAGTAAAAATGAAAGACATGCATTTCATGAAAAGACAAGTGCCAGAGAAAATGGAAAAAAAAAGGCCCTAGAAAAAGAGGATATTGAGAATTACATCACAGAATTAGGTTGTACACATTCTCCTATTTATGTTACATTAAGGAATTTATTTAATCTAATCACCTGATATAACTTTCCACCTGTGAGATCTAGTTCCCTGACCAGGGATGGAACCCTGGCCCCTGGATTGAGGGCATGGAGCCTGAGACACTGTATTCCTGAGGAAGTCTCTCTACAACTTTTCAAATGTCCTGAAAGAGAGGAAAGGATGAGAGCCCTTTTTTTCCACTTCAGTTCAGTCCGTTCAGTCGCTCAGTCGTGTCCGACTCTTTGCGACCCCATGAATCACAGGAAGCCAGCCCCGCTGTCCATCACCAACTCCCGGAGTTCACTCAAACTCATGTCCATCGAGTCGGTGATGCCATCCAGCCATCTCATTCTCTGTCGTCCCCATCTCCTCTGCCCCCAACCCCTCCCAGCATCAGAGTCTTTTCCAATGAGTTAACTCATTGCATGAGGTGGCTTAGTTGTGCCCAAACCTTTTCTGTAATTCCAAAAGCAGGTATTCTATGCTGGCCCAAGTTATATACCTTGATCAAAAAAATTAGCTAGCCAATTCAGATAAGACTAGTAGTGATAAAACTAAATACAAATTATTCTCAAGAAGAGTATATAAAACTTGCTCCAGAGAAAGTAAAGCAAAATTTCTGGAACAATGTTTTTATCTTCTTGCTGTATAATTCAACTAACAGCTATGAGTAAAGAAACAAAGCCTCTGAAAAAAGCAAATCTTTCTATGCCTCCAGTAGTCAGAGAGGTAAGTAGGAAGAGTAGTCTTTAACCATAAATGGACCTTCAAGTGTGCTTCTCTGGGCCAAACTTCCCTTTAGATTATCAGGGAGAAAGACCCTGAGACTATAATTAAATTAATAGAATCCTTTCTTTGCTGTTCTGCCTCAAGGGTAAACTGTATTAAATCAAGCCATGTCCTTTCCAGACCAAGATTCACAGTAATCATCTCTGAGTGAAGAAAAATTGGCTGAAGTTGAGATTATCCCAATAGAGTGTTTTTAGGGCTCTTTCCAGGTATTAATCACAGTCTAATAAAAATCCCAGAGCCCACCTAAGATTAGGAGACATAGTTTTCTTGACTAGCCCTAGCCCATCAGGGAAGTTTCTGGTATACTTAGCAGCCATTAATGAAAACAATATGAACTTATTATTAAACATTTTTTGAACACTACCAATGTGGTGGCCCAAGTTGTATCCTTAATCAGAAAAAAATGAGTTTTATTTCGTAGATGCAAAGATGACCAAGATGCTCACCAACTAGTAATGGAAACACACATTCACAATTAATTTGATAGGATAACATGATAAGTACAGGGATAGATGTGTCTAGTACTACGCATTGAAGAGAACCTAACAACTGGGGGGAAGATGATATGTGTGAGCAGTTATAAAGCAACTGCCTAGAAGTGCCTGGATGGCTGGAGTTGAAAAGCAAAGCAAGAGGCAACAGGGGATGAGGTGGGAGGGGTGGACAATAGCCAGATCAGGGGAAAAAATTCAAACTAAAAGGTAACAAAAAAAAGATAGCCTTTCAAGAATTTTAAGCAACCTAAGTGATTTGGTCATATTTATGTATTTATGTTTTTATATTGACTGGCAGCCATGGAGAAGCACAGATGTGAGAGGGACAGGATGGAGGGAGAAGTCAATCTGGATGACGTGGCAATAGACCAATGAAGACATGACTTGGGTCGGATGGATTTAATAAATATTCAGCAGAACTTGATAATTGGATATGAGAGGTTAGGAAAACAGCAATATCAAAAATGATTTGCATGATTCTAGCTTTGGTGACAGAGAAGGCAATGGCAACCTACTCCAGTACTCTTGCCTGGAGAATCCCATGGATGGAGGAGCCTAGTAGGCTACAGTTCATGGGGTCGCTAAGAGTCGGACACGACTAAGCGGCTTCACTTTCACTTTTCACTTCCATGCATTGGAGAAGGAAATGGCAACCCACTCCAGTATTCTTGCCTGGAGAATCCCAGGGACAGAGGAGCCTGTTGGGCTGCCATCTATGGGGTCGCACAGAGTCGGACACGACTGATGCGACTTAGCAGCAGCAGCAGCTTTGGTGAAAGGGTAAGTTATTTCTTCTCCATCTAAAATTTAAAAAAAAGAGGATTTGGGAAAGGGAAATGACTTGAGATATTCTTTTGTGGACATTCTAAACATGAGGTACCCATGGGACAAGTGAGAAAGGCTTCTCAGTAGGCAGTTTCTGCATTCACATACAGGAATGTGAAGCTCAATATGGACTGAAGATATAGACTTGAAAGTTACTCCTAAAACATAAATGAGGACCATAAGAGTGTGAGATGTCCATGGAGGACACTCACATAAGAGAAAGAGAAAATCAAATTGTAAGAAGAACAAGAGAATGAAGTGTCATGGCAGCCCAATGAAAAAAGAGTTTCAAATAGAAGAAAGTGAAAAATGGCGTGCAGTGCAAAAATGATGTTCCAGTAAGAATTCAGAAGAAAAATCTGGTGGTTTTGTCAGTTTAGCTATCTTCACCTGCCTTACTGATATCTGTGAAGAACTGGATGTCAAAATGGGAAAACTTGGTATATATAGGCTATCAGCTTTTTTGTAAGTTGATTTTTTTTCTTCTTCCTCGTAACCCGTCTATGTGTATATCTTATTCAGATGGCTCCACGATGAATGGTAACAGTTCTTCAATTGACCACCACCACTTTCAGTGCTATTTTCTGATGAAATCTCATCCATTAATAATGATCCCTACTCTTATCTGATTATACTTTCGCCACTTATATAATGATGTGTATGTGCTTAGTCACTCAGTCATGTTCAAGTCTTTACAACCCCATGGACTGTAGCCCACCAGCTCTTTTGTCCATGGGATTCTCCAGGCAAGAATATGGGAGTGGGTTTCCATGCCTTCCTCTAGGGGATCTACCCAACCCAGGGATTGAACCCAGGTCTCCCACATTTCAGGCCATCTGATTCTTTACCATCTGAGCCACCAGGGAAGCCCATGATGGCACCTTTTAGCTAGGCTGACTTTGAAATCCTCCCCTCCTCATCAGATTATAGGAGAACAACTTTACCATGGCATTCTGGTCATCTTGTACATCTCTGCATAGGCAAGGCTCTACCACAGTCTGACACATGCCATGACAAAATGGCCTGTGATCTTCCCTGGAACATGGCAAATCAATACTGTGAGGAACTATCTAAAGTCAATTTCTCATCTGCCACCTTGGTTCCAGTGAGGAATGGGACCTGCCATCTCATAGGAGCTTAAGATACAATTTCAGACTAAAGAACTGTTCAGCAGTAGTTTAGAGTTGGCTCTTCAACGACAGAGTGACCTACCATCATATCATCTATCATCTGGCCTCTCCAATTTGGTATCATCCTATGGGACTTGGCACATGAGAAGTTGACACCATGCTGATGTGTTGCTGTCTGTGTAAATAATAAACTTTCAAAATTCATTCGGAGTTGTTTTTGCCTTACTGACTGAATCTATGGAGGTGTGATAAACCAACGTAGCAGCTGCCACCACGCTGCTGCTTAGGTATTGCTTGACCACTTGGCACATATTTGATATTGGAAGTCCATAAATACTCCCCAAAAAAGTGAGCTCTGCTGAACCTCTGCCTGGATAAACTAGGCCAGTCCAGCCCTGGCCTAGTAAATTAGCAGCAAGAGCAGCAGCAGGAGCTGGATTTCAAATTCAAAAAGGATGTATTGCTTCAATCACTGGGGCTGCCTAAGATAACTCCATAACTAATAAAAGAAAAATCCTATGTTAATATTGCAGGGTAAGAATAAAAACCTGATTTAAACCTTTTCTTCTGAGCTTTAACATTATTTATTTACAAAACATCTAACTCTTAGGGTATTCCCTCATATTCAAAATGTCAGGTCCATTTTCATCTGAACATTTATTAGTCTTATTAATAGTGGCAAATGTGAACTGGCAAAATTGACGCTAGATAAGTACAGACATTTTATTTATAAATTAGTATAGTTCAACAAATCAGAAATTTTAAACATAAAAGTACTTAAGACACAAATTGTTTAATCCTTGACTAATAATTCACAGAGTATAGAAGAATAAAGATGGGGAATGGGAAAGGAAGATTGCTTTCTTTCTTTATAGATAATTGTCATTTTTCTCAAATGAGTCTTCTTTACTCCTAGGAAGACTGGAAAATTAAAGATGGTCATACCAAGTGGAACAAATCATTAATTCCCACTGACCAAGAGCTGTATCCAGAAAGAGAGAGGCATGTAAGTTTGTCCCTGCTTTTGACATTTTCTTGATTTTGAAAGGAAACTTAGTTATTTGCATCATCTAAGTTATGAAAATATTTTGGTTTGTTTATTTCCTCTTAGGAACTATTTCAAATACTTTGTAGCACATTGCAAAAGCTATCATTTATTGATTTTTCATCATGAGCATCTACTCAGTATAGGCCCACTATACATTCAAAAATGTAAAACATAGTTGCTGTCCTTGAATCCTTTAAACAAAACAAAGTGTACAAATAGATACTTTTGACTTATGGTAGCAAGTAAAATGAAACAGACATACAAAGGTATTCTGGGTGTATTTCGAAATATGAATGCAAAGCAAATAAATACATATATTTCTAGATTATAAAGTGGCAATGTAATTTGTACATTATATAATGTTTTGTCGCCATTCATTCATTCAACAGACATTTATTAAATGGTTACTGCATACCAGGGACAAGGCTAAGCATCATGGATAAACCAGTGGATATAATGAATATGGCTCCTGAGCCTATGGAGTTTACAGTCTAGTGAAAAGCATACAATACACTAGTAAGCAAACAAAATATGTGTATAAAAATGTAAATCATGAAAAATACTGGCATGAAATGTACAAAGTGTAGTGATAGAGAACTATAGCAAGGAAGAGAAAATACCTTACAGTAATCCAAGAATACTCCGAGTAGGTGAATTTTAGGCACAGTGTTTAAATACACACAAAGAATACAGACAGGCAAAGATCAGAGATAGCTCATCCAGGTGAAAAGTAAAGTATGTGTGAAGTCCCTGGGGCAATAAAGAATTTGACGTGATTGAGGAACAGAAAGGAAGTCCATGTGACTGAAACATAGAGAATGGGTGAGGGCATGAAAGGGGCTAGAGAAACAGACTGGAGTTAGAAAAAAAGCAGTCTTCTAAGTCCATGTAGTAACTAGCTTGGAGTGTAGTGCAAAACCTTTAAGACTTGAAAGCAGGTCAGAAACATGATGTGATTTATATTTGTAATTTAAGGAGTTGAGCTTTCACTTCCAGAAAGACCATGGAGAGGTACTTTCCCCTAGTCCTCCCACTACATACAATTTAAAATCCTGGACATTATATATAAAACAACATAAGAAGGCTTTGAAATATAGAAGAAAGCAGACAAGCAAGGGAACTCAGACCCAAGGAATGACACAGTGATGAGTTCCCAGGTTGTTTATTTTTTGTTCATCACAGACTTAGAGCTGAAGAAACTAGCAACCTAGAAAAATGAAGAGTGAGTGAAAGGCACAGACAAAAATGTCCTAAGAAAAGCCTAAGCTGTCTAGTTAAGTGACCAGGAAAGAGGCAGCTTAGGAAAGCAGAAAACATTGAGACAGTAGACGTTCTACTCCAGCCAAACACCACTCAGAAAACTAAACCCCACCCCACCTTAGCCAGCAAAAGGCAAAGTAGGACACCTAGACTTCTTTAACTTCCCAAGGCTATAGCAAGGCACTTCAACACCCCTGCCATGGTGGTTTCAGAGAATGCCAAATTGGAATTAGGTCTTTCATCTTTGCCAGGCAGTATGACCCTCCCTGTCCCATTTCCAGTGAGGGAGAAACCTGGATTGCTTCCTCCGCTCAGCTGTAACAGAGTGTCCCCCTCTCTGCTCTAGTGGTTTCAGAGGAGTCCTTGTGGAAAGTAAAGAGTTTGACCACTGCCCAGCAGTAATGATACCACCTCCCATCCCATGATGTCAGCAGAGACCAAATGGTGAGCCTAAGTAATGAAACACTTCTATCCCTCTCAGCCTGGAAAATATTAGTGGAAGTCTGTAAGAAAGTCAGAGAGTCCAAATACCACCCAACAATAATGAAAAGCCTCACCTTCAGGCGTCAATGAAGGCTGAGTGGGAAACCTGGAGTTTATGACACCTGGCTGAGAAAGGGCCACAACTCTGCTGCTTCTTTTGGAGTGGTGTCACAACTAAACACAAAGATTTGTTTAAAATCCAGAGGCTTATAATACCCAAAATATCCAGATTTCAGTTGAAATTCATTTGTCATATTGAGACCCACTAAGATCTCAAACTGAATAGACAAAGACAATTAATGCCAACAAGATAACAGAAATGTTAGAATTATCTGACAAAGATTTTAAAGCAGCCATAATTAAAAAACTTCAATGAACAATTAAAAACACACGTGAAATATATGAAAATTTTTAAAAAGATCAGCAAAGAAATTGAAGACATAGAAATGAAATTTAAGAACCCAAGAATAAAATAACTGAAATAAAAATTCAATGTAGAGGTCAAACAGCAAGAATGGAGGTGACTCAGGAAAGAATCAATTAATTGAAAGATAGAATAGAGACTTCCCTAGTGGCTCAGTGGTTAAGAATCCACCTACCAATGCAGGAGACATGTGTTCGATTCCTGGTCTGGAAAATCCACATGCTGTGGGGCAGCTAAGGCCATGTGCCACAACTACTGAGCCTGCCCTCTAGAGCCCAAGAGCCACAACTACTGAGCCCACGTGCTACAACTACTGAAGCCCTTGAACCTAGGGCCTGTGCTCCACAACAAGAGAAGCCACTGCAATGAGAAGCCCGAGCACTGCAAGGAAGAGTAGCACCCGTTCGCTGCTGCTAGACAAAGCCTGTGCACAGCAACAAAGACCCAGACAGTCAAAAATAAACAAATAAAATTTTTTTAAAAATAAAAATTAATAGAAATTACCAAATCTGAACAACAAAGAGGAAGCAGACTTAAACAAAAAAGAACAGAACCTCAGAGACCTGTGGCACAAAAACAAAAGATCTAACATTCATGTCATTGGAGTCCTGTAGGAAAAGAGAAAAAGGGAAGTGCTGAAAAACGACTCAAATAAATAATGGCTGAAAACTTCCCCAAAGTGACAAAAGATACAGATTCAAGAGACTGAATGAATTCCAAATAGGATAACCAAACAAATTCAAACTAAGACCTGTCACAGTCAAATTTCTGAAAACTAAAAGCAAAACAAAAATCTTGAAAGCAGCCAGACATAAACAAGACTTAACCTATGGGGAAAAAATAATGTGAATGATAGTTGATTTCTCATCAGAAACTGTGGAATCCAGAAGCGAGATTGCAAACTAGGAAGCTCCATGTTCTTGTTCCTCAAAGAAACATTTTTTGAAAAAAGCAAAACAAAAAACAAAAATCAGAAATTTACATGCAAGAAAATGAATTTGGACCCTTGCCTTATAACATATACAAAAACTAACTCAAAATGGATGCAACACATAAATGTAAGCACTAAAACTATAAAACTCTTTGAAGAAAACACTGAAGACAATTTCCATGACATTGAATTTGGCAGTAAGACCCTGATGCTGGGAAAGATTGAAGGCAGGAGGAGAAGGGGATGACAGAGGATGAGATGGTTGGATGGCATCACCAATTCAATGGACATGAGTTTGTGCAAGCTCTGGGAGATGGTGAAGCCTGGTGTGCTGCAGTCTATGGGGTCACAAAGAGCTGGACATGACTAAGTGACTGCACAACAACTGTGGAAAATGGTTTGACAGTTTCTCAAAAAATCAAAAACAAGTACCATATGATTTAGCAATTCTACTTATATGTATATATCCAAATGAATTTAAAAATAGGGACTCAACCAAACTTTTATAGCAATGTTCATAGCAACGTTATTCACGATAGCTAAAAGGTGGAAAACACTCCAAATGTCCATCAACAGATGAATTTATATACAAATGTGGTATATACATACAATGAAATATTATTCATCCTTAAAAAGTATTGGAGTTCTGATACATGCTACAACATAGATAAACCTTAAGGACACTATACTAAGTGAAATAAGCCAGACACAAAGGACCACTATTGTATAATTCCACTTACATGAAGTACCTAGAATAAGCAAATTCACAGAGACAGAAAGGGGAATAGTGATTACTAGGGGCTGGGGGAGGGGAGAATGGGGAGTTATTGTCTAAGTGGTAAATTTTGGAAATGAATATAGTTGGTTGTACTTAATACCACTGAATTTTACAATTAAAAATGCTTAAAGTGGTAAGTTTTATGTATCTTTTATCACAATAAAAATACTTTTAAAAAAAGGAAAACCATAGAGTCCAAAAAGAAGTGGCACAACATTTTTCAAGTACTGAAAGGAAAGAACCCAGAATTTTATATTCAGCAGAGATATCCTCCAAGAATGATGGGTAAATCAACATATTCTCAGATGAAAGAAAATTAAGAAATTTTGCCAGCAGATCTACCCTAAAAGAATGGCTAAAGGAAGTTCTCTAAACAGAAAGGAAATTATAAAAAAGGAATGGTAGAACATCCAGAAGGAAGAACGAACATGGGTAAATACAATATAATATAGACTTTCCTTAGAGTATTCTAAATTATGGCTAATGATTGAAGCTAAAATATAACAATCCCCGATACAGTATAAAGAGGACATATATAAGATCATTATAGTATAAACGAGGGAGAATAAAACCATACAAAGAATGGTACTGTTTCTAAACTTCAGTTGAACTGGTAAAATGATGACACCAGTAGACTGTAATAAGTTATGTATATATAGTATATTGCCTAGAGCAATCACTAAAAGGCTATATAACAGATATACTCAAAAACTATCTGTAAAATGAAATTCTAAAAATAGTCAAGTAACCTACAGGAAGACAGAAACAAGAAAAAAGAAGTGAAAAACAGAGAACAAACAGAATACAATAATTAAAATGGCAGACTTAAGAGTGGATTTAAAAAATATGATGCATATATATTATTGGATATATATGGAATCTAAAAGGATGGTACTGATGAACCTATTTGCAGGGCAGCCATGGAGAAACAGACATAGAGAACAGACTTGTGGACACAGTGGGGGAAGGAGATGGAGGGATTAATTGAGCAAGTAACATTGAAACATATACATTACCATATATGAAACAGATAGCCAGTGGGACTTTGCTGTATGACACAGGGAGCTTAACCTGGTGCTCTGTGACAACCCAAAAGGGTGGGAGGTGGGAGGGAGGTTCAAGAAGGAGGGGGTGTATGTATACCTATGGCTGATTCATGTGATGTATGGTAGAAACCAACACAATATTTTAAAGCAATTATCCTCCAATGAAAAAGAAAACATGATGCAACTAACAATAACGTCCTACTGTATAGCACAGGGAACTATATTCAATATCCTGTGATAAACCAACATGGAAAAGAATACAGAAAAGAATGTATATATGTGTATAACCAAATCACTTTGCTATATAGTGGTAAATAACACAATATTTTAATTAAACTATACTTCAAGTAAAACAAAATCCTATTCATTATCCTTTTTGCTGAACCCTCATTAGCACAATAAAATAGAATATATCACAACCTGATTCTCCAAGTCATAAAGCATATTATTCCACTTAATATTCTATATATTGTTGAAGAAATAAAACTTTGTGGGGAAAAAACATGATATAAATATATGCTGTCTACAGTAAACTCCAATTATAGCGATATAGGCAGGTTGAAGGTAAAAAGTTGGAAAAAGATATATTGAGCAAATATTAATTTAAAATAAGCAGAAGTGCCAATATTAATGTCAGATAAAGTGATTTCAAAGAGGGAAGAAAAGTAAAAGAGAAAAAATAGAAGTACTGGGAGATTCATTTTACATGGCAGAGAGTAAAGATTTACTTTATACTGTTGATGAAAAAGAAATAAACATTAAATATATTCCTTGAACTTACAATAGTAAGAAATATAGGAGCTGAAAATAATCACATTGGGGAGAATTAATGAAGCAGTAGATATGGTATGAGTTAACTAAGTACTCTTCTGCCTTGGCAGAAAATCCATGGTAGTGTCTTGAATTAACAAGTCTATTAATACTGACAATTGGCTTATAAGAGTTAAAATGGAAGTACTTATGAGTGGGGCAGATGACTATGGTTTGCTCATTTGAGTCCTTCTGTACCATTAGATTATTAAGTCTTGTGCGTGTATTACTTTGGTAAACATTTAAAAATATTTTAATTAAAACCGGAAGTCTCTACTGTGACCGACAAGAGCATAATGACTGAAATCACTTGCATGGTGTTTGAAATCATTTACAGGCTTACTCCAGTTTAGCTTTACCTCTATTTCTATCCATTGCCTAGAATACTTTGCTTTAGCCACATCAGAAAACGAAGTCTTACTTCTCGTTAACTCTTCCTCAGGTACCCTTCTCACCCAAAAAGGCCCTACTGAAATCTAAGTTCCTCTGTGAAGCCTTTCTCAAATCAAGCAGCCTCCACCCTCAAAGGTAGAATTATTATCTCCTTTATAGCATGTTTTCTTAATTTCGTGTTTATATGCAATTGGTATATAATATACCTTTTGCGTTCTAATAAGTAAATATTTAGAAACATGAATTCTGGAAATTCAACAGAGAAAGTATTTCATATATTCACAGGGAAAAAGTGAAAAAACTGGAAAGAATTGTGCATGTAATAAGAAAATATAGGGACAGTCACATTTAAAAAGGGACATTTGTTAGTGGGAATATACAGTCTGTCCCCCTGGCAATTCTAATGGAGCACATTTCATGACAACTCCTCCTCTCTCACTGACTTCATGAAGATTCACCATATGTCTTCTAAGTCAGAAACCTTATTTTTAGAACAATATATTACTTCTAAACTTGACTGAAGCCACATATCTTTTCTACTTAGAAGAGATATACAGTTTCCAATGTCATATAGTTATGTTAACCCACTTATAATGGGATTTGGGATGTATAGAAGAAACAGAAATCAATTGATAATGAGAATTTGACAGCATTTTCTTGCTTCCTAAGCAAATAATTTTCTGCAAAAGTCCTGTTTGAAAGCATAATTACCAAGCTTTTTTTCATTGGCATGTGGCTACTTTTACTATTCTATGAAAACAGTTTTATTTTGTGGTTTATTTCATGGCAGATTATAGCCATTCAGTGAAAGGTGTACATTATTATTTATTTTCCTTTGCATGTGTCAGATTTTATATTATTATCAAGGGTTGGTTGTTCTGATGCAATGACTCTTATGGTACCAGATGTCCAGAAATTTTGAAACAATGATTTGAGGCTTTACATATGCCTACGTATTAACCTAAATGTATAAATTCAAAAGGCAAAGTTAAGGATGTTTTTAGTAGCAAACCTTAATTTTCATTGAAGTATATGTCCTCATCAAAATTATAAAGCAACTATAAATTATATTATTATAACTTATATGAAAACAAATTTCATATAAAATTATAAGAAAAATAAACTTCCCAGAACATGTAGAATTGCAAAATGATATGATATACTTAGAAAGAGAGCTAAATTAGGAGTGAGAACAGTTGGACCTGCTGTCTAAACTTCAAATTCAATGCTCTGTAATATTGGGCAAATCACATGACACCACTAATCCTCAGTATTTTCTTCTGCAATATGGGAATTCCCATTATTAGAATTGTCATGAGGCTCAAATGAAAAAATGTGTTCACAATCACTGTAAACTTACAAATGTAAGCTAATGTTATCATTCAATTCCATAGAATTTATAGCGCAGTTTTCTAAATACCTTGAAAACTGACAAATTTTTTTCTAGTAAAATTTTTTCTAGACAAATTTTTTGATAGTAAAAATTCATCTGAAACTATGTCTGACCAGTAAATTTGATGCCCCAATTAGCTAATACTGTTTTTGATTAAGGAAAAATAAGCTATAAAATACACATTTTTATAAGCATGCCACATAAAATTACTGAAAGCAATGTTTTAAAAGTTCCCAGAATGTTTTGAATTATATCAACATCCCAAAGATGACTACTTGAAGCCTTAATACTAATTGATTTCTCTCTACCCTTCTAAATTCTTAGCTGAGAATCCAATAATCAAAGATGGGTTAAAAAGAGAGGTGGCTTTAGAATTCAGGATTAAAAACAAAACAAAAAAAATATAGGTAAGATTTAGATAAAATGAAATGATATAATTTCTTAGACAATGGAAATAGAGGATAATTTGGGAAAACACACAAAAATACTGAGCTGGTAGTGTTTTGGACTTCTGGGAACGCTTTCAGAATTCCCAGTTGAAAATCAATTGGCATTACTCAAATAAATAATAGTTTTAATATGTAATTTTTACCATGTACATTTTATATCATAGGAATACAATTTTTTTTCAAAATATATAGGATAGGATTAAAATAATATAATTAGTTCTTATTCTCTTAAAAGGAGTCTGAAACAGTCTCTGGACACATATTCCAAAATGTGTGCTGTATATACCATGAATGGCATAAGTATTTGTTGATGAAGTTTTCTGAAATGTTGAATTCATCTTTGTTAAATTCTGAATAAAATTATATGTGGTCTACTTTCAAAAATAAAAAATAAAAACCACCTTAATAGGGAAAGGGGATGGCGGTGGTAGGCTTCTTAGGGGAGATAAAATAATTTTTAGGGACGATGAATGGGGCCTTAAAAGAATATGCGTGAAATATGATAGTGTGTGACAAAGTTTGTCTGGGTGTGGTATGGACTTTTAGTTTCTCCTGTGAGAAAAGTCAGTCCTCTCTAGTTGATGAAACTCCTAGGGAGGGGATTTATGATAATTGAAATCCTTTAGAAGGATTTTATGCAGATAAGGGGAGTTCAGAGAAAGCCTCTCCCTGCACTTACTGTTTTTAAGTGCCTTCAACTCTAATCAATATACCAAGCAGCATATGGTAGCATGCTTTGCTACCTTTCCTTACCTTAGCTATTATCATATAGTCAAGGCCTGGAAGAAGTATAGTAAGAGTGGTAGAGAGAATCAAAAGCTCAAGGTCAGTCAGTTCAGTTCGGTTCAGTCGCTCAGTCGTGTCCGACTCTCCGCGACCCCATGAATCACAGCACGCCAGGCCTCCCTGTCCATCACCAACTCCAGGAGTTCACTCAAACTCATGTCCACAGAGTCGGTGATGCCATCCAGCCATCTCATTCTCTGTCGTCCCCTTCTCCTCCCGCCCCCAACCTTTCCCAGCATCACAGTCTTTTCCAGTGAGTCAACTCATCGCATGAGGTGGCCAAAGTATTGCAGTTTCAGCTTTAGCATCAGTCCCTCCAATTTGGACTGGCTGGATCTCCTTGCAGTATAAGGGACTCTCAAGAGTCTTCTCCAACACCACAGTTCAAAAGCATCGATTCTTCGGTGATCAGCCTTCTTCACAGTCCAACTCTCACATCCATACATGACCACAGGAAAAACCATTGCCTTGACTAGATGGACCTTGGTTGGCAAAGTAATGTCTCTGCTTTTTAATATACTATCAAGGTTGGTCATAACTTTCCTTCCAAGGAGCAAGCGTCTTTTAATTTCATGGCTGCAGTCAGCATCTGCAGTCATTTTGGAGCCCAAAAAAATAAAGTCTGACACTGTTTCCACTGTTTTTCCATCTATTTCCCATGAAGTGATGGGACCAGATGCCATGATTTTTGTTTTCTGAATGTTGAGTTTCAAGCCAACCTTTTCACTCTCCTCTTTCACTTTCATCAAGAGGCTTTTGAGTTCCTCTTCACTTTCTGCCATAAGGGTAGTGTCATCTGCATATCTGAGGTTATTGATATTTCTCCCAGCAATCTTGATTCCAGCTTGTGCTTCTTCCAGCCCAGCGTTCCTCATGATGTACTCTGCATATAAGTTAAATAAGCAAGGTGACAATATACAACCTTGACGTACACCTTTTCCTATTTGGAACCAGTCAAAGTGGAACTTATTCCACCTTCTCCATAAACTAGTTAGAAAAGTATTTTCAAGGAGAAAATTTATGACAATTTGACTTTGATGTTCTGTTTTAATGATCTTTCTTTCCCCAAATGAGTGTAGTCACATGTTTCCAAATTCACTAATATCTAAATGACTTCTTCAGTTTCCCTGGCGGCTCAGACAGTAAAGAATATGCCTGCAATGGGGTTTGATCCCTGGGTTAGGAAGATCCCCTGAAGGGAATGGTTACCCACTCCAGTATTCTTCCCTGGAGAAATCCATGGACAGAGGAGCCTGATGGGCTACAGTCTGCGGGATCGCAGAGTTGGAGACGATTGACTAACACTTTCACTTTCACACTTTAGTGATTTCCTCAGACATAGACATCAGCTAAGCTCTACCATCAAATAGTTCAGAAGGAGGACTAATATGATTAATGGTAATTTGAATAGGGATGGGGTGATTTAGCAGGTCAAAACACTTTTTGTTGCATAGATTTGTAATCAGATGCAATAAATTCTCATGCCTCAGATCTAAGCAACATATATGGCCAAAACATTTTGCAATTCAGGAGAAATGAGATAGTGCAGTAACATATCAGCATCATGAGCAAAATAAGGTTTGATTGTTACAGAAGAAAAACTTGTTGCCATAGCATCAAAAAATTTGTAACCACCTATAGAAATACATAGAAGACTTTTCAAGAAAAAAATAAAAAAAATCATTGAAGTAGAAGGTATGCCTCCTAGAGAGTTGTTTGCTACAGTGAAACCAAATGCAAGGTTTCATTGAAACAGAAGAAATCACCATGCAATCTGCTCCTCCCCTAGTATTTATCACATAAAGACTTTGGGAGGCGTTTGTACACATATAATGATCAGTGAAAATGTTCATAACAGGCAGCCCAGATTTTCAATTCAGTTTAAAGGTGTTGGAGAAATGAAGAATGTCTGCAGTTACCTAATGATTACATATTTTTCAGACTGCAAATTCAGTTGTGATGGCAATGTGGGATCCTGGATATGATCCTGGAACAGAAAAAAGACATTAGTGGGAAAAAATCGGTGAATTTTGAATAAAGTCTGTAGTTTAGTTAATAATATTGTATCAATGTTAAATTTTTGTTCTTTATAATCAAACTATGGTTATAACAATAGGGGAAGCAAGGTGAGCTAGAGAAGAGAACTCTCTCTCTACTACTTTTGCAAATTTTCTCTAAGTTTAAAACAAGTACATACAGTAAAAGAAGCTTTGCTTTTTATTTAACTAAATGTATTCTTTGTCTCAAGTGCCCAGAAAATTTTATCTAGTAACAGAAAAGTTATCTATGTCCTAGAAAGTTTTATTTGGTCACAACCAGTAAAGTTTGTTACCTTTAAGATTTTTCTTAAAGAAATCCATAGATTTTTACCTTCTCCCTCTCCCCAAGGTAGATGTAAAACTAGAAGGAAGCTTAAATAAATATTTAAAAGTTTCCATAAAGTAGGCGTATCTACTTGTTATGTTTAATTTGGTTATATCCTAAACTGACATCCTCTGTAATGTGACTTCTCCTGTCTAATCCTCGGGCCTATGCCTGGCATGCTGAGATCTGCTAAAATCAAACTATATAGCTGTACATTCCTCTTGTTTAGTAATCATTAGTATCACCTGTAGATCTTTCACAAGTTCATTAACTATTTCTCTTCATGGCTTCTCTCTAACTCTCTGGGACTTTCACATGCCATCCTACAGGAAATTCAGTGGATTTTGTGTATTGTTGTTGTTCAGTCACCAAGTCATGTCCGACTTCACGACTCCATGGATTGCAGTATGCCAGGACTCCCTGGCCCTTCCCAGTATAGGCACACAATAACAACTGCACTTTTAATGGTTTGAAGGACTTTTCTTAAAGGCTTGCCTTCTCCCTGGTCTTTAACCAGGATTTGTTATACTGTCTCACATACTCACTTACAGCAGGATTCTGTATAGCATCTGAAGGGAAGGACACAGCCCTCCCTTCCTCCACTACATCTGGTTCTCTTGTTTTCTCTCTTCACATTTTCCTCCCTGCATTGCCCTATATTGCTAAGATTTTTATTTAATTTGAAAAAGTAGAAAACTTATTTAGCAGGTATACTTTCTAAGTCTTTTAGTCATATATATATAGAGAGAGATAGATAGACATAGGTATATAGATAGATAGATCTTGACTTTTTGGAGTACAATGTAAATACAGCTAAATACTCTGGGTGTACTGTTCAGTTTTGACAAATGCATAAACTTGTATTAATCCATACCATTATTAAGACCCAGAACAGCCTCATCACCACAGAAATCTCCCTTATGTCCTATCTCAGTGAATGTCCCCACAACAACCATGATCTTATTTCTATCACCATAGATCATTAGTTTTGTCCATTCTAGAATTTCATGTAAATGAAATTATACAATGTATACTTCTTGTGTCTTGCTTCTCTTTACTTGGGATACTATTTTTGAGATTCATCCATACTGACACATGGATCTATACTAAATTCTTTTGTTTCTGAAAAATCCCTGAAAAGTAATATTAGAAATCAAATTTTCATACCTTCTGTGTAATTTTAATCACTTAATACATGATTTTAAAGGCATAGTTTTACTCCATGTATATAGCTGATCACTTTTGGTCTGTCTATGGTATATAATTTATATCCAAGAATTAAATTCTGTCTTGTAATTTTGCACATATAGGACATTAGGATAAGCTTTTGATGCTTCAACATATGACCATTGTCTAGGAACTGATTAAAGGTTGAATACTGCCTTGATCATAATTTTTAAATATTTCTGGAACACTGAGAAATAAAGAAGTTGTCAAATGACATATAGAGAAGCAGCATGTTGATGTCAGCTGAAACAAAATATTGGGAGCCACTTGGCTGAGCAGCTGCTCTCATACAAATATATCACACATATTATTATTAAAATGGTTACCAGTAAAGTTTTATATACTTCTTTTTGAGAAGACTGCAGCTTCACTGGAAGACTCAGCACCTTCTAGTCTTCAGTTACATATCTTAATAACATCAAATAGCAAAGCCTTTAGTACTCATTTCAGGTTCTCCACAAAACTGGCGAATTTCAAAGCCTGTTTTTAAATTTAAAAGGTTGGTGATCAATAAACTGTCTTGCTTCTGCATAGGGAAAAAAAAGTTTGGGCCATCATGTGAAGTTTTCCCAAATGTCCATCCTAGCCCTAATCAGTAGATCAAAGGTCAGAACACAAATCAATCTCCATAATACATGAAGGAAAAAATTTTGGTAAAATACTCAATTCCTATTTTACATAAAACTCTAGTAAGGAACAAACAGAAAATATTGTCTTCTTTAAATTATTTTTGGGGAGACTTCTGGTTCTACCCCATTCCTTCCAGGTTCTCCCTCTTACAAGTAAAAGGTCATGGCTTAAAATAGCAAATGATCATAGACTTTGAAAGGTAAAAAACAAAAAGGCTGACAGTATAGGTAACTTGACTTGAGAAGAGACACAGTGATGTGTTCCCTGGGTTTCCTTGTCTCCCATACATTCTTGATAGGGTATGGCAGAGGCCTCCAACCCAAAACTACCAACAGGCAAAGACAAAACAAATTCCCACTGTCTAGCCAAAGTACTAGAAACAGGATTTCCTAAGAACAAAAAATCTTTCTGGCAAGACCCATCCTATAACAGACAAACACTGAGAGAAAAAGTATGCCTCATCCCCCATGTTTCAGTGGTAGTCCTCTTGGCGAAAGGAAGTGGCACTCTTGATTTCTCCACTAGGTGGTGTTAGCAAGCTAAGTGGGGATCTGAAGTAGACAGCAGTTATCTGATTTCTCCTGTAGAGATAGTAATGATTGGACCAAGTGGAGAGCTGATTGTCCATCCCCTTCCAGGTGGAAGTAGGTGGTGCTCTGATTCCCCTACCAAGGTTTGGTGGGGATGACTGGGGAGCCAGTCTTGTATGCCCCACCTGGCAGAATTAAGCAGTGTTCAGGTTCCTTCAACAAGGTAGTTTCAGTGGGGTTCAGAGGTGAGCTGAGCCTCTAGTTGTACCTAGCAGAAATGAGATTTAATGAGGTGATGGGAGGTGGGGCTATACCTGCTGTCCAATGTCACAGGGCTCAGTGAGAAACTAAGCCTCCACCTTTTCTGAGATCAATGAGACTAAGTATTAATAAATGGTGTGAGTCAAGCCTAGTAAGCACCCAGCTTTCCAGCTACCTCTGGTGTCAACAAGGCCAGTGCCAAGTTGAGCTTCCATACTTACCCAGTAACAGTGAGACTGAATGATGTGGTACAAAGAAAGGCTAGATAGCATTTTTGTTCTCTCACTGGAAGTTGAGTCTCTATACCCACCTTTCAGAATCCTAGTTTCACCAGGAAGGGGTCAGCAGGACTGAAGGAGGAGATTACGTTCCATCCCACCTATCTTCAATGAGATAGTGTGAGTCATTGCCCTACTTTTGCTGAGGTAGTGTTTGCAGAACTCAGCAGGAAACATAACATATACTCCACCTGGTATGGGAGCCACACCTCAACAGGTGGAGTGACTGATAAAGATTAAATAGGATCTCTAGTCTCATAATACAATTTCCAAAATGTTGAAGGTATAATAAAAAGTCACTCAGCATAGTAAGAACCAGAAAAATCAAACATGAATGAGAAAAGAAAATTAATAGATGTCAGCATCAAAAGGAATCAGATGTTGGAATTATCTGGCAAAAATTTTAAAGCACCATCACAAAGATGATTTAATGAATTTTAATAAAAAAACTCACCAAAGAAAAATGAGCTATAACAAAAAATAAATGGTGATGATAGAGCTAAAAACACAATAATCAAAATGAAGAATTCACTCAATGGCTCAATAATAGAGAAAATAGAATAAGTGAACCAGAGTACAGATCAGTAGAATTTACCCAATTGGAACATCAAAGAGAAAATAGATTGAAAAAAAAAAATTGAGCAGAGTCTCAGGGATCTATGGGACAATAGCAAAAGAGAACATTTGTATCATTAGACTTCCAAAAGGAGAGGAGAGACATAGTGAGACTGAAATATTGTTCCAAGGATTAATAGCTAAAAACAAACCAAATTTGCAAAAAGAAATAAACCTACAGATGCAAGAAATTAAACAAGTCTAAGATAAGCCCAAAGAAGTCTATGCCATGACATATCATAATTAAACTTCTGAACATGAAAGACAAAGAAATGTGTCTTGAAAGCAGCCAGAGAAAAATGCTGCATTTCTTATAGGGAAGCACTGATCAGGATGACAGCAGATTTCTCATCTGAAAATATGGGGTTAAAGAGTAAGTGGCAGAACATTTTCTGAGCAGTGAATTAAATTGTCAACAGCAAGTTTTATATCTGACAGAAATATCCTTTGGCAATGGAGGATCAATAAAGACATTCTGGGACGAAAGGGAAACTAAGATAATTATCTGCTAGCAAACCTCCTATTAAAGAATGGTCTAAGTCCTATCAAATTACCAATGGCATTTTTCACAGAACTAGAACAAAAATTTCACAATTCATACGGAAACACAAAAGACCCCAAATAGCCAAAGCAATCTTGAATAAGAAGAATGGAGCTGGAGGAATCAACCTTCCTGACTTTAGATTATACTGCAAAGCTACAGTCATCAAGAGAGTGTGGTACTGGCACAAAAACAGAAATATAGACCAATGGAACAAGATAGAAAGCCCAGAAATAAACCCATGCACCTCTGGGTACCTTATTTTTGACAAAGGAGGCAAGAATATACAATGGGGCAAAGACAGCCTCTTCAATAAGTGGTGCTGGGAAAACTGGACAGCTACGTGTAAAAGAATGAAATTAGAACACTCCCTAACACCATACACAAAGATAAAATCAAACTGGATTAAAGACCTAAATGTAAGACCAGAAACTATTAAACAGTTACAGGAAAACATAGGCAGAACACTCAATGACATAAATCAAAGCAAGATCCTCTATGACCCACCTCCTAGAGTAATGGAAATAAAAGCAAAAGTAAACAAGTGGGACCTGATTAAACTTAAAAACTTTTGCACAGCAAACGAAACTACAAACAAGGTGAAAAGACAACCCTCAGAATGGGAAAAAATAATAACAAATGAAACAACTGACAAAGGATTAATTTCCAAAATACAACTCATACAACTCAATACCAGAAAAACAAACAACCCAATCAAAAAGTGGGAAAAGGGCTTAGACATTTCTCCAAAGAAGACATACAGATGGTTAACAAACACATGAAAAGATGCTCAACATCACTCATTATTAGAGAAATGCAAATCAAAACCACAATGAGATATCACCTCACACCGGCAAGAATTCAGTTCAGTTCAGTCACTTAGTCGTGTCTGAATCTTTGCAACCCCATGAACTGCAGCACTCCAGTCTTCCCTGTCCATCACCAACTCCCAGAGCTTGCTCAAACTCATGTCCATTGAGTTGGTGATGCCATCCAACCATCTCATCCTCTGTCGTCCCCTTCTCCTCCTGCCCTCAATCTTTCCCAGCATCAGGGTCTTTTCAAATGAGTCAGTTCTTCGCATCACATGGCCAGAGTATTGGAGTTTCAGCTTCAGTATCAGTCCTTCCAATGAATATTCAGGACTGATTTCTTTTAGGATGTACTAGTTGGATCTCATTGCTGTCCAAGGGACTCTCAAGAGTCTTCTCCAACACCACAGTTCAAAAGCATCAGTTCTTCGGTGCTCAGCTTTCTTTATAGTCCAACTCTAACATGCATACATGACTACTGGAAAAACCATAGCTTTGACTAGACGGACCTTTGTTGGCAAAGTAATGTCTCTGCTTTTTAATATGCTGTCTAGGTTGGTCATAACTTTTCTTCCAAGGAGCAGGCATCTTTTAACTTCATGGCTGCAGTTACCATCTGCAGTGATTTTGGAGCCCCCCCAAAATAAAGTCTGTCACTGTTTCCATTATTTCGCCATCTATTTGCCATGAAGTGATGGGGCCAGATGCCATAATCTTAGTTTTCTGAATGTTGAGTTTTAAGCCAACTTTTTCACTGTCCTCTTTCACCTTCATCAAAAGGCTCTTTAGTTCTTCGCTTTCTGCCATAAGGGTGGTGTCAGTTGCATATCTGAGGTTATTGATATTTCCCCTGGAAATCTTCAATCCAGCTTGTGATTCATCCAGTCCAGTATTTCTCATGATGTACTCTGCATATGAGTTAAATAAGCAGGGTGACAATATACAGCCTTGATGTACTCCTTTCCTGATTTGGAACCAGTCCATTGTTCCATGTCCAGTTCTAACTGTTGCTTCTTGACCTGCCTACAGATTTCTCAAGAGGCAGGTCAGGTGGTCTGGTATTCCCATCTCTTGAAGAATTTTCCACAGTTTATTGTGATCCACACAGTCAAAGGCTTTGGTATAGTCAATGAAGCAGAATGGCCAGTCAGAATGGCCCTCATCAAAAAGTCTACAAACAATAAATGCTGGAGAGGGTGTAGAGAAAAGGGAATACTCTTGCACTGTTGGTGGGAATGTAAATTGATACAGCCACTATGGAAGATGGTATCAGATTCCTTAAAAAATGAGGAGTAAAACCAGCATATGACCCAGCAATCCCACTCCTAGGCATATACCCTGAGGAAACCAAAATTGAAAAAGCCCATGTATCCCACTGTTCATTGCAGCACTATTTACAATAGCTAGAACATGGTAGCAACCTAGATGTCCACTGACAGATGAACAGATAAATAATTTGTGGTACATATACACAAGGGAATATCACTCAGCCATAAAAAGGAATGCATTTGAGTCAGTTCTGATTAGGTGGATGAACCTAGAGCCTATTATACAGAGTAAAGTGAGTTAGAAAGAGAAAGATAAATGTCATATCCTAATGCACATGTACAGAATCTTGAAAAATGGTACTGAAGAATTTATTTACAGGGCAGCAGTGTGGAAATAGACATAGAGAATAGACTTACAGACATGGAGAGAGGGTGAGATGTATGGGAAAAGTAACATGGAAACTTACATTACCATATGTAAAATAGATAGCCAAAGGGAATTTGCTGTATGGCTCAGAAAACTCAAACAGGAGCTCTGTATCAACCTAGCTGGGTAGGATGGGGAGGGAGATGGAAGGAAGTTTCAAAAAGGAAGGGATATATGTATACCTATGGCTGATTCACGTTGAGGTTTGACAGAAAACAGCAAATTTCTGTAAAGCAATTATCCTTCAATTAAAAAAAAAAGAATGATTGAAGTAACTTCTCTAATCAGAAAAAGTAATGATAACAGAAGGAGACTTGGAATTTCAGAAAGGAAAGAAAATTAGAATGTGTAAATATAGAGGTAAATATAACAGATTTCCTACTTCTCATGAGTTTCTTAAATCATATTTGAAGCTGAAGCAAAAATTGTAACACCAGCTGCTTGATGCTTAACAGAAGTAGAGGACACACTTTGAAAAAATGCTTTTTTAATGGTGAGGATAAAGGGACCTAAGTGGAAGTCATGTTCCTATACTTAACCCAAACTGGATAAATGTTGAAATCAGTTCATTGTGATGTATGTGTGTGCATGTGTGTGTATTATGTATATATGTATAATATCTAGAACACTGCTAAGAAAACAATAAAGAAAATGTATTCAAAAGCACTACACATTTATCAGGAGAGAATTCTTAAGAATGTTCAAATACTTCACTGAGAAGTAAGAAAAAATGAGGAATGAGAAATGGAGAAAACAAACAGAAAAAAGTCATAAAATGGCCAAGTTAAGCCAAAATATATCAAATCTGTGAGATACCCTAGAGGAGGAAATGACAACCCACTCCAGTATTTTTGCCTGGGAAATCTCATGGACAGAGGAGCCTGGCAGGCTGCAGTCCATTGGGTTGCAGAGTTGGACATAACTGAAGCAACTTAGCATACACGCATGCATCAATAAATAACTTGAGTGTAAATTGTCTATATACACCAATTAAAAATGAGATTGGCAGGATGGCTAAAAATAATCCTCACAATTCACTTACATTTTCTGATCCAGCATGTAAAGAGGATGTCATTCTTATCCTCACAGGAAAAAGGCCAGAAAAACTGAAAATCAATAACCCTTCTAAGATATTTGAGAGAATTGAAGTCACAGGGAAAACCATAGCTCCCAAAACTGGAGAGACAATTGAATACAGAGATTCATACCTTATCAGGATCAGAAGCTGCAACTGGAGCCTGGTAGAAACACATTACTGGAATCTGAGCATGGACTAACTTGAGGAATTAAAAACTCCTAGGGACTCAGCCTTAGAGTAACACCTATACTTCTGAGTTAAATCTCCAGGGGCGCCACCAGATTCTCAGAGTGAAGACTGGAGAAAAATCCTCTATTGCTTTTTGTGGGGGAAGGGGAAAAGAAGTTATTTTGAAATATGCTGAGACCATTCTCTTTTATTAACAAAGACCTGTTCTCAGGAGAAACTATTTTACCAGATCCTAACCCACATGGATTTTTACCAGAGCCTAACCAATGTGGAAGAAAGGAAATACCCATCTCCATCCCCCTCTAGCCTTCCTGTCTTATTTAAGGAAAGGAAAAAAAGCTGAAAAGCATTCATGAAGGTTACAGCTGAGAGGCCCATGCCAAGTAAAAGATGAGGATCTTTTGATGAGAAAGTTCTTCAAACCCATGGACTGCAGCCTGCCAGGCTCTTCTTCCTTCCATGTCTTTCCACAATATCAACAGCACTTCTGTATGTAAATAGGGAATTACATCTGAAAGAACTGCAAGACTTTTGCTGTAGTTAAGAAGGAGCTTCTAGGGAAACTCAAAGATAACAGGGAAAACAAAGAAAAGGACATTAGAACCAATCTTAGCCTCCCATGCCTATAGTTACAGCAAACAGTAAACACAGCCTAACTCTTAGCCAGATAAACACAAAAACCTCACACTAAACGCCTGTTTACCTTATTTCCTTTCCTGATAGATCATGTTTGACATTCAACAACAACAATAAAATAATTTCAAGCTGTGCTAAAAGGCAAAACAAACCAAAAAAACTGTCTGAAGAATCAGTACAAGCATCAGAACCAGACCCAGATATGGCAGAGATTTTGAAATTATCAGTGCTAATTTAAAATAATGATACTTAACATCCTAAGGACTGTAAGGAAAGCAGTCCTGGGTATTCATTGGAAGGACTGATGCTAAAGCTGAAACTCCAATACTTTGGCCACCTCATGCGAAGAGTTGACTCACTGGAAAAGACTCTGATGCTGGGAGGGATTGGGGGCAGGAGGGGAAGGGGACGACAGAGAATGAGGTGGCTGGATGGCATCACCGACTCGATGGACATGAGTTTGAGTGAACTCCGGGAGTTGGTGATGGACAGGGAGGCCTGGCGTGCTGTGATTGATGGGGTCGCAAAGAATCAGACACGACTGAGCGACTGAACTGAACTGAAGGACTGTAATAGAAAATTGGGTAAATGCAGAAACCAGTAGGCAATGTAAGCAGAGAGATGGAAACTCTCAGAAAGACACAAAAGGAAATGCTAGAAATTGCAGACACTGTACCAAAAATGAGGAATGCCTTTGGTGAATTCATCAGTAGACTAGACATAGCTAAGGAAGGAATTAGTGAATTTGAATATATGTCAATAGAAACTTTCCAAATGAATATTTTGGGTGATTATAGCTTATGGGTAAGTATAGTAATAAGAAACATCATAAGGGATGAGGGGGAAGAACTGGTAATATAAGGGACCCACACTACATGAGAAGTGTATAGTATTATTTGATGAAAGTGTACTTGAATTAATTGTAGATGTATATTTCAAACTCTAAAGCAACCACTAACAATGAAAGGCTGAGATTATCAAAGTGAATAAGACCTATCTGTACAATACAAAAGGCAGAAAAATAATGGAAGACAAACAGAAACTAAGAACAAGGGCAACAAATGGAAAACAGTAACAAAGATGCTAGATATTACTCTAACTCACACAGAAAACTGTGGAAAATTCTTAAAGAAATGGGAATACTAGACCACCTTACCTGCCTCCTGAGAAACCTGTATGCAGGTCAAGAAGCAACAGTTAGAACCGGACATGGGACAATGGACTGGTTCCAAATCAGGAAAGGAGTACATCAAGGCTGTATATTATCACCTTGCCTATTTAACTTATATGCAGAGTACATCATGAGGAATGCTGGGCTGGAAGAAGCACAAGCTGGAATCAAGATTGCCGGGAGAAATACTGATAACCTCAGATATGCAAATGATACCACCCTTATGGAATAAAGAGAAGAGGAACTAAAGAGCCTCTTGATGAAACTGAAAAAGGAGAGTGAAAAATGTGACTTAAAACTCAACATTCAAAGAACTAAGATCATGGCATACAGTCTCATCACTTCATGGCAAATGGGGAAAAATGGAAACAGTGACAGATTTTATTTTCTTGGGCTCCAAAATTACTGCAGATGGTGAGTGCACTCATGGAATTAAAAGACGCTTGCTCCTTGGAAGGAAAGGTATGACAAACCTAGAAAGTGTATCAAAAAGCAGAGACATCCAGAGAGTCCCTTACAGGTTAAACCCAAGAAGAAACACATCGAGACACACATTAATCAAGCTAACAGAGATAAAGCACAAAGAAAGGATATTAAAAGCAGCAAGGGAAAAACAACAGGTAGCATATAATGGAAAACCCATATGATTAACAGCGGATCTTTCAGCAGAAACTCTATAGGCCAGAAGGAAATGGCAGGATATATTTAACATACTGAAAGAGAAAAACCTACAACCATGATTGCTATACCTGGCAAAGACCTCATTCAGAATTGATGGAGAAATCAAAAGCTTTACAGACAAGCAGGAATTAACAGAATTCAGCACGAAAAAATCAGCCTTGCAACAAATACTAGAGACTTACATAGCCAGGAAACACAAGAGAAAGGAAAGACCTACAAAAACAAACCCAAAACAATCAAGAAAATGCCAATACGAACATCAGTTCAGTTCAGTCGCCCAGTCGTGTCTGACTCGTTACGACCCCATGAATCACAGCACACCAGACCTCCCTGTCCATCACCAACTCCCGGAGTTCACTCAAACTCACCTCCATTGAGTTGGTGATGCCATCCAACCATCTCATTCTCTGTCGCCCCCTTCTCCTCCCACCCCCAATCCCTCCCAGCATCAGAGTCTTTTCCAGTGAGTCAACTCTTTGCATGAGGTGGCCAAAGTATTGGAGTTTCAGCTTTAGCATCAGTCCTTTCAATGAACACCCAGGACTGATCTCCTTTAGAATGGACTGGTTGGATCTTCCTGCAGTCCAAGGGACTCTCAAGAGTCTTCTCCAACACCACAGTTCAAAAGCATCAATTCTTTGGCGCTCAGCTTTCTTCACAGTCCAACTCTCACATCCATACATGACCACGGGAAAAACCATAGCCTTGACTAGACGGACCTTGGTTGGCAAAGTAATGTCTCTACTTTTTAATACGCTATCTAGGTTGGTAATAACTTTCCTTCCAAGGAGTAAGCATCTTTTAATTTCATGGCTGCAATCAGCATGCGCAGTGATTTTGGAGCCCCAAAATAAAGTCTGACCCTGTTTCCACTGTTTCCCCATCTATTTCCCATGAAGTGATGGGACCACATGCCATGGTCTTAGTTTTCTGAATGTTGAGCTTCAAGCCAACTTTTTTTTTCACTCTCCTCTTTCACTTTCATCAAGAGGCTTTTGAGTTCCTCTTCACTTTCTGCCATAAGGGTGGTGTCATCTGCATATCTGAGGTTAATGATATTTCTCCTGGCAATCTTGATTCCAGCCTGTGCTTCTTCCAGTCCAGCATTCCTCATGATGTATTCTGCATAAAAGTTAAATAAGCAGGGTGACAATATACAACCTTGACGTACTCCTTTTCCTATTTGGAACCAGTCTGTTGTTTCATGTCCAGTTCTAACTATTGCTTCCTAACCTGCATACAGGTTTCTCAAGAGGCAGGTCAGGTGGTTTGGTATTCCCATCTCTTGAAGAATTTTCCACAGTTTATTGTGATCCACACAGTCAAAGGCTTTGACATAGTCAATAAAACAGAAATAGATGTTTTTCTGAAACTCTCTTGCTTTCTCCATGATCCAGCGGATGTTGGCAATTTGATCTCTGGTTCCTCTGCCTTTTCTAAAACCTGATTGAACATCTGGAAGTTCATGGTTCACGTATTGCTGAAGCCTGGCTTGGAGAATTTTGAGCATGACTTTACTAGCATGTGAGATGAGTGCAATTGTGTGGTAGTTTGAGCATTCTTTGGCATTGCCTTTCTTTGGGATTGGAATGAAGACTGACCTTTTCCAGTCCTGTGGCCACTGCTGAGTTTTCCAGATTTGCTGGCATATTGAGTGCAGCACTTTCACAGCATCATCTTTCAGGATTTGAAATAGCTCAACTGGAATTCCATCACCTCCACTAGCTTTGTTCGTAGTGATGCTTTCTAAGGCCCACTTGAATTCACATTCCAAAATGTCTGGATCTAGGTGAGTGATCACACTATCATGCTTATCTGGGTCATGAAGATCTTTTTTGTACAGTTCTTCTGTGTATTCTTGCCACCTCTTCTTAATATCTTCTGCTTCTGTTAGGTCCATACCATTTCTGTCCTTTATAGAGCCCATCTTTGCATGAAATGTTCCCTTAGTATCTCTAATTTTCTGAAGAGATCTCTTGTCTTTCCTATTCTGTTGGTTTCCTCTATTTCTTTGCATTGATCGTTGAGGAAGGCTTTCTAATCTCTCCTTGCTATTCTTTGGAATTCTGCATTCAGATGCTTATATCTTTCCTTTTCTCCTTTGCTTTTCGCTTCTCTTCTTTTCACAGCTATTTGTAAGGCCTCCTCGGACAGCCATTTTGCTTTTTTGCATTTCTTTTCCATGAGGATGGTCTTGGTCCCTGTCTCCTATACAATGTCATGAACCTCCCTCCAGAGTTCATCAGGCACTCCATCTATCAGATCTAGTCCCTTAAATCTATTTCTCACTTTTACATATAATCATAAGGGATTTGATTTAGGTCATACCTGGATGGTCTAGTGGTTGTCCCTACTTTCTTCAATTTCAGTCTGAATTTGGAAATAAGGAGCTCATGATCTGAGCCACAGTCAGCTCCTGGTCTTGTTTTTGCTAACTGTATAGAGCTTTTCCATCTTTGGCTGCAAAGAATATAATCAGTCTGATTTCAGTGTTTACCATCTGGAGTCTGGTGTAGAGTTTTCTCTTGTGTTGTTGAAAGATATGTATCAATAATTACCTTAAGTGTAAATGGATTAAATGCACCAACCAAAAGATTCAGACTGAATGAATGAATACAAAAACAAGACCCATATATGTGCTGCCTACAGGAGACCCACTTCAGACCTAGAGACACATAAAGACTGAAAGTAAAAGGATGGAAAAATATATTCCATGTGAATGGAAACCAAAAGAAAGCTGCGGTGGCAATCCTTATTTCAGACAAAATAGACTTTAAAATAAAGAATATCATAACAGACAAAGAAGGACACTACAAATCCAAGAAGACATAGCAACTGTGAATGTCTATGAACCCAACATAGGAGCACCTCAATATATAAGGCAAACACTAACAGGCATAAGGGGAGAAATTGACAGCAACACAATAATAGCAGGGGACTTTAACACCCCATTGTAATCAATGGACAGATCATAAAACAGAGAATCAATAAGGAAATGCAAACCTTAAATGAAACATTAGACCAAATGTAACTAATTGATATCTTTAGGACTTTTCATCCAAATGCAGAAGAATACACTTTCTTCTCACGTGCACGTTGAACATTTTCCAGGATAGACCACATCTTGGGCTACAAATCAAGCCTCAGTAAATTTAAGAAATTGAAATTGTATCAAGTATCTTCTATGACCACAAAGCTGAGACTAGATATCAACTACAGGAAAAAACAGCAAAAAACCACAAACTCCTGGAGATTAAACAATACATTACTAAATAACAAAGAGGTTACTGAAGAAAAAAAAAGAAATCAAAATATTCCTAGAAACAAATGTCAGTGAAAACACGACGACCTAAAACCTATGGGACTCAGCAAAAGCATTTCCAAAAGGGAGGTTTATAGCGGTACATTCATACCTCAAGAAGCAAGAAAAGCATTGAACAGGCCGCCTAATTCTACATCTAAAGCAGCTGGAAAAAGAAGAACAAAACCCCCCCAAAGTTAGCAGAAAGAAGGGGATCATAAAAATCAGAGCAGAAATAAAGGGAAAAGAAATGAAATAAACAATAGCAAAGATTGATAAAACTAAAAGCTTGTTCTTTTAGAAGATTAACAAAATTGACAAACCACTAGCCAGACTCATCAAGAAAAAAAGGGAGAAAAATCAAATCAATAAAATTAGAAATGAAAAAGGAGAGGTTACAACAGATAACACAGAAATACAAAGGATCATAAGAGAATGTTATGAGCAACTATATGCTAATAAAATGGACAACCTAGAGGAAATGGGCAAATACTTAGAAAAGATCTGCCTCCCAAGACTGAACCAGGAAGAAATAGAAATTATGAACAACCCAATTACAAACACTGAAATTGAAACAGTGATCAAAAATCTCCCCAAAAACAAAAGCCCAGGGCCAGATGGCTTCACTGGGGAATTCTATCAAACATTCAGAGAAGAGACCTTTCCCAAAAATTGCAGAGGAAGGAACACTTTCAAACTCATTCTACGAGGCCACAATCACCCTGATACTAAAACCAGAAAAAGACAACACGAAAAAGAAAATTACAGGCCAATATCACTGATGAACATAGATTTAAAAATCTTCAACAAAATTCTAGCAAACAGAATCCAACACCACATTAAAAAGCTCATATACCATGATCAAGTCGGGTCCATTCCAGGGACGCAAGGATTCTTCAATATATACAAATCAATCAATGTGATACACCATATCAACAAATTGAAAGATAAAAACCATATGGTCATCTCAATAGATGCATAAAAAGCCTTCAACAAAATCCAGCATCCATTTATTATAAAAATGCTTCAAAATATGGGAATAGAAGGAACCTACCTCAACATAATAAAGGCCATATATGAAAAGCCCACAGCAAACATTATTCTAAATGGCAAAAAACTGAAAGCATTCCTGCCAAGATCAGGAACAAGACAAGGGTGTCCACTTTCACCACTATTATTCAACAAAGTTCTCAAAGTCCTGGCTACAGCAATCAGAGAAGAAAAAGAAATAAAAGGAATCCAGACTGGAAAAGAAGATGTAAAGCTCTCACTGTTTGCAGATGACATGATCCTCTACACAGAAAACCCTAACGATAGTATCAGAAAATGACTACAGCTAATCAGTGAATTTAGCAAAGTGTCAGGATACAAAATCAATACACAGAAATCACTTGCATTTCTACATACTAACAATGAAAAATCAGAAAGAGAAATTAAGGAATCAATCCCATTCACCATTGCAACGAAAAGAATTAAATATCTAAGAATAAACTTACCTAAGGAGACAAAAGAACTGTACACAGAAAATTATAAGACACTAATGAAAGAAATCAAAGATGATATAAACAGATGGAGAGATATGCCATGTTCCTGGGTGGGACGAATCAATATTGTGAAAATGACTATACTACCAAAATGCAATCTTCCGATTCAATGCAATCCCTATCAAATTACCAATGTTTTTTTTTTTTCACAGAACTAGAACCAAAGCTTTCATAATTCATATGGAATCACAAAAGACCCTGAATAGCCAAAGCAGTCTTGAGTAAAAAGAATGGAGCTGGAGGAATCAACCTTCCTGACTTCAGCCTATACTACAAAGCTGCAGTCATCAAGACAGTATAGTACTGACACAAAAACAGAAATAAAGACCAATGAAACAAGATAGAGAACCCAGAGATAAACCCACACACCTCTGGGTACCTTATTTTTGACAAAGGAGGCAAGAATATACAATGGGGCAAAGAAAGCCTCTTCAATAAATGGTGCTGGGAAAACTGGACAACTATATGTAAAAAAATGAATTAGATCACTACCTAATGCCATACAAAAAGATAAACTGAAAGTGGACTAAAGGCCTAAATGTAAGACCAGAAACTATTAAACTCTTAGAGGAGAACATGGGCAGAACACTCGATGACATAAATCAAAGCAAGATCTTCTATGACCCACTTCCTAGAGTAATGGAAATAAAAACAAATGTAAACAAGTGGGACCTGATTAAACTGAAAAGCTTTTGCACAACAAAGGAAACTACAAACATGGTGAAAAGACAACCCTCAAAATGGGAGAAAATAATAACAAAGGAAACAACTAATAAAGAATTAATTTCCAAAATATACAAGCAACTCAATATGAGAAAAGCAAACAACCCAATCAAAAAGTGGGAAAGGGAACTGAAAAGACATTTCTCCTAAGAAGACATACAGATGGCTAACAAGAACATGAAAAGATGCTCAACATCACTTATTATCAGAGAAATGCAAAACAAAGCTACAATGAGATACCACCTCACACCAGTCAGAATGGCCATCATCAAAAAGTCTATAAACAATAAATGCTGGAGAGATTGTGGAAAAAGGGAACACTGTTGCATTTCTGGTGGAAATGTAAACTGATACAGCCACTATGGAAGATGGTATGGAGACTCCTTAAAAAGCTAGGAATAAAACCATCATATGACCCAGCAACCCCACTCCTAGGCATATACCCTGAGGAAATCAAAACTGAAAAAGACACGTGTACCCCAATGTTCACTGCAACTCTCTTTAGCATAGCCAGAACATGGAAGCAACCTAGATGTCCATCAACAGATGAATGGATACAGAAGTTGTGTTACATATATAAAATGCAATACTACTCAGCCATAAAAAGGAACACATTTGAATCTGTTCTGATGAGGTGGACAAAACTAGAGCCCATTATACAGAGTAAAGTAAGTCAGAAATATAAATATCATATACTGATACATATATATGGAATCTGAAGAGATGGCACTGATGAATTTATTTTTAGGGTTGCAGTGGAGAAACAGACATAGTAAACAGACCTATGGACAAGGTGGGAGGAGAGAAGGGAGAAGTGGAGATGTATGGAGAGAGTAACATAGAAATTTACAATACAGTATGTAAAGTAGATAGCCAATGAGAATTTGCTGTATGACTCAAGGAACTCAAACAGGGACTCTGCAACAGGCTGAAGGGTGGAGTGGGAAGCGAGATGGGAGGGAGGTTTGGGAGGGAGGCGACATGGGTATACCTATATCTGATTCTTGTTGATGTGACAGAAAACCACAAAATTCTGTAAAGCAGTTATCCTTCAATTTAAAAATAAATTTAAAAAAAGCAGAGACATCACTTTGCTGACAAAGGTCTGTCTAGTTAAAGTTATGGTTTTTCCAGTAGTCATGTACAGATGTGAGAGTTGGACCCTAAATAAGTCTGAGTGATTAATTTTGAATTGCAGTGCTGGATAAGACTCTTGAGAGTCCCTTGGACTACAAGGAAATCAAACTAGTCAATCCTAAAGAAAATCAACCTGGAGTACTCATTGGAAGGACTGACGCTGAACCTGAAGCTCCAAAACTTTGGCCACCTGATGTGACGGGCCAACTCATTGGAAAAGACCCTGATTCTGGGAAAGACTGAAGGCAGGAGAAGGGGATGACAAAGGATGAGATGGTTGGATGGCATCACCAACTCAATGGACATGAATTTGAGCAAACTTTAGGAGATGGTGAAGGACAGGGAAGTCTGGTATGCTGCAGTCCATGGGGTCGCAAAGAGTTAGATACGACTGAGTGACTGAACAAAATATGTATACATATTATATATAAGCTTCCCTGCTGGCTCAGATGGTAAAGAATCTGCCTGCAATGCTACAGACCCGAGTTTGATCCATGGGTTGGGAAGATCCACTGGAGAAAGGAATGGCTACCCACTCTAGTATTCTTGCCTGGAGAACTCTATGAACAGAGGAGCATGGCAGGCTACAGTCTACGGGGTTACAAAGATTTGGACATAACTGAGCAACTAATGCACACCCATACACACAAATATTATATTATATTTATATAATATAATATAAAATTTATATATATTTTATATAAATTTAGATATAATTTTAATATATTTATAATATAATATAAATATTATATTATATTTGTGTGTGTGTTTGATTGTGATGTAAAATGTAATTTTTAGATCAAAAAACCTTGCAGGCCACTATAATTAATTATGCTGGCAAATAAAATCACAAATTAACCTCAAAAAAGGAATACACTAATAACACATGATGCCTAGAGCAAATGGACATATATTTGCACAAAGCTGGATGGTGTGAGATTTCATCATGCTACTCACAATTATGAATTCTTTATTTCTGGAATTTTCCATTTTTTATTTTCAGACTGTGGTAGACTAAGAGCAACTGAAACCTCAGAAAGTGAAACCTCAGATAAGGGGCGACTACTGTGTTAATCATTAAAAATTTTCTCAGCACACAGGGAATAAAAGGCAAATGCCTTTATTTGAGGGAGTTACTCACACCACAGCTAGCATTATACTTAGTGATGAAAGACTAATGCTTCTTCATCAGATGGAGCAAGACAAGGGTACTTTTAATCAACAGCATACTGGAAGTTCTATTAAGTGTAGTAAATCAAGAAAAAGAAAGAAAAGATCTCCAGATTGTAAGGAAAGAAACAAAACTATGTCTGTGCACAAATGGCATGGTTTCTATATAGAAAGTCTCAAGGACTTTACAAAAAAGCTCTGAGACCTAATAAATGAATTTACAAAGGCTACAAGGTAAAAAGTCAATATAAAAACTCACTTGTATTTCTATATGCTAGCAATGAACATTTAGAATAGAAAACTGAAAAAACAATACCACAATGTTGAAATACTTAGGTTCAAGTCTAACAAAATGTGTGCAGAATCTGTATGGTGAAAACTAAAACGATGATGAAAGAAATCAAGAACACCCAATAATCGAGTTCTGAACCCAATTCTCCTTCACACCATCAAACAATTCTTGGGATGCCAGTTGATTGTCCTACAATTCGACTCATTCCTGACAGTATCTACCTGGAGATAGCATCAGATCCTACAGGTTAAGTGGTCCCATAATATTGCCCCCTCCAGTTAAGATTCCAGTCTGTCGCCTGTGCTTCTGATTAACCAGCTATAGATCTTCAGCTCCAACAACCTCCTCCATGGGTTCAAGTAATTTTCTAGACCAAGTCACAGAGCACAGAGAAACATTTTACTCACTAGATAACCAGTTTATTATTAAAGGATATAATTCAGGAACAACCAGATGGAAGAGATGCCTAGGGAAGGGAATGGGGAGGGGATGTGGAGCTTTCATGCCTTTTCTGAGCGTGCCACTTTCCTCAAATCACCACGTGTTCACCAATCCAGAAGCTCTCTGAGCTCTGCCCTTTTGTGTTTTTATGGAGGCTTCATTACATAGACAGGATTGTGGCCATTGGTGATTGAACTCAACTTCTAGTCCCTTTCCCCTCTCTGTAGGTGGAGGAGAGGGAGGGGTGGAAGGGACTGAAAGCTTCAATCACATGATTGGTTCCTCTGGTGACCAACCCCTATCCTGATATGACCTAGGGGCATTACAAAATCACCTCCTTATTAACATAGAAAGAAAATCCTTTTATCTCTCTCATTTAGGAAATTACAAGGGTTTTAGGAGCGCTATGCCAGAAATTGGGGATGGAAACCAAATATATATTTTTATTATAAATCAAAATATCACACCTAAATAAATGGAGATGTTCACCATGTTTATGGATTGGAAGGTTTGATAGTGCTAAGATGTCGTTTCTCTTCCAATTCAACTTAAGATTCAACAAAATTCCAATCAAAATACCAGCAGTAATTTTGTAGAAATTAACAAGCTGATTCTAAAATTTTTACTGAAAGGCGAAGTAACTAGTCTAAGCCAAAAGAGTTTTGGGGAGGAAAAAGAAAACCAATGTTAGAGGAATCACCACTACCTAATTTCAAAACATAAGATAAAAACCAATCAAGATAGTATGGTATTGGTGAAAGTTTAGACACAGTCTACAAATGGTAAATGCTAGAGAGGCTGTGAAGAAAAGGGAATTCTCCTACACTGTTGGTGGGAATGTAAATATATGCAGCCACTATGGAGAACAGTATGGAGGTTCCTTAAAAAACTAAAAGCTACTATATGATCCAGCAATCCCACTCCTGGGCATCTGTCTGGAGAAAACCATATTTCAGAAGGATACATGCACCCCAGTGTTCATTGCAGCACTATTTAGAATAGCCAAGAAATGGAAGCAACCTAAATGTCCATCAACAGATGAATGAACAAAGAAGATGTAGTACATATATATAATGGAATATTACTCAGCCATTAAAAAGAATGAAGTAATGCCATTTGCAGCAACACGGATGGATCTAGAGATTATCATACTTAGTGAAGTAAGTCTGACAGAGAAAGACAAATATCATAATATCACTTATATGTGAAATCTGGCTGCTATCCAAAAGTCTACATGCAATAAATGCTGGAGAGGGTGTGGAGAGAAGGGAACCCTCTTACACTGTTGGTGGGAAGGCAAACTAGTACAGCCACTATGGAGAACAGTGTGGAGATTCCTCAAAAAAACTGGAAATAGAACTGCCATATGATCCAGCAATCGCACTCCTGGGCATACACACCGAGGAAGCCAGAATTGAAAGAGACACATGTACTCCAATGTTCATCGCAACACTGTTTATAATAGCCAGGACATGGAAGCAACCTAGATGTCCATCTGCAGACGAATGGATAAGAAAGCTTTGGTACATATACACAATGGAGTATTACTCAGCCATTAAAAAGAATGCATTTGAATCAGTTCTAATGAGGTGGATGAAACTAGAGCCTATTATACAGAGTGAAGTAAGCCAGAAAGAAAAACACCAATACAATATACTAACGCATATATATGGAATTTAGAAAGATGCAAATGATAACCCTGTATATGAGACAGCAAAAGAGACACAGATGTATAGAACAGTCTTTGGGACTCTGTGGGAGAGGGTGAGGGTGGGATGGTTTGGGAGAATGGCATTGAAACATGTATATTATCATATGTGAGACGAATCGCCAGTTCAGGGTTGATGCATGATACAGGATGCTTGGGGCTGGTGCATGGGGATGACCCAGAGGGAGAATAAGGGGAGGAGGGAGGTGGGAGGGGGGTTCGGGAGGGGGGACTCATGTATACCCGGGGCGGATTCATGTCAATGTATGGCAAAACCAACCAATATAATATTGTAAAATAATTAGCCTCCAATAAAAATTAAAAATAAATAAATAAATAAAAGAAAAAAATAAAATAAAAAATGATACAAATGCACTTATTTACAAAAGAGAAACAGATTCACAGATTTAGAAAACAAACTTATGGTTACAAAAGGGGAAGGGTAGTGGAAGGGGTAAATTCGGAGTTTGGGATTAACATATACACACTACAATGTATAAAATAGATAACTAACAAGGACCTACTGTATAGCACAAGGAACTCTACTCAATACTGTGTAATAACCTATATGAGAAAAGAATATGAAAGAGAATAGATATAAGTGTATGTATAGCTAAATCACTTTACTGTACATCTGAAACTAACACAACATTGTAAATCAACTTAGCTCGATTATAAAATTTAAAAAAAATTGAAATAAATCAATGGAAGAGAATAGAGTCCAGAAATTAGCCCTCACAAGTGCAACCAACTGATTTTTGCAAAGTTGCAAAAGCAGTCAGTTGAGGTTCTTTCAACTAATAGTGTTGGAACAACTGTACATCAATTATGCTAAAAAATAAACTTTGACCTAATCCTCATACCTTATGGAAAAAGTAATTCAAACTGGATCAGACTAAAGGTAACACTTAGAGCTATACAATTTCTAGAAGAAAACATAAAAATATCTTTGTAACTTTGGATTAAGCAAAGAGTTCTTAGATATGACACTAAAAGAGCAATTCATATTAAAGAACAAATTGAGCCACCGTCATTTCTCTTTTCTCATATAAACTCTTAAAATGTCTGAACTCATCTCTGCTTCTTCACTCATTGTTTACAATGAAGCTACTACTGTCAGCTTTCTGACTTTATTCCCTACTGAAAATTCTCTCATTATGTTATATAAAACCTAGGAGTACGTCAAGGTTGTATATTGTCACCCTGCTTATTTAACTTCTATGCAGAGTACATCATGAGGAACGCTGGGCTGGAAGAAGCACAAGCTGGAATCAAGATTGCTGGGAGAAATATCAATAACCTCAGATATGCAGATGACACCACCCTTATGGCAGAAAGTGAAGAGGAACTCAAAAGCCTGTTGATGAAAGTGAAAGAGGAGAGTGAAAAGGTTGGCTTGAAGCTCAACATTCAGAAAACAAAGATCATGGCATCTGGTCCCATCACTTCATGGGAAATAGATGGGGAAACAGTGGAAACAGTGTCAGACTTTATTTTTTTAGGCTCCAAAATCACTGCAGATGCTGATTGCAGCCATGAAATTAAAAGACACTTACTCCTTGGAAGGAAAGTTATGACCAACCTAGATAGCATATTAGAAAGCAGAGACATTACTTTGCCAACCAAGGTCCATCTAGTCAAGGCTATGGTTTTTCCTGTGGTCATGTATGGATGTGAGAGTTGGACTATGAAGAAGGCTGATCGCTGAAGAATTGATGCTTTTGAACTGTGGTGCTGGAGAAGACTCTTGAGAGTCCCTTGGACTGCAAGGAGGTCCAACCAGTCCATTCTAAAGGAGATCAATTCTGGGTGTTCATTGGAAGGTCTGATGCTAAAGCTGAAACTCCAATACTTTGGCCACCTCATGTGACGAGTTGACTCACTGGAAAAGAGTCTGATGCTAGGAGGGATTGGGGGCGGGAGGAGAAGGGGACGACAGAGAATGAGATGGCTGGATGGCATCACCGACTCGATGGACATGAGTTTGAGTGAACTCTGGGAGTTGGTGATGGACAGGGAGGCCTGGTGTGCTGTGATTCATGGGGTTGCAAAGAGTCGGACACGACTGAGCAACTGAACTGAACTGAACTATCAAATATAGCTGGACATTTTCAGTTCTTATCCAACTGGGCTTTTTTGCTGCATTTGACATGTTGATAATTCCCTCCTTGAAATTCCTTTCTTCTTCTTGATACTATTCCTCTTAGAAGTTTCTCTGTTCTCCCCTCAGATCTACTCTCATGGTTTCAACTGCCAAAATGTGATGGAGGGATTCTTACATATCTAACTTTCTGATATATAGTTTCAATCAGATGCCCCAGAGTTATGTCAGATTCATTATGTCTGTTTACATCCTTCTTATCCTTTCCCCAAACCACCTCCCCCATTTTTTTCCATTCTGTAATTCCTTTGCAAGCAGTACAATCACTTATTTGTGCCAGATAGAATCCTGGGAGTCTCTTCCTCACAGCTCACATTCCATCAATCACCAAATTCTGCTAAATATTTTTGGAACTCACCCCTATTTTCCAAGGCCTCATAATCTTTCACCTAGGTTATTGTAATACTACTTCCCTACAATACTGTGCTCCTCAAATCCATCCTCATTCTAATTCAGATGATCTATCTAAAGTGCATATCCAACCCTGTCATTGCTTTTTTTAAAACTCCTCAAGGGCTCCCTTTACTTCCAAATTCCATAATATGGAAATTTGGCCTTCTGTTATCTAGATACTACTTCCCTTTTCAGCCATCTTCTGCCCTCCTATTATGCTTCAGTGACATCTAAATGTTTATATTTCCTCCTACATGCCATGATTTTTTCTATTCTTTATGTCTTTGCTCAAACTATCTTTTCTGCATGACTGCTTCCTACTCATTCTTTAAGACTCAGTTTAGGAAACTTTCCCTGAACCCTCTGGCCTGGAATTTTAGGTGCCCTCCCTCTACTGTTCCATAATATCCTGTGGTTTGACTCTTTCATTGTAGAAACCTGTTTGGTCAACAAGATTGTGTAGTATTTAAAAACTTGGGTGTGTCTTTTGTTCATCTTTGTATCCATGTGTTTATCAAATGAATTGAATCAGTGGTTGTTGATTTTACTTCTGCACAGATGATCTCATCAAAGTAACTGACCCCTTAACAACTTTAATTATTTATAATAGTTCTCATATTTTGAACATTAAGGAACATAAAGCATGGAGTTCTGGTTTTGAAATTACGCTTGTGAAAAACTACAATTCCAAATAACAATAAGTGCAAGAATGCAAATTAAGGAAGTATTTTCACCTTCTACATTTTTCCACAGACTTCATATAGCAGCCTGGTCAAATAACTGATATTGTTCCATTGGTAATAGCACTGTTCTGAAGTGTAGGTGATCCCCTATACACACCAGAATTTACTGAGTGCATTATCTAGGAACTGAAAATAAAACACATGTACACCCGGGGCAGATTCATGTCAATGTATGGCCAAACCAATACAATAATGTAAAGTAATTAGCCTCCAATTAAAATAAATAAATTAAAAAAAAAAGATAAGCACGATTAATTTCCAAAGGAGCTCACACTTTCCTGGAAACTAAAGGGAAATGAGCAAATAATTGGTTTAGTTCAGTTAAGTTCAGTTGCTCAGTCGTGTCCGACTCTTTGTGACCCCATGAATCACAGCACGCCAGGCCTCCCTGTCCATCACCAACTTCCGGAGTTCACTCAAACTCATGTCTATCGAGTCAGTGATGCCATCCAGCCATCTCATTCTCTGTCGTCCCCTTCTCCTCCTGCCCCCAATCCCTCCCAGTATCAGAGTCTTTTCCAGTGAGTCAACTTGTTGCATAAAAGTAGTTTATTTTGGCTATGGAATAGGGAGGCAGAGTTGATGGATTTTTTTTTCTCTGTATGTCTGTTTAGCATCAATCTATTTCTAGTTACAGATACACCATAACAAATCAATGCATTGGTCAGGAGGTAAACAGCAAGGGATTGTACATGGATAAGAGAAAACTTTAAACCACTGCTGGGAAAACAAAAGCAAAGAAAACAAATAAAAAAAACCCACAAAACAAAAACACAAGACAAAAATAAAAACAAATAACCAAATCCCCGAACAATCTTAGCACTCATCTTATAGATACAGAATCAGAAGGACAGTTCTTGATTCATCAGTAATTGTAGTAGTAAAGAAGTACTTGTTTTACTAATAAAGGCCCTGAATCAAGCTACTATTAGAGTCAAACTAATAGTAATATTATTACCATTAGTAATAATAGTCAAACTAATATTATAGTCTCTGGTTTGGATTTTGGGAGGCATGAGTTATTTTTCAGGGTTGAAGAAATCATCATAAACCCTATGTGAAAGAAATACAGAAGATGGATAATTATTCACTCTCTTTTTCTAAAAGACAATTATTCAGCTCTGTCACCAGGCATCACATTGCTCTTTCAATTAGGTCACGTCATCTCTGCAAAGCAACAAAAATACATGTTCATTCATTTTGCCAATAAACTTTCAGAATAATTGCAGAACTTTCCATTTTTTATTCCTGTTTTAACTTGAAGAAAACAAATTTATTATATACCAGACAGTTGTTTTCTGTTAAAAAGTATTTCTTTAAACAGTATCATTTATGCAAAGTCAAGCAATCTGGCTTCATCAAACAGGCAATTTGGTTTGCTATGTGATATTATTTTTTTAGGTTGAGCAACCAATTTGGACTTTTTCCTTAGTTAATTCCAGATTAAACTACCAGGATTCTTTAAAAGCCTACCTCTTTTCTATAAATGCTCTGCATAATGAAATTTTTATGAAAGAGTATTTTTAGGAAAAAGAAGAAAGTTTAGGTCTGGTAACCACTAGCTCCCCTACCTCCTATGTGTAAAAGTTAGCATTTAAATCCCCGATTGATGCCTAAGTCCAAATACCAATATGTGAGTGTGACATATTCTCCCCACCTACCCTGCAAATCAACTGTGTCTCCTCACCACTCATTTACCACCTTTCTACCATCATTCACAGTTCTTCAATATTTATTTATGTATTTTTGGCTGCTCTGGGTCTTTGTTGCTGCATTCAGGTTTTCTCTAGTTGCAAAGAGCAGGGGCCTGCTCTCTAGTTGTGGTGTGTGGGCTTCTCATTTCTTTGGCTTCTCTTGTTGCAGAGCACAGGCTCTAGGTGTGCGGGCTCAGTAATTGTGGTTCACAGGCTTAGTTGGTCCCTGGCATGTGGGATCTTCCCAGACCAGAGACTGAACTAGTGTCCCCTGTATTGAAAGGCAGATTCTTAGCCACCGAACTACCAAGGAAGCTCCATTCACAGTTCTTGAAGCATCACTGAATTCTCTGAATTTAGTAGCGTAACTACTAAATTCAGTTCTGGACATCACCACGTGAAAGTCTACATATAATATGTATGTATAATATGCATGGTGACTTGTTTATTAAAGAAATTAACAGCATTGATATATAACTTGGAAGGAGGGGAAAGTATAATGCAAAACTACAGTCAGAACAACTGAGGCCTGTGAAAGATAAGCGAGAATGATATGTTGTTAGTTAGGGTGCTATGGGGAAAACAGAAACAATTTTAAGTGTTCAAACAGGATTTAATATAGAGAAATGGCTCCCTGGTGGCTCAGTGGTAAAGAATCCGGCTGCCAATGAGGGAGACATGAGTTTGAGCCCTGGGTTGAGAAGATCTCCTGGAGAAGGAAATGGCAACCCACTCCAGTATTCTTGCCTGGAAATCCCATGGACAGAGGAGCCTGGTGTGCTACAGTCTATGGGTTGCAACTGAGCAACTGAAAAACGACAACAATGGTAACCTAGACGTTGGAAGGCTGAAAGAGCATAAGGGGTTGTGCATAAGTTGAAATAACCAATCAGATAATGGTTCAGTTCAGTTCAGTTCAGTCGCTCAGTCGTGTCCAACTCTCCGCGACCCCATGAATCACAGCACGCCAGGCCTCCCTGTCCATCACCAACTCCCGGAGCTCACTCAAACTCATGTCCACAGAGTCAGTGATGCCATCCAGCCATCTCATTCTCGGTCGTCCCCTTCTTCTCCCGCCCCCAACCTTTCCCAGCATCAGAGTCTTTTCCAGTGAGTCAACTCCTCGCATGAGGTGGCCAAAGTATTGCAGTTTCAGCTTCAGCATCAGTCCCTCCAATGAACACCCAGGATCGATCTCCCCCAGAATGGACTGGTTGGATCTCCTTGCAGTACAAGGGACTCTTAAGAGTCTTCTCCAACACCACAGTTCAAAAGCATCAATTCTTCGGCGATCAGCTTTCTTCACAGTCCAACTCTCACATCCATACATGACCACGGGAAAAACCATAGCCTTGACTAGACGGACCTTTGTTGGCAAAATAATGTCTCTGCTTTTTAATATATTATCAAGGTTGGTCATAGTAACTCTTTTTAATTAAAATAATAGAGGAAAGAAAAAAAAAGATAAAATGGTTAATATATTCATAACAACCAAGGAAGTAATATTCATAGCTACTAAATTTTAATTTCTGTAACTAGTCAGAAGGTCATAGTTGAAATTTGTAACTTGTTTCTTCCACTACTCTTTCCAAGTTTGTTTTACTGTCAGAAAATAAGTTGATTGGATCTTTACAAGGGAAGATAATCCCTAAATTCATTCCTGAAGGGTCTGAGCCCTTATTATTCCTTTCTTAATTGAGTTGCTCTAGTTTTCCATTAACTTTTACTATTGGATGTGAAAATATGAAGTGAATTCCTTGAACTATAGTCATTTTCACTCGTTTTGTAGAAATGTCGTTTGGTAATACAGATATCTTCAAGAAAATTAGAGATACCAAGGGAAGATTTCATGCAAAGATGAGCACAATAAAGGACAAAAATGGTTTAGACCTAACAGAAGCAGAAGAGATTAAGAAAAGGTGGCAAGAATATACAGAGGAACTACACAAGAAAGATCTTCATGACCTAGATAACGACGATGGTGTGATCACTCACCTAGAGCCAGACATCCTGAATGAGAAGTCAAGTGGGCCTTAGGAAGCATCACTATGAACAAAGCTAGTGGAGGTGATGGAATTCCAGTTGAGCTATTTCAAATCCTGAAAGATGATGCTGTGAAAGTGCTGCACTCAATATGCCAGCAAATCTGGAAAGCTCAGCAGTGGCCACAGAGCTGGAAAAGGTCAGTTTTCATTCCAATCCCCAAAAAAGGCAATGCCAAATAATGTTCAAACTACCGCACAATTGCATTGATCTCACATACTAGCAAAGTAATGCTCAAAATTCTCCAAGCCAGACTTCAACAGTATGTGAACTGTGAACTTCCAGATGTTCAAGCTGGATTTAGGAACGGCAGAGGAGCCAGACATCTGCTGGATCAAAATGCCAACATCTACTGGATCATAGAAAAAACAAGAGAGTTCCAGGAAAACATCTACTTCTGCTTTATGGACTACACCAAAGCCTTTGACTGTGTGGATCACAACAAACTGTGGAAAATTCTGAAAGAGATGGGAATACCAGATCACCTGACCTGCCTCCTGAGAAATCTGTATGCAGGTCAAGAAGCTACAGTTACACCTGCACATGGAACAACAGACTGGTTCCAAATTGGGAAAGGAGTACATCAAGGCTGTATATTGTCACCCTGCTTATTTAACTTATATGCAGAGTACATCACGTGAAATGCCGGGCTGGATGAAGCACAGACTAGAATCAAGATTGCTGGGAGAAATATCAGTAACCTCAGATATGCAGATGACACCACCCTTATGGCAGAAAGAAAAGAAGCACTAAAGAGCCTCTTGATGAAAGTGAAAGTGAAAGAGGAGAGTGAAAAAGTTGGCTTAAAACTCAACATTCCAAAAACTTAAGATCATGGCATCCGGTCCCATCACTTCATGGCAAATAGATGGGGAAACAATGGAAACAGTAAGAGACCTTATTTTTTTGGGCTCCAAAATCACTGCAGATGGCGACCACAGCCATGAAATTAAAGGACTCTTGCTCCTTGGAAGAAAAGCTATGACAAACCTAGACAGCATATTAAAAAGCAGAGACATTACTTTGCGGACAAAAGTCTGTCTAGTCAAAGCTATGGTTTTTCCAGTAGTCATGTATGGATGTGAGAGTTGGACTATAAAGAAAGCTGAGTGCCAAAGGATTGATGCTTTTGGACTGTGGTGTTGGAGAATACTCTTGGGAGTCCCTTGGACTTCAAGGAGATCCAACCAGTCAATACTAATGAAATCAGTCCTGAATATTCATTGGAAGGACTGATACTGAAGCTGAAACTCCAATACTTTGGCCATGTGATGCGAAGAACTGACTCATTGGAAAAGACCCTGATGTGGGAAAGATTGAAGAGAGGAGGAAAAGGGGACTACAGAGGATGAGACACTTGGATGGCATCACCAACTCGGTGGGCATGAGTTTGAGTAGGCTCTGAGAGTTGGTGATGGACAAGGAAGCCTGGAGTGCTGCTGTCAAAGGGGTCACAAAAAGTCGGACATGACTGAGCAACTAAACTAAACTAAATACACGTTGATCACCCTAGCCCTCATTTGCCTTTTGGTTCAGTGTTATGAGGAGCAACAAATGAGTAGGTGATGGTCTCAGCTTCCTATTAAATTGAAACATTGTCCTCTCAGGTAGACAGTGGGACCCCAAATTGTATAGTTCTAGTATAAAAGAAGCAGGAACCAGTCTTATTTGCCACCTCCTGTAATTTCAGGATTCCTGTACTCTGAATCTATGGGTGAAAGAGCAGCATGCATTTGTGGTTGGTTCAAAGCATATTACACACTCTAGAATACTATACCAATCTCACCAGTTTTTTTAAACTGCAATTTTAACTCCCAACTGCTGCTGTAGTCTTCAGTTGGCCTTTGCATAAAGGTAAGGTGTATTATTTAGTTTGCTTTTGCTGCATAACAAATGATTACATACTTAGTGGCTTAAAACAACACTCATCTGTTAGCTCGCAGTTTTGTAAGTCAGAAAGCAGGCATGATTGTGACTGAATTCTCTGCTAATAGTATCACAAGCTGAAGTCAAGGTGTTGCTGAACTGAGTTCTCATCTGGAGACTCTAGGTGAAATTCTACTTCCAAGTCCATTCTTGCTGTTTGCAGAGTTCACTTCTTCACAGCTATAGGATGGATACCTCTGTTTCTTTGCTGACAATCAGTCCGAGGCTGTTTTCAGCTCCTGGAGGCCACCTACATTCCTTGCCATGTGGTTCCCTGCATCTTTAAGTCAGTAAGGACACATTGAAGTCTTCTCATGCTTTAAATCTCCAACTGATTTTCTCTCTTGGGGTTAGTGGTAGAAAGCTCTCTGTTTTATTTATTTATTTATTTTTTCCGTGCCACACAACATAGGGGATCTTAGTTCCCCAAAGAGCAATGGAACCTCTGCTCCCTGCAAGAGAGGTTTGAGTCTTAACCACTGGACTGCTGGGGAAATCCCCAAAACCCTCTGTTTTAAAGGGCTCTTGTGTTTAGGTCAGGCCCACTCTGATAGTATCTTTTTCTTAAAACCAACTGTGCCATAAAACATAATCTAATCACAGGAGTAAAATTCACTATGTTCACAGTCCTGGAGATTTTACAGGGTATATATACCGGGAGTTGGAGGATATTGGGGATCTTCCTAAAATTCTACCTACCACAGAAGCAAATCCATATACAGAATGTCTATTCCTTTGAGAAAAAATTGCTGCTGTTTTCATGATGGAAAGTATCTCATATCATCAACCTCTTGGTGGTCTGACTGAGGAATGGTGTCATATTGGGGAGTTCCTGTTGTTCAGACTTCTGGTTGGGGTGACCTATGAATGGTGTTCGAACTTCTGGTAACAATTGCCCCAGAGTTAGTGCTCAGGTGGCCTGGGGAATCTGGGAAATGTAGTTTATAGGTTCTGTGACCTACCATCACAAAAGAAAATGTAAAAGAATAAATTTGGAACTGAAAGCCAAGAGTTAAAAGGCCGTCATGAATATGGATGTAACCGGTTAGTAAGGGAACAAAAGCATAGACTCTTCTCCATATTTTCCAGAGAGGGTTTATAATGCAGCATAATGCCCCTCCAGCATCACTCAACCGTTCCATACCATCTACTGTGTTACTTTATTTGGAAGCTTCTGCTCTTATTCTTTTTCCCTGGTTCAACTTAAAAACTTAGCTGTTTTCCTCTAACTTTTCCCTAAGACTTCAACCTGGTGAACAGGTTTCACCTTTCCTTTATAAATGATCACCTTCTTCCTATAAGTTGGCATTCATACCTAACAGATGATGTGACTACAAATGAGTGATAGTTCCAAGTAAGTCAGTATACATATGGGTGATGTGTGCTGTGCTTAGTTGCTCAGTCATGCCCAACTCTTTGTGACCCCATGTACTATAGCCCACCAGGTTCCTCTGTCCTTGAGGATTCTCCAGGCAAGCGTACTGGAGTGGGTTGCCATGCCTTCCTCGAGGGGATCTTCCCAAGCCAGGGACTGAACCCAGGTCTCCCTCATTGCAGACAAATTCTTTACGGTCTGAGCCACCAGGGAAGCCCATTTCCAAATGACTCGATTTTTCCCCTAATTTCTTTTCCTCCATGGCTCTCCAAATTAAATCAGCAATATTTATATACTATCAGTAGAGGTTTTCATACAACTGAATTAAAGTTCCAGATTGATTTATTTATCATTCAGGATAGTCTAGACTATGCTACAGTAACAAAAAACCCCTCAAATCTCAGTGGCTTAATCCAGAAAAGCTTCATTTCTTGTTCATACTAGATGTCAAACATTGTGAACACGTGAGGAAAGGGATCTTTGTTTATTGAAATCAGTGACCCAGGTTAATGAAGGCTCCATTTCAACACATCCTTCTATAATTAGGGCTGTTGAAATGGGATACAATAAAATGTACACTGTACAGGTGAAAGAGGAGAGTGAAAAAGTTGGCTTAAAGCTCAAAGCTCAACATTCAGAAAACTAAGATCATGGCATCCAGTCCCATCACTTCATGGAAAATAGATGGGGAAACAGTGGAAACAGTGACAGACTTTATTTCTTTGGGCTCCAAAATCACTGCAGATGGTGACAGCAGCCATGAAATTAAAAGACACTTAAACTCCTTGGAAGAAAAGTTATGACCAATCTAGACAGCATATTAAAAAGCGGATACATTACTTTGTCTGGAACATACCTTTGTCCAAACATACCTTTGTTGGACCTAGCCAAAAAAGGTCCATCTAGTCAAGGCTATGGTTTTTCCAGTAGTCATGTATAGATGTGAGAGTTGGACTATAAAGGAAGCTGAGCACCGAAGGATTGATGCTTTTGAACAGTGGTGTTGGAGAAGACTCTTGAGAGTCCCTTGGACTGCAAGGAGATCCAACCAGTCCATCCTAAAGGAAATCAGTCCTGAATATTCATTGGAAGGACTGATGCTGAAACTGAAACTCCAGTACTTTGGCCACCTGATGTGAAGAGCTGACTCATTTGAAAAGACACTGATACTGTGAAAGATTGAAGGTGGGAAGAGAAGGGGATGACAGAGGATGAGATGATTGGATGGCATCACCGACTCGATGGACATGAGTTTGAGTAAACTCCGGGAGTTGCTGATGGACAGGGAGGCCTAGCATGCTGCAGTCCATGGGGTCACAAGGAGTCGGACATGACTGAGCAACTGAACTGAACTGAAGTGAAAATGTACACAGGATTTTACTTCTGGCCAGAAGTGACATGTTGTTTCCTCTTGCACTTCTTTTCTTTTTTAAATTTAACATCTGTTGGAGTATAGTTGATTTACAATATTGTGTTAGTTTCTGCTATACAGCACAGAGAATCAGTTATACATATACATATATTCACACTTTACAAGATTCTATTCCCATATAGGTCATTACAGAGTATTGATTACTATATAGTAGGTTCTTGTTAGTCATCTATTTTCTACATAGTAGTGTATATATGTCAATACCAATCTCTCAATTTATCCCTTCCCACTTTCCTTCTTGGTAACCACAAGTTTGTTTCTACATCTGTGACTCTATTTCTGTTTGGAAATAAGTTCATTTGTACCTTTTTTTAAGATTCTGCATATAAGCAGTATCATATGATATTTGTCTTTCTCTGTCTGACTTACTTCATTCAGTATGATAAACTCTAGGTCCATCCATGTAACTGCAAATGGTATGATTTCCTTCTTTTTTATGGCCGAGTAATATTCCATTGTAAATATGTACCATCCTCTTGCATTTCATTGACCAAAGCAGATATTATGCTAATTCTAACTTCAAAATAAGTGGGAAAATTCATCCTACCATATTTCTCAAATGAAAAATGGAATTTGTGTAGAACCTTAATGATGGCTTACATTTTCTTTTTTTGACTCATGGCAATAATCTTGAAAGGCAAGGCAAGTACCTGAGTTTCTTTATGGAAAAAGAACAGAGATGGAAAAAAATAGAGATTGAATATCAGAAGTCTAAAAGACTGAGAACCCAGAGCATGAAACTTTTAGGATAAGAGCTGGTTATCACTGGGAGAAATTGATGTTGAGGATAAGAAGATGAAAAATAAGAGTCTTTGATGTGTACTCTTAATACAAATCCTGAATGTGGGAATTCCATATCTTGCCCTCTGTAAATTGAAAGGATTGATAAAAAAAATGAGATAGGTTTGGTTGAGCCCAGAATAGAGGGAACCCGAATCATGATTCTCTGGCAATTCTTCTGGAGAAGATCAGTGTCTAGCTTGATGCTGATAGGAGGTAGTATTGGCTAAGTTTGGAGGGATGAGCAGTCTTATTGAGCTGCAAGCATTCCAGTGTGGTGTAGGAAAGCTGCCTAGCATTCCTCTTCACTTCACGGTTGTTGGAAAACTAAATTACTGAGAGGAGTCTGAGGTTAGAATTGGCATAGAATACATGTATGGACCTGGTAGTCAAGGACCATAGCAAGCTAACAGACATTGGTAGATGCCAGCCTGTCTTGTAGAAAGCCAAATGACATGCAGAGCTAAAGATGGGATGGTTTGGGAATCTGATATACCATACCTCCCTGATATAAAGACATATTCATATCTATATATGACCCTTTCTTCACCCTCTCAGAGAACTTAGATCAACCCCTTTCACCAGCTTTTCCAATCACCCTAAACCAGGTGTAAGAAGATGGGGAAAGGAGAGAATAAAGAATTGACTAACACACAGAGGTTAAGAAAATATGAAAGTGATTGAATTAAGATTAAGTTTTATGCTATCAGTGAAACTAGAGAACCAGAAATCTAGATTATGTTCAGTTTTGGAAAAGTAAATGAAGTTTCATGTACACCTACCTGATTTCTGTGATTATGTACATTTCTTACCCACTTTATACACTTTACTATGTATTACTATATATATTATCACACGTGATATTATAAAATACACAGGGTAAGTGTTATTTTCTCTGTTTTATACAATTTATAGAAAGGTCAGTCTGAGACTCAGAGTGTTTAAAAGACTATGCCATGGGTATAAAGCTATAAGTGTTGGAGCCTAGATCAACTCTTAGACATTGTGATTATTAGAATTTTACCCTAGTCTCCTTATTTTGGTAATTTTTGATAAAATATATCCTAGAGTTGAAAATAACTTCAAAATCTGGGCAAACTGACTTTGTTTCTCAACTTTGCCTTTCTTTGTCTTTCTCTTGAGTTCAGAGACCCAAGTTTAGGCTCTGCTTTGCTATTGAGTTACTCTACTCATCACTTTGACTGTCTGAGCATTACTGCCTTTCCGTTCCGTTCCGTCGCTCAGTCGTGTCCGACTCTTTGCGACCCCGTGGACTGTAGCCTACCAGGCTTCTCCGTCCATGGGATTCTCGAGGCAAGAATACTGGAGTGGGTTACCGTTTCCTTCTCCAGGGGATCTTCCCGACCCAGGGATCGAACCCGGGTCTCCCGCATTGGAGGCAGACGCTTTAACCTCTGAGCCACCAGGTACTGCCTTTATCACTATAATAAAATATTTAAACAGAAAAATAACTGTGGTCTTTTCCAGTTTTATATTTTGAGATTATAAAAAGGTCAGTCCCTTCATGGTCTTTCAATGGCTTTCTACTCCGCTAACAATAAAATCGAAACCTCTTTCTATGGTCTCTAAGGCCTTGTATGATCAGCCCTGCCTCCGTCTCTTACTTGCATCTCATGCTGCAATCCCATGCTCACTATTCGCCAGCCACATCAACTTGCTATCTTTTTAGGGAATCAGTTCAAATAGTACCTTTTCAGAAAGATTCTTCTTGGCCCATTTATTTAACTTAAGACACTTCATAGAAGTTAGTCAGGTATTATCATGTTAACATTTTATTTTCCCTCAAACTCTTTATCAAGACCAGTTATCATCTTCCTTTCTTCTTATACCAGATTAGGATATTAGCTTCATGGGGATGGTAGCTGGTTTATTTTGTTTATCTCTGTATCTTCACTGCCAGCACAGTTCCTGTCACACAAAATACTTGCCAAATACTTATTGTTGGAAAGAGACTGATGGGTTAGAAATGATATATGAACCAATAAGCAGGGAACAAAAGAAGTCCTATGGTATACTGTGGAGTTTACAATTGTGAGTGAAACCCTGTAGTCTACTTATAACAACCACACAGCCAAACTGTCAGTCTAAATTGATGTGCCAGGTAGCTCTGGTATAAGCCTTAGGAGAAATTGCAACTTTCGATGGCTTTTTCTCAGTAAGATAGCCCTGTTGAGAGGACTGAGAGTGCCTTTGTGCATTTACAGGTCCCCATTGTTCTCTAACCTGGGCTTTCTTCTTTACCCCTTCTCAGAATGGGCTCCAGAGAGGATAATGTTAGAAAATCTAAGCTAAAATGCACCTTACAACAATTTCAGGGACGAAGGAGTCAGGGTGAGGTTTGGATGATATAAAATATTTTATTTACAATGGTGCAAGTGTATAAGGTAGAGAAAACATAAAGAAAAAAATCCAGAATTTAGGATTTAATCAAGTGTCTATCTGAGTTAACCAAAATCCTAGAAACAGCTTAAAAACTTTGTTTCCACATGTAACAAAAGCAACTTAATTCATAGAAAACATGTATATTAGGATCTCAGAAGTCCAAGTTTAGGCTCTGCTCTGCTGTTGACTCACTCTATGAGTCCTTTAAAATCTTTAGACCTTAGTGTCCATATATATAAATAATAGAACAAATAAAATGATCACTATGGTCTCTTCTAGGTTAATGTTTTATGATTTTATTATATGAACCAAGTAATAATATGTGAATCACGATCTTTGCCTTTTGGAAATTTATCCCATGAAGTTCTGTTTTGAATCAGAAACTGTAATGTCAGAGTCAGAATGGAACTGAGTATTCAGAAAAAAATTAGAGGTGGTACTGTGTACACATTCACTGTAGTACTCAACAAGTAGCAGGAACCAAGTCTTTGGGTGCTGTAATTAGTTCAGGCACAAGTTAGGGCTTATTTGACCATATCCAACCTATCATGATAGAACAACTTTGGATAAGTAGATTTTCTCCCCAAAGCACCTAACCACATTTATAATATGTAACTAAAATTAAAGTGGCAAATCACTTCAATATTCTTGCCTTGAGAACCCCATGAACGGTATGGAAAGGCAAAAAGATAGGACACTGAAAGATGAACTCCCCAGGTCAGTAGGTGTCCAATATGCTACTGGAGAACAGTGGAGAAATAACTCCAGAAAAAATGAAGAGACAGAGCCAAAGCAAAGACAACAACCAGTTGTGAATGTGACTGGTGATGGAAGTAAAGTTCGATGCTGTAAGAACAATATCTCAAAGGAACCTGGAATGTTAGGTCCATGAATCAAAGTAAATTGGAAGTAGTCAAACACGATATGGCAAGAGTGAACATCGATATTTTAGAAATCAGCTAACTAAAATGGACTGGAATGGGTGAATTTAACTCAGATGACCATTATATCTACTACTGTGGGCAAGATCCCTTAGGAGAAATGGAGTAGCCTTCATAGTCAACACAGGTGCAAAATGCAGTATTGGATGCAATCTCAAGGCAAACCATTCAATATCACAGTAATCCAAGTCTATGCCCCAACCAGTAATGCTGAAGAAGCTGAAGTTGAACGGTACTATGAAGATCTACAAGATCTACTAGAACTAACACCCACAAGAGATGTTCTTTGCATTATAGAGGACCGGAATGAAAAAGAAGGAAGTGAAGAGATACCTGGAGTAACAGTCAAATTTGGCCTTGGAGTACAAAATGAAGCAAGGCAAAGGCTAAGAGAGTTTTTCCAGGAGAACGCACTGGTCATAGCAAACACCCTCTTGCAACAACACAAGAAAAGACTACACGTGGACATCACCAGATGGTAAATAACGAAATCAAATTTTACAGCCAAAGATGGAGATGCTCTATACAGTCAGCAAAAACAAGACCGGGAGCTGACTGTGGCACAGAGCATGAACTCCTTATTGCAAAATTCAGACTTAAATTGAAGAAAGTAGGGAAAACCACTAGGCCATTCAGGTATGACCTAAATCAAATCCCTTATGATTATACAGTGGAAGTGGCAAACGGATTCAAGGGATTAGATCTGATAGAGTGCCTGAAGAACTATGGACAGAGGTTCATGATATTGCGCAGAAGGCAGTGATCAAGACCATCCCCAAGAAAAAGAAATATAAAAAGGCAAAATGGTTGTCTGAGGAGGCCTTACAAATAGCTTGAGAAAAGAAAAGAAGCTAAAGGCAAAGGAGAAAAGGAAAGATATACCCATTTAAATGCAGAGTTCCAAAGAATAGTAAGGAGAGATAAGAAAGCCTTCCTCAGTGATCAGTGCAAAGAAATAGAGGAAAACAATAGAATGGGAAAGACTACAGATCTCTTCAAGAAAATTAGAGATACGAAGGGAACATTTCATGCAAAGATGGGCACAATAAAGGACAGAAATGGTATGGACCTAACAGAAGCAGAAGATATTAAGAAGAGGTGGCAGAATACACAGAAGAACTCTACAAAAAAGATCTTCATGACCCAGATAACCACGATCACTCACCTAGAGCCAGACATCCTGAAATTCGAAGTCAAGTGGGCCTTAGGAAGCATCACTATGAACAAAGCTAGTGGAGGTGATGGAATTCCAGTTGAGCTATTTCAAATTCTGAAAGATGATACTGTGAAAGTGCTGCACTCAGTATGCCAGCAGATTTGGAAAACTTACAGCAGTGGCCACAGGACTGTTTTCATTCCAATCCAAAGGAGAGGTAATGCCAAATAATGTTCAAACTATCACAAAATTACAGTGATGTCACACGCTAGCAAAGTAATGCTCAAAATTCTCCAAGCCAGGATTCAACAGTATGTTACTGTGAAATTCCAGATGTTCAAGCTGGATTTAGAAATGGCAGAGGAGCCAGAGATCAAAATGCCAACATCTACTGGATCATAGAAAAAGCAAGAGTTCCAGGAAAACATCTACTTCGGCTTTATTGACTATGCCAAAGCCTTTGACTGTCTGGATCACAAAAAGCCATGGAAAATTCTTCAAGAGATGGGAATACCAGACCACCTGACCTGCCTCCTGAGAAATCTGTATGCAGGTCAAGAAGCTACAGTTACACCTGGACATGGAACAACAGACTGGTTCCAAATAGGGAAAGGAGTACATCAAGCCTGCATATTGTCACCCTGCTTATTTAACTTATATACAAAGTACATCATGTGAAATCCTGGGCTGGATGAAGCACAAGCTGGAATCAAGATTGCCGGGAGAAATATCAATAACCTCAGATATGCAGATGACACCACCCTTATGACAGAAAGCAAATAAGCATTAAAGAGCCTGATGAAAGTGAAAAAGGAGAGTGAAAAAGCTGGCTTAAAACTCAACATTCCAAAAACTAAGATCATGGCATCCAGTCCCATCACTTTATGGCAAATAGATGGGGTAACAATGGAAACAGTGAGAGACCTTATTTTTGGGGGCTCCAAAATCACTGCAGATGGTGACTACAGCCATGAAATTAAAGGACTCTTGCTCCTTGGAAGAAAAGCTATGACAAACCTAGACAGCATATTAAAAAGCAGAGACATTACTTTGCCAACAAAAGTCCGTCTAGTCAAAGCTATGGTTTTTCCAGTAGTCACGTATGGATGTGATAGTGTAAAGAAAGCTGAGCACCGAAGAATTGATGCTTCTGAACTGTGGTGTTGAAGAAGACTCTTGAGAGTCCCTTGGACTGCAAGGAGATCCAACCAGTCAATCCTGATGAAATCAGTCCTGAATATTCATTGGATGGACTGATGCTGAAGCTGAAACTTCAGTACTTTGGCCTTGTGATGCGAAGAACTGACTCATTTGAAAAGACCCTGATGCTGGGAAAGATTGAAGGCAGGAGGAGGGGGACGACAGAGGATGAGATGGTTGGATGTTATCACTGACTCGACGGAGATGAGTTTGAGTAAACACTGTGAGTTGGTGATAGACAGGGAAGCCTGGCATGCTGTAGTCCATGGAGTCGCAATGAGTCAGACACGACTGAGCGACTGAACTAAACTGAACTGAACTGAAGTAAAATAAGGATAGTATCTCATTTATTGGAATGAGAACTAAATGGCTGGATGGATTCCCAGAGAGGAGCTCTTTTACCTTTTCTCCTAGCTATCCAACAGGAAGTGTTTCATTTTAGTATTGACTTTGTCACTATGTACGTTTATATGGATAAATATGATTGACAGTTATGAAAATCACATCACAGCTATTTTCCGATTTTGAACAGTGACCTTTCTCATTCACATTCACCTGCTGTCTTCCATGTGTCACAAAGGAATCAACCACCATGTGATAAATGAGTCATCTCTCCCAGGAAAATGCAGCCTGCTAAGATCCATTCTTCTTTTACTTAATTCACATTATCTTGGAAGTTCAATTGTAGTGACTAGGTGGGATTGTTTACTTAGGCAACATAGGCAGAAGAATCTTATTTATAAAGTGCTATGTAAATAACAGTCATGTGAATCAACCAGCACCACAAAATCTAAGTAGCTTTGTGTTATGCCTATGATTGATAGAAAAGTGAAAGTGAAGTTGTTCAGTCGTGTCCGACCCCTAGTGACCCCATGGACTGCAGCCCACCAGGCTCCTCCATCCATGGGATTTTCCAGGCAAGAGTACTGGAGTGGCTTGCCATTGCCTTCTCCGGATATTATACTCACCACATGCTTATTCACAGTATGAGGAATCATGCTATAGTAGCAGTTGGAAGACAGAGGTATCATAGTTCAAAAAATAATCCCTAGACTACAAGGAGGAAGCAATTGCTTGAGAAGAGACTCCAGATGAGCCCCAGAACTAAATAAGTCCTGATAGTAGAAGATATGCAAATATGATATAGTTACACAGTAATTTGTAGATTTTAAAGTTTTTTCATCTTCATTCTCTCATTTGTATCTAATTAGCTGGTGAGTTAACAGGGCAGGCGTTATGGTTATTTTTAAGAGATTAAACAAGTGTCTTGCTCTTGGTAAACAGTGGTTAGTAAAATTAAGGGCACATTTCACTTGGGCGTTTACTGATGTTTACATTATAATATAATTTAAAAGATCTCTGATTTATTTTCTGTATGTTTGCAAATGTAGAACGATGACCAAAAGCAAATAAATTTCAATACTGACTGAATTGCCAGGTGACATGTCATTCAGTTCAGTTCAGTTCAGTTCAGTCGCTCAGTCGTGTCTGACTCTCCGCGACCCCATGAATCACAGAACGCCAGGCCTCCCTGTCCATCACCAACTCCTGGAGCTCACTCAAACTCATGTCCACAGAGTCGGTGATGCCATCCAGCCATCTCATTCTTTGTCGTCCCCTTCTTCTCCCGCCCCCAACCTTTCCCAGCATCAGAGTCTTTTCCAGTGAGTCAACTCGTCGCATGAGGTGGCCAAAGTATTGCAGTTTCAGCTTCAGCATCAGTCCCTCCAATGAACACCCAGGATCGATCTCCCTTAGAATGGACTGGTTGGATCTCCTTGCGGTACAAGGGACTCTCAAAGAGTCTTCTCCAACACCACAGTTCAAAAGCATCAATTCTTCGGCGATCAGCTTTCTTCACAGTCCAACTCTCACATCCATACATGACCACGGGAAAAACCATAGCCTTGACTAGACGGACCTTGGTTGTCAGAGTAAGGTCTCTGCTTTTTAATTTACTATCAAGGTTGGTCATAACTTTCCCTCCAAGGAGTAAGCGTCTTTTAATTTCCTGGCTGCAATCAGCATCTGCAGTGATTTTGGAGCCCAAAAAAATAAAGTCTGACACTGTTTCCACTGTTTTTCCATCTATTTCCCATGAAGTGATGGGACCAGATGCCATGATCTTTGTTTTCTGAATGTTGAGCTTCAAGCCAACCTTTTCACTCTCCTCTTTCACTTTCATCAATAGGCTTTTGAGTTCTTCACTTTCTGCCATAAGGGTAGTGTCATCTGCATATCTGAGATTATTGATGTTTCTCCCAGGAATCTTGATTCCAGCTTGTGCTTCTTCCAGCCCAGCATTCCTCATGATGTACTCTGCATATAATTTCCTAATATTATGTGTAGTCAATGAGAATAACAAAAGAACAGAATCTACATTTATAATTAGGAAATTATGTTGACTATATAAATGCTTTATTATAAGAAAACATGATAACTTCATGAAAGTTGTTTAATGATATATTTTATTGGTTTTCAAGCACTGATTTGACATCTATATACCTTGATTTAAAATTTTATATTTTATTTTGTATTCATTTCATACCCAATTAAATTTAAAATGAATGCAAGCATAGTATAGGGTATGTTATTTAAAAGTAAACCTTTTGTCATTGAAGTAAAATCAGGTCGTGGAATTTATGGTAGCTGACAGCTCAATGAAATGGTGCCTCTTATTGTATTTTTGAATCATTCCATCTCTCTTCATTTGTACCTCCATTATCCATATCTATTCCCATGTGCTAGCTTCGATTTATATTATGCAATGAAAGGCATAGTTTTAAACTTCGTCTACTTTTAGAAGGCACACATTTCTTGCCATTCAGTTTATGAACCAAAATGATCAATATTTATTATTATAGCAAAATCAATACTCTGATTTATTTGCCCAAAGTTAATTAGGACCAATTCTTTGTATTCTGCTAATAAAAAATTCACTTTTTTAAATGCTGGAGAAACATTAGCACCTTCTTTTTTATCATTTTAAAGCATCTCTCTGGCATAATAATGATATATTAAATTTATATATATAATTTATATATACATAAATATATAAATTATATATAATATACATATAATATATATAAATATATAAAAATATATAATTTATATATATAAAATATATATATATAAAATTTTTATCATTTTAAAGCATCTCTCTGGCATAATAATGATATATTAAATTGGATCAAAAGCTCATAGGGTATGAAGACACATTTGTCAGTATTTCTTGTATTTTAATGAAATAGTGACAGTGACAACTTTCCACATTTCTTTTAACTTTCATTAGGTCAGTTAGGCCTTGTATTGTGTGAAGAAATAATTATCCTTAAAACATTGTCTCTTACTCAGTATGAAAAACATTCTAATTCAAATTTAATCAGACAAATACTAAGAATGCTAAAGGAATGAGATCTCTTTTGAGAAGACAGTAAAACTTCTTCTTTGCTGTGGCCAGGAATACTCTATTCAGAGATGGTCCAAGAGACTCAAGAGAATACTCAAGAAAACTTATGGTTTTAGCAGCTTAATGGAAGAGTAGAGCCTTTACTTAAGGAACTATAATTATAAAGACCTATAATCATTGTGCTAAATCAGGATGGGGAATTCTCAGTACCTCACAGTAATTATCTAGGGATATGAAAGAAGTAAGAACACCTGGAGGCTCTGAAAAAGTACATGACCTGAGGGAGGGTCAGCTTCATGAGAATGTGATATATGCAGTTGCACAGGGCCAAGGGCTCAGAAGGGCCCTGCACTTAGTTTAATGCTCTGCTTTTGCTTTCTTAAAATACCTAATAATTTTTGAACAATGGGCTTGTGTTTTCTTTTTGCTCTGGGCCCCGCAAATATGTAGCCAGTACTAACCTGAGGCCCTCTGAGAGAGCAACTTGTGGATGAGGTAGCTGGTTAGTGAGAAAAACCCACACTAGCAGCTTTGCCAGTGGGGTACCTTGAACAAAACTATTGAGTAGGAAATGGCCCAGACTGGGTCCTACACATAGGAGTGTATTGATTTAGAAAACAATGCCTATTTTTCGAGGACTTTTGAGAAGAAAAGGCAAAAGAATGGAGATTGATGCTTTTTTCCTTTTGGTACATTGTATTCTACGTAATTTAAAATGGATTTCCCAAATGAATTTCTAGATCAGCATTCTCCAAACATTTCTAATTACCCACTTCTATTATTATAAAAATGTGTAAACATTAATCTTCCAATATAGGCTTATTAGTTTAAAACTTACATGTCATATTACTATAAAACTGTATTGTATATCAACATTATCACATAAAATTATAGTCTGAACCACAAATGAAAGCCACATATATAATTTTAAATTTTTTAGGAGGCAAATTATTATGGTTCCAAATCAGGAAAGGAGTATGTCAAGGCTGCATATTGACACCCTGCTTTTTTAACTTATATGCAGAGTACATCATGTGAAATCCTGGGCTGGATGAAGCACAAGCTGGAATCAAGATTGCCAGGAGAAATATCAATAACTTCAGATACACAGATGACACCACCCTTATGGCAGAATGTGAAGAGGAACTAAAGAGCCTCTTGATGAAAGTGAAAGGGGAGAGTGAAAAAGTTGGCTTAAAACTCAACATTCAGAAAACTAAGATCATGTCATCTGGTCTCATCACTTCATGGCAAATAGATGGCGAAATAATGGAAACAGTGATAGACTTTATTTTCTTGGGCTCCAAAATCACTGCAGATGGTGACTGCAGCCATGAAATAAAAAGACACTTGTTCCTTGGAAGAAAAGCTATGACCAACCTAGACAGCATATTAAAAAGCAGAGACATTATTTTGCCGACAAAGGTGCATCTAGTCAAAGCTATGGTTTTTCCAGTAGTCATGTATGGATGTGAGAGTTGGACTATAAAGAATGCTGAGCACTGAATAATTGATGCTTTTACACTGTGGTGTTGGAGAAGACTCTTTGTTGAAGGCTCCCTTATACTACAAGGAGATCCAACCAGTCAATCCTAAAGGAAATCAGTCCTGAATATTCATTGGAAGGACTAATGCTGAAGCTGAAACTCCAATACTTTGGCCACCTGATGTGAAGAGCTGACTCATTTGAAAAGACCTTGATGCTGGGAAATATTGAAGGCAGGAGGAGAAGGGGACAACAGAGGATGAGATGGTTGGATGGCATCACCGACTCGATGGGCATGAGTTTGAGCAAGCTCCAGGAGTTGGTGATGGACAGGGAAGCCTGGCATGCTACAGTCCATGGGGTCACAAAGAATTGGACACGACGGAGCAATTGAACTAACTTGGAGATAAATTAAAAAATATAAAGAAACAAGGAATTAATTTTAATAATATATTTCAATTAAGTCATTGTATCAAAAATATTATAATTTCAACATGACATCAATATAAAATATGAGATATTTTACATTTTTAATACTAAGTCTATGAAATTTGGTGTATATTTGAAACTTTTAGTATGTCAATTCAGATGCCACATTTCAAGTGTTCAATAATGTGGCTAATGACTTGTAGTATCTGACAATCACTTTTTGGCTAAAATCAAATACAGTGTATGATAGTGTAGTTTTATATATTTTAAAACCTATAAAATGTAAATCAAAGAAGTACGAGAATAAAAAAGTTCAGGTTCTATAATCTTTTCCCATATCTTAGTGATGGCCTTGCAAATCCCCTGGTGTGTGTGAATCCCACATTGAAAACAGATGGTCTGGAATCATGATTGGATTCACCAAGTTTCTAAGTATGACAGTTCTGAAGGATTTTTATGTTATGGTTGGCATTGATGCAAATATTGTCATATACCCACATGGATGCATGTGTGCATACACACACACAGACACACACACACATACAGTTTTTGGAAGAGAAGAGAGCATAGAGCCTCTTGATGATTAGTCAACTTTCACATTTAAGAAGAGTGTGTGGGATGAGCTGTATTTTGGCAACTGTCTTTGGAAAATACACCCTGCCACAATTCCTTACCATTGTGTAAAGTTGAAGCTTTAGGAAATTGCACCATACTGATCCTTCCAGCATACTGTTCCATACCTCTGGGCACATACATATTCCTCTTTGGGAACGTCAAAAAGAAATATGAGAAACTGTAGCAATAGCTAGGATATATCAAGTCATGGAAGACTTTTTGTGTCATGCTATGGAGCTTGAACTTTATCTCACTGGTGACTTTCCGCAGAGGAATAACATGGGCCGAGTTGTGTTTTTAAATAGGTTCCTCTGACTGCAGTGGGAGGATGGATTTAAGAGGCCAAGACGGGGCCTAGAGCAAGTAGAAAGCAAACTAGTACATTACAGCAACAGTCTCAGCCTGCTCACCAAATCTCATCAGATACACATGCTTGCTTATTAAGATGTTCTACTTGGAGCACTTGTCAAATGAAGTTATAAAAATAGTAACAGTTAGAAAGAAGCAATTGAAAAAGCTTGTAATGAAAATGTTAAGTGTTTGAATCTTAATGACTTTAAGCCTATACTTAAGAGTGTCCACTCCGATTTCCTTCCCCACATTGCCTTTCACTTCTCCACAAATCCAAATACATTTATCTTAAAGAGAGATTCTAAGTGAAGACAGCTTCAGCTGTCTGTTTGGCATCCACAGAAGATGTCAAAGGCCTACAGAGTAGCGATAGAGATGGTTGATACCAGGGCTATATTAAGACAATTGAAAAATATTCCACAGACAGGTTGATCTATACTTTTCAAAATGTCAGTATCATAAAAAGTAAAATAGACTAAGGAATCATTTCAGATTAAAGGATATTAAAAATATATGATAACTAAATGCAATCTTGAATTGGATCCCAGATTGAAATTATTTACTATAAAGGGCATTGTTGGAACCGTCAGAGAAATTTGAATATGGACTATGTATTAAATAATAGTATTGTGTTATAGGGAAGGAAAACTTTTACTTTCTTCCCCTCTAAGTTTTTTGGCTGGTTGAATAATTACATTGACATACAGCAAATTAACTGGAAAAAAACCAAATAATTTTGTATGTATGGGAGCTCATAAAAACATGAGACTCAAAGAAGTGACCAAATCAGGAAGCTCTTATATCTTTTAGACAAAGAAATAATAAATTTGTGAAGAATTGACAAGTTTGGGCTTGAAGTAGTATGTTTGTGAGGAACAAGTTTTGTACATACAGCCTTAAATTCCATATTTCTGGTGATATGAATACCTTCTACCCTCCTGGTACAGAAAGGGCACCTTTCACATGGGAGATTTATTTTCTGCTTCCGGGGGGAAAGGAAGGGTCAGAGTGTCCTTCTTGTACCAGCTATTTCTTTTTGTTTTTTTTTGTAATTATTTTTTATTGGAGGCAAATTATTTTACAATATTATATTGGTTGGTTTTGCCATACATTGACATGAATTCGCCCCGGGTTTACATAAGTTCCCCCTCCTGAACCCCCCTCCCACCTCCCTCCTCCCTTTATCCTCCCTCTGGGTCATCCCCGCATGCCAGCCCCGAGCATCCTATAACATGCATTGACCCTGAACTAGTGATTCATTTCACATATGACAACATACGTGTTTCAATGCCATTCTCACAAATCATCCCACCCTCACCCTCTCCCACAGAGTCCCAAAGACTGATCTATACATCTGTGTCTCTTTTGCTGTTTCGTATACAGGGTTATCATTTGCATCTTTCTAAATTCCATATATATGCGTTAGTATGCTGTATTGATATTTTTCTTTCTGGCTTACTTCACTCTGTTTAATAGGCTCCAGTTTCATCCACCTCATTAGAACTGATTCAAATGTATTCTTTTTAATGGCTGAATAATACTCCATTGTGTGTATGTACCAAAGCTTTCTTATCCATTCGTCTGCAGATGGACATCTAGGTTGCTTCCATGTCCTCGCTATTATAAACAGTGCTGCAATGAACATTGGAGTACATCTGTCTCTTTCAATTCTGGTTTCCTCGGTGTGTATGCCCAGGAGTGCGATTGCTGGATCATATGGCAGTTCTATTTCCATTTTTTTGAGGAATCTCCACACTGTTCTCCATAGTGGCTGTACTAGTTTGCATTCCCACCAACAGTGTAAGAGGGTTCCTTTCTCTCCACATCCTCTCCAGCATTTATTGCATGTAGACTTTTGGATAGCAGCCAAATAACTTTAATTCAGAATATTTTGAGGTGGCATATTTTGCTTCCCTTCAGTATCAGTGTCACATTTCCTGAATTGATAGTTGTAATATGGTTATATAAGAGAATATCCTTATTCTTAAGAGATACATGATGAAATATTTCAAGGTGGAGGGTCATAATATTTGCAACCTAAACTTACATGGCTCACCAAAAAATTGGAATATGTTTACATATATATTTACATACTATATAGAAACTATATAAGTGAACATTGCAAAAATGTTAGCAGTTGGTAATCTTTGTGAAGAAAGTAATCTTCTTTTTAAAGAAGTATGAATTTTCTTTGAGCTATTTTTATCATTTTTGAATTTTTCAAACAGATCTATTTTAGAGATGCACAAGTAAATACTTAGAAATATAATGATATAAGATTTGCTGCAGAATAATGATGGGTGGGGACTGCGAATGGATAGAAGTATAAAGTAAGTAATTATCAAGATTTATAGATTGTTGAAGCTGGGTGATCAGTATGTGAGGGTTCATTACATTATTCTGTCTACTTTGGTATATGTTTGAAAATTTCTATAATGAAATGTTAAAAAGAAGACAGTTAGAAGTCATAAACAAAGAAGAGTATGGTATCCTGATAAATAAGTAAAAAGAAACAATGCTAATAACAAAGAAACTAATTCCATCTAAATTGTAACTTTGCCAATTCTGCTTTAATGCTGGGGTGGAGAGGTGCAGATATAAAATGTTATATTCTTTCATAAAGAATTTTTGTATACTGCTGCGGTATTGTTTTCCTATCATATACAGTTGAACTTGAACAATGCAAAGTTTCGGGGTGCTAACACCTGTGCAGTGGACAGATTCCATTATAGCTTTATAGTCAGGTCTCTATTCACGATTCTGCATCTGTGGATTCAATCAAATGTGGATTGTGTAGTACCATAGTACCTATTCACTAAAAAAAAAAAAAAAATCCAGGTATAAGTAGACCTGCACATTTCAAATATGTGTTACTTAAAGGGTCAACTGTATGAAATTTGTTTATTGGTTAATTCAGGATTGGTTGAGGTGGAAAGAGAAATGAAAATAGAGGAACTGTATATATTTAATTTGGTTGAAAAATGTATATGATTAAAAGAAAAATTGCCAAAGGGAAAGAGTCTCCATTTTTTTTTTCAGACTCTAGACTGTACAAGTGTTGATCTTAACAAAGCTGTGAAGTGAACTGCTAAAATCTAAACATGCCTATGTTTTCCCAGTGGTTTGGAGACTAAGAGGTTTATAACACAGCTGTTTTTCTTTTATGACCCCTTCTAACCCTCGCATATAAATGTTTGTATGCCAAACATTTGTCAGAGAAAATTCATATAAAAATCCCAAATTCTTGAAAAGATGCAAACTCTTGTTTCATACTTGTGCTGTTTTTCAAAATTCTCTGGGTGACACTTCTCCATAACACAGATCTACAGCACAATGAAAATAATGCTGCTAGAAGTATGAGTTCTCTTATGAGTTCAGTTATGAGGCTCTTTTAACAGTACACCAAAACAAAGCCTACTTTGTGTTACCTAATGGATTGTGAAGGGATTAACACTGGGAAAGAAGTTTAATAGGGGTAAAATCTTGTGAGACCCACCACAGTGAACAAATAGGTCTTTTGTTCATTCCATTGCTTAGGAGAAGATTTACACCCACCTTCAAAAGTAAAGTATCTAGACACTAGTATACATTCTCTGTTCACATTAGAGAATTTTATGTGATATTAACAAACCATGAACACTGCAAAGACTGTTGGTATTAGAATAAAATGCTTTTTGGGACATGCACTCAAGCCTTACCTATAATACACAAAATATCCACTAAAGTTCAAAGGTGGCTTAAAAAAGAATTGATTACAATCAGTGAGAAGTTGAGTAGTTATAGTGTACATATAAATAAAGTACATACAACCTGCTCAGCTAGGTTTACAGGTGTTATTTTACAGATTTTCATTCAATAATTAAAATATAGGAGCAGTTGAAATCATTAGAGAAAATAAGAATCTCCCCAGAAATGTTCTTTGAAAATTTTAGCATAGACATATAAACATAAATTCAAAACCATCTGATAATATGATAAATTGAAATGCATTGTGAAATTTCTTCCATTATTCAAATAAAAAATTAAATTTTCATAAATTTTCTCTTATTAATTGTGAATACAAAGGTAATTGCAAAATGTAGGGAAAATATATCAACAATTTTATGTTTCATCAGAAAGGGGAAATTCCATAAGCATATTGATAAAATCTTTATTTTTAGATGTAGAGTTGAATTAATAAATTAGAAGGTATTATAGTATCATTCTAACCTATAAAATTCGGAGAAGGCAATGGCAAGCCACTCCAGTACTCTTGCCTGGAAAATCCCATGGATGGAAGAGCCTGGTAGGCTGCAGTCCGTGGGGTCACTAAGGGTCGGACACGACTGAGCGACTTTACTTTCACTTTTCACTTTCACACATTGGAGAAGGAAATGGCAACCCACTCCAGTGTTCTTGCCTGGAGAATCCCAGGGACGGGGGAGCCTGGTGGGCTTCCGTCTATGGGGTCACACAGAGTCGGACACGACTGAAGTGACTTAGCAGCAGTAGCAGCAACCTATAAAATTATAATAGGTGCACATTTAGTGTGGTAAGTAGTAAAGTAAGTTAAGTTGAGCATGTAACAGTGGATTGAAATAAATAATGATGTGGCATCTGTATCTATCTATCTAGAAAGCAGTTGTAAACAACTGGAATGAACAATTCCAAATACTTTAATGTTAGTTTTGATAGAGATTTTTTCAAGTTATTCTACTCTTTTGGATCACTCTTGTTTTAGATATAGCAGTTTCTGTTTCCTGTCTATTCTTTTGATTCCAGATAGTTATTATGACTGAATCAATTCATAGCTAAAACATATTGAGAATTTAGTGGGAGAGTAAAAGTATCCCAAACATTCTCAACTGAAGGATCAGCTCTTCTCAGCTGTGACTTATTTCCCAGTACTGCCTGGTCATAATATAGATTCTTTCTAATAAAATAGAAAAAAAAACCCAGTAAATTGAAGGCTGTTTTTTTCTGCTGAATTTCCCATTGTGCATTATTATATGGAATAGTATTTTGGGGGTTTGGCATGTATTTCATAATACATTTAATGAAATTACTCATGCTTACAGTATGAATTTTGTTGTATTACTTTTGGTCAATCAAAGCATCATTTGTGTCTATACATAAATACAAATTTTAGAGCTGTATCTGATTTTAGAATTCATGAAAAGAACAAATTCTTTCTTTGCAGTTGAAGGAAGTGAATCCTTAAGAAGGCCTTGGGGATGCAAGTCTGAGATGCTTTCTACATGTTTCTTGGCAAGGGTCCCAGTGGATTTGAGCCCCAATTACCCACAGCACTACCTTGCTCACTAAGGCACTCTTTGATTTGTTTTTATTCCTTCCATATTTCAGCCTTTCCATAACCCCAAAATAAACCACCTGCATGTAAGCCCTTGTGTCAGACTCTGCTTTTTTTGAGCAACTCAAGCTAGAATATACAGGTTTCAGAATATCACTAATATAAATAAAATTTGAAGTATAGTATTAAGCAAAATAAATTTTAAAGGAAAAGTGCTTCCTAAAATTTTTGTCTTTCAATAAATAATACAGTAATTTTTACTCATATTTTAGAAGTAGTAACTTCATGTTTTAAAATTTATATTTTTAATATGAATTTTGTTACATGATATCTGAATCTCAGGGATTTGTCTTGATTTAATCTTATTCCTATGAAAAGAAACAATAAAGAATTCAAGTAAAATTAATTCTCCATTCTTTCCCTTAGAATTCCTTTCTCTGGAAAGATTCTGTGGCTATATAATATAAAAATATCCCATAAATCTCTTTTTGGTCATCATGTCACTGATTTAAAGTTGTGCTGATAACCCAGCTGTTATGGTTAGAATTTTCTGGCTAAGCAGCAAAAGACCCAAATGGAAGGGATTTAAACAATAGGATGTTTACTATTCCACATAACCAGAAGTTTGAAGGTGAGATTTTTCCAGACTATAGTGGCTCAATAATGTATTTGTTTTTGATTTGATTTTCCCGAGATTATCTCTGTCATCCCTCCATGGAGACAAAATAGCTGTTGCAGTTCTGAACAACTCAATGACTTATACATATGCATCTATATAGCATATAGCATTCACTGGTACATAAAGTGCATATACGTAGGTACAATTTAAATAGTCCATGGACTGTTTTCCATATTAGTACACTTAGCTATCTTCATTCTTTTTTTCTCCTAAGGAGAGCTTTAGTTTTTGATCAGAGAATGGAGACATAAGAGCTTGCATTCTAGAGTACATGCTCTCCCTCATTCTTTAATAGTAATACAGTATTTCATTTCATAGTTGTTTCATAACTTATTTACTCCTTCCCGTTAATGGACATAGTAATTTATCACTATTACAATGGTGCTGCAGTGTGTATTATACATGTTCTTGTGCACTTGCACAAGAGTTTTTTACAGAATAAATTTCTGAAAGTGGAATTACTGGGTCATGAGCAATACATTTATAGTTTAATAGTGTTAGTGTTAGTGTTAGCCGCTCAGTCGTGCCCGACTCTTTGCGACTGCATGGACTGCAGCCCACCAGGCTCCTCTGTCCATGAGATTTTCCAGGCAAGGATACTGGAGTGGGTTGCCATTTCCTTCTCCAGGGGATCTTCCCAACCCAGGGATCGAACCCGGGTCTCCTGCACTGCAGGCAGATTCTTTACCGACTGAGCTACAAGGGAATAGAAAATGCTAAATTACTGCCTAAATACTTGTACCAATTATAGTCCTAAAGACAGTGTCTGAGAGTGCCCAGTTCTCTGTACACTTGTCATAACTGGAAATTATTACACATTTCAGTTTTTGCTAATCTGGTAAATAAAAATCTCTTACTTTCAGTTCAGTTCAGTGCAGTCACTCAGTTGTGTCCAACTCTTTGTGACCCCATAAACTGTAGCACACCAGGCTTCCCTGTCCGTCACCAACTCCTGGAGCTTACTCAAACTCATGTCCATCAAGTCAGTGATGTCATCCAACCATCTCATCCTCTGTCGTCCCTCTCTCCTCCCACATTCAATCTTTCCCAGCATTAGAGTCTTTTCCAATGAGTCAGTTGTCCGTATCAGGTAGACTCAGTATTGAGGCTTCAGCTTCAGCATCAGAACTTCCAATGAATATTCAGGACTGATTTCCTTTAGGATTGACTGGTTGGATCTCCTTGCAGTCCAAGGGACCCTGAAGAGTCTTATTCAACACCACAGTTCAAAAGCATCAATTCTTCAGCACTCAGCTTTCTTTATGACCCAACTCTCACATCCATACCTGACTATTGGAAAAACCATAGCTTTGACTGTGTTGTGCTGTGCTTATTTTCTCAGTCATGTCCGACTCTTTGCAAACCCATGGACTATAGCCCACCAGGCTCCTCTGTTCACAGGGATTCTCCAGGCAAGAATACTGGAATGGGTTGCCATGCCCTCCTCCAGGGGATCTTCCCAACCCAGGGATCAAACCCAGGATTCCCACACTGCAGGCAGATTCTTTACCATCTGAGGCAATAGGGAAGCCCATAGCTTTGACTAGACGGACCTTTGTCGGCAAAGTAATGTCTCTGCTTTTTAATACGCTGTCTAGGTTGGTCATAGCTTTTCTTCCAAGGAGCAGTTCAGTTCAGTTCAGTTCAGTGTAGTCACTTAGTTGTGTCTGACTCTTTCTGATCCCATGGACTGCAACACACCAGGCTTCCTGTCCATCACCAACTCCCGGAACCTACTCAAATTCATGCCCATCACGTCGGTGATGCCATCCAACCATCTCATCCTCTGTCATCCCCTTCTCCTCTCACCTTCAATCTTTCTTAGCATCAGGGTCTTTTCCAAAGAGTCGGTTCTTTGCATCAAGTGGCCAAAGTATTGGAGTTTCAGCTTCAGCATCAGTCCTTCCAATGAATATTCAGAACTGATTTCCTTTAGGATGGACTGGTTGGATCTCCTTGCATTCCAAGGGACTCCCAAGAATCATCTCCAACACCACAGTTCAAAAGCATCAATTCTTCGGTGCTCAGCTTTCTTTATACTCTCACATCCATATGTGACTACTGGAAAAACCATAGCTTTGACTAGACGGACTTTTGTCGGCAAAGTAATGTCTCTGCTTTTTAATATGCTGTCTAGGTTTGTCATAGTTTTTCTTCCAAGGAGCAAGAGTCCTTTAATTTCATGGCTGCAGTCACCATCTGCAGTGATTTTGGAGCCCCCCAAAATAAGGTCTCTCACTGTTTCCATTGTATCCCCATCTATTTGCCATGAAGTGATGGGACTGGATGCCATGATCTTAGTTTTTGGAATGTTGAGTTTTAAGCCAACTTTTTCACTCTCCTTTTTCATTTTCATCAAGAGGCTCTTTAGTGCTTATTTGCTTTCTGCCATAAGGGTGGTTCATCTGTGTATCTGAGGTTATTGATATTTCTCCCAGCAATCTTGATTCCAGCTTGTGCTTCATCCAGCCCAGGATTTCTCATGATGTACTCTTCATACAAGTTAAGTAAGCAGGGTGACAGTATACAGCCCTGACGTACTCCTTCCCCAATTTGGAACCAATGTTTTGTTCCATGTCTGGTTCTAACTGTTGCTTCTTGACCTGCATACAGATTTCTCAGGAGGCAGGTCAGGTAGTCTGGTATTCCCATCTCTTGAAGAATTTTCTACAGTTTGTTGTGATCCACAGAGTCAAATGCTTTAGCATAGTCAATAAAGCAGAAGTAGATGTTTTTCTGGAATTCTCTTGCTTTCTGTATGATCCAGTGGATGTTGGCATTTTGATCTCTGGTTCCTCTACCTTTTCTAAATCCAGTTTGAACATCTGGAAGTTCTTGATTCATGTAATGTTGAAGCCCGGCTTGAAGAATTTTGAACATTACTAGCATGTGAGATGAGTGCAATTGTGTGATAGTTTGAAAATTCTTTGACATTGCCTTTATTTGGGTAAATCTGGTAAATGAGAGAAAACTCTTACTTTATTTTATTGCTTATTGTTGGTATGGTTTTATTCAGTTCAGTTCAGTTCAGTCGCTCAGTCGTGTCCGACTCTTAGCGACCCCATGAACCACAGCACGCCAGGCCTCCCTGTCCATCACCAACTCCCGGAGTTCACTCAAACTCATGTCCATCGAGTCGGTGATGCCATCCAGCCATCTCATTCTCTGTCGTCCCCATCTCCTCCTACCCCCAATCACTCCCAGCATCAGAGTCTTTTCCAGTGAGTCAACTCGTCGCATGAGGTGGCCAAAGTATTGGAGTTTCAGCTTGAGCATCAGTCCTTCCAATGAACACCCAGGATTGATCTCCTCTAGAATGGACTGGTATAAAGAGAGTCCAAGGGACTCTCAAGAGTCTTCTCCAGCACCACAGTTCAAAAGCATCAATTCTTCGGCGATCAGCTTTCTTCATAGTCCAACTCTCACATCCATACATGACCACGGGAAAAACCATAGCCTTGACTAGACGGACCTTGGTTGGCAAAGTAATGTCTCTGCTTTTTAATATGCTATCTAGGCTGGTCATAATGGTTTTATTATCCACTTCCAATTTTTATTTATGAATTACCTGGTCACCTCTTTTGCCCAATTTATTACTGGCCATCATTCCTGTTTTCTTTTTTGAAAAAGTCTTTTTCTTTATACATCTTCAGATTTTTTGCTCTGTTTCTTGTTTCTCTTCTAAATCCATAATCACATTTTCATGTAGTCACAGCATCAGTGTTTTTTTTTTTTATGTTTACTAGCCAATGATGGTGATTTAATCTTTATTCTTATATTTAAATTATAAAGTTTATGTAGCTGTTTTTCAATGAGAACAGTCTCTGCCACAAATTTAAGATTCCTGAGTTGATACAAAGTTCAAAAGCACAAAGCAAGATTAATGATTAGTAACTTATTGGCCACAGAAGTAGTTCTATATATAAATTACTAAAAGATAATCTCAATATGGTATACTCAAGACTATCCCACTTATTCCATTTGTAAATGTTAAAACTCATCACTAAATTCCTATAAAGTTTAAAAAAGCATGCAACACTGGTGTAGCACAATCAGATTTATTTACTAACTAAAGAGATGACCCTATTTAAACCAACACTTTGAAATAGTTTAATTGTTTGTGATAAAGATAATTGAACACAATAATGAAAAAAACCCCAGCAGTATGGCAATTTGCTCATTGAACTGAGCTTGTTCATCCTTGCAACTAATTTCTATGCAAAACGATGATGGAATTTTTACTCTACTTTTTCATAGACCCGAGTACAGGTAACACTGTTCATGATGCATACCACCCACCACTAATTTCCCATCTTCCAGCTTTCTTGTTATTGTGCTTTCCTTTCCATCCCATTCCTGATGTTGAACCAATGCGCCATCTGTAAAGTTGCAGACAGTCTGAGTCTTTCTGCCATCAGCTGTAGTCTCTTCAAACTTCTCTCCCAGTTTAAAGGAAAACTGTGTTGTTTTCAAAGTGCTCTCAGTTTTTATGCTGAGGTTTTTGCCATCAGAAGTGATGATGCAGTCTGGTTTGGCCATCACATCCACTTTTCGCAGAGTCATTCCCATTTCTACTTCCTTCATATATTCGTCAAAACCTTTGGTCTCCACTAAACGCCATCTTCCTACCAGCTGCTGAACGGTGGCCATGGTGGGTCTGAGTGGACAGGCATGACAGGTGAGCAGAGGAGGGTCAGGTGCCGGGAATCAGGCATGCCAGCATCAGTGTTTTTTAAAAGTGTTTGTGGCTTTTGTGTCAAATTAGCACCATCTTAAGATTAAAAAAGTCTTCTCCTATAATTTCTTCTACTTGTATGTTTATTTTTTATATTTTACATCTAAATATTTTATTTGGATTATGTTTATTTCAATGCAAGCACTGTTTTAAACGTGTGGTTTCCTCTTCCACTTGGCTGGCCAGTTCTCAACTCTATTTATTGAGCAATTCATGTTTTCTTTCCAGGATTGACAATTTTATGTGCTAAATTCTTATAGATATTAGACTTAACCAAATTTATTTATTTTCTTTCTTATTCTCTTCCTAAATCAGTAGCATACTATTTTAATTACCAAAGTATATATTTTACATTTTGACAGGATAAGTGCATCATTGTGTATTTTATTATTATTCTTAAATTTAGAAAATTCCTGGTTTTCTCACATATTTCTTTTCTAGATGTACTTAATAATTGTTTGGGGTTTGGTATTGAGTTTCATTAAATGCTTATATTTGTGTGGTCAGAATTGATATTTTTTATTATTGAAACTTTCTATCCAGGAAAATGTCTTACTTTCAGAAAACTAAGATCATAGCATCTGGTCCCATCACTTTATGGCAAATAGATGGGGAAACAGTGACAGACTTTATTTTTGGGGGCTCCAAAATCACTGCAGATGGTGACTGCAGTCATGAAATTAAAAGACACTTGCTCCTTGGAAGAAAAGTTATGACCAGCCTAGAGAGCATATTAAAAAGCAGAGACATTACTTTGCCAACAAAGGTCCATCTAGTCAAAGCTATGTTTTTTCCAGTAGTCATGTATGGATGTGAGAGTTGGACTGTGAACAAAGCTGATCGCTGAAGAATTGATGTTTTTGAACTGTGGTGTTGGAGAAGACTCTTGAGAGTCCCTTGGACTGCAAGGAGATCCAATCAGTCCAACCTAAAGGAAATCAGTCCTGAATATTCATTGATAGGACTGATGTTGATGCTGAAACTTCAATACTTTGGCCATGTGATGCGAAGAACTGACTCCTTGGAAAAGACCCTGATGCTGGGAAAGATTGAAGGCGGGAGGAGAAGGGGATGACAGAGGATGAGACGGTTGGATGGCATCACCGACTCAATGGACATGAGTTTGAGTAAACTCCGGGAGTTGGTGATGGACAGGGAGGCCTGGTGTGCTGCAGTCCATGGGGTCGCAAAGAGTCAGACACAATGGAGTGACTGAACTGAACTATGTTACTCTGCACTTTCATAGTTTTCTTATATAGACCCTGCACATTCTTTATTATATTTCTAATTAACTCAGATTTTTAAAATATACATTTATCATAAAACATAATAATAAAAGAATTTGTACATTTTACATATATCCTAAAGACATAATATAATGGACACCATTGTATTACCCTCCCAACTTAAGAAATAGTAATACCAGTACTTAGAGCCTATCTGTACCCTATTCTGAATACAACCCCTGTTTGCCTCACCACCCCAACCAGAAGTAACCACTGCCAGAAATTTTGAGTTTCTCACTCCTCTACTTTTCTTTATAGTTTTACCATATGTATAGGACCTCCTGAAAAATACATGTTTACTTTTACTGTTTTTGGAACTTGGAATGAGTAATAACTTACTTTGTGTCCTTTTGTATCTTGCTTTTCTTCATTCAATGACATGGCTTATATTTGTATTTTCTTGAGAAGGAGCTGTTTTTCACATTTATTCTTATGGCCAAATGTCTGTTTATGACTTTTGCCTATTTTATATTGGGTTATTGATTTTTTAAGGGTCATTTGTATACACTGGTGTACCTTGGAAATATTGCAATTTGTTTCCAGACCATTGAAATAAAGTGAATATCACAATAAAGTGAGTCACAAAATTTCTTTTGTTTCCCAGTGCATGTAAAAGATATGTTTAATATGTTTATGCTATACTGTAGTCTATTAAGTGTGCAATAGCATTATGTCTGAAAAAGTAATATACATACCTTATTATAAACATATTGCTAAAAATGCCAACCATCATTTGAGCCTTCAGGAAGTCTTAATCTTTTTTGGTGGTGGAGTGTCTTGCCTTAGTGTTGATGGCTGCTGGCTGATCATAGTGGTGGTTGCTAGATGTTGGGGTGGCTGTGAAAATTTCTTAAAATAAGACAACAATGGAGTTTGCAGCATCAATTGACTCTTCCTTTCATGAACTATTTCTCAGTAGTGTGCAATGATGTTTGATAGCATTTTACCCATGGTAGAACTTCTTTTGAAATTGAAGTCAGTCCTCTAAAACCCTGCCACAGTTTTATCAACTAAATTTATGTAATATTCTAAATCCTTTGTTGTCATTTCAATAGTCTTCACAGTATCTTCACCAGGAAAATTTTCATTTAAAGAAAGCACTTTCTTTACTTGTCCATGGGAAGCAAGTGCCTAGCCGTTAAAGTTTTCTCATGAGATTGCAGCAATCCAGTCATATCTTCAGGCTCTATTTCTAATTCTAGTCCTTTTGATATTTCCACCACATTTCCAGTTACTTCCTCCACTGAAGTCTTGAACTCCTCAAAGTCATCCATGAGGGCTGGAATCAACTTTTTTCAAACTCCTGTTAATGTTTAAATTTTGACCTCTTTCTGTGAATCATGAGTGTTCTTGATAGAATCTAGAATGGTGGGTCTTTTCCAAAATGTTTTTAATTACTTTGCCTGAATGCATCAGAAGAACTGCTTTCTATGGCAGGTATAACCTTATGAAGTGTATTTCTTAAATAATAAAGACTTGAAAGTCAAAATTACTCCTTGTTCCATGAATGGCAGAATGAATGTTGTATTAGCAGGTATGAAAGAAACATTAAACTCTTTGTACATTTCCATCAGAGCTCTTGGGTGGCAAGGTGGTGGGTTAGCCAAAAGAATTTTTCATGTCTTCCAAGTGCTGGAAAACCCAAATGAACTTTTTGGCCAACCCAATACATTGTCAGTGAGTGGTCATATTTTGAAAGAAATCTTTTTCTGAGCAGTAGATCTCAACACTGTGCTTAAAATATTTAGTAAAATATTTTGTAAACAGATATACTGTCATTTAGTATGTCATTTTATTGTTTCATTTATAGAGCACAGGCAGAGTAGATTTAGCATAATTCTTAAGGGCCCTAGGATTTTCAGAATGGTAACCTTCACACAGATTTCTCAGGAGACAGGTCAGGTGGTCTGGTATTCCCATCTCTTGAAGAATTTTCCACAGTTTGTTGTGATCCACACAGTCAAAGGCTTTGGCATAATCAAAAGGCAGAAGTAGATGTTTTTCTGGAACTCCCTTGCTTTTCTGATGATCCAGTGGATGTTGGCAATTTGATCTCTGGTTCCTTTCTTTTCCTTTTGTAAATTCAGCTGGAACATCTGGAAGTTCACAGTTCATGTACTGTTGAAGCCTGGCTTGGAGAATTTTGAGCATTAATTTGCTAGCATGTGAGGTGAGTTCAATTGTGTGGTAGTGTGAACATTCTTTGGCATTGCCTTTTTATGGGATTGGAATGAAAACTGACCTTTTCCAGCCCTGTGGCCACTGATGAGTTTTCCAAATTTGCTGGCATATTAAGTATAGCAGTTTCACACATCATCTTTTAGGACTTGAAATAACTGAAATTCCATCACCTCCACTAGTTTTATTCATAGTGATGCTTCCTAAGGCCACCTTGACTTCGAATTTCAGGATGTCTGGCTCTAGGTGAGTGATCACACCATCATGGTTATCTGGATCGTGAATGTCTTTTTTGTAGAGTTCCACTGTGTATTGTTGGTACCTCTTCTTAATCTCTTCTGCTTGTGTTAGGTCTATACCATTTCTGTCCTTTATTGTGCCCTTCTTTGCATGAAATGTTCCGTTGGTATCTCTAATTTTCTTGAAGAGATTTCCAAAACCCCTTATACCACTGATACCAAGGGACAGATTTCAGGCTATTCTCACCTTTTTTATGTGTTAAGGCTGTAATTAGTTCCAAGATATATTTGGTCTGTATAATTTATCATATACATAGTAAAATAATTTGCAATTAAATATAATAGAAAGCACTGTTATTTTGTTATCATTTTTTTGCCCTGATTTCTAGTAAATCTATGTCTTCTTTAAAAAAAAAAACTCAAATGGAAAAATAAATTAAATATTACTTCTTATCTAAATGATTCTCAACCATTTATAGTAATGAGATTATAATGCAAAATTAAATCTAAGAGTAATACTTTATTAAACATTACTATCGTTTGTTGTAGCATTTTGTTGCTTTAGTATTATATCCCAAGAAGAAAAAAATATCCCATTTGAAATACATTATCTTTATTATTATTACTTTGATTCTCTCCTGTTTAGATCCAAAGCTTTCATAACTTGAACTTCTATAAATTTCATAAAATTTCTGTTCCAAATTTCTTGAGGGTCAAAAGGGAAAATAAATGTAGGACTAGCAGTGTTTGTTTCCTGTAAACTTAAGCATCATAGATTAGTAAAAAGATCAGTAATATTCATATGGCATCTTTAATTTTAAAGGTTAATGTTGTGAGTCTTCTTTTTTATTGCATAAACTATACTAGTAGCTATAAGTTATTAGAGTACACATAGACTTCTTTTTTTAAAGATGTGGAAAAGCAGTAAAATATGTAAATTACAACACTATTTTTAATGAAAGTATATTTGAAATGCAATATATTTGCTGTCTACAGCTAAAAGGCTTCCCAGGTGGCGCTAGTGGCAAAGAACCTGCCTACCAATGCAGGAGATGTAAGAGGTGCAGGTTTGATCCCTGGGCTGGGAAGATCCCCTGGAGGCGATCATGGCAACCCACTCCAGTATTCTTGCCTGGAGAATCCCGTGGACAGAGGAGCCTGCTGGGCTACAGTCCATGAGATCGCAAAGAGACAGACACAACTGAAGCGATTTAGCATGCACACACAGGTAAAATGTTTAAGACTAACAGTAAAATCTTTCTATAGCAGACAAATGAATTACTAGAAAGCTCATGAGTAATAAAAAGTATGTTCAACCATTTTTTCACTAAATTGCTTAGAAATAATGTTTTTTGAGTGGTGACAAAAATAAATAGATTAACAATCAGGGCAATTTTTATAAACAAACACTGTTTGAGGGATTTAAATCATACTACATTTATATGTTCCACTGATGTCTTCTATTTCTCAGCGTGAAATTATTCTCTGGGTTGGGTCAAATGCAAGGCCACAGAAAGTCAGTCCCCATCACATCATTGCCAAGTGTGGCCTAAAAGTTGAAAGGCCGTGATAAAATAAATTGTGCCAGAGAAATAATCAAGCAGCTGAGGAAATACATTTTGGGTCGAACTGGCAGTTTTTGCCTTAGAAAAGTACAGCACTTGAGTACAATCACAATACTTTCTAGTAGGATAAGGAAAGTGCTTGCAGAAATTCTGGATAACTTGCAACACATCCAGAAATTAAAACAAAACAAAACAAAAAACCCTTGCCAAAGAAGTATTCTCCATGGGTGATGTTTACCTGGTTTGTCTCCTCTAAGATTCAAAGAGAGTTGTTGATCCATTAGAAATAGTGATCTACAATTTTGGAATTGTTTTGTAATTCAAGTCTTTATGGGTATAACAAAAGAGTTGTTGAAAATGATTGAACCCCTCAGAGTTGCATGAAATTTATGTATAGTTTTTCACTATGATAAATTTCAACATAAACAATAAACTCTAACAGCTATGTGGGACTAAAAGAAGTTTTAGAATAAAATTTTAACTCCTTCTGGTTAACTGGTGAAAATTACTTGCCAGGGTTACTGGAGAATTTTGTGTTTTTTGGACTGGCATAGATTCCTGGGACATAGGGTACTGTTTATTGCTTTTGAAGCTTAGCTCATGCTGTTAACTCTTTCTAGAATGCTCTCAACCCTGCCACCCTAACCAACATATACATTTACTTGGTTAATTACTTCCCATTCAGTAACACTTCCTCTTTGGTGTTGTATAAGTACTTGTGCATACCTGTCCATACTTAAAATTGTAGGTATCTGTTTAAATATATATATATTTTCCATTCTGTAATTTTTTAAAATTTATTTATTTTAATTGGAGGCTAACTACTTTAAAATATTGTATTGGTTTTGCCATACATTGACATGAATCTGCCCCGGGTTCCCCATCTTGAACCCCCCTCCCACCTCCATAGTTTTGGAAGTTTTGGCCACAGCAATCAGAGCAGAAAAAGACATAAAAGGAATCCAAATTGTTTAAATATCTTATTCATCTTCTGTAATTCTAGTACATAGACATAATAGTGTTCAACAGAATATACCCACTTTATTTGTAGAAAATTTCCAACTTGGTACTAGTTTACTTACCTGTTTAATCATTTCATCTTAAGGCAGAACATTTTGTCAGAAATTATTAATCATAAAGTTATTAAATAAAACCTATTTCTTGCCATTTGAAAACCACTAAGGTGGTATATGCCTTCTTTTTGCCTTTTTAATATTTATTTGTACATTTATTTGCCCTACTCCTCATCCTCTCATCCTCACTGTTAGTTCCTTAGAATCTTGAAATCTATACTATATTATTTTGTGTTTTATATCATCACTGAGTGTAATACTGACACATAGAACTGCTTAAGAGCTACTCGTTGAATGAATGCATGAATAATTTTTCATGCTTTTGTTTCTTTTTATTACACATACAATTTTAAGTTATGTCTACTTTGTTGACATCTAGTGAATATATTTGGAGAAGGAAATGGCAACCCACTCCAGTGTTCTTGCCTGGAGAATCCCAGGGACAGGGGAGCCTGGTGGGCTTCCGTCTATGGGGTCACACAGAGTCGGACACGACTGAAGTGACTTAGCAGCAGCAGCAGTGAGTATTTTAGCTAAAGGCCCAAGATAAGGTAGCCAATAATGAACACTTTCATTTTTGGAGTCCTTTTCTTAAAGGTGAGTCATTTTCTTTTGTTTGATTTTGAAATAACTGTATATTGAAGGGGATTAAATAATCTAGTAGCCAGGTCTGAGTTCTGTAGCTAGAGGTTATTACTGACTATATCCATATTTGATTCTTAAGTGGCTAAAACCAGGATTAGAGAAATTCCAAAGTTATTCAACAAGCCTTTCCTAATTATTGTTAAAAATCAAGCTAACATTGAAGAACCATGCATTTAAAATTCCCTCAAGAACTTCCAAAATATCACAAGAACACCTATCTTTTTGCCACATGGTGATAGACAACATAAGGATAGTTGGTATGTAAGACTTGCAATTACTCTACTTACTACTCTGCTTTTTAGCCTCTTAGATTTCTTTTTCAGCAATATTTGATTTTTTTTCCCATTGTGAAAATGCTTAGTGCTTCATCAGGATATCTTTGAGAAAAAAATGACCATCATTATTACTGATGCTCAAAGGTTGTAATAATACAAACCAAAGTCACTGAAATTTAAGATGGCATAAAAGAGCACTGCTTTAATCTGTATTTTAGGCAAAAGGGCTCACAAATTCATGTTTTAGAAATTTTTTGTATCAAATTTAGGCTCTTTCTTCATGCATTTACATAAAACTCCTATACTCCCTATGAAAATAGTGATGGTAATTTAAATACAGATAGTCAGTCACTGTCAACATTTATATCACCACCTGCTAAAGATACCTGTGATGTACATATTTTCTTCATTTTAAGAATAGAAGAAGGGGTTTGGGACAAATTTAAACAGAAAAAAAAATTACTGAAGCCTTGAATATTAGTTATATTTTTCTTCATAATAAATCACTCCAAAAATTGATGCCTTAAAACAGTATTTATTATATCACAGTTTCTATGGGTCAGGAATCCAGGCATGACTTGGTTTGGTTTTCTATCTCGTAGCCCCTCATAAGACTGTAATCAAGGTGTTGGCAGGGGCTGCAGTCATCTCAAGGCTCAACTCGGGTAACTACCTGTTTTCCAAGTTCACTAATTTTTCCTAATTTTCTTCTCAATAGAGCATTTCACAGCATGGCAGTAGTCTTCTCGTAGAGCAAGTGAGAGAATGAGAAAGGAAGAGAAGACAGAAGCAAGAATTTTTATGAAATTTTGTCTCAAAAGTGACATCCCATTCCTTTTTCTATATTCTGTTCATTAGACATGTCACTAGGTCTAGCCCACTCTCGAGGGGGAAAAGATTACAGAAGCTTGCAGGCTATGAGGAGGTACGGATGAGTTGGGCCCATCTTGAAGTTGCTTACCACGCTTCTTTTATGGAAAGGCTTATTCCTTTAGGCTAGCTGGTTTGGAGTAGAATGGCAACTGGTTCTAGTTTTTAGTTATTAAATATTCAGGACTTTGTTTTTTAAGCCAGAATTAGAGCTAGCAGCTGGCATTTCAGCCAAGGGACCACTTCAGGCCAAAGTATACTGTTAACACATTTTTTAAAATTAAAATAAATTAAAGAATAAGTAAAACATGGCAAGTATCTGAGACTGTTAAGCATTGAGAAGGTGGATTAACTAAACAGACAAAGATAGTCTTCCTCGTGCCTTTTCCACAGTTACACAAAAATTTCTTTTTTAAATTTTACATGGCAAATAAGAAAAAGCAAAGGTAGAGAAGACACAAAATTAATGACATCTGCCCATTGAGAAGGGTGGGAGGAATTAGTCTCTCATTGAAAGACACAGACTTGGGAATATGGGACCTGAGGGAGAGAAATCAAATCACAATCTGTTTCAACATTTTAAGAAAGACTTTGAAGATACAATATAAACCAGGGATTGTAAATACTAGCACTCATTCCAGAAATAAAGTCTGTTAGGAAAAAACAAAAACAAAACACCTTTGCTCTTACAACTTGGTTAAGGTAAAAGGGATCTCAAAGCATGCACACTCGCTCAGTCGCTTCAGACGCTTCTCCAGGCTCTTCTGCCCATGGGATTCTCCAGACAAGAACACTGGAGTGGGTTACCATGCCCTCCTCCAGGAGATCTTCCCCACCAGGGAATTGAACCCACATCTCCTGCATCACAGGTGGAACCCACTGAGCCACCTGGGAAGCCCACTCAAGGCACACTCATATCCTTATTGAGCTTTCCTCTGATAGGGCTTATGGCAAGTAATTGTTAAGATAATGCCTGTGGGATTGCAGTTAGGGACCTCTTCTATAGCATGAGCTGTAGGGGATGGTTAATAGAAAAATGCCATATTATAAACTGTAGCTCCTATAATTTGTCAGAAATTTTTCCATATAGGGATTCAAATAACAGTCCTGGATATTAGGTAGCAGCACTATTCCAAAAGGATTCCTGTGATGAGACTGTCCTTACTGCTCTAGACCCTTAGCCCCATCTCAGTTCAGTCAGTCAGTTCAGTCACTCAGTCGTGTCCGACACTTTGCGACCCCATGAATCACAGCACGCCAGGCCTCCCTGTCCATCACCAACTCCCGGAGTTCACTCAAACTCACCTCCATTGAGTCGGTGATGCCATCCAGCCATCTCATTCTCTGTCGTCCCCTTCTCCTCCTGCTCCCAATCCCTCCCAGCATCAGAGTCTTTTCCAGTGAGTCAACTCTTCGCATGAGGTGGCCAGAGTATTGGAGTTTCAGCTTTGGCATCAGTCCTTCCAATGAACACCCAGGACTGATCTCCTTTAGAATGGACTGGTTAGATCTCCTTGCAGTCCAAGGGACTCTCAAGAGTCTTCTCCAACACCACAGTTCAAAAGCATCAATTCTTTGGTGATCAGCTTTCTTCACAGTCTAACTCTCACATCCATACAAGACTACTGGAAAAACCATAGCCTTGACTAGACGGACCTTGGTTGGCAAAGTAATGTCTCTGCTTTTTAATATGCTATCTAAGTTGGTCATAACTTTCCTTCCAAGGAGTAAGCATATTTTAATTTCATGGCTGCAATCAGAATCCACAGTGATTTTGGAGCCCCCCATAATAAAGTCTGACACTGTTTCCACTGTTTCCCCAACTATTTCCCATGAAGTGATGGGACCAGATGCCATGATCTTAGTTTTCTGAATGTTGAGCGTCAAGCCAACTTTTTCACTCTCCTCTTTCACTTTCATCAAGAGGCTTTTTAGTTCCTCTTTACTTTCTGCCATAAGGGTGGTATCATCTGCATATCTGAGGTTTGTTTGGTATTAAAGGGGTTGTGGTGGATGTTGCCTCACTCAGATCCTCTTTACTGAACTGATGCATCCATTTGCCAGTTGCTGTGAATGTTGCCTGCTAAAGGCTCACAGCTGTACACTTCTCTAGAAGGGACTGATGTTGGCAGAGGAGAACTGCCTTGCCTGGGAGACCAGCAAACCTTCCTGTGGGGCAGGGGACAGCCTGAGGGCTATGACTGACTGAAACTGAGGTATCAAAGCCTGACTGTCTTGTTATGAGGTGAAATTCAAGCCTTAGAACTTCCCAGGGGATCAAGAAGAAGTTAATCTCCTATTGCCACCAGATCTTTGGTTAGCTTTTCCCCACTCTATCTTGATTCCTTTACTCCTTTACAGGACCCTTCTGAGAGCACTCCCTCTACAAATCACTTGCACAAGAATTTCTGCCTCAGGCTCTGCCTCTATGAACCTGATCTGAGACATGCATCAACTGGAAATCAAATAGGGTAGTGGGCATTTATTTTTAACATTAGTGCATAAGATCCTAATTTCCTTTTTTGGTTTAGGGTGCTATTTATCTTTGGAATTATTCCTTTGTGTGAACTTCTTCCTCCCATTTATATAAATTATTGTATTGAAAAACAGGTAAAATGGTTAACCTATAATACCCTAGCCTTCCTTCTTCCTGTGATCACACCTCCCTTCCTTCTTTCCTTTCTTCTTTCCTCTCTTCTTTCTTCCTCCCTTCTCCCTTTCTTTCCTTCCTTTTTTCCTCCCTCCCTCCTTCATTCCTTTCCTCAATTCCTCCCTTCTCTGGTTTGCTCCAAAAAAGATTTAAGGTATCTAAATTAAAACATGGATAAAAATGACATATTGTAAAAAGTGTACTTGGAATGCCCTTCTCACAAGGCTCTCTAGGCCAATATCCTCCTTAATGGCTAATATTAAATTCCTACTCTACACGAAACAAAGAAATGGTCGAAATTTCTTACTAGCATTCTTAGTTCAAGAAGATTGAAAAACAATTAACAGAAAAACTATAGAGCTATCAATTCCATATGTTTCACAAATTCTCTACCCGTAGTTCAAATACACCTGATAAAACTCATATCTTTGGAAAGGAAAGCAAAGAGGAGGTGGTCGCTATGGAGGACCTTCTGTTCTGGAGGCCAGAAGCTCTGTGCTACTGACAATTGAGCTACTAGGTCTTCACTCACTTTCAGTGGGTGCCTTTTAAATTAATGCCTTAACAATAGTTGACCTGCTCCCCAATATAAGAGATAATCTGCAAAACTCATATTTTCATGACCTGTGGATTTTTTGTTTCTTAAAAAAGATAGTCACATTTAAACGGTGCATTTCTGACTGCCCTTTCCTTGTCACCCTTCATACTTTTCCCCATAATACTTTTCCCTAGCACAACTTCTTGTGTTGTTTTGCCAGTGTGGCCGTGGTTAATACAGGTCACTTTATGTTTCACTTATAATAGAAAACTACTCAAAACCAAGCACACAAAACAAAGCTTTCTGTAAGAATCAAACAACACCCTTTCAGTTCAATTCAGTTCAGTTCAGTTGCTCAGTCGTGTCCGACTCTCCGCGAGCCCATGAATCACAGCACACCAGGCCTCCATGTCCATCACCAACTCCCGGAGTTCACTCAAACTCATGTCCACAGAGTCGGTGATGCCATCCAGCCATCTCATTCTCGGTCGTCCCCTTCTCCTCCCACCCCCAACCTTTCCCACAACACCCTTTAGGTGAGTTTAAAATAACTTTAATCAGCTGACAAATACTCTGTGTCTTTAAGGATGTATCAGAGTCCTCTGTGGGAAGAACTTTTTAAGGTAGGGACTGAATCTGATGTCCCTTTCATGGTTTCCATTGGTATACCCCTGAAAACTGCTGACAGAGAGCCCCAAGGCTTTCTCAAGAGCAAGAAGCATTTACTTTGTGCCCTTGAATGACAGCAGAAAATAGACTTCTACTGCCAAAGGGCATCCTCATCTCTTCTTCCAAAACAGCAGCTATGCCATTTTACTTGCCATCTCTCTTCTGAACCAACAACTCCCTTAGGTACCTTCATAACCATATTGTAATATAATGATGAGTTATTCATTCTGCATCTCATATGTATAAATTAGAAAGGCCAGAGTTTTCAAATGAGGCACTTTAAATTTTAAAAAATATGCAAAGCAAAATATAGTGATATAGATGCATCCAAACAGAATTGCCAGTGCTTCTCTAAGGCAAAATTGGAAATATAGACACAGTTCATCTCCATCTTCCTTCTTTCTCCCATTTCATGCCTCTTTTTTTGCCACTGGGATCATAGGTCCTCATGCTTTCTCTTGTCTGCCAGAGTATCTCCTTTAAATTACATATCCTGTTTTGGCTTGCAGCATTTGAACTCATCCTCATACCTTGTTTGCCCTTCTCTTGTCAAAATTTACCTGTTTTATGTTCTATGTCTTACTTTAAATTTGACATATTAATTTATTTGAGTTTATGGACTAAAGACTATTAATGATTTAATATTTTAACCCTTTGGAGTTATGTTAATAGGCACTCTATGGAAGATCAATTCTTTTAAGTCAAAGGGCGAACTGGTGCAATTCAAACCCTTTCACTAGGTTGGTGGGAGCAATGTTTTGGAAAGGGAGGCCACGGTCTTTCTTTAATGGAGAGCTTGCCCACTTTGTTTAGGTATTAAGCTGGCCTGTACTTATGGCCATTATTTTGGTAAACAACATGTTTATACATGTTTAAGGTCTGAAAGTGCACACTATGGGCCTTTTCTGTTGAAGAGAAATACATGGTTTTTTAAAAAGAAACTTCTCTACATTATGTCCTACTTTTCGTGAATTGTTTTTTCCAATGGAAATAAAGTAAAAGTCTGTTTCAGCTGCCTTCAGTTTCACAGCCAAACTATGCATTTTTGTTATTATACTCAATCAACTCTAATCATTACTTTGAAAACCTGAAATTTGTTAGTCCAGGTACAAAGCTCATCCTGCTGGCTCCATGAGTAGCAATGTGCAAAGTTTAATGTGTCCTACAATGTACAATGTTTAATGCTATGTTAGTTGTTATGTGCAACTAATTTTTTTTCCCTTTTTGGCAGGAACTGGCTGACTGCTATTGCATCAAGGGAATGTGGTGGCAGCTTCAAGCTTTAAATATTTTAACATAATACAAGACTGACTCTTTTCTTATGACTCCAAGGCTGTCTGTTCCTTAAAAATGAATTTACTCAGGGCTGTAGTTTTTGGGGTTCAGCTGAACAGGGATTAAGTCAATTATTAATGTTTTTATATATCACTGGCAAAATGCATATATTAAATACATGAACATTTTACAGTTGAATCAGAAGACAATTGTCAAAAGAGGTAAAGCACTGCTGAATAGATACATCATTTGTCTTCATAATACAGCTAATACTTCTGCCTTGACTTGGCACTGAACAAGACAGAATCTGCTGCACATTTTAAAACTGTAATATTTTCTACCTTCTGTATCTTAGTACCTTTTCAAATTCCTATACTGAATAAATGTCTATAAAATAGTACAAAAAGCATTTGATGGGTAAGCCTTAAAATTACATGATGAACACAAAGCATTTTCCACCAAAGAGACCTTGAATAAATGTTAGTTATTGATATTTTTATTACTGTTATTATTCTGAGTAGAATCTCAGCTTCATTAGTACCATATGATTAATAAGCAACCCAACTTCTCATAACTAGCTCTTTGTGTACTTGGTAGCTACAGATTAAGGATAGATTCCATCTATGTTGGCATTTTCCCAAACATTTAAAAAGCATCCTTTGACCACAGATGTTATCCATATGTCCACGGTATGGGAAGACAACCTGGGCATTTAATAAATACAATTTTTAAATTAATTTTTAAATAAATTAATGAATTTTTAAACGAATGAATCAGTGATTAAATAAATGAGTAAGACATGTATTCCATGTACCAGGTTACTTAATGTAACATTCTTTTAGAAGTGTCAGAATACCTTAAAGATCTTATAATCTAGTTCTTAATTTTGTAGATGAGGAAATACACGTAAAATAATTTGCTGATCACAATTTTAGCTGATGATGGTTCAAAACTCTTAATGATTTCCCTTGTTTCCATGACAAATCAGATGGGCTTTCTCCAATATACCTTAGGCCCTGAGAGCTGCATGTTGTTGTTTAGTTGCTAAAAAGTGAAAGTAAAAGTTGCTCAGTTATGTCTGATTCTTTGTGACCCCGTGGATTATACAGTCCATGGAATTCTCCAGGCTACAATACTGGAGTGGGTAGCCTTTCCCTTCTCCGGGGGATCTTCTCAACCCAGGGATCGAACTCAGGTCTCCCACATTGCAGGCGGATTCTTTACCAGCTGAGCGACCAGGGAAGCTCAAGAATACTGGAGTGGGTAGCCTATCCCTTCTCCAGCAGGTCTTCCCAACCCAGGAATTGAACCAGGGTCTCCTGCATTGCAGGTGGATTCTTTACCAACTGAGCTATCAGGGAACCCTTAGTTGATGAGTCATGTCCAACTCTTTGTGACCCCATGGACTCCTCTGCCCATGGGATTTCCCAGGCAAGAATACTAGAGTGGGTTGCCATTTCCTTCTCCAGGGGAACTTCCTGACCCAGGGACTGAACCTGCATCTCCTGCATTGGCAGGCAGATTCCTTACTGCTGAGCCACCAGGGAACCCCTATTGCTGCATAGGGCATTACAAAGAGCGTGGACTTCAGAGGCAGATAAACCTGGGTTTGGAGCTCAGTTTTTTCTGGTTGTGTGTTCCTTGGCAAGTCATTTAACCCAAACCTTAATTTCTCATCAATAACATACAGCTGTCTAACAGGGCTGTTGTAAATGATGTGACTTGTGTAATGTACCCAGCAAAGAGTAAACATGAATTGGTAATCCCTCCTCTGCCTTTGATGTAGCATATTGTGTAAAAAAAAAAAAATGTGAACAGGGGTATTAGTTCACTGAGCCTACATAATTTACTTTTAATTTAAAAGAAGCACCAGTGCTAATCTTACCATATTATTGGCTATCTGAAGGTAAAATTTTATTTCCCCATGATAGGAAATTTAATTTCACTGTTTCCCCATCTGTACAGTCAGGCCATTCAAGATGGCTGTTCTCTTGATGTATGTACATCCCCTGCTCAACTAGTCCCTGCTTCACTCTGATATCCAATCCTCTCAATTATAGGGCTTAATCAGTAACTGCCTGCATGCTTGACCCCTATCCCAGCTGCTGGTTTCCCTGATAATTAATGAGTGAACTTGACATCATTTCTCCCTATAAATGGTAGCCTCTTCCCCTCCCCCCAACCCCGGACTTCCCTGGTGGCTCAGACGGTAAAGCGTCTGCCTATAATGTAGGAGATCCAGGTTCAATCCCTGGGTCAGGAAGATCTCCTGGAGAAGGAAATGGCAACCCACTTCAGTATTCTTGCCTGGAAAATCCCATGGACAGAGGAATCTGGTAGGCTACAGTCCATGGGGTCGAAAAGAGTTGGATACGACTGAGCAACTTCACTTTCTTTCTTTCTTTTCCTGTCAATAGCAAAGCGTGGTGCCATGTCTTGCCAGCTACGTTCCACAGTGGGATGTTGCTTCAGGACCTTTTGTTTTTGACTTTTAAGGTTTCCTATCCCATAAACCACTGATGTCTTTGTCACTGTCTATGAGGTCTTTCTTCTGTCTTGAGGCTGGGCCTGCAAAGCTTGCAGGCCTTCCAGGTACAGTCCAACACCATCTAAGAAAACATAAATAATAGATGATGAATTGGTTATAGATTGTTATGGATAATTTGAGTTGTCTTACCTACTTGAATTCTTTCCTAATAAAATACATGAGAGGTGGTAAAGTTATCTCTTATTAGAGTTAAACACTTTGAAACTTTCTGAGATTTTTTTGGTACTCCAATCATACCTAAGTCACACCATTGGCCTTAAACCCACTTATTCATTTGGCCCATTCTCTGGTTTGCTAAGATTCTGTAGAAAATTTTGTCATTGGGTACTGAGAGTGCTTAAAGCAAACAGCACTATCCTCTGTGCCCTAGAATGACTGACAATCTCCTAGAAATGATGTTATATCTGGAGCAGACATTCATAGATACGAACCAGGGAAATTAAAAACAAGATAAAACACCCAGGTCATCAATCATCTTCGCAGTATATTTTTTTTCCTGAAGAATTGGATTAAATCATTTCTCTGTGTTAGAAATAAAATGGAGTAGCAGCATGACTTTTGCTCATTTTATTTTCTTCATCTGAAAACAAAAATCAAGATAGACTGACTAAAACAAGGATTAGTGCATGATTAATATGTACTAGGGACTTGTGTATTATTATCACAATAGCCCTGTGAACTCGGAAACAGTCTTAGAGAGTTAAATAATTCAATGAAGATCATATAGGTAGTGACTCTAGTACTCAAACCCATGTCTGCTTTTAACCTTACTTAATATTGCCTGAATATTAATCAGCCTATTTATGAGGTTTTAAAACCACAGTGAGAAAAGTAAAGTATAGCCAAAATATGGATATATTTGCCATGTGGGGTTTTACCCATTGGAAGCAGGCTGATCCCTGAAAATCAATTTACCAAATGCCATTTGAACTAAAGCTAATTTGTCAAATGACCATTTCCTCAAATGGCCAATTTGTCAAATTTACCAAATATGTAAGTTTATAAAAAATACAATTTGTATTCAAAAACTAAGAATATACATTAGAGTGTACTTATGTATCTATATATCCTTTATTAATATATTTACATTTGAGAATTTAAAAATTACTCCATATTATTCACAATTTCTTCATTACAAATATGTTGATAAAAAGGATAGATTCATAGAAGACTATGCTATTCTCTAACCCTTAGCTTCTGACCAACTGAACATTCCTTAAAATGCTACTAAGCATAAAATTACTGAATATATTAACTGATAAATTCCAGACTATTCCTTAAAACTTTCTTTCACAACTTGATAAATTTGGAAAATTTGGTGAAGTGGTCATGCCACTGGTTATGTGAACCTTAATGTGCATTATTTGGGAATCTGTTAAAAAACAGATTCTGAGTTTGTAGGTTTGGCTGGGGCCTGAGAGTCTGCATTTCTAACAAACACCCAAGTGATGCCTGCATTGCTTGCTTTAGACCACATTATGAGTATCATAGATTTATAGGGAATTAGCTTTCAGTGAGTCGATACAGGGTGAACTGAAATAGAATTGCATACATCACACCTATTTCACGGTCTCAACTGCACTGACCTTTGTTTAAGACTTCCTGTATAAAGAATATTTTGTTTAGCTATTAACGTGACTTATCTTTAAACTGATATAGATTTGGGTAATGAAAAAAATATGCAGATGACACCACCCTTATGGCAGAAAGCAAAGAACTGAAGAGCTTCTTGATGAAAGTGAAAGAGGAGAGTGAAAATTTTGGCTTAAAATTCAACATTCAGAAAACTAAGATCATGGCATCCGGTCCCATCATTTCATGACAAATAGATGGGGAAACAATGGGAATAGTGACAGACTTTATTTTGGGGGGCTCCAAATTTACTGCAAATGGTGACCCTTGCTCCTTGGAAGAAAAGTTATGACAAACCAAGACAGCATATTAAAAAGCATAGACATTATTTTGCCAACAAAGGTCCATCTAGCTAAAGTTTTTTTTTTTTCCAGTAGTTATGATGGATGTGAGAGTCGGACTATCAAAAAGCTGAGCGCTGAAGAATTGATGCTTTTGAACTGTGGTGTTGAAGAAGACTCTTGAGAGTCCCTTGGACTGCAAGGAGATCCAACCAGTCAATCCTAAAGGAAATCAGTCCTGAATATTCATTGGAAGGACTGATGGTGAAGCTGAAACTCCAGTACTTTGGCCACATGATGTGACAAACTGACTCCTTGGGAAAGACCCTGATGCTGGGGAAGATTGAAGGCAGGAGGAGAAGGGGACGACAGAGGATGAGATGGTTGGATGGCATCACCGACTCAATGGATATGAGTTTGAGCAAGCTCTGGGAGTTGGTAATGGACAGGGAAGCCTGGCATGCTGCGGTCCATGTGGTGACAAAGAGTCGGACACGACTGAGCGACTGAACTGAACTGAATGAGAGAAAAGCAAAAAATTGCTTTATTATTGTGTCAGTAATCTAAACAATTTGAGGAAAGCCATGATACCATCTGCTATCCTGTTTAATTTCTCCTAAACTCTCAACATGAAATATGTCCATAAAATTTTTAGCAGTTAGAAGCATGCATACTTAGAGTTATTGCATAATAATAGTTTTAGCAACTCACTGACAATTTGAAGTAGCTATTTTTATTGCATTTAATTAAATATGTCCGTGTCAGTTATTTTGAATACTAAGATAGATATATGTTATACATCATAGTTCTCTGATCTGAATTATCTTGGTAAAATGGTAAAATTGTCTTGGAAAAGCTATCAAAAAATACTGTTAGTCGAAAGAAAATGTGTATTATCACCTACAGCTGTGAAGAATATTTTTTTATGCTGACAATTGCATTTTGCTTTGAGAAAACTATCATATAATTATTTTAAATTTCTGGCAAAATATGATTGGCAGTAGAGCTGAGTTGTAGGTTTTGTTTAGAACAGTAGGTCTCAACCTTGGCTTTATGATAGAATCACCTGGTGAGCTTTCAAAAAAATCTCAATAATCAGGTCACTCCCCATATTAGCTAAATTTGAATCACTGTATAGAATTTTTAAACTCCCCAGGTGATCCCATTGTACATTCAGGGTAGTGATGCTTTTCTCATTCTCTGTTTTACATAATTGTTTCTTTTTCTTTCTGAGCATGCCATTATCACTCTTCCAATTCTTCCTGTTCGTTTGGTTATTTACATGTATGACCATCTGTTAAAATGGCATAATTCTTGCTTATAAATTGGACTAAGGCAAAAATTCCAGACAAAGACATACAAATACGTGGGTAGTCTTTATAAACCCATTGTTTATTATATGACAGAACTGAGATCCTTTAGGAAATATTATTTGAACCTTATGTCTTTAGCCTGAATTCATATATAATCACAGAACAGCAAGTAAGCAGAAAAACAAAGCAATTGCAATTTGAAAGACAACGAAAGCAGTTCAACTCATTAACTGTATCTTTATGGCATGTAGTTCCATGTTCAAAGTGCTGGGCTTGGACACTTATAGATACTATTTAGTCCTATATATTTTTGAAAGGTTCTACTTAGGTTCTGAAAATGTCATACCATGGTACTAAGAACTGAAAAAAATGTGTGAGAAACTGATGTGTTGGTGTGTGGGCTTTTAATGACATTGCTATGTGTACATATATTGTTGTCTTCTTTCTGCTTCTGGTTAAGAAATGGAGCTGACTGATGAAACTGGAGGGTAACTCCTGAAAACCCAAGTGGAAATTATTAATGTTTCATTCCCTTCTCTCCCAGTGCTTACCGTGACCTAACACACAGTAATAAATTTAGCTAATGTAGAAGAACATAATTTGAGTAAAGACCTATGTAGGTGAATCAGGTAGAGTGCTTTATTTCCAAATCTATTGTCTTATTTCAGAGAATCAGAAAACTTTAACATTTAGTAAGATAGAAATAGGATCACTTCAGAGACAGAGAAAATAAATCAGATATAATGTTCAATAACAGATTTATGCTCAATTGCTCAGTCATGTCTGACTCTTTGTGACCCCATGGATGGTAGCCCCTCAGACTCCTCTGTCCATCGGATTTTCCAGGCAAGAATACTGGAGTGGGTTGCCATTTCCTACTCCAAACAGATTAATAGAAGGAAAAAAATAAGAAACCAGAAAGTCTGACTCTGTTAAACACTCATACTTTTATAGAATGAGTTCTCTGTTGGTCTGTGTGCATGCAGGTGCATTTTCAGTTGTGTCCAACTCTTTGCAATGCTCTGGACTGTAGCCTGCCAGGCTTCTCTCTCCATGGGATTCTCCAGGCAAGAATACTGGAGTGAGTTGCCATTTCCTTCTCCAGGGGATCTTCCTGATCCAGGGATCGAACCCATATCTCTTACATCTTTTGCATTGACAGGCGGTTTCTTTACCACTAGCACCACCTGGGAAGCCTCTCTCTATTGGTTTAGTTCTTGTTTTTCTGAAAGATCTTCATAACGCATGATTAAGGCTAAGAAGTGAGTAAGATAATAATGGAATAGAGAAGGGAGAGCATGGAGAAAAGGAATGGGGTCAAAACAGCATTTGTAAAAAATATTTTTAAGAGAAAAAATTATTGATATTTAATTTGTGGATAAACTAGACATTTATCAGGGTTGCTTCACTGAATTTGATTTCACTAATTCACAATTATGAATTATTTATCAAAAATTAAGGAGATAGGAGGAAAAGAAACAGCAGGATGACATAGAGGGGGTTATCAAACCTATCAAGTTCAGTGTTCCCTTTTTATAACATAATTTTGTAGGTCCTCTTTATTACCATCTCTAATATTCTTGAAGAGACCTCTAGTCTTTCCCATTCTATTGTTTTCCTCTATTTCTTTTCATTGATTACTGAGAAAGACTTTCTTATCTCTCTTTGCTATTCTTTGGAACTCTGCATTCAAATGGGTACATCTTTCCTTTTCTCCTTTGTCTTTTGCTTCTCTTCTTTTCTCAGCTATTTGTAAGAACTCCTCAGACAACCATTTTGCCTTTTTACATTTCTTTTTCTTGGGAATGGTCTTGATCTTGCCTCCTATACAATGTCACAAACCTCCGTCCATAGTTCCTCAGGCAATCTGTCTATCAGATCTAATCCCTTGAATCTATTTGTCACTTCTACTGTATCCTAAGGGATTTAATTTAGGTCATGCCTCCATGGTCTAGTGGTTTTCCCTACTTTCTTCAATTTAAGTCTGAATTTGGCAATAAGGGTTCATGATCTGAGCCACATTAAGCTCCCAGTCTTATTTTTACTGACTGTATAGAGCTTCTCCATCTTTGGTTTCAAAGAATATAACCAATCTGATTTTGATATTGACCATCTGGTGATGTCCATGTGTAGAGTCTTATCTCGTGTTGTTGAAAGAGGGTGTTCTCTTGGCAAAACTCATTAGCCTTTGCCCTGCTTCATTCTGTACTCCAAGGCCAAATTTGCCTGTTACTCCAGGTATTTCTTGACTTCCTACTTTTGCATTCCAGTCCCCTCTAAGAGTTACCAAGGGAACATTTCATGCAAGGATGGGCACAAGAAGCAGACAATATTAAAAAGAGGTGGCAACAATATACAGAAGAATTGTACAGAAAAGATGTTCATGACCCAGATAATCATGATCACTCACCTAGAGCCAGACATCTTGGAATGCAAAGTTAAGTGGGCCTTAGGAAGAAACACTACGAACAAAGCTAGTGGAGATAATAGAATTCCAGTTGAGCTATTTCAAATCCTAAAAGATGATGCTGTTAAAGTGCTACACTCAATATGCCAGCAAATTAGGAAAACTCATTCATGGCCACAGAACTGGAAAAGTCAGTTTTCATTCCAATCCCAAAGAAAGACAATGCCAAAGAATGTTCAAACTACCACACAATTGCACTCATCTCACAGCCTAACAAACAAATGCCAAAATTCTCCAAGTCAGGCTTCAACAGTACATGAACCATGAACTTCCAGATGTTCAAGCTGGATTTACAAAAAGAAGAAGAACCAGAGATCAAATTACCATCATCCCTTGGATCATCAAAAAAGCAAGAGAGTTCCAGAAAAACGTCTATTTCTGCTTTATTGAATATGCCAAAGCCTTTGACTGTGTGGATCACAATAAACTGTGGAAAATTCTTCAAGAGATGGGAATACCAGACCACCTGACCTGCCTCCTGAGAAATCTGTATGCAGGTCAGGAAGCACCAGTTAGAACCAGACATGGAACAACAGACTGGTTCCAAATAGGGAAAGGAGTACATCCAGGCTGTATATTGTCACCCTGTTTATTTAACTTATATTCAGAGTACATCATGAGAAATGCTGGGCTGGATGAAGCACAAGCTGGAATCAAGATTGCTGGGAGAAATATCAATAATCTCAGATATTCAGATGATAACACCCTTATGGCAAAAAGCGAGGAAGAACTAATGAGCCTCTTGATGAAAGTGAAAATGGAGAGTGAAAAAGTTGATTTAAAACTCAACGTTCAGAAAACTAAGATCATGGCATCTGGTCCCATCACTTCATGGCAAATAAATGGGTAAACAATGGAAACAGTGAGAGACCTTTTTTGGGGGGTCTCCAAAATCACTGCAGATGATAACTGCTTCCTTGAAATTAAAAGATGCTTGATCCTTGGAAGAAAAGTTATGACACACCTAGACAGCATATTAAAAAGCAGAGACATTACTCTACCAACAAAGGTCCATCTTGTCAAAGCTATCATTTTTCCAGTAGTCATATATGAATGTGAGAGTTGGACTGTAAATAAGCTGAATGCCAAAGAATTGATGCTTTTGAGCTGTGGTGTTGGAGAAGACTCTTGAGAGTTCCTTGGACTGCAAGGAGATCAAACCAGTCCATCCTAAAGGAAATCAGTCCTGAATATTGCTGAAGCTGAATCTCCAATAATTTGGCCACCCAATGCGAAGAACTGGCTCATTTGAAAAGACCCTGATGCTGGGAAAGATTGAAGGCAGGAGGAGAAGGGGATGACAGAGGGTGAAGTTGTTGGACAGCATTACCGACTCACTGGATATGAGTTTGAGTAAACTCCGGAACTTGGTGATGGACAAGGAGGCCTGGCATGCTGCAGTCCATGGGGTTGTGAAGAGTCAGACACGACAGAGCGACTGAACTGAACTGTCCTTTATTACCATGAGATGAAATTCATATATAATATAACCCCCTTTTGCAGATGACTTTTTATAAGAATTAGAAGTTTATTAGTTATTTCAACAGTAACTCAGACAAAAGACTATAACTATCACAACTGTCATAATCAGTTATTACGGAGAAAGAATATGATTCTTTTCATTTTCGTTTTTAGTGAAGTAGAGTTGATCTACAGTATATTGGTTTCTGGTATACAACATAGTGATTTAGTATTTTTATAGATTCTACTCCATTTAAAGTTATTTTAAAATATCGACTATATTCCTGTTGCTGTACAATATATCCTTGGACAATTTCCAAGCCTGTGTAACCCCTCTCTTCTTCTGTATCCCCTCCTGAGGGCACAGGTCCCTACCTGATTGCTTCTCTTCCCTTCCTACCTCATTCTGTGTGGATATTTCCCACAGCCTTGGTTCTATAAGAGTCTTTCTGCAAGTCTTCAGTTTGTTTTCAGAGAGAATTTCTCCTTATGTAAGTTTTTTTTTTTTTTTGATGTGTTTATAGAGGGAGGTGAACCCTGTGTTCTCCTACTTTGTTATCTTAATCTTGTCCTCACACAAATAAGCTTTTATAAAGCAGTAGACATACCAATTGTAATATAAAGAGAAATGAAAGTAATTTATAACAAATGTGTTTCAATATGTGTTTTATAACATGTAATCTGTTTCAACTGTATTTTATTACATATAATACATCACACGAAAATATAGTTTATAATATGTTTCAGTATGTGTTTAGGCATCTCTTATTCCATGTATTATTATAATCAGTGTGAATACAACAGCTACAGCTGCAGACCAATCCAGGTATGTTGAACTGGTAACTCAAATACATACACAGCATTGCCTCAGGGATATGATTTTCCTGAAGAATAAATGAATAAAACCTGGTAAAGTTCCAAGGAAAACTCATGAAACAAAATATATTCTTCCTTTGATTTATATGGTGGCTGCATTTCTAGAAAATTCAGCAAAGTCAGTTCAGTTCAATCGCTCACTCGTGTCCGACTCTTTGCGATCCCTTGAATCACAGCACGCCAGGCCTCCCTGTCCATCACCAACTCCTGGAATTCACTCAAACTCATGTCCATCATGTTGGTGATGCCCTCCAGTCATCTCATTCTCTGTCGTCCCCTTCTCCTCCTGCCCCCAATACCTCCCAGCATCAGGATCTTTTCCAATGAGTCAACTCTTTGCATGAGGTGGCCAAAGTATTGGAGTTTCAGCTTTAGCATCAGTCCTTCCAATGAACACCCAGGACTGATCTCCTTTAGAATGGACTGCTTGGATCTCCTTGCAGTCCAAGGGACTCTCAAGAGTCTTCTCCAACACCACAGTTCAAAAGCATCAGTTCTTCAGCGCTCAGCTTTCTTCACAGTCCAGCTCTCACATCCATACATGACCACGGGAAAAACCATAGCCTTGACTAGATGGACCTTGGTTGGCAAAGTAATATCTCTGCTTTTAAATATGCTGTCTAATTAACATTTTGCAAAAAAGCACTTTATGTGACAGGAGTTAGGTTCTAAGTGTAGATACTTATAAATGGGATTTTCATCTCTGTGACCATCTGGTAGGACATGAGAAACTCGTGTAGAGTGTAGTCCAGTCATTTGTTGTATGTCTGTGTCCTGCTCATTGTAAGATATCTATCGTCCCAGGCCCACCAAATGCCAGTGGGAAAATTAAAAATTCCCCGTCAAGCTTCCAAGATGCTCATTATTGGCAGTTCTTAACCTGATGATTATTGGGGGTCAGCCATATACTTCAGCCAAAGGTTTGTTTTACCTGACACAAGAATTCTCTGCCCTTGGGCAAGTCACATCTCTTCAAATCTCAGTTAAGAGAATAGGGCAAGGGGTACAAAAAGAAACTAGGGGTGCAGAAAGGCTATTTTCATTTTAAAGTGGAGAATTTCTCCAACCATATAGCAGTTTCAAGCTCTTAGCTGCAGGTGATTTGGGGGGATCTTGTTAAATAATCTTCTGGGGCTCAGACCTCACTCTTCTTAAGGTAAAAGTTACCCTTGATATATTGTTCAATAGTTCAGAACTTTCTTTGCTGTTTTTGTTGACTCTGCTTTATTAGACCACTCAGTCTTTTGAGAGTATCAGGACTAGGAAAACACTCATACTACTTGATTCCCAAACTCTGCCCCAAACCTTAAGGATTGTTACTGGATCTCCAAATCAGAGCCTGTTTCCCACCTTATTCCTTGTAAGCACTGTTGATGTCAGCACAGGCCCTCTGAGTCTAGTCAAGTAGAAATAATGTAGACATCATTGGAGCTGAGAACACATTTCCAAAACCCAGATTCCCACTCTCCAATAGAAAGGTGAAAAAATAAAATGCCTTCAACTTATCGGAGTAGTGCTAGCTGCATGTTCTTATTTCTCTTTGTAGTAGTAAGCAGAATTGATAGATGGTATTATTTGGGCTCCAAAATCACTGCAGATGCTGATTGCAGCCATGAAATTAAAAGATGCTTACTCCTTGGAAGGAAAGTTATGACCATCCTTGATAATATATTAAAAAGCAGAGACATTACTTTGCCAACAAAGGTCTGTCTAGTCAAGGCTATGGTTTTTCCCGTGGTCATGTATGGATGTGAGAGTTGGACTGTGAAGAAAGCTGATCACCGAAGAATTGATGCTTTTGAACTGTGGTGTTGGAGAAGACTCTTGAGAGTCCCTTGTACCACCAGGAGATCCAACCACTCCATTCTAAGGGAGATCGATCCTGGGTGTTCATTGGAAGGACTAATGCTAAAGCTGAAAGTGCAATACTTTGGCCACCTCATGCGACAAGTTGACTCACTGGAAAAGACTCTGATGCTGGGAAAGGTTGGGGGTGGGAGGAGAAGGGGACAACCGAGAATGAGATGGCTGGATGGCATCACCGACTCTGTGGACATGAGTTTGAGTGAACTCCGGGAGTTGGTGATGGATAGGGAGGCCTGGCGTGCTGTGATTCATGGGGTCACGGAGAGTCGGACACGACTGAGCGACTGAACTGATCTGAATTATTTGTTTACATCTTTCCCTCCCCACCCTTGCCATGGATTCACCATGTATAGATTGTATTGGGTTGGTCAAAAAGTTTATTCAGGTTTCCTGTTAGATGTTACAGAAAAATCCAGACAAACTTTTTCGCCAATCCAATGCTACCTCAATCCACTACTGTTTGACTTAGTCATATCATTTGCTTTAGTCAATTTAATGTGGGTAGAATTAAGAGTATGACAGTTTTCAGTTACAGGCCTCAGAGAAACATGGAAAGTTTCTGTTAGCTGCATTGCAAACCTATCCATTGCCAGGAAAAGTATTTTTGAAAAGCTGCTGGTTCTAGAATGAAGAGATGTGCAAAACTGACATGCAGTCATTCTTAGGCAGGAGCCAGGCCATGTAAACTCAGTCAAGTCCATTTGACCAACAGTTGACCTTGCTGTGGAACTGCACTATAGAAATACATATTTGTGGTTGTAAGCCACTGAGAACTGGAGAGGGGACAGGCAGGGAGAAGTCTTTGTTAATCAGCATTAATATAAAAAGCCTGAGTAACACAGCAGTCTAGTTTCAAAGTATTGTTGTTGTTCAGTTGCTAAGTGGTGTTGAACTCACTGTGACCCCACGAACTGCAGCATGCCAGACTTCCCTGTCCTTCACTGTCTCCCAGAGTTGGCTCAGATTCATGTTCATTGAGGTGGTGATGCTGTCTAACCATCTCATCCTCTGCCTCCCCCTTCTCTTTTTGCCTTCAGTCTTTTCCAGCATCAGGGTCTTTTCCAATGAGTCGGCTATTCGCATCAGGTGGCCAAACTATTAGAGCTTCACCTTTAGCAACAGTCTTTCCAATGAATATTCAGTCCTTTAGGATTGACTTGTTTGATCTCCTTGCTGTCCATGGGAATCTCAAGTGTCTTCTCCAGTACCACAATTTGAAAGTTCTTTGGTGCTCAGCCTTCTTTATGGTCTAACGCTCACATCCATATATGACTACTGGAAAAACCATATTTTTGACTATATGGATCTTTGTTGGTAAATTGATATATCTACTTTTTAATAAGCTGCCTAGGTTTATCATACCTTTCCTTCCAAGGAGGAAGCATCTATTAATTTCATGGCTGCAGTCACCATCCGCAGTGATTTTGGAACCCAAGAAAATAAAATCTGTCACTGTTTCCACTTCTGTTGGCCATGAAGTGATGGGATTGGATTCCATGATCTTCATTTTTTTAATTTATTTTTTTATTGAAGGATAATTGCTTTATAGAATTTTGTTGTTTTCTGTCAAACCTCAGCATGAATCAGCCATAGGTATACATATATCACCTTCCCTTTTGAACCTCCCTCCCATTTCCCTCCCCATCCCAGAGCCTCTGTTTGAGTTTCCTGAGCCATACAGAAATTCCCTTTGACTATCTATTTTACATATGGTAATGTAAGTTTCCATGTTACTCTTTCCATACATCTCAGCCTTTCCTCCCCTCTCCCCATGTCCATAAGTCTGTTCTCTATATCTGTTTCTCCATTGCTGCCCTGTAAATAAGTTCTTCAGCACCATTCTTCTAGATTCCATATAAATTTTAGAATACAATATTTATCTTTCTGACTCACTTCACTCTATATAATAGGTTCTAGGTTCATCCACCTTATCAGAACTGACTTAAATGCATTCCTTTTTATGGCTGAGTGATATTCCATTGTGTATATGTACCACAAATTCTTTATCCGTTCATCTGTCAATGGCCATCTAGGTTGCTAGTTGTTCTAGCTATTGTAAATAGTGCTGCATGAACAATGGGCCATGATCTTAACTTTTGAATGTTGAGTTTTAAGCCAACTTTATTATTCTCTTCTTTCATCCTCATCAAGAGGCTCTTTAGTTCCTCTTCACTTTCTGCCTCTAGAGTGGTATCATTTGCATATCTAAGGTTGTTGATATTTCTCCTGGAAATCTTGATTCCAGCTTGTGATTCATCCAGTGCAGCATTTCACATAATGTACTCTGCATATAAGTGAAATAAACAGGGTGACAATATACATCCTTGTCCTACTCATTTCTGCAAGAACCCCATCAACAGTATGAAAAGGCAAAAAAAGTTTCATAGTAGGCACCTCACAACATCATGAAGGAAGACACCATACATTAAGTTGTGGTCAACAGCCAGGTTTGAACTTGAAAAAGCAGCTCTGATATGAAGATTCAATAAGATATTTAAGGTTTTTGGCAGGGAGTGAGGATCAGATAGTAAGAAGAGATGAGTACTACAGATAGTTTTCCTACCCAAGATTTTCTTGAGGGACTGGGTGACATAATAAAGCAATAGTCAAATTAAAAAAGAAAAATTTGCACTGTATCAGGGTAGCTCTATTTTGAGAAATGGTAATATTTGAGCCCCACAAGCCTATTGGGCAAGATCCCTCCAAAATATTAGAAATCTTAAAGTTGCTATGTGATTGATGTCCTCTTCAGTCTCTTCATACTTTAAAATTATTTCACTCAAAGGAATGAATGAAAAAGAGAAACTTCAAAGGAAGTGGTTTAGAATAGCAGTAAATGACAAACTCCATGTGTCTGAAAAAATTTGAGAAGAAAAATCTGAAGCAGATAGAAGCAGTTTGGTGTGAATTGTAATGGAGCCGATATTGGAGAGCTGCTTCAAAGTTAATTAGCACTTAGAGACTTGATAACGAAACCTGAACAGTTATGCTGGAATGAAGGGCATCATTTACAAAACTGAAACGAATACTTGGATTGCCAATTGAAGTTACTGTGGAGAACTTTATTAAATTAAGCCCGATGAAGGAATGGGATAAAACATCATCAACTATATTTGCATCCACATTTTAAATTTCATAGAATATTTTCAAGCTGGAAGGGATCTTGAGGCTTCGTCTAATGCTTTTATATTTACCGGGAAATTGAGATGCAAAAAAATTGAGTAGTTTTGCCTAAATGCACACAGATAGTAGCAAATTTGGCACTAGAGTCCAGGACCCTGAGTCTACTGCCTCTTTCCATCTTTTGTTCTTTGTCTTTTTTATTCTAAACTTTAATCATAGAATCAAATTATACTAGGAAATAAGGAGAAATAAGAAGAAAAAAATTCTCTGAAAACTGCTACCTAGTCCGTCTCTTGAAAGTTTGATATTATGCTGAGAGAGTATATATGTGTAATTGGTTTAGATCCTTAGCTTCTTTACTTTCTACTCTGACAAGGTATTTGAAAGTATTTTCCTTTCTGCTACTATTACTTGCAAATTCTAGAACTTCAAAGCCTTATGTAAATTCACTTCATAGAGGAGGAGCTCGCAAGACAGGTGGCAACATAAGAGGTTTTTAAAGTCCTAAAGACATATCCCAACAAAACTATAGGTCTCTGTTTAAGGGAAGATAAAGAACGCCTAGATTATGTCCTGATGGCTCTCAATAAGTTCTTTGTAACCTGTTTTTACGTTGGAAACTTTTGAGATAATTGTAGATCACATGCAGTTCTAAGACTAGCACAGAGATCCTAATTTCCCCAAGTGGTGTGCAACTATCTGTAATTTCTTTTTCAGTAGCTTTTAAATTATAGATTCAATTTCCTGAATAGGACAATTCACATGATCTATTTCATTTTGGTTGAGTGTGGTAGAAATTGGTCACTTTCTTTTAAGTTGCTCATATTTATGAGCATCGGTTCAGTTCAGTTCAGTTGCTCAGTTGTATCTTTCCAACCCCATGGACTGCAGCACACCAGGCTTCCCTGTCTATTACCAATCCTGGAGCTTGCTCAAACTCATGTCCATCGAGTAGGTGATGCCATCCAATCATCTCATCCTCTGTCATCCCCTTCTCCTACCACCTTCACTCTTTCCCAGCATCAGGTTCTTTTCCAATGAGTCAATTCTTTGCATCAGATGGCCAAAGTATTGGAGTTTCAGCTTAGCATCAGTCCTTTCAATGAATATTCAGGACTGATTTCCTTTAGGAGGGACTGGTTGGATCTCTTTGCTGTCCAAGAGACTCTCAAGAGTCTTCTCCAACACCACAGTTCAAAAGCATCAATTCAATGGAGCTGAGCTTTCTTTATAATCCAACTCTCACATCCATACATGACTACTGGAAAAACCATAGCTTTGACTAGATGGACCTTTGTTGGCATAGTAATGTCTCTGCTTTTTAATATGCTGTCTAGGTTGGTCATAGTTTTTCTTCCAAGGAGCAAGCATCGTTTAATTTCATGGTTGCAGTCACCATCTGCACTGATTTTGGAGACCTCCAAAGTAAGGTCACTCACTGTTTCCATTGTTTCCCCATCTATTAGTCATGAAGTGATGAGATAAGATGCGATGATCTTAGTTTTCTGAATGTTGAGTTTTAAGCCAGCTTTTTCACTCTCCTCCTTCACTTTCATCAAGAGGCTCTTTAGTTCTTCGCTTTCTGCCATAAGGGTAGTGTCTTCTGCATATCTGAGGTTATTGATATTTCTCCTGGCAATCTTGATTCCAGCTTGTGCTTCATTCATCCCAGCATTTCTCATGATGTACTCGGCATATAAGTTAAATAAGCAGGGTGACAATATACAACCTTGATGTACTCCTTTTCCTATTTGGAACCAGTCTGTTGTTCCATGTCCAGTTCTAACTGTTGCTTCTTGACGTGCATACAGATTTCTCAGGAGGCAGGTCAGGTGGTCTGGTATTCCCATCTCTTAAAGAATTTTCCACAGTTTGTTGTGATCCACATAGTCAAAGGCTTTGGCATAGTTAATAAAGCAGAAGTCTTGCTTTTTCGATGATCCAATGAGACCTGTCTGTGGCTCATATCATGAACTCCTTATTGCAAAGTTCAGAATTAAATTGAAGAAAGTATGGAAAACAACTAGACCATTAAGGTATGACCTAAATCAAATCCCTCACAATTTATGAGCATATAGTTGTTCATATTTGTATTTATTTCCTAACAGCTACCATAACAACATATCACAAACTGAATGACTTAGAACAATAGAAATTTATTGTCTCTTATTGGAGGCTCAAGATGTTAGGGCCATGATACCTCTGAGACCTATAGGGGAAGGATCTTTCCTTGACTCTTCCAGTTTCTAGCAGCCCCAGTTATTCCTTGGCTTGTGTCAGCACAATTCCAATATTTGCTTCCATCTCCACATGGTTTTCTCCTTGTATCCTTTCACATCATTCTCCCTCTGTACATGTCTAACTCAGTGTCCAAATTTCTTCTTTTAAAAATGACACCAGTGATGTTGTATTAGTATGTTAGTTGTTCAGGCATGTCCGACTCTTTGTGACCCCATGGACTACAGCCTGTCAGGCTCCTCTGTCCATGGGATTCTCCAGGCAAGAACTGGACTGGGTTGCCATTTCCTTCTCCAGGGAATCTTCCCAATCCAGGGATCTAACCTGGGCCTCCCATATTGCAATGAGACTTGAGCCACCAGGAAAGTCCAAAATTGGATTAGAATCCACCTTAATCTGTCTATGATATCTACTGATATTAACATTTTACCACTTCTAATCCAAGTCTATGCCCAATGAGTAATGCTGAAGAAGTGGAAGTTGAACGGATATATGAAAACCTACAAGACCTTCGAGAACTAACACCCAAAAAACATGTCCTTTTCATTATAGGGGGCTGGAATGCAAAAGTAGGAAGTCAAGAGACACCTGGAATAACAGGCAAATTTGGCTTTGGAGTACAAAATGAAGCAGGGCAAAGACTAACAGAGTGTTGCCAAGAGAATGCACTCATCATAGCAAAAACACTCTTCCAACAACACAAGAGGAGACTCTACACATGGACATCACCAGATGGTAAATAACAAAATAAAATTTTGCAGGCAAAGAGGAGACGCTTTATACAGTCAGCAGAAACAAGACTGGGAGCTGACTGTGGCACAGATCACGAACCCCTTATTGCAAAATTCAGACTTAAACTGAAGAAAGTAGGGAAAACCACTCAACCACTCAGGTATGACCTAAATCAAATCCCTTATGATTATACAGAGGAAGTGAGAAATAGATTCAAGGGTTTAGATGTGATAGTGTCTGAAGAACTATGGACGGAGGTTCATGACATTGTACAGAAGGCAGTGATCAAGACCATTCCCAAGAAAAAGAATTGCAAAAAGGCAAAATGGCTGTCTGAGGAGGCCTTACAAATAGCTGGGAAAAGAAGAGAAGCGATAGGCAAAGGAGAAAAGGAAAGATATACCCATTTGAACGCAGAGTTCCAAAGAAGAGCAAGGAGAGATAAGAAAGCCTTCCTCAGTGATCCGTGCAAAGAAATAGAGGAAAACAATAGAATGGGAAAGACTAGGGATCTCTTCAAGAAAATTACAGATACCAAGGGAACATTTCATGCAAAGATGGGCACAATAAAGGACAGAAATGGTATGAATCTAAAAGAAGCAGAAGATATTAAGAAGAGGTGGCAACAATACACAGAAAAACTATACAAAAAAGATCTTCATAACCCAGATACCCACGATGGTGTGATCACTCACCTAGAGCCAGACATCCTGAAATTCGAAGTCAAGTGGGCCTTAGGAAGCATCACTATGAACAAAGCTAGTGGAGGTGATGGAATTCCAGCAGAGCTCTTTCAAATCCTAAAAGATGATGCTGTGAAAGTGCTGCACTCAATACGCCAGCAAAATTGGAAAACTCATTTGTGGCCACAGAACTGGAAAAGGTCAGTTTTCATTCGAATCCCAAAGAAAGGCAGTACCAAAGAGTGTTCAAACTACTACACAATTGCACTCATCTCACATGCTAGCAAAGTCCTGCTCAAAATTCTCCAAGCCCAGCTTCAGTAGTACATGAACCATGAACTTACAGATGTTCAAGCTGGTTTTAGAAAAGGCAGAGGAACCAGAGATCAAATTGCCAACATCTGCTGGATCATCGAAAAAGCAAGATAGTTCCAGAAAAATATCTACTTCTGCTTTATTGACTATGCCAAAGCCTTTGACTGTGTGGGTCACAACAAACTGTGGAAAATTCTGAAAGAGATGGGAATACCAGACCACCAGACCTGCCTCCTGAGAAATCTGCATGCAGGTCAAGAAGCAAGAGTTAGAACTGGAGATGCAACAACAGACTGGCTCCAAATCAGGAAAGGAGAACATCAAGGTTGTATATTGTCACCCTGTTTATTTAACTTATGTGCAGAATACATCATGAGAAACGCTGGGCTGGGTGAAGCACAAGTTGGAATCAAGATTGCTGGGAAAAATATCAATAACCTCAGATATGCAGATGACACCACCCTTATAGCAGAAAGTGAAGAAAACCTAAAGAGCCTCTTGATGAAAGTGAAGGAGAGTGAAAAAGTTGGCTTAAAAGTCAAAATTCAGAAAATTAAGATTTTGGCATCCAGTCCCATCACTTTGTGGCAAATAGATGGGGAAACTGGAAACAGTGAGAGACTTTCTTTTTGGGGGCTCCAAAATCATTGCAGATGGTGACTGCAACCATGAAATTAAAAGATGCTTACTCCTTGGAAGAAAAGCTATGACCAACCTAGACAGCATATCAAAAAGCAGAGACATTACTTTGCCAACAAAGGTCCATCTAGTCAAAGCTATAGTTTTCCCAGTAGTCATGTATGGGTGTGAGAGTTGGACTATAAAGAATGCTGAGTGCCAAGGAGTTGATGCTTTTGGACTGTGGTGTTGGAGACGACTCTTGAGAGTCCCTTGGACTGCAAGGAGATCCAACCAGTCCCTCCTAAAGGAAATCAGTCCTGAATATTCATTGGAAGGACTTATGCTGAAGCTGAAACTCCAATACTTTGGCCACATGATGCGAAGAACTGACTCATTGGAAGAGACCTTGATGCTGGAAAAGATTGAAGGTGGGAGGAGAAGGGGACAACAGAGGTTGAGATGATTGGATGTCATCACCAACTCAATGAACATGAGTTTGAGCAAGCTCCAGGATTGGTGATGGACAGGGAAGCCTGGCGTGGTTCAGTCCATGGGGTCACAAAGAATTACACACGCCTGAGGGACTGAACTGAAATTCATGAAATATGAAACCATACTTCCATTTACTATTTTCTACTACAATTATTACTCAATTTACCATTTCATTTACACTCCCCTCCTTTAAATATCATTGTCTTTAATATCAGATTGGAGAAAGAAATGGCAATCCATTCCAGTACTCTTGCCTGGAAAATTCCATGGATGGAGGAGCCTGGTAGGCTACAGTTCATGGGGTTGCAAAGAGTTGGACACGACTGAGCGACTTCACTTCTTCACTTCTTAGTATCAGATAGTATTATAATTTTTGTTTTAATTATCAAGTATTACTTCAATTCACGCAAATGATAATCTATTTTATATACCAATATTTTTGTTCTTTCCATTATTCTTTTTTTCTTCCTAATGATCTGAGATTCCTTCTTTTATTATTTCATTTTCATCTGAAGATATTTCTTTAAGCAATCTTTAAGGCTATATTTGCTAGTGAGAAATGCTTTTAGTTTTCTTTAATTTGAAAATTTTTTAATTTCCCCTTCATTATATATTGAAAGATAATTTTACCAAACACAGAATTTGAAGTTCATAGGTCTTTTCTTCTAGTGCTTGAAAAAGTTTTCCACTTCCTTCTGGCCTTCATGGTTTCAGATATCATTTTAATAGTTGTTTCTCTGTAGGTAATTTGGTATTTCTCTTGCTGAGTTTTAAAGAGACTTTTCCTTTTTCTTTGATTTCCAGACATTTAAATATGATGTGTTTTTGTATGGATATTTTTGGATTTATCCTACTTGAGTATCAATCAGCTTCTGAAGTTTGTAGGTTTGTATCTTGCCAAATTTGGTGAGTTTTCAGCTATTATTTCTTCTTATACTTTTCAGCCCTATTCTTTACTTCCTCTTTTTTAATAACTGATGATAGGAAACTTCAATCCTTTGCCATTCTCTCACAAGTCTTTAAGGTTCTGTTTGTTTTTCTTTTCAGTCTATTTTTCTCTCTGCTTTCAGGTTAGGTAAATCTGTTCTCAAGTTCTCTGCTTCTATTTCATATCATCTTAACTTTACTATTGAACCCATCCAACAAGGTATTTTGTTAATCTCTTATTGTATTTTTAAGTTTTATATTTCCATTTGGTTGTTTTATAACTTTTGGTTCTTTGTTGAGATTTTCTATTTTTTTCATTTTTTAAAAGAGAATTTGTGGGGTTTTTTTTTTACTTTTCTTTTATTTATTTATTTCCCATCTTGAACCCCCCTCCCTCCTCCCTCCCCATCTCATCCCTCTGGGTCATCCCAGTGCACCAGCCCTGAGCATCCTGTATCATGCATCAAAACTGCACTGGCGATTCATTTCACATATGATAATATACATGTTTCAATGCCATTCTCCCAAATCATCCCACCCTCGCCCTCTCCCACAGAGCCCAAAAGACTGTTCTATACGTCTGTGTCTCTTTTGCTGTCTCGTATACAGAGTTATTGTTATCATCTTTCTAAATTCCATATATATGCATTCGTATACTGTATTGATATTTTTCTTTCTGGCTTACTTCACTCTGTATAATAGGCTCCAGTTTCATCCACCTCATTAGAACTGATTCAAATGTATTTTTAATTGCTGAGTAATACTCCATTGTGTATATGTACCACAGCTTATCTGTTCATCTGCAGATGGACATCTAGGTTGCTTTTGTAATTGGTTGCTGAAACATTTTCTTTTTTTATGATGGCTGCTTTAAAATCTTTCTCTGATAATTCCAACAACTGACTTGTCCTGATGTTGGTATCGGGTGATTGTTTTTTCTCAGTGAAGTTGTGATTTCTTGCTTCTTGGAATTAAGAGTAATTTTTAAATAAGGTAGCAAAATATTTTGCTATTATGTTAGGAGACTCGGAGTCTTACTTAAATCTTTTCTTTAAGTAGGCTGTCACCCATTTTAGGTTTAGCAAGAAGGCCTTAGTCTACTTTTGTGGGCTCTAGTTCCAATGGCAGTTCAATTTTCAGAGTTCTTACATTAATTTGGTCTGCTCAGTTTATCTGGTGCCACTGGAATTCCCACTGGTTTCTGCTGGTGTTGTCTGAGGTTGTGGAAAGAGTTTATCCAGGTTGGGATGTCCAATTTCTTTTGATGGGAGAAGAGAATCTGTCTCAAGCTTGTGGGGATAAATAGGCTTCTCAGATTGGACTGCTTTGTGTGGCAGCACCTCTTTGTACTACTTGGCTTTTTTTAAAAAAAGCAAATCTTTAAAAAAAATTATAAATTTGTTTTAATTGGAGGATAATTACTTTATAATATTGTGATGATTTTTTGCCACACATCAGTATGAATTGGCCATGGGTATACATGTGTCCCCTTCATCCTGAACCTCCCTCCCACATCCCTCTCCACCCTATCTCTCCAGGTTGTCACAGAGCACAAGTTTTGGGTGCCCGGCATCATACATCGCACAGGCTATCTATTTTGCATATGGTAATGTATATGTTTCAATGCTATTCTCTCAAATCATCCCAGTCTTTTAAAGTTATTTTATTCTTTTAAAGTTACTTTATTTATCCTTTCATTTGCTCATTTATTAATTTATTCAGCAAAGAAATACTTATGGAGCACTTATTATAGGCTAGTTTCTGGAATTTTTGTGATTCTCCGGTTGTTGGCAGATAAGAGTTCTTAAGTATTCTTAAACGTTACAGTCCCACAATTGAATTGGTTGTAGGAATGTTAAGATCTTAATTAACTTTAATCAGAGTTTAAATTTAGCTAAAGCTCAGAAGAAAAGGTCTTACTTTACTTTTCAGAGGTATAGCTAAGTGAGAAAGATAGCAATGGACACATTTCTCCAGGGTATTACTCAATTATATGTTTTGGACTCTGTTTTATACTGTCAATTTAAGTATTTATCTTTTAAAGCATATCATTATGGAAAATTCTACTCATCGTTCAAGACTGTATTCAAACTTTTCTGATTCTCACTCAGTTGTTTACTATACATTTGATACTGTTGTTGTTGTTTAATTGCTAAGTTGTGTCCTCTTTTGTGACCATGGATTGTAGACTGCCAGGCTCCTCTTTCCATGGGATTTCCCTGGCAAGAATACTGGAGTGGGTTGCCATTTCCTCCTCTAGGGGATAGTCCCAAACCAGGGATGAAACCCATGTTTCCTTCATTGGCAGGCAGATTCTTTACCACTGAGCCACCAGGGAAGCCCATATTTGGTCCTATAGAGATTGCAAAAATGGCCCCAGTCCTCTGTGCCTCCCTACATCCACTCCTTTTTCACTGATACTTTGCTGCTTCTTCTATCTGCAGGTAGAGCCCATATAATTACCCCATAAATCTGGGTTGGCCTTGTGGCTTTACTTGACCAATAGGATAAAGTGGGAGTGACAGTGGTCCAGTTTCAAGCTGAGGACTCAGGAGCCCTTATGCAATTCTTGTCATTTTTTCCCTTCCCCTTTCCATGAGAACTATCTTGGGCTAGGCTGCTGGTGGATGAGCATGCTCAGGAAGCAGAGATAAGTGGCTCCCACTAAGATTTTCATAGACCATAAATCGTTGTGTCTATCTCTTCCAGTAGATATAAGCTTTTGGAGTGTTATAACTATTCATTTCAGTATCTTCTGAGTCTGGGAAAATGTCAAGTACAAAATAAGTAGTTGGCAAAATGCTAATATAAAGGATAAATAAACAAATGATCAACATTGATGAGTTGAAGACCAAAAAGAGGCAAAACAAATGTGTTACTGCATAATAATTTATTGCCAATGTAAGATTATTTTTATTGGAAAAAAGGAATGCTAAATTATGTGATTAAACTGTGAGACTATTTAAAATAAATAGAAATTTTTCAACTAGCTTGAGTTGGCATATGTTTCTTCTTTGGAGAATCTTAATTAGAATTAAGGAAAGACCATCTCTTATTTCTCCAAAGAATGTGTTATCTTCCTTCAGCAATATCTGAAAAGTAGGGAGAAAGAAAGAAAAAGTATAATTTATCCCTGATTTAATGAGAAACCTTTGATTGGAAAATTCTTTTTAGCCTTTACATTATGCCTTTTGGTTTATTTATTTTTTAGTATGCAGTAATTAGCTAATCTTGACATTATCCTTGTAAATGGCAAGAGCTATTACCCACAATGCACAGCCAAGCAAGGTATTTAAACACAAATAAGAATTATTAATAATATAAAGAAGGAAGGCCTTGATGCTTTGCCATGATATCAGAAAAGATGGAAGGTAGTGTCAGTTTTCTTAGAAAATTGGCACTGGACAATTTTCTTCCACTGTATTTTTGTTATGACAGGACTTAATTTCCTACTGACATTTTTTTTCAGGAACAGTTCTGGATCATTTCAGGAACAGAGGATTATAATTTGGTGGGTGTCTGCAGAGGCCTTTTTACTGCAGTGAAAGAAAAAGGGTAATAGGGAGTCAGAACATATTAATAAAGGGTTTGGGAATAACCCAGAGATAGGAAAGCTGGAGAGCAGATCTCTTTTCATCATATCTCTTGTCTATGCTCTCCATGACCTCCATATTTATTGTGTTCTCTGAAATGTAGTGCTACACGTGTAATTAAGAATGGATTCTACATGTGCTCTTTACTTGCAAACATGTAGTTGCTACCATGGAAACAGCAAAGGAACCAACAGAAGAGGCACTCTCTGATTAATGTAATTACACAGCAAGCTCTATAATACCCTTAAACACCATTTATTTCTGCATGAAGAAGACATTAAAATGGGTATTATGTTCAGCAAGTTAACATCCCCAAACTCTTTAGGATCATGTGACTTTTTATATAATGATTAAAATAATATTTATCTTGTTCATTCAAGATCATAGTCTAGGAATAGCTGTTGTATTTCAGTTAAATTCAATTCCTCAGAATAATTGTTGACTTCCACCTATGGTCAGGAGCTATTTAGGCCTGCTAATGTTACAACCATGTGTATGATATGATCCTTGCTGAAGGATCTGTTGAAGACCTCACAGTCTAACAGCCCCAGATTATTACCAAGCAAATATAATTTTTTAAAACATGGAAAGTTACAGTATACTGGAGAAATACTGTTGATCCTTATAAGTTGTTAGGGCATATTGTATCAGTCAGAGTTTCTGCTGGAAACAGATGGCACACTCAAATTGGTTATTATGAGAAGACTTTAATAAAGATACTATTTACAAGAAGTGAGCAGGGTTCAGGGAAACCAGAGTTACAGAAGATGGTAACAGCAAGGTACCATCAACCCTGAAAGGGCAAGAGAAGGAGAAACAAGGGAACCTGTAAAGAAAGATAGATTACATGATAGAAACTGTGATTTTCAGTTCAGGAGGTGGCCAGCCATAGTGACCCTACAAAGAGAGTCAGGGTAATAAGGAAAGTCAGAGGAATAAATATTTGGACCTTCCTTTTTTACTGCCTTCTGATCTTCAGCTATTGCTCCTCCCATAGTCTGAATAGGAAGCCAGAGGGTGAGTAAACCTATTGACATAATTTACATAGCTCAGGCTCCCAGAATACAAAGTAGGTAGAGAAGAGTGGAGAGTAGATCTGGGGAGGGATATGAAGAAGGGAAATGGAGGATATTCAGTATACATATACAGATGTGTGCATACTCACTAAAGGCATGCACACACAGACATCTACACAATATACCCCAGATACATATATCGGTATAGCCAAACATTTATTTTTGCCTATAGCATTTATATCCCCTCTTCTTTTTGCTGAGAATGTCTCCAGATACTATTATATTTGCACAAGATCCATGAGGCTTGAGATAATTTCTGTCTCTCGCACCGTATAGTTTCTGAATTAATTTTTAGATGAAGATGAAATTTCAATAAATGTGACCCTGTGTATCATTTTTCTCTCCAAGTGGCATATGGGCTGAATTACTTACTGGTGTGTGTCATCACTATTTCTCGACCATGTCCCCATGAAAGTAGGATGCCATGGGAAGAAATCTGAAATGGGAGTTAGGAGACAAGCACTTATGAGCTTGTACTGAGTTTCTGAGTTTGCTTCATTGACTCAGCTAAATGGAGGCACCAGCGTGAGACCACAGAACAAGAAGATAGAAAAGTTGGGATATCTCTTCCCTATTCCACTCATCTCTGTGTCTTGGTTCTGGCTGTGGTCAAATCTCTCCATGAGTACAGCTTCTGCTCTGTGTCTCCTCCATGGTTTCAGCTCTCAGTGGTTTATGTGATACTATTTCCTCCTGTTACCTCTTCAATCCTAGGGTTGGTAATGGCTTCCAGTTATGACTCATCCTTGGATGTCTCAACCTTCCTTGTTGTTTTCCTAAACCCCATTCACATATCTGAATGTAGTCCTTTATTAAAATCTCCTCATTGAGTCACCCGATAGAATTCTATTTCCTGCCAGAACCCTGACTGATATACTTCTCTATTCAGTTCAGTTCAGTTCAGTCGCTCAGTCGTGTCCGACTCTCCGCGACCCCATGAATCACAGCACGCCAGGCCTCCCTGTCCATCACCAACTCCCGGAGTTCACTCAAACTCATGTCCACAGAATCAGTGATGCCATCCAGCCATCTCATTCTCCGTCGTCCCCTTCTCCTCCCGCCCCCAACCTTTCCCAGCATCAGAGTCTTTTCCAGTGAGTCAACTCGTCTCATGAGGTGGCCAAAGTACTGGAGTTTCAGCTTTAGCATCAGTCCCTCCAATGAACATCCAGGATTGATCTCCTTTAGAATGGACTGGTTGGATCTCCTTGCAGTATAAGGGACTCTCAAGAGTCTTCTCCAACACCACAGTTCAAAAGCATCGATTCTTCGGCGATCAGCTTTCTTCACAGTCCAACTCTCACATCCATACATGACCACGGGAAAAACCATTGCCTTGACTAGACGGACCTTGGTCGGCAAAGTAATGTCTCTGCTTTTTAATATACTATCAAGGTTGGTCATAACTTTCCTTCCAAGGAGCAAGCGTCTTTTAATTTCATGGCTGCAATCAGCATCTGCAGTGATTTTGGAGCCCAAAAAAACAAAGTCTGACACTGTTTCCACTGTTTTTCCATCTATTTCCCATGAAGTGATGGGACCAGATGCCATGATCTTTGTTTTCTGAATGTTGAGCTTCAAGCCAACCTTTTCACTCTCCTCTTTCACTTTCATCAAGAGGCTTTTGAGTTCCTCTTCACTTTCTGCCATAAGGGTAGTGTCATCTGCATATCTGAGGTTATTGATATTTCTCCCAGCAATCTTGATTCCAGCTTGTGCTTCTTCCAGCCCAGCGTTCCTCATGATGTACTCTGCATATAAGTTAAATAAGCAAGGTGACAATATACAACCTTGACGTACACCTTTTCCTATTTGGAACCAGTCTGTTGTTCCATGACTGGAAATTGCTAAAAACTATAGTGCAGTTGAAGGGTAGATATGAATTCCTTGTATAGAGATAGGAATAGTACGACAGGAAATGAGGCTTCTATCCTGTCCATAGTCCTGAATCTTAGTGCCAAGATAAAGAATTTTCCCTCCTTTGTAAAATTATAATGAAACACAAACACAGCTGACTCTCTGGTTCCTAGGGTATCAAGGATGCTGTAAGCTATTCATGCATACTGTGAAGACTTATAATGTGAGGAATATGTGACCAATTAATTTTGCTCCTATATATTACTTCAGTTTCAGTTCAGCTCAGTTGTGTCTGACTCTTTGCGACCCCATGAATCACAGCACGCCAGGCCTCCCTGTCTATCACCAACTCCCAGAGTTCACTCAAACTCATGTCCATCGAGTCGGTGATGCCATCCAGCCATCTCATTCTCTGTCGTCCCCTTCTCCTCCTGCTCCCAATCCTTCCCAGCATTAGAGTCTTTTCCAGTGAGTCAACTCAGTAGCAAAATAAAATAATAAAAAAGAAACTGTGATACTTAATTCCAGGTAATATAGTGATATTTCATAAAAGCCAAAGCCAAAACATCTCTTGGAGGGTAATTCCTCTCAAAGGCAAATTGATTCTTCTTGAACATGAGACTCTACACATGGACATCACCAGATGGTCAACACCGAAATCAGATTTTTTATATTCTTTGCAGCCAAAGGTGGAGAAGCTGTATACAGTCAACAAAACCAAGACTGGGAGCTGACTGTGGCTCAGATCATGAACTCCTTATTGCCAAATTCAGACTTAAATTGAAAAAGTGGGGAAAACCACTAGACCATTCAGGTATGACCTAAATGAAATCCCTTATGACTATACAGTGAATGTGAGATATAGATTTAAGGGACTAGATCTGATAGACAGAGTGCCTGATGAACTATGGACAGAGGTTTGTGACATTGTACAGGAGGCAGGGATTAAGACCACCCCCAAGAAAAAGAAATGCAAAAAAGCAAAATGGCTCTGAGGAGGCCTTACAAATAGCTGTGAAAAGAAGAGAAGTGAAAAGCAAAGGAGAAAAGGAAAGATATACCCATTTGAATCAGAGTTCCAAAGAATAGCAAGGAGAGATAAGAAAGCTTTTCTCAGCAATCAATGAAAAGAAATAGAGGAAAACAACAGAATTGGAAAGACTAGAGATCTCTTCAAGAAAATTAGAGATACTAAAGGAACATTTCATTTAAAGATGGGCACAATAAAGGACAGAAATGGACCTAACAGAGGCAGAAGATATTAAGAAGAGGTGGAAAGAATACACAGAATTGTACAAAAAAGATCTTCATGACCCAGATAATCATGACGGTGTGATCACTCACACTCACCTAGAGCCAGACATCCTGGATGTGAAGTCAAGTGGGCCTTAGGAAGCATCACTAAGAACAAAGCTAATGGAGGTGATGGAATTCCAGTTGAGCTATTTCGAATCCTGAAAGATGATGCTATGAAAGTGCTTCACTCAATATGTCAGCAAATATGGAAAACTCAGCAGTGGCCACAGGACTGGAAAAGGTCAGTTTTCATTCTAATCCCAAAGAAAGGCAATGCCAAAGAATGCTCAAACTACTGCACAGTTGCACTCATCTCACATGCTAGTAAAGTCATGCTCAAAATTCTCCAAGCCAGGCTTCAGCAATACGTGAACCTCTAACTTCAGATGTTCAAGCTGGTTTTAGAAAAGGCAGAGGGACCAGAAATCAAACTGCCAACATCAGCTAGATCATCGAAAAAGCAAGAGAGTTCCAGAAAAACATCTATTTCTGCTTTATTGACTATGCCAAAGCCTTTAACTGTGTGGATCACAATAAACTGTGGAAAACTCTTCAAGAGATGGGAATGCCAGACCACCTGACCTGCCTCTTGAGAAACCTGTATGCAGGTCAGGAAGCAATAGTTGGAACTGGACATGGAACAACAGACTGGTTCCAAATAGGAAAAGGAGTATGTCAAGGCTGTATATTGTCACCTGCATATTTAACTTATCTGCATCATGAGAAATGCTGGGCTGGATGAAGCACAAGCTGGAATCAAGATTGCCAGGAAAAATACCAATAACCTCAGATATGCAGACGACACCACTGTTATGGCAGAAAGTGAAGAAGAACTAAAGAACCTCTTGATGAAAGTGAAGGAGGAGAGTGAAAATGTTGGCTTAAAGCTCAACATTCAGAAAACTAAAATCGTGGCATCTGGTTCCATCACTTCATGGCAAATAGATGGGGAAACAGTGGAAACAGTGGCTGACTTTATTTTTCTGGGCTCCAAAATCACTGCAGAAGGTGATTGCAGCCATGAAATTAAGAGACGCTTACTCCTTGGAAGGAAAGTTATGACCAATCTAGACAGCATATTAAAAAGCAGAGACATTACTTTGCTGACAAAAGTCTGTCTAATTAAGGCTATGGTTTTTCCAGTAGTCATGTATGGATGTGAGCATTGGACTATAAAGAAAGCTGAGCGCCAAAGAATTGATGCTTTTGAACTGTGGTGTTGGAGAAGACTCTTGAGAGTCCCTTGGACTGCAAGGAGATACAACCAGTCCATCCTAAAGGAGATCAGTCCTGAATATTCACTGGAAGGACTGATGTTGAAGCTGAAACTCCAACACTTTGGCCACCTCATGTGAAGAACTGACTCACTGGAAAATAAACCCTGATGCTGGGAAAGATTGAGGGCAGAAGAAGGGGACAACAGAGGATGAGATGGTTGAATGCCATCACCGACTCAATGGACATGGGTTTCGGTGGACTCATGATGCTTTTCCTGATGATGGGAAAGATTGAGGGCAGAAGAAGGGGACAACAGAGGATGAGATGGTTGAATGCCATCACCGACTCAATGGACATGGGTTTCGGTGGACTCATGATGCTTTTCCTGATGCTGGGAAAGATTGAGGGCAGAAGAAGGGGACAACAGAGGATGAGATGGTTGAATGCCATCACCGACTCAATGGACATGAGTTTGAGTGAACTCTGGGAGTTGGTGATGGACAGGGAGGCCTGGCATGCTGCGATTCATGGGGTCGCAAATAGTCGGACACGACTGAGTGACTGAACTGAACTGAAGGGCAATGACTCTGGACTGTTAACTGCTAGTTCAGCATCCTCTTTCATACCTGGAAACTTCACTGAACCTAGTAACTTAGAACCCAAAAAATTAATTATTTTACCCTTCAGTCCCATCCCATTACTTGTCTAACCTCTTTTATAATGCTTCTTGAAATATGCAATTCACTTCCCTATGATGCTATCATATTTCTGTATGGCTCTCCCTTATGTTGATTCATATCAGTCTTCCCGAAGCTTTCACCCATTAATCCAAGTTCTTTCCCTTGAGGTCATAAAGAACAAACCACATCCAGCTTGCATGTGACACTTCTTTAGATACCTGAATTCAGTTATCAAAAGTGTTTCCCTTGCCCCCATGTTCTTCTCCAGAGCTTAATAAACAAATTCTTTAAAATGTTTACCATGCCATATGGCTTTGGGTATCTAAATCTCCAGTCTATTTATCTCCAAGCTCAAAGTGTGTCTCCCAGCATTATTAGTGGCTGTGTTAGCTGTGACTACGAGTAGATTGCTATTTCTGTCCTTTGCTGGGAGAGGTGCTATTTTGAGAAGAAATGGTAGATATTTTACACTGTAACTTCACAATGATAGAAGAAAAGGAAGTGGCACTTAATGGAGAAGATGAATGTAAAAAGGACTAAGGATCCTAGGAACAAATTTCTAATATAATATCCTATTTCCAGTGCTGAGAGAAAAAAGTACATATAGAAAGAGATATATAGATATATGGCAGGGATGTCAACAGGATAGTTTGTGGTTTCTCTGTCACCAGCCTCTTTCATGAATTATGATACTCATTAGAATGACTGTAAATATGAAACAAACAAACAGAAACCTTCAACTGAGCTCCCACAGATGATGAGACTATAGTTTTTGAAGCTTCCTGAGCACAGTTCCATAAAGAGTTATTAAGACCAGGAGGGTGAAGGGGAGCGGGAGAAGAGCACAACTAGTAAAGGGCAGCAAGGTATTCAGTACAAATAAAGCTATTATTTTTTTCAGATGATAAATGGCTTTATAATAATGACTTTTTACTGCAAGGAGATCCAACCAGTCCATTCTAAAGGAGATCAATCCTGGGTGTTCATTGGAAGGACTAATGCTAAAGCTGAAACTGCAATACTTTGGCCACCTCATGCGACAAGTTGACTCACTGGAAAAGACTCTGATGCTGGGAAAGGTTGGGGGCGGGAGGAGAAGGGGACGACCGAGAATGAGATGGCTGGATGGCATCACCGACTCTGTGGACATGAGTTTGAGTGAACTCTGGGAGTTGGTGATGGACAGGGAGGCCTGGCGTGCTGTGATTCATGGGGTCGCGGAGAGTCGGACACGACTGAGCGACTGAACTGAACTAAACTGAACCCTTGATTAGACTTTTGCCTGATTTTGAACTTTAAATAAATGGAGTCATGCAACATGATGTCTTTTCCAACTTTATTCTCTGATTTTTATGTTTTAGAAATTCACCCATGTTGTGCTGTGTAACTCTAGCTGATTTATTTTACTGCTCTATAGTATTACATTGTATACATACACTGTAATTTACTTACCCATGATTAGTGAAGAACTGTGGGGTTGTTTAACTTTTTGATGATATGAGCGTGCACATGCTGCTATAAACTTATACGTGTCTCCTGATACACATGTACAAGAGTTTCTCTAAAGTAGTCCCTTTATTTATTTTTATCATTTTTATTTTTTATGTTAAAAGTTTTCAAACCTATGGGGAAATTGTAAGAATAAATTAATCTGTATTCATAGTTGTTATTTTTCACAGAATCATTTGGCAAGAAATTATAGACATGATATCTCTTGACCTAAAAATACTTCAGCATGTGTTTCCCAGGAATAATGCATTCTTTTAAATAACTATGATACAATTATCCAATTTGGAACATTTATCACTGATATGATAGCATTATCTTATATAACATAATCATTCAAATTTCCTGAATTGTTTTATCTATGTTCTTTAATGCTTTTTATTTTTATCCAAGGTCACTTGTTGCATTTATTTGCCAAAATATTTTAGTCTTCTTTAATTAAGAACAATTTTTTTGGACTGAATTTTACCTTTACTATGTTGATCTTTTGGAAGAATAGAGGTCAATTGCTTTGTAGTGCTTGCATGCATGCTCAGTCATTCAGCTGTGTCAGACTCTTTGTGACCCTACGGACTGTAGCCATTGGTTTGTAGATTATTCGTTTGTTTTAATTTGCCAACTATCTCATCATGATTAGATTCATGTTAACTCCTTTCTTTTTAAATTCTCTTCTTCCAAGTTTCAAATTTTATATGTGAAATGTTTCTAACAAAGAGTCATCTCAATGCCTTATTGAGTTATATAAAAATCCAAATCTGCTGCTGCTGCTAAGTCGCTTCAGTCGTGTCCGACTCTGTGCGACCCCATAGATGGCAGCCGACCAGGCTCCACCGTCCCTGGGATTCTCCAGGCAAGAACACTGGAGTGGGTTGCCATTTCCTTCTCCAATGTGTGAAAGTGAAAAGTGAAAGTAAAGTTGCTCAGTCGTGTCGGACTAGTAGCGACCCCATGGACTGCAGCCTACCAGACTCCTCTGTCCATGCGATTTTCTAGACAAGAGTACTGGAGTGGCTTGCCATTTGCCTTCTCCGAAATCTGCTATAGATGTCTAATTAAAAAAGTGTGAGTAGTTCTTGGTTACTTGAGCTATTCTTGTTGATGTTAGTTTTAGAGAGTAAAGAAGAGTAACATGGATTTTTTCTGCAAGTGTGGATCAAGGTGCTTCAATTATGTCCAACTCCTGGTGACCCTAAGGACTGTAGCCTGTCAGGCTCCTCTGTCCATGGGATTCTCCAGGCAAGAATACTGGAGTGGGTTGCCATTTCCTTCTCCAGGGGATCTTACTGACCCAGGGATCAAACCCGTGTCTCTTAACATCTCTTGCATTGGCAGGCAGGTTGTTTACTAGCATCACCTAGGAAGCCCCCTTTTAAATTTAGATTTTAGAGTTTTATATGTGCTGAGTGATGTAATTTTCTGGTGACCCTGATTAAGAATTTATTCCTACAATATTTATAATACAAAATGATGCTAACCTAGTGACCACCTCCCAGCAAAAGACCAGAAATGAAAGCACATATAATAATTTTCTAGTACATATGCCTACTTGATCTTTTATCAAGCCAAAGAGCATTTCTTCTTTATCCATAATCATTATCCTGAGAGTTGGAATTTACTGGCATCTGGTCCCATCACTTCATGGGAAATAGATGGAAAAACAGTGGAAACAGTGTCAGACTTTGTTTTTTTGGGCTCCAAAATCACTGCAGATGCTGATTGCAGCCATGAAATTAAAAGACGCTTGCTCCTTGGAAGGAAAGTTATGACCAACCTTGATAGTATATTAAAAAGCAGAGACATTACTTTGCCGACCAAGGTCCGTCTAGTCAAGGCAATGGTTTTTCCCGTGGTCATGTATGGATGTGAGAGTTGGACTGTGAAGAAAGCTGATCGCCGAAGAATCGATGCTTTTGAACTGTGGTGTTGGAGAAGACTCTTGAGAGTCCCTTATACTGCAAGGAGATCCAACCAGTCCATTCTAAAGGAGATCAATCCTGGATGTTCATTGGAGGGACTGATGCTAAAGCTGAAACTCCAATACTTTGGCCACCTCATGCGACGAGTTGACTCACTGGAAAAGACTCTGATGCTGGGAAAGGTTGGGGGCGGGAGGAGAAGGGGACGACGGAGAATGAGATGGCTGGATGGCATCACCGACTCTGTGGACATGAGTTTGAGTGTACTCCGGGAGTTGCTGATGGACAGGGAGGCCTGGCGTGCTGTGATTCATGGGATCGCGGAGAGTCGGACACGACTGAGCGACTGAACTGAACTGAACTGAACTAATTTGAACTGCAATTCTATTTCAGAGAGTTTTGTTTTTAATTTGTTACATATTGTTAGAAAAACTATTCACTACAGTTTAATTCAACAGATACATATTTAGTGTCTAATGTGTGACAGACAATATGTTAGGCACTAAGGCAAAGATGGTGAAAATGCAGCATTTTTTCCCTTTAGGTGTTCATAGCTCAATAGGGAAATCATTTGTCTATATAAATGATAGTATATTGAGGTAAGCACCTTAACAGCATTATGAATGAAGTGTGTCCTATTCTTTCAGAATAGGAAGCAAGTAACTGTTCTTGAGGAGCATGATGGTTGACTTCTGAGCTAAGTCTTTAAAGTTTAGTAAGGGATTCCTACACAGAAAAGAAGAGACAGAGACTACATGCTGGGCACAAATCTAGATACTCTGGGAGGAAGTCTTAATCTAACAAAAGAAACAGACATAGATGTAAACTGTATTATGCAGTCCTACTGTTCTAGAAGCACAGAGTGCAATGAAAGGACAGAAATGTAGAGATATAGTCTGACCTGGAGGAGTGCATGTAGAGGGGAGTGCATCTCAATGTTCATGTCTACAAAGAAAATTCCTATACAAAAATCTCTTTTTGTGTGGTTCAGAATATAATACAGGTCAGTAAATTCCCTCAAAGAAAGTTGAACAGGCAGCAAAATTCTGTGTGGATAAAAAATGCATGAGTTCTACATTTTGGTGTGTGGGAAACACTCACTGAACATGTCCCTCCATTAAGCTGGCATAGATTTCATCAGTCCTAAGAATTAGATGAAGGGTCCAACTAGGCAGTTTTATTTCCAGCCCACTAAAATAACAACATGTTATTATGTTCTTGTCAGGTTTAATATAGACAACTATAGGATTTGCTTGCTTTGAAAACCATTTAGTCCCAATAATTACCCTCTCTTTATTAAATAAATCAGATTGCTCACTTCATGCTCAGCTTTCTAATTTTTCCTCTTATAAATGTCTTATCATAATCTAATCTATGAATACATTTTAAGCTCTAAAATATTTTGACATGTTTTTAAGTTTCTGTCCTGAAAGTAACCCTCTTCCTAGTTAATAATGCCTATCTCTATTAAAGTTTGGTAGTCTAGTCAAATGTACCTACACATCATCCACCCATCCATTTATCATATCAGCCCATCTATTCATATCATCATTAATCTTTGTCAATTGCACATGTACATGGAGAGCTTTCCTCAGGCTGTAGCAAATCTAGGAGAACAACCTGACATTTTTTGGGGGACCCCCATTTTTCAGGATATATCAAGAAAGTAACCTTCCTGATCTGTGCTAAAAATAGCATTTGTGCTCATAAACAAACCACCTTCAATCCACCAGCCTTTCCATCATCAAAGCAAACTGGGCTAAGCCAGTTTCTTCCCTTTCATATGCATTCTTGAAATCACATGTCAGCATTTTGGACATGTTATCCCCTGAATGATTTCCCTTGATGTTAATTGTAAACTGATTTGGTCTGAATAAAAATGCAAGAAATGGAGGCACAGGGCAGCGTTTACCTTCACATTTACAGTGGGATTATCAAAAAAGCAAGCGAGTTCCAGAAAAACGTCTACTTCGTCTTTATTGACTATGCCAACGCCTTTGACTATATAGATCACAACACACTGTGGGAAATTCTTCAGGAGATGGGAATACCAGACCACCTAACCTGCCTGTTGAGAAATCTGTATGCAGGTGAACAAGTAACAGTTAGAACTGGACATGGAACAACAGACTGGTTCCAAATCGGGAAAGGAGTATGTCAAGGCTATATATTGTCACCATGCTTATTTAACTTAAATGCAGAGTACATCATGAGAAATGCTGTGCTGCAGGAAACAAAAGCTGGAATCAAGATTTCTGGGAGAAATATCAATAACCTAAGATATGCAGATGACACCACCCTTATGGCAGAAAGTGAAGAAGAACTAAAGAGCCTCTTGATGAAAGTGAAAGAGGAGAGTAAAGAAGTTGGCTTAAAGCTCAACATTTAGAAAACTAAGATCGTGGCATCTGGTCCCATCACTTCATGGGAAATAGATGGGAAACAGTGGGAACAGTGAGAGACATTATTATTATTATTTTATTTTTTGCTCCAGAATCAACTGTGGATGGTGGCTGCAGCCATGAAATTAAAAGGCACTTACTCTTTAGAAGGAAAGTTATGACCAATCTAGACAGCATATTAAAATACAGAGACATTACTTTGCCAACAAAGGTCCAACTAGTCAAGGCTATGGTTTTCCCAGTAGTCATGTATGGATGTGAGAGTTGGACTATAGAGAAAGCTGAGCACCGAAGAATTGATGTTTTTGAACTGTGGTGCTGGAGAAGACTCTTGAGAGTCCCTTGGACTGCAAGGAGATCCAACGAGTCCATCCTAAAGGAGATCAGTCCTGGGTGTTCATTGGAAGGACTGATTGTTGAAGCTGAAACCCTAACACTTTGGCTCCCTGATGTGAAGAGCTGACTCATTGGAAAAGACCCTGATACTGGCAAAGATTGAAGGTGGGAGGAGAAGGGGATGGCATAGGATGAGGTAGTTGGATGGCATCACCGACTCAGTGGACATGAGTTTGAGTAAACTCCGGGAGTTGGTGATGGACAGGGAGACCTGGCATATTGCAGTTCATGGGATCGCAAATAGTCGAGTGACTGAACTGAACTGAACTGAATGAACTGTCCACCTTTGTCTATTCTTTCATGTGTGTATGTTTATTTGCTCAGTCATGTCTGACTCTTTGCAACCCCATGGACTATAGCCCACCAGGTTCATCTGTCCATGGGATTCTCCAGGAAAGACTATTGGAGTGTGTAGTGATTCCCATTCCCTTCTCCAGGGTATCTTTCCAACCCAGGGATTGAACCTGGGTTTCCTGCATTGTAGGTAGATTCTTTATCATCTGAGCTACCAGGGAAGCCCATTCTTTCATAAGCATTCAAAGAAAATTTGGACATGAGTATACTGAAAAGAACAAGCTGGTCTCTGCTCTTAAGAACTACAAATTCTAATAGCGGAAACCCAACATTGACAGGCTTATTCTCAGAGGATATAATGAGAGCAGAGAGAAAGAGAGCTTGTGATTGGGGAGACTAAGGTTTGCAGAAAGAGCAATTGACCTGAAGGAAAAGGAGAGTACACAAAACTTAATATCCTCCTATAAAATTCATGGTGATGCAAGAGGGTACAGGAGTTAAACCTACCAAATATGCAGGGTAAGATTATATTCTGAAACATTATCCTGTGTTTCTTTCCCTATTATTTCCTGTTTCTCAAATAGGATAGTCCTAACAGATGCTGACAGAACAGAATTTGCAGACTGGGATTTTATGCCAGTCTCCACATTCTCTCCCTCCTTTTCTCCCCTCCCAGAAGGCAACTCTTAACCAGTTACTGATGGGGTGAGAGGATAAATAGTCCAATTCCCTCATCCCATGAGGGGGAACACTGGGAGGAGTGACCTCCTTTGTCTCTGGGGATAGACTCTGGGATAGAGCCGAAGTTACCCTCTTATAGGACTTAGCTTAATATTACAACCTTGCTTGGCCTCCTTCCTTTCCATATTCCAATTTCATACCCCTCTACTGTATTTTTAGGAGAACATGTCCTAATAAACTACTTTCACACAAATCCTCATCTCATGATCTACTCCTGGAGACCCAGCATGAGAGAATATTCTATGCTTATTGCTTATCAGGGTACAATTAGTTCAAAAGAAATACAAAGGACAAAGAAAGGAGGCAGTGCTCAGCTTTTTAGGCTCAAAACAGCCCTTTGAGACTCCCCAAAGAGATGATAATGTTGAGAGTAAAAAATTTTGAGTTGAAGAGTCAGAGCTTCAGAGGATTCAGGAAACAAAGTTTATGACATAAATAGAAGACATGAAAAAATACAAAATAAGTCATGTTAGTTTTCCCCACCTGTTTAAATTAGATAGGGTTCTCACAGGCTGGTGTAAAGGAGTAGAGGGTCAGGAAACACAATTTTTTAAAAAAATTTATTTTAATTGAAGGCTAATTACTTTACAATATTGTGGTGGTTTTTGCTATACATTCACATGAATCAGCCATGGGTGTACTTGTGTTCCCTATCCTGACCCTCCCTCCCACCTTCCTCCCCATCCCATCCCTCAGGGTCATCCCAGTGCACCAGCCCTGAGCACCCTGTCTCATGCATCACACCTTGACTGGCGATCTATTTCACATATGGTAATATACATGTTTAAATGCTACTCTTTCAAATCATCCCACTCTCACCTTCCCCCACAGAGTCCAAAAGTCTGTTCTTTACATCTGTGTCTCTTTTGCTGTCTCGCATATAGGGTCATTGTTACCATCTTTCTAAATTCCATATATGTGTTAATATACTGTGTTGGTGTTTTTCTTTCTGACTTACTTCACTCTGTATAATAGGCTCCAGTTTCATCCACCTCATTAGAACTGATTCAAATGCATTCTTTTTAATAGCTGAGTAATATGCCATTGTGTATATGTGTCACAGCTTTCTTATCCATTCGTCTGCTGATGGACATCTAGGTTCATTCCATGTCCTGGCTATTGTAAACAATGCTTGATGAACATTGGGGTATATGTGTCTCTTTCAATTCTTGTTTCCTTGGTGTGTATGCCCAGCAGTGAGATTGCTGGGTCATATGGCAGTTCTAGTTCCAATTTTTTAGGAATCTCCACACTGTTCTCCATAGTGGCTGTACTAGTTTGCATTCCTACCAACAGTGTAAGAAGGTTCCATTTTCTCCACACCCTCTCCAGTATTTATTGTTTGTAGACTTTTGGATAGCAGCCATTCTGACCGGTGTGAGATGGTACCTCATTGTGGTTTTGATTTACATTTCTCTGATAATGAGTGATGTTGAGCATCTTGTCATGTGTTTGTTAGCCATCTTTATGTCTTCTTTGGAGAAATGTCTGTTTAGTTCTTTGGCCCATTTTTTGATTGGGTCGTTTATTTTTCTGGAATTGAGCTGCAGGAGCTGCTTGTATATTTTTGAGATTAATTCTTTGTCAGTTTCTTCGTTTGCTATAATTTTCTCCCATTCTGAAGGCTGTCTTTTCACCTTGCTTATAGTTTCCTTCATTGTGCAAAAGCTTTTAAGTTGAATTAGGTCCCATTTGTTTATTTTTGCTTTTATTTCCATTATTCCGGGAGGTGGGTCATAGAGGATCCTGCTATGATTTACATCAGAGAGTGTTTTACCTATGTTTTACCTCTAGGAGTTTTATAGTTTCTGGTCTTACATTTAGATCTTTAATCCATTTTGAATTTCTTTTTGTGTATGGCATTAGAAAGTGTTCTAGTTTCATCCTTTTACAAGTGGTTGACCAGTTTTTCCAACACCACTTGTTAAAGACATTGTCTTTTCTCCATTGTATATTCTTGCCTCCTTTGTCAAAGATCAAGTGTCCATAGGTGTGTGGATTTATCTCTGGGTTTTCTATTTTGATCCATTGATCTATATTTCTGTCTTTGTGCCAGTACCATACTGTCTTGATTACAGTAACTTTGTAGTATATTCTGAAGTCAGGCAGGTGACTCCTCCAGTTCCATTCTTCTTTCTCAAGATTGCTTTGGCTATTTGAGGTTTTTTGTATTTCCATAAAAATTGTGAAATCATTTGTTCTAGTTCTCTGAAAAATATCGTTGGTAGCTTGATAGGGATTGCATTGAATCTATACATTGCTTTGGATAGTACACTCATTTTCACTATATTGATTCTACCCATCCATGAACATGGTATATTTCTCCCTCTATTTGTGTCATCTTTGATTTTTTTCATCAGTGTTTTATAGTTTTCCATATATAGGTTTTTTGTTTCTTTCAGTTCAGTCGCTCAGTCGTGTCCCACTCTTTGGGACCCCATGAATCACAGCATGCCTGGCCTCCCTGTCCATCACCAACTCCCGGAGTTTGCTCAAACTCACCTCCATCAAGCCGGTGATGCCATCCAGCGATCTCATTCACTGTCGTCCCCTTCTCCTCCTGCCCCCAATCCCTCCCAGCATCAGAGTCTTTTCCAGTGAGTCAACTTGTCGCATGAGGTGGCCAAAGTATTGGAGTTTCAGCTTTACATTAGTCTTTCCAATGAACACCCAGGACTGATCTTCTTTAGAATGGACTGGTTGGATCTCCTTGCAGTCCAAGGGACTCTCAAGAGTCTTCTCCAACACTACAGTTCAAAAGCATCAAGATTTATTCCTAAGTATTTTATTATTTTCGTTGCAGTGGTGAATGGTATTTTTTCCTTAATTTCTCTTTTTGTTTTCTCATTGTTAGTGTATAGGAATGCAAGGGATTTCTGTGTGTTTATTTTATATCCTGCAACTTTACTATATTCACTGACTAGCTCTAGTAATTTTCTGGTGGAGTCTTTAGGGTTTTCTATGTAGAGGATCATGTCGTCTGCGAACAGTGAGTTTTACTTCTTCTTTTCCAATCTGGATTCCTTGTATTTCTTTTTCTTCTCTGATTGCTGTGGCCAAAACTTGCAAAACTATGCTGAATAGTAGTGGTGAGAGTGGGTATCCTTGTCTTGTTCTTGACTTTAGGGGAAATGTTTTCAATTTTTCACCATTGAGGTTAATGTTTGCTGTGGGTTTATCATATATGGCTTTTATTATGTTGAGGTATGTTCTTTCTTTGCCTGCTTTCTGGAGAGTTTTTATCATAAATGGATGTTGAATTTTGTTAAAGGATTTCTCTGCATCTACCGAGATAAATTATGGTTTTTATCTTTCAATTTGTTAATGTGGTGTATCACATTGATTGATTTGTGAATACTGAGGAATCCTTGCATCCCTGGGATAAAGCCCACTTAGTCATGATGTATGATCTTTTTAATATGTTGTTGGATACTGTTTGCTAGAATTTTGTTAAGGATTTTTGCATCTATGTTCATCAGTGATATTGACCTGTAGTTTTCTTTTTTTGTGGCATCTTTGTCTGGTTTTGGGATTAGGATGATGGTGGCCTCATAGAATGAGTTTGGAAGTTTACCTTCCTCTGCAATTTTCTGGAAGAGTTTGAATAGGATAGGTGTTAGCTCTTCTTTAAATTTTTGGTAGAATTCAGCTGTGAAGCCATCTGGTCCTGGGCTTTTTTTTGTTGGAAGATTTCTGATTACAGTTTCGATTTCTGTGCTTGTGATGGGTCTGTTAAGATTTTCTATTTCTTCCTGGTTCAGTTTTGTAAAGTTATATGTTTCTAAGAATTTATCCATTTCTTCCAAGTTGTCCATTTCATTGGCATATAATTGCTGATAGTAGTCTCTTATGATCCTTTGTATTTCTGTGTTGTCTGTTGTGATTTCCTCATTTTCATTTCTAATTTTGTTGGTTTGATTCTTCTCCCTTTTCTTCTTGATGAGTCTAGCTAATGGTTTGTCTATTTTATTTATCTTCTCAAAGAACCAGCTTTTGACTTTGTTGATTTTGGCTATGGTCTCCTTTGTTTCTTTTGTATTTATTTCTGCCCTAATTTTTATGATTTCTTTCCTTCTACTAACCCTGGGGTGCTTCATTTCTTCCTTGTTTCTTTAGGTGTAGAGTTAAGTCATTTATTGATTTCTCTCCTGTTTCTTGAGGGAGGCTTGTATTGCTATGAACCTTCCCTTAGCACTGCTTTTACTGAATCCCATAGGTTTTGGGTTGTTGTGTTTTCATTTTTTGTTTCTATGCATATTTTGATTTCATTTTTAATTTCTTCTGTGATTTGTTGGTTATTCAGAAGGAGACACAATTATTGATATAGATTTTGGTGTCTGTCCATGACAATAGGTCCTCAGGTCTCATTTCTGAAAACTGCTCCTCGAGCCCCCATTGCAGACCTCTCCCTGCGAGGAAAGAAGAAGGAGCTGAGTGTGGAGAGGATAAAGGATGTATGGGGCTGTATGGTCATAGGAAGGAGGGCACAGATTTCCCTGCATTTCCTTGGCAATTGGAGACTAGAAGGAAATGAGGATGCTTCAGAATCTGAGCAGAGCTAGAAGATAAAGACTCGATAAATGGAGCCTTAATTGTCACAGTAGATTCCAGCGTGGATAGATTCTGACACCTGGATATCACTCACACAGTGGTCACCATGTCTTTTCTCCTGGACTGTGATACAATATTTTGGTGTCCCATATCACATTCTTTTGGCAATCCTCAGATATTAATTGCAACTCCAGTGGATCGTTCTTGTATGCTCAGCAAAACTACCCCAAGCATGCACACAAAATTTATACTTTATTGTCTTAGGACGTTTTCTGAAGACATAGGGTTTTCTCAACCTGAGTGCAAGGTAGTGCAGAAGTACAGGGCAATTAATGACTCCAGGAAAAATTTTAAACCAATGAGGAGTGAGCACTGAAAGATAAGTGTTCCAACACCCTATTTTCCAGAGGCAATTATGGGTTGCATTCTAACTAGCTATTAAGGGGTCACAGTGGGATAGAACCCCAATTGCCAACAGCTCAAAAAAAAATATATGTACTGTTTTTTCTTCACCCATCTCAATCTTTTTGCTCTCTCATTGTTAGTTTCCAAAGATACACCTCATATAAACTATTAGAATCCAATTCTTCATCTCAGATGTTGCTTTTATGGCACCCAAACTAAGAAATGTGAAAAAGTGATAAGGGAAGAACTCTTATTTGACCTAGAAAATCCTGAATTGAGTGATTTACCTTAAATTAACAAACTCTGACTTTTTGCTATCACTAGAATAAAGTTTCAAAATAGGGATTTAGTTCAGTTATAGAGAAATAAAATTTATATTTTTGCCTACCTCAGTTCATAGTCTGTAACTATTTTATCCACTGTACATGCTAGTTGTCACTGACAAACCCACTATCTCTCTCTCCTTTATTTATTTATTTTTCGTATTTTTAATGACTGAAATAGACCTAAAACCACAGTTTCTGGAAGAACCATTTATTCTTGCCAGTCTTGTATCTCTCCTCGAACTTGACCTTGGCCTCTCATCGAGCCTTGTCATTTGAGAGCAGAGTCTCTGAAGACATCCCTGTTGACAACAGTTTTGTCCAAGGGACTACTGACAGAAAACCTGTGGGCATGAGGTAATGATAAAGTTTCACAGAAGACTTGATCTTTGATCTCTTGGTGATTTTCTTCTTGCCCATGGCACTTTGTAGGGATAGAAATCAATTCTAGCTACCAGAGCATGGCTGTAGGGTCAATCTGAGATGCCATTATCAATGTTCTTCACGGTGATCACTTTGTGTCCAGAATAGCAACTGGCCAGGACCAGCCTCACCAGCATTACCTGGGGTCAGAGAAACTCCAGTAAGACGGTAGGTGCTGGAGGAGCTTTGAAGAGATGCTCCCTGTCCAAGGGCAAAGGAGAAGCCCCAGCAAGATGGTAGGAGGGGTGAATTCGTGTTTATAATCAAACTGCATTCCCACCAGAGATGCTCAGAGGGATCAAACAAACATTGTGCACACCAGGACCCAGGGACCCCACAGAGACTGAGACAGAACTGTGCTTGAGCATCACCTGTGAAGGTATGGGTCAGCAGTGGACTGCCACAGGGACATAGCTCTGGGTGCAGCAGACCTGGGTATAAGCCCTCTTAGAGGATGTCACCATTAACCCCACCATAGAGCTTCCAGAACTTACTCAGGACTGGGAAATAGACTCTTGGAGGGTACAAATATAACCTTGTACACCAAGACCATGGAGAAAAGAGCAGTGACCCCACAAGAGACTGACCCAGACTTGCTTGTGAGTCTCCAGGAGTCTCCAGCAGAGGCATGGATCAGTGGTGGCCTGCTGCAGGGTTGGGGGCACTGAGTGTAGCAGTACATGCATGGGATATTTTGAAGAAGGTCACCATTATCTTCATTACCTCCACCATAGCTTGGCCCCAGGTAAAAAGAAGGGAGGGAGCACACCTCCACCCATCAACAGAAAATTGGATTAAAGATTTACTGAGCATGCACCACATGCCCCCCCATCAGAACAAGACTCAGTTTCCACCTCAGTCAGTCTCTCCCATCAGGAAGCTTCCATAAGCCTTTTATCCTTCTCCATCAGAGGGCAGACAGACTGAAAACCATAATCACAGAAAACTAATCAATCTAATCACATGGACCACAGCCTTGTCTAACTCAATGAAACTATGAACCATGTAGGGCCACCCAAGACGGACAGGTCATGGTGGTGAGTCCTGACGACATGTGGTTGACTGGAGAAGGGAATGGCAAACCACTTCAGTGTTCTTGCCTTCAGAAACCCATGAACAGTATGAAAATGCAAAAAGATAGGACACTGAAAGATGAACTCCCTAGGTCCGTAGGTGCCCAATATGCTACTGGAGATCAGTGGAGAAATAACTCCAGAATGAATGAAAAGATGGACCCAAAGCAAAAACACCACCAGTTGTGGATGTGACTGGTGATGAAAGTAAGGTCCAATGCTGTAAAGAGCAGTGTTACGTAGGAACCTGGAATATTAGGTCCATGAATCAAGGCAAATTGGAAGGGGTCAAACAGGAGATCACAAGAGCGAACGTCCACGTTTTAGGAATCAGTGAACTAAAATGGACTGGAATGGGTGAATTTAACTCAGATGACCATTATATCTACTACTGTGGGCAGGAATCCCTTAGAAGAAATGGAGTAGCCATCACAATCAACAAAAGAGTCTGAAATGCAGTATTTGGATTCAATCTCAAAAATGACAGAATGATCTCTGTTCGTTTCTAGGGCAAACCATTCAATATCATGGTAATCGAAGTCTATGCTCTGACCAGTAATGCTGAAAAGCTGAAGTTGAACGGTTCTATGAAAACCTACAAGACATTCTAGAACTAACACCCCCAAAAAAATGTCCTTTTCGTTATAGGGGACTGGAATTCAAAAGTAGGAAGTCAAGAAACAACTGGAGTAACAGGCAAATTTGGCCTTGGAGTATGGAATGAAGCAGAGCAAAGGCTAATAGAGTTCTGCCAGGAGAACGCACTGGTCATAGCAAACACGCTCTTCCAACAACACAAGAGAAGACTCTTCACGTGGACATCACCAGATGGTCAACACCGAAATCAGATTGATTATATTCTTTGCAGTCAAAGATGGAGAAGCTCTATACAGTCAGCAAAAACAACACCAGGAGCTGACTGTGGCTCAGATCATGAACTCCTTATAGCAAAATTCAGACTTAAATTGAAGAAAGTAGGGAAAACCACTAGACCATTCAGGTATGACCTAAATCAAATCCCTTAGGATTATACAGTGGAAGTGAGAAATAGATTTAAGGGACTAGATCTGATAGACAGAGTGCCTGATGATCTATGGATGGAGTTTTGTGATATTGTACAGGAGACAGGGATCAAGACCATCCCCAAGAAAAAAAAAAATCGAAAAAGCAAAATGGCTGTCTGAGGAGGCCTTACAAATAGCTGTGAAAAGAAGAGAAGTGAAAAGCAAAGGAGAAAAGGAAAGTTATACCCATTTGAATGCAAAGTTCCAAAGAATAGCAAGGAGAAATAAGAAAGCCTTCCTCAGCGATCAATGCAAATAAATAGAGGAAAACAATAGAATGGGAAAGACTAGAGATCTCTTCAAGAAAATTAGAGATATCAAGGGAACATTTCATGCAAAGATGGGCTCAATGAAGGACAGAAATGGTATGGACCTAAAAGAAGCTGAAAATATTAAGAAGAGGTGTCAACAATATGCAGAAGAACTATACAAAAAAGATCTTCACCACCCACATAATCACGATGTGATCACTTACCTAGAGCCAGACATCCTGGAATGCAAATTCAAGTGGCCTTAGGAAGCATCACTACATACAAAGCTAGTGGAGGTGATGGAATTCCAGTTGAGTTATTTCAAATCCTAAAAGATGATGCTGTGAAAGTGCTGCACTCAATATGCCAACAAATTTGGAAAACTCAATAGTGGCCACAGGACTATAAAAGTTAAGTTTTCATTCCAATCCTAAAGAAAGACAATGCCAAAGAATGCTCAAACTACTGCACAATTGCACTGATCTCACATGCTAGTAAAGTAATGCTCAAAATTATCTAAGGCAGGCTTCAATAATATGTGAACTTCCAGATGTTCAACCTGGATTTACAAAAGGCAGCAGAACCAGAGATCAAATTACCAGCATGTACTGGATCATCGAAAAAGCAAGAGAGTTCCAGAAAAACATCTACTTCTGCATTATTGATTATGCAAAAGTCTTTGACTGTGTGGATCACAACACACTGCAAAAATTCTGAAAGAAATGGGAGTACCAGACCACCTCACCTGCCTTCTGAGAAATCTGTATGCAGGTCAGGAAGAGACAGTTAGAACTGGATATGGAACAATAGACTGATTCCAAATAGGAAAAGGAGTACATCAGGCTGTATATTGTCACCCTGTTTATTTAATTTATATGCAGAGTACATCATGAGAAATGCTGGGCTGGATGAAGTACAAGCTGGAATCAAGATTGCCAGGAGAAATATCAATAACCTCAGATACGCAGATGAACCACTCTTATGGCAGAAAGCGAAGAACTAAAGAGCCTCTTGATGAAAGTGAAAGAGGAGAGTGAAAAAGTTGGCTTAAAACTCAACATTCAGAAAACTAAGATCGTGGCATCTGGTCCCATCATTTCATGGCAAACAGATGGGAAAACAGTGGAAACAGTGGCAGGCTTTAATTTGGGTGACTCCAAAATCACTGCAGATGGTGACTGCAGCCATGAAATTAAAAGATGCTTACTCTTTGGAAGAAAAGTTATGACCAACCTAGACAGCATATTAGAAAGCAGAAACGTTATTTTGCCAATGAAAGTCCATCTAGTCAAGGCTATGGTTTTTCCAATAGTCACGTGTGGATGTGACAGTTGGACTATAAAGAAAGCTGAGTGCCAAGGAGTTGATACTTTTGGACTGTGGTGTTGGAGAAGACTCTTGAGAGTCCCTCGGACTATCCATCCTAAAGGAAATCAGTCCTGAATTATCCGTGGAAGGACTGATGTTGAAGCTAAAACTGCAATGCTTTGGCCACCTGATGTGAAGAGCTGACTCACTGGAAAAACCCTGAACCTGGGAAATATTGAAGGCAAGAGGAGAAGGGGACAATAGGATGAGATGGTTAGATGTCATCACTGACTCAATGGACATGAGTTTGAGTAAACTCTAGGAGTTGGTGATGGACAGAGTGGCCTGGTGTACTGCTGTCCATGGTGTTGTGAAGAGTCGGACATACCTGAACGACTGAACTGTCTGACTGGCTAAGCATCACCTTCCCGAGTTTCATGAACTTGTCCATTTTGGCAGCAACCCCTCAGGCCTACAGCACAAAGTCCATTATCTCTTTTGGAGGAGAATTGCCTAACTCAATCCTCCAGCCTGAGGAAAGGCATCTTGGTGAACATTAGCCACTTAATGGCTAGAAATGCCTCAAGAGCTGACAACCCTGATTGGCTGGTTAGTAATATATGAGGAAATTTGTGGCCCAAAACAGTGCCTAGAAAAGTAATGACAATTAATTGTGTCAATCATTGACTGTACCTTTGGCATCTCAACAAAGTATGGAAAGTATCAAATAATTGCTAGTAGAAAGACACGTAAGATAATATAGAAAGATAAAGATAGCATGGAGTGGAAGGAATAGTGGTAGAACACTATTGCAAAGTTCCATACAGTCTTGCTGCTTAAGGGTTGACCAAGTGTCTTGATGCCTTAGGTCCTGAGTGGCAGCTATTCCTAGTGTTGTGTGAGATTCTTTTCTGCTACACTAAAAGTTTTGCAACAATCCCAAATACCTTAGGTGGATAGAATTAGTCTCTGTTTCCTGTAATCTAAAGGGTCTAATTTTACCTGTGTCCAAGGAATTGCAAGTAGTTCAGTAAGGGAATGAAGTGAGAGATAAGAGTTAAGACTGGAGATCTAGGCAGTTAGAATAACAGTCTTGAAAATAATAGGGAGATAATGAAGAATTTTAAACAATGGAATGATTCCCTCCAAATTCCCAGGTGCTGAATTGAATATTTGAAAGTTGCACAATTGGAAGTGGAGAGGGTAGTTTGGATGTTTTTTCTATAAACAGCAGAAAAAATGAAGGCCTGATGCTGAAGTTATGCGATGTTTGGTTGGGAAAATCATGAGATCAGTTTTAGACTCTGAGTTTGAAGTCCTTCTGGTACTTTCAGATGAGGTGTCTAGAAGTTGTTGGATTTATGGGTCTGAAACACAGAAGAGATATTCTGATTGGTGACATAGATGTTAGTCATTTGTCATTAGTATTGGTGGAAGACATGGCTGAAGGTAGAACCTCCCTAAAAGATTATCCAGTGTGAAAAGAAAAGAGGACAGAATGTGGATTTGTGGCAGCAGCAAAATCAAAAAAGGAGGGGAGAGGAGGAGGTACTCCTAAGGTAGATTGAAGAGTTGCCAGATAGGTAGAAGGAAAACCAAGAAGTACTCTCTCTATGAGTTATAGCAAATGCGTAATATGATGATTGAATAAATGTCCCCCACAAATCCTTGGAAATTATCCTTTGGAATTTATAATTATTTGCATTTATTTGGTTAAAATATATCAATTTACCTTTGTAATACTTGGTAAACCTGTTAGATGAGTGCAATGCAAGACAGGAATGAAACACAAGGATTATTTTTCTACTCACACATAGCAGTAGATGTGCTATACTTTGACTCACAGCTCAAATGGTTGATTCATCATTACAGTTCATGGGCCCATTGTACTGTCTGTTGCCACATATTCACAACATCCACTTATTCTTCCAGTACTTATTTTTTAAATAAAAACTAATTGTAAGCTTTCATATATTGATAAATTATAAAATGCTGCTTCTGTCTCCTCCATTCTTATGTTTGCTCCCTCTTCTCTATTCATATTGGCGTGTGACATTGTTGCTGTCACCAAATGAGTCATTTGAAGTGGGAATATGAATTTAAAAGGTTAAGTCATCTCAAAAAGAACTCCATTCCACTCTTACATTGATGACAAATATAACTGTAGAATCAAGTGTAAATTCACAACACTTAGTAGTTTAGACTGGTAATACAGTTCCACCATTATAATTTTACAAGTAGAATTTGTTAACACTTTGCCTTGTGTTTCTCTTGTAAGTATCATTATGTTTCAATGAGATCTATCCAGGTAGTATAACTGTGTCAATTGAAATGTACCTCTCAAAAGATATGAAGTGAAAGTTACTCTACTTTTCAGGATTGGTTAAATGCTTGGATGCACAGCAATACAATGAAAATTAGGTAAATTAAGGATGTGTACAAACCTCATCAGGGATGGTGTTGAGGATTTTTTCTCTTACTATTTTCTTTTGACCTTGCTTTTAAATGTATAAACTTTTAGTTTTGAGTTAAAATCCTAATACATGTTCACTGTAGAAAACTTGGAAAATACAAAATAGCATAGAGAAGCAAATGAAATTATCTATAATCTCACTATCCTCTTGCCATTTTCTTCATATACACACATGTAATTGAAACAACAGATATTGCAATGTATATACATACAGTTTTGATATTAAAATTGGTATATTATGCACATTTCCCCTTACAATATATATTCTTAGATACTGTTTTAGTGGCCTTGTGATTTGCCATGACACTGATTTACCATCTTTTATTTTCTCAGGCTCTACTGTGCAGATGAGTATTTTAAATGACAATACAAAATTGTTACTTAATTGTTCTAGTTGCATTACAAATGACTGACAGCACTACAGAGGATCAAATAGGGGTAATACACATGGAACACTTTGAAAAGGCATGAAAGCAATTCTGAAAATATTCTTATAATTGAATCAGGAAAGTAAACATATCAAAGGTAAGAAAGGCAAAGTGGAATAAAGCTCCAAATTTAGTGAAGTTTTAAAAAGGAATAGTTCTCTATAACATTCTGTAAGTGGAATAAACATCCAGTGAGTTTTCTGAAATGACTTTGTCTTTATATACTTTGTCTTGCTGACCCCCCATTAACCATCAAATGTTCAAAATTCTCAGTATTTAAGCACTCAAACTATCTCTCAGACTGCTTTTTATATCTGGAAGCAGCACAAACACCAAAGAATCTTAACACTGGGATTAAAAATATGATTTTCATATAGGTATGAAACACCCCAAAGTTGACAGTGCTTCTGTTTTCCTTAAGAGATTATAAGTCCTGTATAATGTTAAAAAGGAATTACTACCTATATGTATTCAAAATTTTCAGTACCTAGTATACTATTTGTTCAATTTTAAAAATGTATATTGTTGGAGACTGTATTTTCTAATGATGGCCATAACAATATCTCTCATTCTACATTCTCTTCTTAAAATTTACTTTGCCATTCTCTCCTAGAGAGGTGGTCTATATTCCCTCCTCCTGAAACCAGGTGAATTTCTATGGCTATTTGGATCAGTAGAATATAGCAGAAGTTAAGCCATGTTACTTCCAAGATTAGGTTATAAAAGGTGGTAGAGCTTTCAACTGGCTTTTTCTCTCTGGGATGCTTGCTCTTGGAACCTAACTGCCATGCTGTGATGGAGTCTAGGCAACATAGAGGGGTCATATGTTCATGTTCTGGCCAACAATTCCAGCCACCTGAGGTCCTAGTCAACTGCCAGCACCACCACCAGACATGGGAGTGAGGAAAACTTTGAGATGAGTTAAACTCCCTGCATGTAGCTGAACAAGAAACCATGAGCAAGAATTACCTAGCTGAATCGAGTCAACCTCAGAAATGTGAAATAATAATAGTAATAATAGGTGATTATTGCTGGTTTATACCACTAAGTGTGGAGTTGTTGTTATGCAATAATAAATGGACAACCAGAACTAACATAAGCAATTAAATTAGACAGAAGACTATAAAATATTATCAGTTTCCTGCATTGATGAAATGCTTGGACTAATCTAATCCTACTATACAATGGTAGGCAACGAACACTCAGTTCAGTTCAGTTCAGTCTCTCAGTCATGTCCGACTCTTTGCGACCCCATGAATCACAGCATGCCAGGCCTCCCTGTCCATCACCAACTCCCAGAGTTCACTCAAACTCATGTCCATCGAGTCGGTAATGCCATCCAGCCATCTCATTCTCTGTCGACCTCGTCTCCTCCTGCCCCCAATCGCTCCCAGCATCAGAGTCTTTTCCAGTGAGTCAGCTTGTTGCATGAGAGTTCACTCAAACTCATGTCCATCGAGTCGGTGATGCCATCCAGCCATCTCATTCTCTGTCGACCTCATTCCTCCCACCCCCAATCCCTCCCAGCATCAGAGTCTTTTCCAGTGAGTCAGCTCGTCGCATGAGGTGGCCAGAGTATTGGAGTTTCAGCTATAGCATCAGTCCTTCCAGTGAACACCCAGGCTTGATCTCCTTTAGAATGGACTGGTTGGATCTCCTTGCAGTCCAAGGGACTCTCAAGAGTCTTCTCCAGCACCACAGTTCAAAAGCATCAATTCTTTGGCGATCAGCTTTCTTTACAGTCCAACTCTCACATCCATACATGACCACTGTAAAAACCATAGCCTTGACTAGATGGACCTTTGTTGGCAAAGTAATGTCTCTGCTTTTTAATATGCTATCAAGGTTGGTCATAACTTTCCTTCCAAGGAGTAAGCGTCTTTTAATTTCATGGCTGCAATCAGCATCCCCAGTGATTTTGGAGCCCAAAAAAATAAAGTCTGCCACGGTTTCCACTGTTTCCCCATCTATTTCCCATGAAGTGATGGGACCAGATGTCATGATCTTTGTTTTCTGAATGTTGAGCTTCAAGCCAACATTTTCACTTTCCACTTTCACTTTCATTAAGAGGCTTTTGAGTTCCTCACTTTCTGCCATAAGGGTGGTATCATCTGCATATCTGAGGTTATTGATATTTCTCCCGGCAATCTTGATTCCAGCTTGTGCTTCTTCCAGCCCAGCATTTCTCATGATGTACTCTGCATATAAGTTAAATAAGCAGGGTGACAATATACAACCTTGACATACTCCTTTTCCTATTTGGAACCAGTCTGTTGTTCCATGTCCAGTTCTATCTGTTGCTTCCTGATCTGCAAACAGGTTTCTCAAGAGGCAGGTCAGGTGGTCTGGTATTCCCATCTCTTTCAGAATTTTCCACAGTTACTTGTGATCCACACAGTCAAAGGCTTTGGCATAGTCAATGAAGCAGAAATAGATGTTTTTCTGGAACTCTCTTGCTTTCTCCATGATCCAGAGGATGCTGGCAATTTGATCTCTGGTTCCTCTGCCTTTTCTAAAACCTGCTTGAACATCTGGAAGTTCACGGTTCACATATTGCTGAAGCCTGGCTTGGAGAATTTTGAGCATGACTTTACTAGCGTGTGAGATGAGTGCAATTGTGTGGTAGTTTGAGCATTCTTTGGCATTGTCTTTCTTTGGGATTGGAATGAAGACTGACCTTTTCCAGTCCTGTGGCCACTGCTGAGTTTTCCAGATTTGCTGGCATATTGAGTGCAGCACTTTCACAGCATCATCTTTCAGGATTTGAAATAGCTCAATTGGAATTCCATCACCTCCACTAGCTTTTTTCTTAGTGATGCTCTCTAAGTCCCACTTGACTTTACATTTCAAGATGTCTGGCTCCAGGTGAGTGATCATGCCATCATGGTTATCTTGGTTGTGAAGATCTTTTTTGTACAGTTCTTCTGTGTATTCTTGCCACCTCTTCTTAATATCTTCTGCTTCTGTTAGATCCATACCATTTCTGTCCTTTATTGAGCCCATCTTTGCATGAAATTTTCCCTTGATATCTCTAATTTTTTTTGAAGAGATCTCTTATTTTTCCTATTGTGTTGTTTTCCTCTATTTCTTTGGATTGATTGCTGAGGAGGCTTTCTTATCTCTCCTTGCTATTCTTTGGAACTCTGCATTCAGATGCTTGTATCTTTCCTTTTCTCCTTTGCTTTTCGCTTCTCTTCTTTTCACAGCTATTTGTAAGGCCTCCTCAGACAGCCATTTTGCTTTTTTGCATTCCTTTCCATGGGGATGGTCTTGGTCCCTGTCTCCTGTACAATGTCACGAACCTCCATCCATAGTTCATCAGGCAATCTATCTATCAGATCTAGTCCCTTAAATCAAACACTCAAACCCCTATCAAATGGAGAACTGAAGTAACCATAAACTGAGAAAGCAAAAAAGGAACCTTTCAAAAACCACTTTTATCACAGCTATAAGAGAGGACTACATTGCTGGGCATGGCTGGAAAACACTAGCAGCTGTTGGACAGGGCTGGCAAAAATCTGAAGGATGCAGGAGAGCCCAGTTAAAACAATAGCTTGAGGACAGCAGTGTCTCTGAGAGGCAGGGTAGAGAACCAAGTGACTCTGCATACAGTGGTCACAGTTGCAAATCAAAGAGCGATTTCACATTTGGATTTTGGCAATATGATGGTGATTTTTTTTCAATACTCATGCATATGAGCATGAAGAGACAGATATCCCTGCTTGAACCAGTACTTTGACTGTTAACATTCCATCATGCATATTTTATTAGTAGAGTGGTTCTCTCTATAACTTTGTTGTTGTTTAGTCACTCAGTCGTGTCCGACTTTTTGCGACCCCATGGACTGTAGCCCCACAGGCTCCTCTGTCCCTGGGATTCTCCAGGCAAGAATATTGGAGTGAGTTGCCATTTCCTTTTCCTCTATAACTTTATCCACACTTTATTTTTTCTTTGTAACCGATTAAACAAGAGCACAACCTAAAACAAGTCAAAACTCTTCTTAAAGGATCATACAAGTATGAGGGAGATTCTGAGAACTGGGTCACAAAGCATCTGTCACAGGAATACTAGTTTTCAGTGACAGTAGGCTATGAAGAGGAACTTCAGGGTCTGTGAAATCAAGGGCCACAGTTGACAGTTGTGAAAGTAGATGGATCTGGAGAGTGAATAGGGTTGGGTCACAGACTACAGAGAGAAAACAAAAAAGGGGAATTTGGTAACTACTTGAACATTTGTCCATCTCTTCATCCTGTTAAATTTGGCACTAAGTGTTTTGTAACACTAGGGATTAAATCGTAAAGGGCAAGTCTTGCTCTTCTGGCTCTCAGAGTCATGCTAGGCTTTCTTTGAGCTCATCCAGTGCTACATTTCCCACACTTAAAAGTTTGTTTGAGGTAGAATGAATAATCAGGTTGATTCTTCTGTCCACACTTTTCCATCTCATGCTTTGTTAGTCTGGGGAACTGTCCCAGGAAATTCACTGTGTGCTTATCCTAGTTCTAGGACATTGTAGAGGACTATTTCTTTCTAAAACTTCCCTCAATTCAGAACTTTATGCCACTATGGCTTTCTTCTCTTTGATTTGTTTGCTTTCCTGATCAACTTAAGAGGACATTTTCAAGTTTCTTTCATGCCTTTTCAAAGTGTTTCACATGCATTACCCCCTGCATTGAATATTATTAACCACCTTTTTAATTGCTTGGAACAAGTGAGAGGTGGGCTTCCATGAGGTCTGGCAACATAGAGAATGTTGAAATGCAAAGTGTGTGCATACATGTGGTGGTGATAAGATGGACATAGTGAATAATCAGGTGGACTGCCTGTGTGACTCAGAGTTACAGGTTGGGCTCACTGGGAAGCAGACTCTGAGAGAGAAATTAGCTTGCAGAAGGTTTATTGGGGAGTGCTTTACAGACCAAAACCTGAAGGAGAAGGGAAGGAAGTGTACTGGGCAGAGGGAGAATTTGGGTGTTAATAGTCTGAAAAGAGACTTTAACCAATCCCACAGGCAGAGCTGCATCCTGAAGGGTTGACCTACATTACAACAAAGGGGCTATGTGTATGTAATTCTCCATTATGTTCATGGGATGCAAGTTGCCCCTGGGAAAGACACATGACTTTAAGTGAAGCAGCTCTTTCTAACTGCAGTTTTTGGAGAGGGTTGACAGCTGAAGACTGTGTCTTGGTTGCATTACCAGAAGCTGAGAGAATGAAGAAGGATCTAGATGGTGCAACATAGTATCTATTATACTCAGAATGGATCCAAGGACATATCCTAAAATTTGTGCCAAATCTGACTGATACATTTGGCCTGTGAGCAAATGCTTGAGAGGAAAGGGGAGGCAAAGAAATCTTTGCTGCACCTGACTACAGTCTCTCAAAGTGGAATCTTTAAATGTTTCTCAAGACAGCTGTAAGTTGAAAAAATATTAGACAAACTAGTTGGAAATACCTTAGGGAAAGACTAGTGTTCAGACCATGAAATGAGTAGAGATGGTAATCAAAGTGTGGTGCCTTGTATATGAATGGTCTGTAAAAGTAATTCATTAGAAATGGAAATGGAGAACCACTAAAGAATTATGTCATGAAAGCCAAGGTAAGAGATAGTTTTAGGAAGGAAAGAATGTTCAGCAGTATCAAATTTCAAGTAAGAACCATGCCCCCTCCCCCCAACCCGAAATTAAAGGGCTCAGAAAGTAGGCTGGTACTGGTCACTTTGGACAAAATCATTTCAGATGAACGACTGGGGCAAAAGTCAGATTGCAATAGATTAAAGTGTGAGAGTAAAACTGGGAAGAAATATGAGAGCTAATCACTTTTTTTTTTCTGAATTGTGGAGGAAGAAACTGAGCTCATCACTTGTATTGAGATTTTGGTCTGAGGAAAGTTTTCTTTTGAAGATGGCAATGAAGTGAACATGGGTTTAGACTGAGAGGAAGGAGCTGGGGAAAAGAAAAGTTGAAGATTAAAGACAGTTAAGGATAATCCATAAATTCTGCTCCCGAAGCTGATGGGAGGCAATGGAATCCATGGCACATATGTAGGGGTTAGGTTTTAATGGTGACCATCTTCTCCAAAAGCAAAATAAAAAAGGGAAATATAATTGTTTTAAATATTCATGAATGATACCACAATAACTTCGTATTTATTAAGGAATAAGTAAGGATGACCTTAAGGTAATAAGGTCATCCATACATCATACATCCACACATCAAGGATGATCTTAAGCTAATAAGAAACCAATATGGTTGTTTCATGGTTTCTTAAGCTCATTTAAGAAGTGGGTAACTTATTTAGAATTATAATACTGCATCAAGCATACACTTGTCATTGTCCACATGCTTGGCTGGGATATTAATAAAATTATAGACTTTTAAAGAGGAAAAAGACTATTTTAGACAACTATGACTATAAGTGTAAGGTTTACTAAGGAAAATGGTCTAGGCAGTTTCAGATGCTCAGATGACCTTGTTGTGTGCCGTATGCTAGACCTCAGCTGCCTGGAATGGGGAGACCATCCAACTCTAAAGCAGCCAAACTATAGGCTATCGAGTGATTTACTGGCCTAAAGGTCCTAGTAGTCCCAGTGGCCTGTGAGAAAATTGTCTATCAGGGATGATGGTGATTGATTGAATCAATTTAATCTCTTTCAGTTAGTTGGAGTAAGAAACAAAAGGAAAGAACAAGGAAATTGTTAGTAGCAGCCGAAGCTGAAAGAAATACAAAGAGAACCTGGTAAGAAAGGCCCTGAGACAACTTGGACTGTGAGAGATTCATGAATGAGAAGCTAGGAATGAGGAGGAACTAGAAAACATACAGAGGAGAGAGTGAGGTCAATGTAATTTTAAATGCTTGGCCCAAGGTCACAAACTCAGTGATTAGCAAAATCTGAATCAGAATTTTATTTAGCCATTTTCTTTCTGCTTCTATAACAAACAGATACCTTCGACTGTCCCACAGTGCCTTCCAAATGTGACTGTGAATCAGAATCACTGGAAAGCTTTTGAAAAAATGCATTGCTGATCCCTAGGCCTTACTTCTGGTAATTCGTCTCCACTAAGTCTGGCTGTAACATGTGGGTCTGTACATTTGACAAGCTCTATAGGTGATTCTGATGTGAGAGATCAACTGACCTGTGTCTAGGAATCACTTTCCCAGGACATAGCTCTGTGCCCAAGTGCCCTTAGGTACTTATTTTAAATTCAGGTCCAGGAAGACTTCATTGTTACTATGGTGACAGAGCAGGCGTTAATAGGAATATTTATATTACTAAGATAGGAAATGAAGGGAATTACATTACTGGCATAACAATTACTCTTTCCTGGACTGGCATCAAACTTAGAAGCTCCTGTTTAGAAAGCAGATCATATATTCTTTCCCCGACTCTATAGCAAAATGACTAATACTGAGTTTCCATTGCAGTTTTGTGAATTTTCACATCCTTGTAAGCATACCTTCACATAGGGAAATATTTTTCAAGAGTGCCTTCCACAAAGTAAAGTCTTAATATAATTATGCTTGAAATTTATGACACAAACATGGGGCACATCAGAAGAGGGCCTGTGCAAATGAAATGGATATTTACAGAATGGAGCCATTTTTTATTTTAAACACTGTACCCTATATCTTTTGTATCTGCACGCCTACACAACACAGTCAGAAAGCAATAATTCACTTGTTGATTGACTGATTAGGACCTCAGATCAAAGTCATGGTAGTGTTATTTTTATCTCCTTTCTGCCATTATCCTTCACTCTTCTTCCTTCTCCTCCAGATAAAATGGAAATTAAGTGAACCAGTATCCTGTAATTTTGGAGGCCTCCAAGTAGTCTTTCAATTCCTCCAAGTAAAACATGCATTCTCAATGGAGGTGATATCACCTCCAAGGGAGCAAACTGGTTCTTGATAGAGTCAAAAATATCTTAGATATTATAATGCCTTGTGGCCCTCCAGAAGGCCACATAGTACATAAACAGGTGCAAAGTGACCTGGTATTAAAATTTCATGGTGTTGAGAAATTTGGGCAAATATGTCTTAAAAGTCTCCTTAGGTGGGGAGTAATAATCAAAAAAGGTTGAGAGGAATGAAACACCAAAGTGTTTCATGGATTCCACGCACATGAGAGTCTGCTGCTGTCTCCTGCAGGGCAGCATCCATATGCAGGTTGATTATAATAAGCCACTGGACAACCATATCAGAGCTAGCAGTTCAGCACCAAATCAAGAAAGATATGCAAACAATTAGGATGCTGAATTTCAGGGTGAAAAGAGTCCCCAGTAAGATGTAGAAGCCTTCTGCCCCTCAACCATGAACTTCACCACAGACCTGGAAGAAACCTTGGTCCTCAGAGACTTGGGAAAGGCTGTCTTGGAACCTGTGTGGAGGTTACCAAAACCATCCCTCTGGTGGTGGCCTGAGAAGATTATCTCAACCCCAATGTTGCCCTGAACATTGCATTCAAGATTTGAGAAGATTAAGACTGCTGAGAGCCTTTGGAGTGGGAACACTGACTTTAAGACCTAGACTACCAGAGAAGTAACCCAAGGGAGTATCAAATCGTGAGAACTCACACAAAGGAAACCACTTGAATACAAACCTGGTATCACCCAACAACCAGTAGCACCCTATGCAGGACACCTCATCTAAACAACAAACAATACAAAAATACAGACCCAATCATCAGCAGACAGGATTACCACCTCACTCAGCCTTGCCCATCAGAGAAAAAAGAAACAAACAAAAAAAGTCAGCAAAAATCTCACCGTATATGAAGCTTACATAAACCATTGGACCAACCTTAGGAGGGCAGAAAGGAAAATGAAGAAAGAATTCACCTTGAAGCCTGGGAAAAGGAGACCTCAAACACAATAAGTTAAAAATAAAAATAAAAAGGCAGAGAAATGCTACACAAATGAAGGAACAAACTAGAAACCCAGAAGTCCAAATAAATGAAGAGGAAATAGGCAAACTACCTGAAAAAGAATTCAGATAATGATAGTAAAGATAATCAAAACCCTTCAAAACAAAGTGGAGAACATGCAAGAATCAATTAACAAAGACATAGAAGAATTAAAGGATAAACATACAGAGACAAACAACACAATTACTGAAATTAAAAATACTCTAGAAGGAATCAATAGCAGAATATCTGAAGCAGAAGAACGAATCAGTGAGCTGGAAGATAAAATGGTGGAAATAACTTCTGAAGAGCAAAATAAAGTAAAAAGAATGAAAAGAACTGAGGATAGTTTCAGAGAACTCTGGGACAATATCAAATGCACCAACATTCAAATTATAGGGGTCCCAGAAGAAGAAGAGAAAAAGAAATGGTATGAGAAAATTTTTGAAGAGGTTATAGTTGAAAATTTCCCCAACATGGAAAAGGAAATAGTCAATCAAGTCCAAGAGGTGCAAAGAGTCCCATACAAGATAAACCCAAGGAGAAACATGACAAGACACATACTAATCGAATTAACAAAGACTAAACACAAAGAAAGAATATTAAAAGCAGAAACTCTTCAGGCCAGAAGGGAATGGCAGGATATATTTAAAGTGCTGAAAAGGAAAAATCTACAACCAATATTACTGTACCCAGCAAGGATCTCATTCAAAATTGATGGAGAAATCAAAAGCTTTTCAGACAAGCAAAAGTTAAGAGAATTCAGTACCACCAAACCAGTTTTACCACAAATGTTAAAGGGACTTATATAGTCAAGAAATACAAGAGAAGAAAAAAGTTCTACAAAATCAACTCCAAAAAATTAAGAAAATGGCAATAGGAACATATATCTCAATAATTACTTTAAATGTAAATGGATTAAATACTCCAATCAAAAGACACAGACTGGCTGAATGGATACAAAAAGGAGACCCATACATATGCTGTCTACAAGAAACCCACTTCAGACCTAAAGACACAGATTGACTGAAAGTGAGAGGATGGAAAAATATATTCCATGCAAATGGAAAGCAAAAGAAAGCTGGAGTAGCAATCCTCATATCAGACAAAAATAGACCTTAAAATAAAGAAGATTACAAGAGATAAGGACACTACATAATGATCAAGGGATCAATCCAAGAAGGAGACATAACAATTGTAAGTATATATGCACCCAACATAGGAGCACCTCAATACATAAGACAAACACTAACAGACAAAAAAAGAGAATTTGACAGGAACACAATAACAGTAGGAGACTTCAACAATCCCACTCACACCAATGGACAGATCATCAAAATAGAAAGTTAATAAGGAAACACAAGTCTTAGATGATACCTTAGATGAGATGGATCTCATTGATATCTTCAGGACATTCCATCCAAATGAAGAAGAATACACCTTCTTCTCAAGTGCACATGGAACATTCTCCAGGATAGACCACACCTTGGGTCACAAATCAAACCTCAGTAAATTTAAGAAAATTGAAATCATATCAAGCAACTTCTCCTAACACAACACTATGAGACTAGATATCAATTACAAGAAAAAGCTGTAAGAAACACAAACACATGGAGATTAAACAACACTTTCCTAAATAACCAACAGGTTACTGAAGAAATCAAAAGGGAACTCAAAAAATTTCTAGAAACAAATGACAATGAAGACACAACTGAAAACCTATGGGATGCAGCAAAAGCAGTTCCAAGAGGGAAGTTTATAGCAATATAATCTGTAGCTAGGACTTTGAGAACTATGTTTAATAATAGTGGTGAAAGTGGACACCCTCAAGAAAGAAGAAAAACATTGAATAGACAACCTAACATTACACCTAAGACAATTGGAAAGAAAAGAACAAAAACACCCAAAATTAGTAGAAGGAAAGGAAAGTCGCTCAGTCATGTCTGACTCTTTGTGATCCCATGGACTGTAGCCTACCAGGCTCCTCCGTCCATGGAATTTTCCAGGCAAGAGTACTGGAGTGGGCTGCCATTTCCTTCACCAGGGGATCTTCCCAACCCAGGGATTGAACCCAGATCTCCAGCATTGCAGGCAGATGCTTTACCATTTAAGCCACCAGGGAAGCCAAGAAGTAGAAGGAAAGAAATCATAAGGATCTGAACAGAAATAAATGAAAAAGAAATGAAAGAAACAACAGTAAAGATTAATGAAACTAAAAGCTGGTTCTTTGAGAAGATAAACAAATTTGACAAACCTTTAGCCAGACTCATCAAGAAAAAAAGAGAAGAATCAAATCAACAAAATTAGAAAGAAAAAGGAGAGGTTACAACAGCCAATGCAGAAATACAAAGGGTTATAAGAGACTATTATGAACAACTATATGGCAATAAAATGGATAACCTGAAAGAAATGGACAGATTCTTAGAAAACCTCAATCTTCCAAGACTAAACCAGGAAGAAATAGAAATTATGAACAACCCAATTACAAGCACTGATATTGAAGCTGTGATCAAAAATCTCCCAAAAAACAAAAGCCCAGGATCAGATGGCTTCACAGGAGAATTCTATCAAACATTTAGAGAAGAGCTAATGCCTGTCCTTCTAAAACTCTTTCAAAAAATTGCAGAGGAAGGAGCACTTCCAAACTCATTCTATGAGGCCACCATCACCCTGATACCAAAACAAGACAAAGACAATGCAAAAAAAGAAAACTACAAGCCAATATCACTGATGAACATAGATGCAAAAAATCCTCAACAAAATTTTAGCAAACAGAATTCAACAATCGGAGAAGGCAATGGCAAGCCACTCCAGTACTCTTGCCTAGAAAATCCCGTGGATGGAGCAGCCTGGTAGGCTGCAGTCCGTGGGGTCGCTAAGGGTCGGACACGACTGAGCGACTTTACTTTCACTTTTCACTTTCACACATTGGAGAAGGAAATGGCAACCCACTCCAGTGTTCTTGCCTAGAGAATCCCAGGGACGGGGGAGCCTGGTGGGCTTCCGTCTATGGGGTCACACAGAGTCGGACACGACTGAAGTGACTTAGCAGCAGCAGCAGCAGCAGAATTCAACAATATATCAAAAAGCTCATACACCATGATCAAGTTGGGTTTATTCCAGGGATGCAATAATTCTTCAATATACGCAAATCAATCAATGTGATACACCATATTAACAAATTGAAAGATAAAAACCATATTATATACTGCTGTATAAGTACCGCGCGAGGATGTGGAGAGAAAGGAACCCTCTTACACTGTTGGTGGGAATGCAAACTAGTACAGCCACTATGGAGAACAGTGTGGAGATTCCTCAAAAAGCTGGAAATAGAACTGCCATATGATCCAGCAGTCGCACTCCTGGGCATACACACCGAGGAAACCAGAATTGAAAGAGACACATGTACTCCAATGTTCATTGCAGCACTGTTTATAATAGCCAGGACATGGAAGCAACCTAGATGTCCATCTGCAGACGAATGGATAAGAAAGCTTTGGTACATACACACAATGGAGTATCATTCAGCCATTAAAAAGAATACATTTGAATCAGTTCTAATGAGGTGGATGAAACTGGAGCCTATTATACAGAGTGAAGTAAGCCAGAAAGAAAAACACCAATACAGTATACTAACGCATATATATGGAACTTAGAAAGATGAAAATGATAACCTTGTATACGAGACAGCAAAAGAGACACAGATGTATAGAACAGTCTTTGGGACTCTGTGGGAGAGGGTGAGGGTGGGATGATTTGGGAGAATGGCATTGAAACACGTATGTTGTCATATGTGAAACAAATCACCAGTTCAGGGTCGATGCATGTTATAGGATGTTCGGGGCTGGCGTGTGGGGATAACCCAGAGGGAGGATAAAGGGAGGAGGGAGATGGGAGAGGGGTTCAGGAGGGGGAACTCATGTAAACCCGGGGCAAATTCATGTCAATGTATGGCAAAACCAACCAATATAATATTGTAAAATAATTTGCCTCCAACAAAAAATAAATTAATTACAAAAAAAAACATATTATAATCTCAGTTCAGTTCAGTTCAGTTCAGTCGCTCAATCGTGTCCAACTCTTTGCGACCGCATGAGTCACAGCACGCCAGGCCTCCCTGTCCATCACCAACTCCCAGAGTTCACTCAAACTCATGTCCGTCGAGTTGGTGATGCCATCCAGCCATCTCATTCTCTGTCGTCCCCTTCTCCTGCTCCCAATCCCTCCCAGCATCAGAGTCTTTTCCAGTGATAATCTCAACAGATGCCAAAAAAGCCTTTGACAAAACTCAGCACCCATTTATGATTAAAAATCTTCAAAAAATGGGCATAGAAGAAACCTACCTCAACACAGTAATGGCCTGATAAGCCTACAGCAAACATTATTCTCAATGGCAGAAAATCTGAAAGCATTCCCCCTAAGATCAGGAATGAGACAAGGGTGTCCACTTTCACCACTATTATTCAACAAAGTTCTCAAAGTTCTGGCTACAGCAATCAGCAAAGAAAAATAAAAGGAATCCAGACTGGAAAAGAAGATGTAAAGCTCTCACTTTTTGCAGATGACACGATACTGTACATAGAAAACCCTAACAATCATATCAGAAAATGACTACAGCTAATCAGTGAATTTAGCAAAGTTGCAGGATACAAAATCAATACACAGAAATCACTTGCATTTCTACATACTAACAATGAAAAATCAGAAAGAGAAATTAAGGAATCAATCCCATTCACCATTGCAATGAAAAGAATTAAATATCTAGGATTAAATTTACCTAAGGAGACAAAAGAACCGTACATAGAAAATTATAAGACACTAATGAAAGAAATCAAAGATGATATAAACAGATGGAGAGATATTCCATGTTCCTGGGTAGGAAGAATCAATATTGTGAAAATGACTATACTATCAAATGCAATCTACAAATTCAATGTGATCCCTATCAAATTACCAATGACATTTTTCACAGAACTAGAACAAAAACTTTCACAATTCATATGGAATCACAAAAGACCCCGAATAGCCAAAGCAGTCTTGAGTAAGAAGAATGGAGCTGGAGGAATCAACCTTCCTGACTTCAGCCTATACTACAAAACTGCAGTCATCAAGACAGTATAGTACTGGCACAAAAACAGAAATATAGACCAATGGAACAACATAGAAAGCCCAGAAATAAACCCATGCACCTCTGGGTACCTTATTTTTGACAAAGGAGGAAAGAATTACAATAGGGCAAAGAAAGCCTCTTCAATAAGTGGTGCTGGGAAAATTGGACAGTTATATGTAAAAGAATGGAATTAGAACACTTCCTAACACCATATACAAAGATAGACTCAAAATGGATTAAAGACCTAAATGTAAGACCAGAAACTATAAAACTCTTAGAGGAAAACATAGGCAGAACACTCAATGACATAAATCAAAGCAAGATCCTCTATGACCCACCACCTAGAGTAATGGAAATAAAAACAGAATAAACAAGTGAGACCTGATTAAACTTAAAAGCTTTTGCACAGCAAAGGAAACTATAAGCAAGGTGAAAAGACAACCATCAGAATGGGAGAAAATAATAACAAATGAAACAACTGACAAAGGATTAATTTCCAAAATATACAAGCAGCTCATACAACTCAATACCAGAAAAACAAACAACCCAATCAAAAAGTGGGAAAAGGACTTAAACAGACATTTCTCCAAAGAAGACATACAGATGGTTAACAAACACATGAAAAGATGCTCAACATTGCTCAGTTCAGTTCAGTTCAGTTCAGTCGCTCAGTCGTGTCCGACTCTCCGTGACCCCATGAATCACAGCACGCCAGGCCTCCCTGTCCATCACCAACTCCCGGAGTTCACTCAAACTCATGTCCACAGAGTCGGTGATGCCATCCAGCCATCTCATTCTCTGTCGTCCCCTTCTCCTCCCGCCCCCAACCTTTCCCAGCATCAGAGTCTTTTCCAATGAGTCAACTCGTCGCATGAGGTGGCCAAAGTATTGCAGTTTCAGCTTTAGCATCAGTCCTTCCAATGATCACCCAGGATTGATCTCCCTTAGAATGGACTGGTTGGATCTCCTTGCGGTACAAGGGACTCTCAAGAGTCTTCTCCAACACAGTAGTAGAATAGCCAACTGGTGAATGAGTTATTCAAAAATATTATTCATCCAGAAATGCTTCAAGCAATGGAAGAGACAGAAGTCCAGAAGTAGATTAACCCAAACATCATAACATGGTTGAACATGTTGAGTCCAAAAGTCATTAATGCAGCAGAAATAATGTGTCTGGATGGTGTTTGGAATCATTTCTACCCAAGACTCCAAAGGAATATTTATTTGATTATTCAAGTAACTTCATGATCTAGAGTTAAGTGAACATTTTTTTTGTCAAATTATTAACATTTTGTTTTCAAGACTAAACCAGTTGTGTTAACATGAACAATCCATTAAATTAAAGCTATAATTACTATATATACAGTGACATTTTGGAAAACAAAAAAAATGAAAGATTAAGTTACAAATATTGTAAAGCTTTTCAAAATGTGTTAATGCAGACTCAGAACTGCACATTGATCTCCTGCAACAGATTATTTCACTTCATGAAGTTCTGATATGTTGTTGCTAAATACTTATGATCTATTAAACCAATTTTCAGATAACAGTTTATCAGTGCATCATAACTATAGGCCACCACATTTACAATACAATGTACTATTTCTTATATAGTTTACTTAAATTATTATATTTATGGTTCAGTCGCTATCTCTGACTCTTTGTGACCCTGTGGACTGTAACCCTCCAAGCTCCTCTGTCCATGGAATTTTCCATGCAAGAATGCTGGCGTGGTTTGCTATTTCCTACTCCAAGGGATCTCACTGACCCAGGGATCGTTCCTGCGTGTCTTGAGTCTCCTGTGTTGGCAGGCAAATTCTTTACCACTGTGCCACCTGGGAAGACTACCACATTTACAACACAGTGTACTATTTATTATTATTTATTAAGCCCAATTTATTATATAGTTTATTAAATTATTATATTTATGGTACAGTACATGCTGTATTAATCTTGTCTTTCACCTTGTGACATGAAGAGGTCTTGGCATTATCATTAGAGAAATGTCCAAAAACAGTCAATGATGAGGCAGGGCTTCTTGGCTGAATGTCTTACATGTGCCCTTTTATGTCCCATATCCTTGTATTACTCTGCTGGCTACTCTGTGCCCAGAGACATTGACCTCTGAAGACTGCCTCAGTAAGTTCCTTTGCCATTTGACTACCCATTTGGCCAATATGAGGCACCTGCAAGAAATAGGAAAGTGAGAAGAATGAAAATATTTACCCCTGGTTCCATCTCTGCCTAGTCACCAGAAGCTCACTGCTTCCCTCTTACTGAAGGTCATAACTGTCTCCTTATAGATACTCTCTCCAACTTCTAGTAATGACACCCTCCCCTTGTTTCTTCAGGCTTCATATTCCCACACCTTTGTAAATGGTCCAGTCCTTAATTCCTCCTCAATTATCCGGTTTAGTGTGCCATTTCTTTCTGCAGGAACCTGGGACACTATACCATAGTAGACTATAAGATTATGTCAGATCACTGACCTTTAACTCTACTATTCTCTCTATAAACTAAATTGATAGAAAAGGATATTTGACTTTCCAAGCTCCAGATATCAGTAAATGAATTAGTTATTGCCCAAGTGTGAAAACTGGAATATTATGCAAAGGTGGACATTGTTGCAGTATAGAATATTGTTGCATGTCATTTAAGACAAATTGAGGTGCCCATTAATTGTGAAGAAGATCTGTTGATAATGCAAACATTTTAAAACCTTCAATTTAAAACAAGCAGAATAAACAATGGATATTTTTGAAGGTACTAGTGAAACACTGGATCCAGAGAGCTTTGCCTTTATTACCAAGAAAGGTAACAAAATTAATTTCCTGTGGAAACAGAATAATTTTCATTACTCCCCTTAAGCCAGAATCAATAATTTAGAATGGTTCAAAATAATCTTAAAAAAGCCTCAACCTTGGTGTGGACTTGTACAAAAATATTCATGTCTACCTATCAAGGTGTAAGTTTTCAAATACAGAAAATGCAGGTAAGAGTTTATTTGCATTTATAGGTAGCTCTAAAGCTAATAGACTAGGCCAATTCAGGTTTGCTCTTTTATCCTGAAAAGTATACAGAGGACTACCACTGACTGTGCCTGCCACTGAGAAATATTAAGCAATAAATTTCAGAGCAAAGGAAACTTAGAAAATTGTCATCACTTCACATTTGGAGATCTTTTAACTCAGCTTTGTTCCATAGAGAGCTGAGAGAACACTAGGTCATCTCTTTATGCATCCCTTTTTGTAATCAGATTCATCTGAAACTAGTTGCCAAATATATTCTAAGTGTTAACATTATTACTCTCCATTTTGTTTTTTGCAGAGAAAAATAAATGTGCATATTTTTCTATAGTTGGGATTGTGGTTTGTTGACATCCTCTAAACATCTTATTACAGGGAGTTGTATAAAAAGGTCCTTGGCACAGGCAAAGGCAGATCTATCAGACAGATGTACCTCTTACTTGCACTGGAATTCCTCTAGGGTCATATATGTCTACATAAGGCAGATGGCTTAATAATTACTTCTGAAGAGTTCATGTAGACCAGCAATTCAAGGTCAGTGGGGTGCTGGAAATTTCCATATTGATGAATACATTCCACACTAGTATTGTGGGCAAAGAATGTGACAGTCCTTATTTGGTCCCCTACCCCCAGCTGGGCCTAACTTACTGTGGACACTTGATGAATATTAATTAAGGTAGAAATTAATTGAAGCAATGAACTCCCAATGAGGGACAAGGACAAAGACTGACAAAGACATGTTATCAATTGACATGTGACGGATTTTCCTTTTTCCCTCAAACCCTGGAAGAAATATAGACTCAAGACCTAGTCATTTTCTCCTACTGGCAGCTCCATCTGGCATCCACGTAAAGAGGTATATAATGCAGCCTTGTGTTTTGTAGTGATACAGAATCCTGCACTGGATTTCCATGGGGGTTAGTCAGTGGAGAAGCCCTCCAAGTGGACTCCCACAGCTAGAGTGGCAAAGAGCCTTTGCTAATCTTTTTCATCTCTATGGGCTTAGCCCTTAGAATTATGGGACCAGGCCATAACACGGCATGCAAAAGCCATAATAATGATGATTTCATCTCAGGTTGTTTGTAGAACTCTGACTTCCCTGTGGAGTATGAGAGTCAGGGGAAAGACAGGCTACATAACAGGAAGAAGTAAACATAGATTGGCTGGCTATGTAGTATCTGGGATTTTCATTGGTATGAGTAGAAAAATATTTGTTTTGTGAAGGAAAGCAAGAGAGCCTTTTTCATTTATGTCATTTTGGCATTTTGTGCTCAGGTCTTTTCTAACGCTCAAACTATTATACAGCCAGAGTCTTTTTCCTCCAAAGGCAAAAAACACGGTGTATACATTCTCTCTGTGTCTCTTTCTCCCTCTCTCTCTTGAACTACTTGGGTATATTTGTGATTTACAGGTTTCCATAATGTTTTTATTTTATAGTTCATTTTTTTCTCCTGTTTTCCTATATTTCACATGATAATATTTTGGACATTCCTTAAGCATACTTTATAGCCATTTATTACCTAATTATATTATCTCAGCTGACCTTGACTGAATGTGTTAAAATATGTAGACTCACCAAACTGCCTGTTTTGTGATGATACCAAGTGAGGCATTTATCCTGTACCAATATCACACAATTATTAATGAAACAAAGTTTGACACATAAATGGTTCAGAAAATCTTAATTTAAGTGTTATTATATGGGTTTATTAATAATGAAGATACATACTTTATTATTTTCTTGAAAGTAAAAAAAGATGGAACTACTTAAATTTATCCAGCCACCTGGATCATTCAAGTGAAAAACCTGTCTTATAGGTGACAAGACACTCTCAGGCCCCAAGTAATCATCAAAGACACTGAAGTCTTGTTGACTTACCAAGTGAACTTAACAGCACTCAGATTTATCTTAATGATTGGCTTACAGACAGTGAGAAGATGGTACCTTAGAATTTGAGAGTTGATTTCATGTTGAAGCAATTTACTTTGAGAGAATCAGAACTGAAGTGAGACAACTCTCAAAGCATCAGATACTTTAACAGCTCCTTTTCACCTTCCTCAAGTGCATAGAGCATATTTTTAAAAGGAGATCTCTGAAAAATAAACAAGCAAAGAATCCCACCCCTGCCAGTTCTGTGATTTGAAATCAAGCACAGCCATGCCAGGATAATGCTCACAATCTCTTTCAATTGTGAATGACTGTGCACTGTGTAATAATTCTGTTTTGAATAGAACATATCGTTTAGCTTTCATGGGAAATCAATTTTCTTCCTGCTTTTGAATAATATTAATATTAAGTTGTATTTTTCCCATCTGTGCCTGTGAGCACAGACCAATGGAGGATTCAATGGAAAAGTTTTCAGAGATTTGATTCAAATAAATCTTCTGCATGTTGGATACACGTTTAAAGCTTATACAAGATTTAGTGCATGTGTGCTCAATCGTGTCTGATTCTTTGCAATCCCATGGTCTGTAGCCAACCAGGCTCCTCTATCCATGAGATTGTCCAGGCAAGAATACTGGAGTGAGTTGCCATTTCCTCCTCCAGGGTGTCTTCCCAACCCAGGGATAGAACCCGCATCTCCTGCATCTCCTGCTTTGGCAGGCAAATTCTTTACCACTGAGCCACCCAGGAAGCTCCAGGGGAACATAATAGCCAAAGTTGTATGTCTCTAATCCTTAAAGATGTGCATAGACTGATATAGTGGATATTTCTCACAGGTAGATCGGTGCAAATGTAATTGCAGTTTCAGACCTTGAATTTTAAATCATTATAACTAGGAGATCAAACCAGTCAATCTTAAAGGAAATCAACCCTGAATACACATTGGAAGGACTGATGCTGAAACTGAAACTCCAACATTTTGGCCACCTGATGTGAACAACCGACTCATTGGCAAAGGCCCTGATGCTGGGAAAGATTGAGGGCAGAATGAGAAGAAGGCAACAGAGGATGAGATGATTGGATGGCATCACCGATGCAATGGACATGAACTTGACCAAACTCCGGGAGATGGTGAGGGACATGAAAGCCTGGTGTGCTTCAGTCCACGGGATCATGAAGAGTTGGACACAACTTGGTGACTGAACAATAACAACAACAACAACAACAACTGGGCTCAAATATATCTTTATTAATCAAAATAAGAACCATTATAATTAACACATTTTTGCCAATGGGAAATAAGTTAGTTTATTCCTGTAGCATAAAAATCTGTGCTTCGGGATTTAACATACTCTTGGAAAACATTTTCTGGATCCTGAAGGTTGTAGAAGTATTTTCTCTGCAAAATGTTGTCAAGATGATTGAAGAAGTGGTTGGCAGTTGGTGAGAGGTCAGGTGAACATGGCAGATGAGGCAAAATTTTGTAGCCCAATTCGTTCAACTTTTGAAGCATTGGTTGGGCAACATGCAGTTGGGTGTAGTCATGGAGAAGAATTGGGCCCTTTCTGTTGACCAGTGTAGGCTGCTGGCACTGCAGTTTTCAGTGCATCTTGTTGATTTGCTGAGCATACTTCTCAGACATAATGGTTTGGCTGGGATTCAGAAAGCTGAGTGGATCAGACGGGCAGCAGACCACCAAACAGTGACAGTGACATTTTTTTTTGGTGAAAGTTTGGCTTTAGGAAGTAATTTGGAGCTTCTTCTAGGACCAGTCACTTTAGCTGGTCGTCACCAGTTGTCATATAAAACCCACTTTCCATCACATGTCACAATCCAAAAGAGAAATGGTTCGTTATTGTTGCATAGAATAAGAGACGACAACACTTCAAAACGACGATTTTTTTATTTGCGTTCAGCTTATGAGGCACACACTTATCAAGCTTTTTCACCTTTCCAATTTGCTTCAAGCACTGAATGACTGTAGAATGGTCGACATTGAGTTCTTTAGCAACTGCTCATGCAGTTGTAAGAGGATCAGCTTCGATGATGGTTCTCAATTGTTGTCAACTTCTGATGGCTGAGCATGTGCTCCTCATTTTCAAGGCCCTCATCTCCTTTGTAAAACTTCTTTAACTACCACTGCTCTGTACATTCGTTAACGTTTCTTGGGCCAAATGGATTGTTGATGTTGCAAGTTATCTCTGCTGCTTTATGACCCATTTTGAACTCAAATAACAAAATTTGCATTTAGTCTCGCATAATTTCCATAGTCTAAAATATAACAGTAAGTCATTAGCAAAAAAAATCATAAATTGATAAATGCTCATTAAAATGATGTATAACATAACCACATTTATTTAAGAATGTATTTCTATATCAAAGGCAAATTTCAACAATGAAAAAAACCTCAATTACTGTTGCACCAACCTAATATTTCATGAGCGTCTCTAACTCAGTATGATTCAAACTGAACTCATTATCCTACCTCCCTCCAATCAAACCTGTATTCCAGTCATCTAGCTATTTAATCTGAATTCTGGGAGTTACTCTAAGATCTTTTCTTTTCCTCAATGATCATGTTGAGAATTCTAGATGTTTCCCCAAATCCGTTTTTCTTTCTTTGTGGGCATGCAGCTAGACTATTTTTCTCAAACTTCAGTAAGATATGGCCATGGTACTAAGGACTAGTGAGTGAAATGTGTGTGAAAGTGTTGTGAGCCATTTCTTGGCCAAAGGTTTTATTTTTTTATTTTATTTTTTAAAATTTATTTATTTTTTATTGGAGGCAAATTATTTTACAATATTATATTGGTTGGTTTTGCCATACATTGACATGAATTCGCCCCGGGTTTACATGAGTTCCCCCGCCTGAACCCCCCTCCCACCTCCCTCCACCTTTTATCCTCCCTCTGTGTCATCCCCGCACGCCAGCCCCGAGCATCCTGTAACATGCATCGACCCTGAACTGGTGATTTGTTTCACATATGACAACATACATGTTTCAATGCCATTCTCCCAAATCATCGCACCCTCACCTTCTCCCACAGAGTCCCAAAGACTGTTCTACACATCTGTGTCTCTTTTGCTGTCTCACATACAGGGTTATCATTTGCATCTTTCTAAATTCCATATATATGCGTTAGTATACTGTATTGGTGTTTTTCTTTCTGGCTTACTTCACTCTGTATAATAGGCTCCAGTTTCATCCACCTCATTAGAACTGATTCAAATGTATTCTTTTTAATGGCTGAATAATACTCCATTGTGTGTATGTACCAAAGCTTTCTTATCCATTCGTCTGCAGATGGACATCTAGGTTGCTTCCATGTCCTGGCTATTATAAACAGTGCTGCGATGAACATTGGAGTACATGTGTCTCTTTCAATTCTGGTTTCCTCGGTGTGTATGCCCAGGAGTGCGATTGCTGGATCATATGGCAGTTCTATTTCCAGTTTTTTGAGGAATCTCCACACTGTTCTCCATAGTGGCTGTACTAGTTTGCATTCCCACCAACAGTGTAAGAGGGTTCCCCTCTCTCCAAATCCTCTCCAGCATTTATTGCATGTAGACTTTTGGATAGCAGCCATTCTGACTGGTGTGAAATGGTATCTCATTGTGGTTTTGATTTGCATCTCTCTGATTATGAGGGATGTTGAGCATTTTTTCATGTGTTTGTTCGCCATCTTTATGTCTTTTTGGAGAAATGTCTGTTTAGTTCTTTGGCCCATTTTTTGATTGGGTCATTTATTTTTCTGGAAGTGAGCTGCAGGAGCTGCTTGTATATTTTGGAGATTAATCCTTTATCCGTTGCTTCATTTGCTATTATTTTCTCCCATTCTGAAGGCTGTCTTTTCACTTTATTTATAGTTTCCTTTGCTGTGCAGAAGCTTCTGATTTTAATTAGGTCCCATTTGTTTATTTTTGCTTTTATTTCCAATATTCTGGGAGGTGGTTCTTGGAGGATCTTGCTGTGATTTATGTCGGAGAGTGTTTTGCCTACATTCTCCTCTAGGAGTTTTATAGTTTCTGGTCTTACATTTAGCTCTCTAATCCATTTTGAGTTTATTTTGGTGTATGGTGTTAGGAAGTGTTCTAGTTTCATTCTTTTACAAGTGGCTGACCAGTTTTCCCAGCACCACTTGTTAAAGAGACTGTCTTTTCTCCATTTTATATTCTTGCCTCCTTTGTCAAAGATAAGGTGTCCATAGGTGTGTGGATTTATCTCTGGGCTTTCTATTTTGTTCCATTGATCTATATTTCTGTCTTTATGCCAGTACCATACTGTCTTGATGACTGTGGCTTTATAGTAGAGCCTGAAGTCCGGCAGGTTAATTCCCCCAGTTCCATTTTTCTTCCTCAAGATTGCTTTGGCTATTCGAGGTTTTTTGTATTTCCATACAACTTGTGAGATTATTTGTTCTAGTTCTGTGAAAAATATCATTGGTAGCTTGATAGGGATTGCATTGAATGTATAAATTACTTTGGGTAGTATACTCATTTTTACAATATTTATTCTTCCAATCCATGAGCATGGTATATTTCTCCATCTATTAGTGTCCTCTTTGATTACTTTCAGTAGTGTTTTATAGTTTTCTATGTACAAGTCTTTTGTTTCCTTAGGTAGATATATTCCTAAGTATTTAATTCTTTTCGTTGCAACAGTGAATGGAATAGTTTCCTTAATTTCTCTATTTTCTCATTATTAGTGTATAGGAATGCAAGGGATTTCTGTGTGTTGATTTTATATCCTGCAACTTTACTGTAATCATTGATTAGCTCTAGTAGTTTTCTGGTAGAGTCTTTAGGGTTTTCTGTGTAGAGGATCATGTCATCAGCGAACAGTGAAAGTTTTACTTCTTCTTTTCCAATTTGGATTCCTTTTATGTCTTTTTCTGCTCTGATTGCTGTGGCCAAAACTTCCAGAACTATGTTGAATAGTAGTGGTGAGAGTGGGCACCCTTGTCTTGTTCCTGACTTTAGGGGAAATGCTTTCAGTTTTTCACCATTGAGGATAATGTTTGCTGTGGGTTTGTCATATATAGCTTTTATTATGTTGAGGTATGTCCCTTCTATTCCCACTTTCTGGAGGGTTTTTATCATAAATGGATGTTGAATTTTGTCGAAGGCTTTCTCTGCATCTATTGAGATAATCATATGATTTTTATTTTTCAGTTTGTTAATCTGGTGTATTACGTTGATTGATTTGCGGATATTGAAGAATCTTTTTCATTCCTGGGATAAAGCCCACTTGGTCATGATGTATGATCTTCTTACTGTGTTGTTGGATTCTGATTGCTAGAATTTTGTTAAGGATTTTTGCATCTATGTTCATCAGTGATATTGGCCTATAGTTTTCTTTTTTTGTGGGGTCTTTACCAGGTTTTGGGATTAGGGTGATGGTGGCCTCATAGAATGAGTATGGAAGTTTCCCTTCCTCAGCAATTTTCTGGAAGAGTTTGAGTAGAATAGCTGTTAGCTCTTCTCTAAATTTTTGGTAGAATTCAGCTGTGAAGCCATCTGGACCTGGGCTTTTGTTTGCTGGAAGATTCCTGATTACAGCCTCTAGTTCCATGCTTGTGATGGGTCTGTTCAGATTTTCCATTTCTTCCTGGTTCAGTTTTGGAAAGCTGTACTTTTCTAAGAATTTGTCCATTTCTTCCAGGTTATTCATTTTATTGCCATATAATTGCTGATAGTATTCTCTAATAATCCTTTGTATTTCTGTGTTGTCGGTTGTGATCTATGAGAGTGTGCCCCCTTCATATTCTCCCTCCCTTTCTGCTGACTATCATGAAGTTCTAATGGATATTGGAATCAGAAGATGAAGACTGGATTCTTGAATCATCAAATGAAGGAGAGTCTCCAGCTGACAAGGAACATCTTTCTTGGAGAGTAAACAAGAAATAAACTTTTATATTGTTTATACCATTGTATATATTTAGGTGTATTTTTTACTGCAGCTTAGCCTACCTTACTCAGTTCAGTTCAGTTCAGTCCAGTCGCTCAGTCGTGTCTGACTCTCCGTGATCCCATGAATCACAGCACGCCAGGCCTCCCTGTCCATCACCAACTCCCGGAGTTCACTCAAACTCATGTCCATTGAGTCGGTGATGCCATCCAGCCATCTCATTCTCTGTCATCCCCGTCTCCTCCCACCCTCAATCCCTCCCAGTATCAGACTCTTTTCCAGTGAGTCAACTTGTTGCATGAGGTGGCCAAAGTATTGGAGTTTCAGCTTTAGCATCAGTCCTTCCAATGAACACCCAGGATTGATCTCCTCTAGAATGGACTGGTTGGATCTCCTTGCAGTCCAAGGGACTCTCAAGAGTCTTCTCCAGCACCACAGTTCAAAAGCGATCAGCTTTCTTCACAGTCCAACTCTCACATCCATACATGACCACGGGAAAAACCATAGCCTTGACTAGATGGACCTTTGTTGGCAAAGTAATGTCTCTGCTTTTTAATATGCTATCTAGGTTGGTCATAACTTTCCTTCCAAGGAGTAAGCATCTTTTAATTTCATGGCTGCAATCAGCATCTGCAGTGATTTTGGAGCCCCCAAAAATAAAGTCTGACACTGTTTCCACTGTTTCCCCATCTATTTCCCATGAAGTGATGGGACCAGATGCCATGATCTTCGTTTTCTGAATGTTGAGCGTCAAGCCAAACTTTTCACTCTCCTCTTTCACTTTCATCAAGTGAAAGAGGAGAGTGAAAAGTTTGGCCTACCTTACTAGTACAATGCTATTCTAAGTTCATCAGTTCTATCTTATAGATAGTTATTGAATTTTTCCCATCACCTCCAGGCCAGCTGTCCTTTCTTTTATCTGTGTTCTCACCCTCCTTAGGCTGAGACTCTACAATAGTCCTAAATTAGTTTCCTGGCATGCCTTTGGTCTTACTTCTCTACAAAGCATTATCTCAAACTCTGAATAATTACCTATTAAATGGGAATACATACCCGGCTTGAAAACTGTTCAATGATCCTTATCATCTATATTAAAAATTATATGTCCTGGTTCAGCACTGAAGGCTCTTCACAGTCCCCTGCTTTTTCTGTTCAAAGCTCTTGCCTCATTACCACCCAGTACTCTGGTATGTATCGTCATTGATCTGCTTTAATTTCCAAGAAGATGCTCCACGTTGCTCCTTCTCTCCAGAAGGCCCTTCTTTACTCCATTCAATCCTGTAGTTGAAGGGGAAATTGATAGAATATCTCACTGCTTCCACTCTCAAGGGGGAGGAGTATTGCTATTGTCACTCGGGTCTTTTTAAATTTTTTTTTTTTTTTTGCTGTGTGTTGAGCATTGTGGGATCTTAGTTCCCCAACCGAGGATTGAACCTGCACCCTCAGCAGTGAAAGAGCGGCATCCCAACCACTGGACCACCAGGGAATTCCATGTCACTCAGGTCTTTTTGGGCTCCTCCAAACTGAAACTCCATTCACTTAAAATGATTAGTGAATAGTGAAAGTTGTATCAAGGATTTCAAAGGGGACTGATAGGAGAGAAGCTTTAGTTCACAACACACAGCAGTATTGAAATGTCTCCATTCAACACTTTGATTCTTCCTCTAAATCTTTCTTCAGGCACTCCAACAGTTAGGGGCCTCATCTCCTTGATCCTTCCCCCAGGAAACTCCCAAACTTGTTCTTATTGAATAGGCTGTGACCCTCTCTCATTTCTGATGAAACTTCAGCAATCTGAGAATTATTTCTACCCCATAGTGAACTTATCAAAGTCTGTTTTAATAAAACTATTCCCTCCCTACAAAAATGTTCTTATACTACCTGCTAATAAAATGAAATGTTTTCTCACATAATTCATATATGTTGTTCAAGTATGCAAACTGAGACATATTCAGAGAATGGGACTTTAGTGGGAGTAATAGAAATAGAATACTGTTGGGACACTCTTGTTGTTCTTCCTTTCAGGAACACCAAGAGTAGCCTTATCAATTTTTCACTCTTTTTCTTTCAATACTGCACCTACATCTATGATTTCTATTGCTATCATCTCATTATTAGCAAATGACAACATTCAATGAGCTCTCATATGGTGCTAGGCATTTTTCTAAGATATTTACGTCTTATGATATTATTGATTTTGTTTGGTCTTTCTTTAGTCTTAACATTTATATTTGTGGGGAACTGGATAATATGGTAAATTAAACTGAAAACTCCCCTACAATGTAATAGTTAGAAAATGCAGAAATAGTTAGAAAATACAACTATAATGAAAATTATTAGAGTCATAACTGAGCTTGCAAGAAAGTAGGAAACCTTTAGGCGTCAAAAATTAAAGGAAAAAGGAAAACTGGTGGGCAGGCACTATGAAGTATATAGTATATAACTCTACAGGATAACTTATGTGATCTCCTAGTAATTGCCAGCAGGATTCTGTCCCAGTCATCCACCACGGTCATTTGCTCAATAATGTACTCTTCATTAGCCTTCTTCTGTTTCTTGTCTCCCCTCTCTCTTCTTGGAGCTTCCTAGAGTCAGTTCTCAAATAAACTGCTTACACTCAAATCTTCTACTAAGGCTCTGCTTCTGAGGGAACCAAAACTAAGACCTTCACTCATCTGTTCATTTTCAGTATATTGTGTTATCTTGTACTTTAAATGTGCTCTAATCATAATTTCTCTAAATGTTCTCTAATCATAATTTTTCCAGTGGTCATGTATGGATGTGAGAGTTGGACTATAAAGAAAGCTGAGCGCCGAAGTGTTGATGCTTTTGAATTGTGGTGTTGGAGAAGACTCTTGAGAGTCCCTTAGACTGCAAGGAGATCCAACCAGTCCATCCTAAAGGAAATCAGTTCTGAATATTGATTAGAAGGACTGATGCTGAAGCTGAAACTCCAATACTTCGGCCACCTGATGCGAAGAGCTGACTCATTTGAAAAGACCCTGATGCTGGGAAAGATTGAGAGCAGGAAGAGAAGGGGACAACAAAGGATGAGATGGTTGGATGGCATCACCGACTCAATGGACATGGGTTTGGATGAACTCCGGAAGTTGGTGATGGACAGGGAGGCCTGGCGTGCTGTGGTTCATGGGGTTGCAAAGAGTCATACATGACTGAGTGACTAAACTGAACTGAATCATAATTGCTATTATATTAATCTAACTATAGTCAAGATGATTGACTATTTGTCACAAAATTGACAAATAGCCTAAAAAATTTCTGTGAAGAATGACAATGACAACAACAACAATTCAAGCACAAATGAATAAAAAGAAAATGGAAGTGCTCTTTAAGAATTAAATACAGGGAGTTCCCTGGTAGTCCAGAGGTTAGGACTCTGTACTTCCACTGCAGGAGTATGGGTTCAGTCCCTGGCTGGGGAACAAAGATACTGAATGCCCCGTGATGCAGTCAAAGGGAAAAAAAAGAATACAATGATAATTTAATCAGTTTCAGCCAAAGCCAAGCCCTAAAATTCTTTGATAAACTATTTCAAAAGCAGATTTAGGTACATCCTATCTGATGACACATGACTTAGCTATATTGTGTGCCTTGAGATATTATCTAATGGTAGCTGGGAATGTATAGTGTGTATAAGGAAGTTTGGTAAGGCAAAGGTTGTTTGCAGCCATCCTGCCTGAATGCTACTTTGCTTCTGTTACTTAAAGGGGGGCTGCCATTCAATGGTGTCCTAGTCACGACTAAAGGTTGTTAGGTAGCTTTTTGATTATTCAGAGAAGTGACTTTAGAGAACAATAAAGGGACAACCAAGGACCATCCTCCATTTGAGAAAAGCCAAAAGCACAGAAGTGAATAAACAGAGCAAATAAGTCTATAGTGGAATCAGATAATTCAGAGAAGAAAAGTTTAAGAAAATTTTAATGAGTATCATCAGAGACATTTGAGTTTGTATACAAACAAAATTAATCTGCTAAAAAAAAGAATTATCAGAGTACAAATAAGAGTAACATTATTATTATTGCCAAAATATAAACTGAATAAAAAGACATGAATAAAGTAATCAAAGAAATCTGCGACAGAAGAGAAAGATGAAGAATGTAAAAATATGAGAAGGAAAGATTAAGAAGATGGATCCATGCTAAATTCCTAAAAATAAGACAGTGGTAATGAGGGGATAAAATTATGGAAAATAATATAATATTTCTAAAAACTGAAGAAAAATTGTATGTTCAGATCGAAAGAAACCTTTCTAATGTCCAGCAAGACAAATTAGACACATTCTTATGAAATTTCAACTGTCAAAGATGAAGAAAAGAACATAAAGTATTTTAGAGAGGAAAAAGCATCTTAGCTACAAAAGAATCACAATAAAATTGTAATAGTTAATTATCAGGAGGGAATACAACAATCCCTTCATATTTCTAATGGAAAATTATTACTATTATTTTTAGCATTAAAAATTCAAATTGTATAAAATGCACATAGCACAAAATTTACCATCTTAAAAACTAACCATTTTTAAGTGTACGAATTAGTGATGTTAATTACATTTACATTGTTATCCAACAAAATTCCAGAACTTTTTCATCTTGAAGCACTGAAACTCTATACCCATTAAACAATAACTCCCCATTCCCCCTACCTTAGCTCCTGGCAAAGGCTGTTCTACTTTCTGTCTCTATGGATCCAACTCATCTAGGCACTGAATATAAAAGGAATCACACAGCTTTGTCTTTTTTTATTTATTTATTTGACTGTGTGGGGTCTTAGTTGTGGCACCTGAAGCCATTGCAGCAAATGGACTGTCTAGTTGTGGCATGCAGCCTTAGTTGCTCTGCAGCATATGCAATCTCATTTCCCCAGCCAGGGATCAAACCCTCATCCCCTGCACTGCAAGGAGGATTCTTATCCACTGGACCACCAGGGAAGTTCCTAGCATTTATCTTTATGACTGACTTGTTTCACTTAATAAAATATCTTCAAGTTTCATCCACGTTGAAGCCTGCATCAGAATTTCCTTCCTTTTAAAGGCTAAAAAATATTCCATTGTATGTAATACATATGACATTTTGTTTACTGATTTGTCCATTGATGAGCAATTGGGTTGCTTCCACCTTCTGGCTATTGTGAACGATGCTGTTATGAACATGGGTGAATAGAGAGACCTTGCTTTCAGTTCTTTTTGTGTTATATCCAGAAGTGAAATTACTAGATCATGTGGCAGTGTTGTTTCTAACTTTTTGAGGAACCACCATACTGTTTTCCATGGTGGCTGCACCATTTTATTACATTCCCACCAACAGTGTACAAAGATTCCAATTTATCTACGTCTTCACCAACAATTGTTATTTTCTTTCTTTTTTTTATATTAGTCATTCTAACAGGTACATGGTGATTTCTCACTGTGGTTTTGATTTGCATTTCCCTAATGACTAGTGGTGTTGAATCTTTTCATATGCTTATGGACCATTTGTGTATCTTCTTTGGATAAAAGTCTATTCAAGTCTTTTGTTCATCTTTTTTTCCCCCATTTTGGCTTGTGGGATCTAGTTCCCTCACCAGGGATTGAGCCTGGGCCATGGCAGTGGAAGTTCTGAATCCTAACCACTAGACCACCAGGAAAACATCCTACTCATCTTTTAATTGAGTTATTTTGTTGTTGCTGAGTTGTAGGAGCTCTTTATACATTCTAGATATCAACTCCCTGTTATGTATATGATTTGAAAATATTTTCTCCTGTTCCATAGGTTGCCATAACACTTGGCTGATTGTGTCCTTTGATGCAGAGAAGTTTTAAATTTTCAAGTCCTAGAAAATTATTTTCAACCAAGAATTCTACATACACCTAAAATAACAATCATTTATGAAGGCAAAATAAAGACATTGCAGATGTGCTAAGATTCAGATAATTTTCCATTCTAGAAGTTTGAGTTCACTTTGAAGTAACATGAAGTTGAGGAGAGGGTGTTTCTAAGAAGCAATAGAATAATATAGTGTTATACTAAAAACAAGCTCCCAGGATTCAGCAAACCCAGAAAGTAGTGGTATGACTAAGAAATCATATGGTCTTAGTGATATAGTGCTAACAGAAGCAGAAGATATTAAGCAGAGGTGGCAAGAATACACAGAAAAACTGTACAAAAAAGATCTTCACGACCAAGATAATCATGATGGTGTGATCACTCACCTAGAGCCAGACATCTTGGAATGTGAATTAAAGTGGGCCTTAGAAAGCATCACTATGAACAAAGCTAGTGGAGGTGATGGAATTCCATTTGAGCTATTTCAAATCCTGAAAGATGATGCTGTGAAAGTGCTGCACTCAATATGCCAGCAAATCTGGAAAACTCAGCAGTGGCCACAGGACTGGAAAAGGTCAGTCTTCATTCCAATCCCAAAGAAAGGCAATGCCAAAGAATGCTCAAACTACCGCACAATTGCACTCATCTCACACGCTAGTAAAGTCATGCTCAAAATTCTCCAAGCCAGGCTTCAGCAATATGTCAACCGTGAACTTCCAGATGTTCAAGCAGCTTTTAGAAAAGGCAGAGGAACCAGAGATCAAATTGCCGACATCTGCTGGATCATGGAGAAAGCAAGAGAGTTCCAGAAAAACATCTATTTCTGCTTCATTGACTATGCCAAAGCCTTTGACTGTGTGGATCACAAGAAACTGGAAAATTCTGAAAGAGATGGGAATCCCAGACCACCTGACCTGCCTCTTGAGAAACCTATATGCTAGTCAGGAAACAACAGTTAGAACTGGACATGGAACAACAGACTGGTTCCAAATAGGAAAAGGAGTATGTCAAGGTTGTATATTGTCACCCTGCTTATTTAACTTCTATGCAGAGTACATCATGAGGAACACTGGGCTGGAAGAAGCACAAGCTGGAATCAAGATTGCCGGGAGAAATATCAATAACCTCAGATATGCAGATGACACCACCCTTATGGCAGAAAGTGAAGAGGAACTCAAAAGCCTCTTGATGAAAATGAAAGAGGAGAGTCAAAATGTTGGCCTAAAGCTCAACATTCAGAAAACTAAGATCATGGCATCTGGTCCCATCACTTCATGGGAAATGGATGGAGAAACAGTGGAAGCAGTGTCAGACTTTATTTTTTTGGGCTTCAAAATCACTGGGGATGCTGATTGCAGCCATGAAATTAAAAGACGCTTACTCCTTGGAAGGAAAGTTATGACCAACCTAGATGGCATATTAAAAAGCAGAGACATTACTTTGCCAACCAAGGTCCGTCTAGTCAAGGCTATGGTTTTTCCCGTGGTCATGTATGGATGTGAGAGTTGGACTGTGAAGAAAGCTGATCGCTTTTGAACTGTGGTGCTGGAGAAGACTCTTGAGAGTCCCTTGTACTGCAAGGAGATCCAACCAGTCCATTCTAGAGGAGATCAATCCTGGGTGTTCATTGGAAGGACTGATGCTAAAGCTGAAGCTGCAATACTTTGGCCACCTCATGCGACGAGTTGACTCACTGGAAAAGATGCTGGGAGGGATTGGGGGTAGGAGGAGCAGGGGACGACAGAGAATGAGATGACTGGATGGCATCACCGACTCGATGGACATGAGTTTGAGTGAACTCCGGGAGTTGGTGATGGACAGGGAGGCCTGGCGTGCTGTGATTCATGGGGTCGCAAAGAGTCGGACATGACTGAGCGACTGAACTGAACTGAACTGAATGGAATAAAACTATATATTTTCTGGTCATTAAGATAAAAGAAATTCTCCAGAAAGAAAAATATATTCAAGAAAGTCACAACTCAAATATGGAGCAAACTGGTTTGATTTTAAGCAGTTGATACAGTACAAGAAAAATTGGAGCAGTAGCACAGGTTCTTACTGATGAAGGTTTTGTGACATATATTAACATGTCTTTATTGTACAAAAATGCATCTTGATTCACAAGGAAATAAGGTTTACATTAATCGTAGCAGTATAGATATGTTCATGGCTTTTGTTTGTAGAATCATTTCATAGTAAAGTTGATTATAGTAAAGGTAAAGCTGGCCTTCTCTGACAGTTCAACAATAAAGAATTCCCCAGCAATGCAGGAGACACAGGAGACTCTGGTTCGATCCATGGGTCAGGAAGATCCCTTGGAGGAGGGAATGGCAACCCACTCCAGTGTTCTTGCCTGGGAAATCCTATGGGCAGAGGAATTTGATGGGCTACAGTCCAAAGGGTTACAAAGAGTTGGACACGACTGAGTGGCAGAGCACAGAGCAGAAAGTTGACAGAGATCTGGGAGGTAGAGGAAGGATGAAAGGTAGATAAGAACAAGAAAGTTTAAATTTCTTATTCTATACTGTGAAAGTCAATATATACTGCAAAATTTATGAACAACCTAGACAGCATATTAAAAAGCAGAGACATTACTTTGTCAACAAAGGTCCATCTAGTCAAAGCTATGGTTTTTCTGGTAGTCATGTATGGATGTGAGAGTTGGACTATAAAGAAAGCTGAGCACCGAAGAACTGATGCTTTTGAACTGTGGTGTTGGAGAAGACTCTTGAGAGTCCCTTGGACTGCAAGGAGATCAAACTAGTCCATCCTAAAGGAAATCAGTCCTGAATATTCATTTGAAGCTGAAACTTCAATAATTTGGCCACCTCATGCAAAGAGCTGACTCATTGGCAAAGATCCTGATGCTGGGAAAGATTGAAGGCAGGAGGAGAAGGGGACGACAGAGGATGAGATGGTTGGATGGCATCACTGACTCGATGGACATGAGTTTGAGTAAACTCCAGGAGTTGTTGATGGACAGGGAGGCCTGGCGTGCTGCAGTCCATGGGGTCGTAAAGAGTTGGAGAGATGATTGAGCGACTGAACTGAACTGAACCACATAAAGTATCAATAAACGAAAGTTTAGTTGCATTATAAAATTGAAATGGCAATCAATAGAGAAATCAAAACTAAAGTAATGTTACAAAATTTTGAAAGGGAGAGCAAATTGTGTGCTAAAATTTCCCATCTTCAATATTGAAAAGTTACTGCTAATAAGTTGTTTGGTTAAAATATAGAGTTATAAATGCATAATTTATAATATATAAAAGCTGCCTGTTACAATTGGAAATTAGAATTAGATGTGGAACAAAGGCGGGAAGGAGAAGCATTTTAGACTTTCCTTTTATTTACCTCTGTATGGCTTTAATTTTTATTCCCATATGTAAATATTATATTTATAATTTTAAAAAGTGAGGCAGAATGGGAGTCTTTACTGAACCCTTTCATTTCATCCTCAGATTATTAGAAGACAAGAGAACCACTTGAGGAGGACCCAATATACATTGTTCAATACTAACTCTGAGTCATCTGTGGAATCTGGGTGCTCCCTACTATTAACAGTAACAATATTTGTAACCTCTTACTTATCTCTTAGTTATGTATGTAATGTCTGAGATGGCATCCACATACAGTTCATTGCTTAAAAGAGAGAAGAGGGAGAGGGATAGTTATAAAATTATCTTCAATATACACTAAGTGTAGAGGCTGGGATAAAATAATTTTGTACTGATTCCGTAAAGTCCTAAGAGTCCACAGAAAGTTAACTCTGCCCTTTTTCTCCTCCCCCAAGTCCCTTCAGATTCACCCAGTCCTGTATATCTCTGGAGAAAATTCCTTCTGTTGTTGAGAGATAAACACAAGACAAACAGTTGTTTTTTTCCTAATATTGACCTCGCCTCATCTTGTGATTTCTATATCTTACCTCACTAGTACAGTTTCTGCCTCTTTACTCTATTTTGCTTAAGTTACCATCCAGTTCTACGCTGTAGCAATAAAATGTACCATGCATTGAGTGTTGATTCTATGCCAGGAGCTGTTCCAGATGCTTTACAAGCATTATTGCCTTTAATCCTCACATCAGACTTATTTAGTAAAGGCATTAGTTTTATCTTACAGATGAGATAAGTGGGTCTTAGAGAGATTTAGTGACTTGAACAAAATGACACAGAGAGAAAGTGGCAGATTGATTGAAATTCAAGTTGATCTGTCAACAGAGACCAAGTTATTAATTCAACAACATTCTCTCTCCCTAATTAGTCCCTATCTGGCTGCCATACTTTTAGTCATCCCCATATCTTTTATTCCAACTCAGATTTTATCTCATAGAGGTATACGTGGCTCAAGACTAGCATCGTTCTGGAACTTGAAATGCTCACATGAAGGCATCAGATTTATTTTATTAAAGCGAAAGAGTAGGACTCCTTTCTCCCTTACCCCAAATTGAGTTATAGGCTCGCATTTTAGCAAATACTCCAAATTTCAAGGGATATAGGTCTAGAGAGGTAGTTTGAGCATTTGTTTTGGATTCAGACACTCTTCAATTCACCATTTATTAGTTCTGTGATCCTACACAAACTGCATGAGCTACCTGAGCTCCTTGCACCTCATGGAAAAGTGAGACAATACAGTTATGTTTAAGAAATTATTGTGAGGTAAAGTTGTGTAAAGCTCCTAGCATGATGCTTGCAAAATGGTAGCTGTTGCTTTTGTTAGAATGATTGTCTTTCATCATCATCATCAAATTTACTGTTGTTAGTTCAACAGCAATATTGTTTTTCTTTTATAACAGCTTTAAAAGATATAATTCACACACTGTACAATTAACCTATTCAGTTTTTTGTGTGTTTTATATTATTAATACTTTTAAACTGTGGTAAAGGTGTACTTAACATAAAAATTTTACATTTTCATCATTTCTGAGTGTACAGATTCAGTAGTATTAGTTATGTTTATGTTTTGCAACCTTCACTACTATTTCCAAAATTTTTCATCACTCCAAACAGAAACTCTGAAGCCATTAAGCAATAACTCTCTGTTCTCACCTTCTCCCATCCCCTGTTGACCTTTAATATTCTTTCTTCTTCTATGAATTTGATTATTCTTGATAACTCATATAAGTGGAATCATGCAATATTTGTCTTTTTGTGACTGGCTTATTTCACTTAGCATAATGTTTTCAAGGTTCATCAATGTGGTAGCATATGTCAGTACCACATTCTCTTTTTTTTTACATTGAAGTATAGTTGATTAACAATGTTGTGTTAATTTCCGGTGTACAGCAAAGTGATTCACTTATACATATACATAGTTTGTATTTTTCAGATTCTTTTCCACGATAGGTTATTACAAAGTACTGAATATAGCTTTCTGTGCTATACAGTAGGATTTTGTTGTTTATCTGGTTTATGTGTAGTAGTATATATCTGTTAATTCTAAGTATTTTGTTCCTTTTAAAAGCTGTATGAGTCCATTGTATGATTATAGTACATTTTGTTTATTCATTCATCTGTTGATAGACAAATATTTAAGTTATTTTACCTTTTGGCTATCATTGTTAATGCTGCAATGAACATTATTGTTTAAGTATCTCTTTGAGCCTCTGCATTCAATTTCTTTGGGTAAATATACTTAGGAGTGAAATTGTTGGGTCATATGATAATTCTCTGTTTAACTTTTGAGGAACCACCAAATTGCTTTCCATAGCATCTGCACCATTTTACATTTCCACCAGCAATGCACAAAGGTTCCAATTTCTCCACTTCTTTTCCCACACTTGTTACTTTATTATTATTTTTTAAATTATAGCCATCACCATGGGTGTGAAGTGGTTCAGTGGTAACTTTGTCATCCAAGATTCCCCATGAATGTGGTATGTGACTAAGACAATAGGTAATGAAGATGGACTACACTTTTGTATACTGTACTCAATACTTAGCTCAGAAGGGACTGTTGGTAGAATTTTGCTATAATCTCTAGACAAAAAAGACAGCCTTCCTGTGTCTACAGGATTCTTGGAGAGTAATTTCATTGCCAAGAAGTTGCATTAATTTGTAAGGCTTTTGGTAGGTTACATGTATTTGCAGGCAAACAATCACAACAGTCAACTAAACAAGCTTTACAGATGAGGTCCAGCGTAGTAACAAAATAAGCAATCAAATTTTAAAAGTTGACTTAAATACTAGTTAGAGTTTTGTGGAATTGGCAACTAAAACATGATTCCTGTAGAGACAAGCTTATGATAATAGTGGCTGGAAGAACAACTGAAACAACATCAAAATGATCCACTACATATTTAATAGAGTTTCAAAATCTAGCAAAAACATTTAAAGTATGTTCATGTGATATCAGGTGGAACATGAGTTTTCTCTTATTTTCTTTTACCTTTAGATATTATCCTCTGTAATGCTGAGAGTACATGCCTCTCTGGGTGGATATATTGGGTTGACTTCATGTCAAATCAATGTTTATCTGCCCTTTGGCACAGAGAAAGTGGAAAAGAGTAATTCAGGGTGTACTTGAGCTGAAACAAAGGATAGGTGCCATGGCCATAAAAGTGGGACATTTTCTTGTCTGCCAGTATGGCATGAACTGAGGGCACTCTTCCCTAGTGATTTCTAGCAACACTGGCAAAATATGTGCTTTTGTGAATTTAGGTTTTGTTCTTTTTTTTTTTTTTTTGCTACTGTTAGACATGCACACAAAAGCTGACGCACACACAGAGCTAATGTTTGCAATACTACGTAAAGCCTTGTGAGTGAACTTATCTGATCCAATGCATGGAAATGTTTGCAGCAACTTTGCATGGAGCTACTCTCTTGATTTGGGAGGTGGTACAGACTAGTTTTTTGAGCATCAGCTTAAGACCTAGGAAACCTGACTTTACCACTGAGCTGTATGACTCTGAATACAACTATAGTTTTCTTTGAGTCTCAGTTTTCTGATCTGCAATACAAAAATCATGACATCTACCTCATAATATGATTGTGAGAATTTTATGAGTAAGTATCCACAATGTGCTTAATATTATGCCTCAAAGATCTCCTAAGTGCTCAATAACAATAAAATAACTAATGTTTTTGCTCTCTTATTATAATGACTCAATAAACAGTACCTATTATCATAATTTTATATGTGGGGGAAATACTTGTCAAATATCTTGTTAGTAGATACACACTGTGATAAGTATAAAACAGTAATAGCTATAATGATAATAAAATCTAATTATGGCAATCTTAAAATAATAATTTATTACTATGAAGGGATTGGAAAGGAAGAAATGTTTCATTCTAATATGATGATGAGCCACCCAAAGACGGAATGAATCAATCTTGGAATCCAAGTATTTTCTGGAATGCTTTTAAGTATAGGCAATGACCAGTTGGTGGGAACAACATTGCAGGAGATATTTAAACATAAATGACTTCTGAATTCTCTTCCAACTCTGAGAGTCAATACTTCATTCTCATTTCCACTAATCCCTTGATATCAACAATGGCTTCCCCATCATTCATCAACAGAAGGTTCAGGAAACTTCACCCCAAACCTTCCTTTAGAATAGCTGCAGAAAGAACTAGACTCAATTTTGTTCTAATTGGTGGAGAATAGAGTCCCTTGGGCTCCCTGAATGTCAGGTGTAACTTGATCTGTTTCCTTTCTATTGAAAATGAATTGTGTTTACTTCCTTTTCTAAGCTGAGGTTTCTCAACCCTCGATAGGTGGATGAAATATAGTTCTACTGCTAAGGAAATGAAGCAAAAACACCCACACGATAATCATTCCTCTTTTTCTATCCTGGCTGAAATAAGCCAAAAGACAAATAGCAAAATATCTAGCTGAAAATCTTTCAAGGATAAGCAACCTTGGGGGCTGTGTTGTCCTTCCTAATTTTGCCACAGACAGAATGGCTGATGGAGTAATAATTTGCAGTTAGATTAAAAAGTGCAGAGATGCATCAAAATATTAACACAAAGCTAATTAACTTTTAGGAGCTTTATGGTTTCAGAGGAATGTATAATTTTCGTTTTCATCATAAGCAAAAAATTAGTTATTGCTTTGGCTAACTTATTTAAATATTTCTTTTTTTGCCCCTTATTAGAACAAGTGTTTTTAGAACATCTTAGTTTCTGCTTATTGAATTACTTTCTCTTACATGTAAATCAGTGAAATTAGAACACTCCCTCATACCATACACAAAATAAACTCCAAATGGCTTTTAAACTTAAATATAAGACATGACACCATAAAACGCCTAGAAGAAAGTATAGGTAAAACATTCTCTGACACAAATCATAGCAATGGTTTCTTAGGCCAGTCTCCCAAGGCAATAGAAATAAAAGCAAAAATAAGCAAATAGTATCTAGTCAAACTTATAAGCTTATGCATAGCAAAGGAAACCATAAACAAAATAAAAGGACAACCTACAGAATGGGGGAAAATATTTTCAAATAATGCAACTGACAAGGGCTTAATTTCCAAAATATACAAACAGCTCATACAACTCAGTTGTAACAAAAAACAAAACAAACAACAACAAAAAAAACAACCCAATCAAAAAATGTGCAGGAGACCTACATAGATGTTTCTCCAAAGAAGATATACAAATGGCCAACAAACATAGGAAAAGATGCTCAACATCAATAATTATTAGAGAAATGCAAATCAAAACTACAATGAGGTATTACCTCATACCACTCAGAATCAGTTCTGTTCAGTTCAGTTGCTCAATCGTGTCCAACTCTTTGTAACCCCGTGGACCACAGCACGCCAGGCCTCCCTGTCCATCACCAACTCCTGGAGTTTACTCAAACTCATGTCCATTGAATCAGTGATGCCATCTAACTATCTCCTCCTCTGTTGTCCCCTTCTCCTCCCACCTTCAATCTTTCCCAGCATCAGGATCTTTTCAAATGAATCAGTTCTTCATATCAGGTGGCCAAAGTATTGGCGTTTCAGCTTCAGCCTCAGTCCTTCCAATGAATATTCAAGACTAGCCATCATCAAAAAGTCTTATTGCTGTTGTTTAGTCACTAAATCGTGTCTGACTCTTGCAACCCCATGGACTATTGGCCGCCAGGCTCCTCTGTCCATGGGATTCCCCAGGCAAGAATACTGAAGTGGGTTGCCATTTCCTTCTCCAGGGGATCTTCCTCCTCCAGGGATCAAACCCATGTCTCCTGCATTGGCAGATGGATTATTTACCATTAAACCACCAGGGAACCCCCTCAAGAAGTTTTCAAATAAAAAATTCTGGAGAGGATGTGGAGAGAAGGGAACCCTCCTACACTGTGGTTCAGAATGTAAATTTGTACAGCCCCTATGGAGAACAGTATCAGTGCAGTTCAGTTCAGTCGCTCAGTCGTGACTGAATCTGCCACCCCATCAATCACAGCACGCCAGGCCTCCCTGTCAAACACCAACTCCCAGAGTTCACTCAAACTCATGTCCATCGAGTCGGTGATGCCATCCAGCCATCTCATTCTCTGTCGTCCCCATCTCATCCTGCCCCCAATCCCTCCCAGCATCAGAGTCTTTTCCAGTGAGTCAACTCGTCGCATGACGTGGCCAAAGTATTGGAGTTTCAGCTTTAGCATCAGTCCTTCCAATGAACACCCAGGGTTGATCTCTTTTAGAATGGACTGGTTGGATCTCCTTGCAGTCCGAGAGACTCTCAAGAGTCTTCTCCAGCACCACAGTTCAAAAAAATCAATTCTTTGGCAATCAGCTTTCTTCACAGTCCAACTCTAACAGCCATACACGACCAATGGAAAAACCATAGCCTTGACTAGACGGACTTTGGTGGCAAAGTAATGTCTCTGCTTTTTAATATACTATCTAGGTTGGTCATAACTTTCCTTCCAAGGAGTAAGCATCTCTTAATTTCATGGCTGCAGTCAGCATCCGCAGTGATTGTGGAGCCCAAAAAAATAAAGTCTGACACTGTTTCCACTGTTTCCCCATCTATTTCCCATGAAGTGATGGGACCAGATGCCATGATCTTCGTTACTGAATGTTGAGCTTCAAGCCAACCTTTTCACTCTCCTCTTTCACTTTCATCACGAGGCTTTTGAGTTCCTCTTCACTTTCTGCCATAAGGGTGGTGTCATCTGCATATCTGAGGTTATTGATATTTCTCCCGGCAATCTTGATTCCAGCTTGTGCTTCTTCCAGACCAGCGTTCCTCATGATGTACTCTGCATAGAAGTTAAATAAGCAGGGTGACAATATACAACCTTGACATACCCCTTTTCCTACTTGGAACCAGTCTGTTGTTCCATGTCCAGTTCTAACTGTTGCTTCCTGACCTGCATACAGGTTTCTCAAGAGGCAGGTCAGGTGGTCTGGTATTCCCATCTCTTTCAGAATGTTCCACAGTTTCTTGTGATCCACACAGTCAAAGGCTTTGGCATAGTCAATGAAGCAGAAATAGATGTTTTTCTGGAACTCTCTTGCTTTCTCCATGATCCAGCAGATGTCGGCAATTTGATCTCTGGTTCCTCTGCCTTTTCAAAAACCTGCTTGAACATCTGGAAGTTCACGGTTGACATATTGCTGAAGCCTGGCTTGGAGAATTTTGAGCATGACTTTACTAGCGTGTGAGATGAGTGCAATTGTGTGGTAGTTTGAGCATTCTTTGGCATTGCCTTTCTTTGGGATTGGAATGAAGACTGACCTTTTCCAGTCCTGTGGCCACTGCTGAGTTTTCCAAATTTGCTGGCATATTGAGTGCAGCACTTTCACAGTATCATCTTTCAGGATTTGAAATAGCTCAACTGGAATTCCATCACCTCCACTAGCTTTGTTCATAGTGATGCTTTCTAAGGCCCAATTGACTTCACATTCCAAGATGTCTGGCTCTAGGTCAGTGATCATGCCATCATGATTATCTTCGTCGTGAAAATCTTTTTTGTACAGTTTTTCTGTGTATTCTTGCCACCTCTTCTTAATATCTTCTGCTTCTGTTAGGTCCGTACCATTTCTGTCCTTTATCGAGTCCATCTTTGCATGAAATGTTCCCTCGATATCTCTGATTTTCTTGAAGAGATCTCTTGTTTTTCCTATTCTGTTGTTTTCCTCTACTTCTTTGCATTGATTCCTGAGGAAGGCTTTCTTATCTCTCCTTGCTATTCTTTGGAACTCTGCATTCAGATGCTTATATCTTTCCTTTTCTCCTTTGCTTTTTGCTTCTCTTCTTTTCACAGCTATTTGTAAGGCCTCAATTAGAGCTACTATATCATACAGCAATCTCACTCCTGGCTGTGTATCCAGAGTCCAAAAATATTCATGCACGCAGTGTTCATAGAAGCATATTCACAATAGCCAAGACATGGAAGCAAGCTAAATGTTCATTGACAGATGAATGGATAAACAAGATGTGGTATATATAGACAATGGAATACTACTCAGTCATAAAAATAATGAAATAATGTCATTTGCAGCAACATGGATGGACCTAGAGATTCTCAGTGTAGGTGAAGTCAGTCAGACAAAGACAAATATATGATATTGCTTACATGTGGAATCTAAAATATGATACAAATGAACTTATTTACAAAACAGAAAAAGTCTCACATCATAGAAAACAAACTTATGGCTACCAAAGGTGAAATGGGTAGAGATGGGAATAAATTAGCAGTTTAGGCTTTGCAGATATAAACTGCTGCTGCTGCTGCGTCACTTCAGTCGTGTCCGACTCTGTGTGACCCCATAGACAGAAGCCCACCAGGCTCCCCCGTCCCTGGGATTCTCCAGGCAAGAACACTGGAGTGGGTTGCCATTTCCTTCACCAATGTGTGAAAGTGAAGTCGCTCAGTCGTGTCCGACCCTTAGCGACCCCACAGACTGCAGCCCATCAGGCTCCTCCATCCATGGGATTCTCTAGGCAAGAGTACTGGAGTGGCTTGCCATTGCCTTCTCCAGATATAAACTACTATATATAAAATAGATAAATGGGTTGGGGGATGAGGCAGGACAACATGAGCTATGAACAATTTGTGTAGAGACTTTGTCTATTCATTGTGGTCCTAGTGTTTTTGGCACATAATAGTCACCTAAACAAATGTTCACTACATTGAACAAACACTCAAAAAGAAGGACTATATTTAGAAATTCTCCATCTCCTTATTCAACTTTATAATATATATGCACAGACGAGCCTCTCCATTGGTGTCACACACAAAACAATGTCACTTAAACTGCTTGAATGAACAAGAAAGCCCATGCCAGGTCTACAAGTGCTTTTCAATTACTTTCTTCAAAGAAGTGGTCCGTATAGATTTTAAGTTTCAACTTTCGAATTCTTTCTAAAGTGTAGTCATAAAAATGTATTCACAGTCAAGATTTTCTATATTATTGCATTAAGACTTAAGAAGAGTCTCATTTGCTTAAGCATAAAATTATTCAGCTTAACCATTCTTAATCTGTGAAGTTTTTACTCTTCTGACAATTTGCCTATTATAGAAATAGTTTATGAACCGGTTTAGAAAAGTCCATTTAGAAGATCAAATAGCAGATGTCAAGACATCAGACATAATGTTTTAAAAAATACAATAAATAAATATTTTTATTTATAGAAGTTTTCCCTATTTTTCTTTAATTGGAGAAGGAAACGGCAACCCACTCCAGGACTCTTGCCTGGAAAACCCCATGGACAGAGGAACCTGGTAGGCTACAGTCCATGGGGTCACAAAGACTCATACATGACTGAGCGACTTCACTTTTCTCCCTGCTGCTGCTAAGTCACTTCAGTCGTGTCCAACTCTGTGCGACTCCATAGACGGCAGCCCACCAGGCTTCCCTGTCCTTGGGATTCTCCAGGCAAGAACACTGGAGTGGGTTGCCATTTCCTTCTCCACTTTTCTCCCTACTTTTCTTCCATAACTCATTCAAATATATTCTAAATTAAAAGCAAATGCTTTCCAAATGGTTTATTTTTGCTTCTTTTTATCTTAATTCTGTATCACTTTTTATTCTCCTTTATCTAATTATATGTCTATGATGGTGTCACCCTTCTACAATGAAGCGTATTTGAAGAGGTCTTTTGAATGATGGAGGCATGAAAATTTCAAAGGTCTTCATTAAATTCAGCTAAAGGCAGGGGAAAAAAGCCATGGGCCATGATCCTCAAAGCCCAACTGGTCTCATGTATTCTAAATTTAATTCACATCCCATGACTTCATCACTTTTTACTCTCTAAAAGTATCCTGTTCATAAACTCAGTCATCTTATTAAGATCTGGAACACATTTTTCATACTTAGCTGCACTCTTTAAACACTTTCTTTTTGTCTATAAAAACTGGCACCATCTCAGTCCTAAAAAGGAAAATTCATCTCTAAAGAAGATTTCAGTGGCAAATTCGACCACTTTAAGTATTATGTTACCAATATTTTAAACTTTTTTTCATTTAAATTGCATTCCGAATCATTTAAGGCCCTAAATTACTAAGGAGAACAACAGTATAGCGTGCTTTTTTCCAGAATACATTTTGTACTTGTTGGGCCTTGTATGGAAACCCCTAATTCACTGTTTATTAGTCAGGCTGTCATTGACAGTCTTTTGGCCAGGCTGTCATTCTCTGTCCTTGTTCCCAATGGTCTTTGGTGAGTGACTTAATTGAAAGTCTGCCGTTGTGTGTACTCTGCCCTTCATGCGTACTGAAAGAAGCATTCTGGAATGAACCAAATGCACTATCTTATGGCAGGTCTGCAACTTCTTTCCTCTCTTCATAGCTCTACAGAGATAAAGCAACTAATATTTTGAGTGACCTTCTGCGCTTACAGTTCCCATCTGTTGTGGCCTGAAATTACCATCTAAGTTCTTGCCATGTGAGGATCAGCTGGGTGCCCCTTGATCTGTCAACCAAGCATGAGCAGTTACACAAATCGCACACAATTTCAAAGGCAGACAGGCTGGTAGAATCAGACTCCATTTGCCCATTCTTTTACCATGTTATAAAACTAAGCTGTTCCTGTCTACTGCTCACAGACAGAGGTCTTTTTAAAATTCTAGCAAACCTGATCCCAGACACTTGCCAACAAAGTCTTAGTCTTGTTAACTGATACTGGTAATGAAGAGCGTCTGAAACCAAGCTTCTTATGATCAATAGGTATCTCCACTTTCAGATCAAGTTCTTTTATTTTTCAAATTGATTTTTTTCCTGATTATAATCATGATATTTGTGTATTATACAAAGTTTGGAAAATACATAAAAGGATAGAGAAGGAATTAGTATTACTCTAAAGCCAATACCTGCAGATAACTAGTTACTAATATTTTACCAATATTATCTTCCAAACTTGAGATTTTATGCTATACATAATCTTTATAACATTATATCATAAACATATTCATTTAAATGAATGTTTTAAAGCATTGTTTTAATGAATGCATATCAGCCCATTATCTGAATACACAAATTTTTTAGTATGCTATTTTATATATTCAATCACTCAATATCAGACATTATACATTTAGGTTTCCAATTATTCAGAATGAGAAATAACCCTGTCAAAATAATCATTGGTCTCTCTAATTAATTCCTTAGGATAGGTACTCATGTTCATCTTTTAAGTTCTTAACAGTCTCTCAGATTGCTTTCCAAGAAAGCTATAATACTCCCACCTATACGCTAATTTTATAGGTGAAAAATTGTATCTTACTATTCCATTTTCTTCTAATTAAAATTTGGCTAGTATAGAGAGAATTCTGGATCCAAATCAAGAAGAAGAGAGTAGAATAAGTGGTGACTTTGACTCTTATATTGGTCCAACTATGGACCATGATTTCCACTGCCATCTTCTCTTAGTTCTTGTTTTGTGGCCAAGGAGCTGCAAACAGACCTTTCTGTAAGAAGACTCCTTATAATAAAGCCACAATTCACATTTTATTAGCATTCTTCAGCTTATTATCCTCACATCTATCATAGATTCTCAAAAAACCCTTCTATGATGATGTCCTTATGGAGATGCATGCTCCTGGGTTGCTGGGTCCTCCATTTCCCTAGCCTCTCAGACCATGGAAGTATTCTAGGCTGGAAGTAATAGATTATGGGCTTGATGGTCATCATCAAAAAGTCTATAAACAATAAAGGGTGGGGAGGGTGTGGAGAAAAGAGAACCCCCCCACAACTGTTGTTGGGAATACAAATTGGTACAGCCACTATGGAGAACAGTTTGGAGGTTCCTTAAAAAACTAAAAATAGTTTTATATATGCCCTTCCTGGGCATATATCCAGAAAAAACCATAAGTTGAAAAGATACATGCACCCAAATGTTCATTGTAGCACTATTCACAATAGCCAGAACATGGAAACAACATAAATGTTCATCAAAAGAAGGACAGATAAAGAAGATGTGGTACATATAGAGAATGGAATATTACTCAGCCATAAAAAGGAACAAAATAATGCCATTTGCAGTAACATGGGCGGACCTAGAGATTCTCATATTGAATGCAGTCAGAGAAAGACAAATATCATATGATATCACTTATATGTGGAATCTAAAATATGATACACATGAACCTATTTACAAAACATAAATAGATTCATAGACACAGAAAACAAACATATGGTTAGCAAAGCAGGGGTGGGGATGGGATAAATTAGAAGTTCGGGATTAGCATGTAAACTACTATATATAAAATATATATAAAACAAGGACCTATTGTATAATATAGGGAACTATATTCAATATCTTGTAATAACCTATAATGGAAGAGAACTAAAAAATAATATACATATATAAAAGAATATATATATATATATATATATATATATATAACTTAGGCAAAGGCTAATAGAGTTTTGTCAAGAGAACGCACTGGTCATAGCAAACACCCTCTTCCAACAACACAAGAGAAGACTCTACACATGGACATCACCAGATGGTCAACACCGAAATCAGATTGATTATATTCTTTGCAGCCAAAGATGGAGAAGCTATATACAGTTAGCAAAAACAAGACCAGGAGCTGACTGTGGCTCAGATCATGAACTCCTTATTGCCAAATTCAGACTGAAATTGAAGAAAGTAGGGACAACCACTAGACCATTCAGATATGACCTAAATCAAATCCCTTATGATTATACAGTGGAAGTGAGAAATAGATTTAAGGGACTAGATCTGATAGATAGAGTGCCTGATGAACTCTGGACGGAGGTTCGTGACATTGTACAGGAGACAGGGACCAAGACCATCCCCACGGAAAAGAAATGCAAAAAAGCAAAATGGCTGTCTGAGGAGGCCTTACAAATAGCTGTGAAAAGAAGAGAAGCAAAAAGCAAAGGAGAAAGGGAAAGATATAAGCATCTGAATACAGAGTTCCAAAGAATAGCAAGGAGAGATAAGAAAGCCTTCCTCAGCGATATATGCAAAGAAATAGAGGAAAACAACACAATAGGAAAAACAAGAGATCACTTCAAGAAGATTAGAGATTTCAAGGGAACATTTCATGCAAAGATGGGCTTGGTAAAGGACAGAAATGGTATGGACCTAACAGAAGCAGAAGATATTAAGAAGAGGTGGCAAGAATACACAGAACTGTACAAAAAAGATCTTCACGACCAAGATAGTCACGATAATGTGATCACTGACCTAGAGCCAGACATCTTGGAATGTGAAGTCAAGTGGGCCTTAGAAAGCATCACTATGAACAAAGCTAGTGGAGGTGATGGAATTCCAGTTGAGCTATTTCAGATCTTGAAAGATGATACTGTGAAAGTGCTGCACTCAATATGCCAGCAAATCTGGAAAACTCAGCATTGGCCACAGGACTGGAAAAGGTCAGTCTTCATTCCAATCCCAAAGAAAGGCAATGCCAAAGAATGCTCAAACTACCACGCAATTGCACTCATCTCACACGCTAGTAAAGTCATGCTCAAAATTCTCCAAGCCAGACTTCAGCAATATGTCAACCGTGAACTCCCAGATGTTCAAGCAGGTTTTTGAAAAGGCAGAGGCACCAGAGATCAAATTGCCAACATCCGCTGGATCATGGAGAAGGCAAGAGAGTTCCAGAAAAACATCTATTTCTGCTTCATTGACTATGCCAAAGCCTTTGACTGTGTGGATCACAAGAAACTGTGGAACATTCTGAAAGAGATGGGAATACCAGACCACCTGACCTGCCTCTTGAGAAACCTGTATGCAGGTCAGGAAGCAACAGTCAGAACTGTACATGGAACAACAGACTGGTTCCAAATGGAAAAGGAGTACATCAAGGCTGTATATTGTCACCTTGCTTATTTAATTTATATGCAGAGTACATCATGAGGAACGCTGGTCTGGAAGAAGCACAAGCTGGAATCAAGATTGCCGGGAGAAATATCAATAACCTCAGATATGCAGATGACACTACCCTTATGGCAGAAAGTGAAGAGGAACTCAAAAGCCTCGTGATGAAAGTGAAAGAGGAGAGTGAAAAGGTTGGCTTGAAGCTCAACATTCAGAAAATAAAGATCATGGCATCTGGTCCCATCACTTCACGGGGAATAGATGGAAAAACAGTGGAAACAGTGTCAGACTTTATTTTTGGGGGCTCCAAATTCACTGCTGATGCTGATTGCAGCCATGAAATTAAAAGACGCTTACTCCTTGGAAGGAAAGTTATGACCAACCTAGATAGCATATTAAAAAGCAGAGACATCACTTTGCCAACAAAGGTCCGTCTAGTCAAGGCTATGGATTTCCCGTGGTCATGTATGGATGTGAGAGTTGGACTGTGAAGAAAGCTGATCGCCGAAGAATTGATGCTTTTGAACTCTGGTGTTGGAGAAGACTCTTGAGAGTCCCTTGGACTGCAAGGAGATACAACCAGTCCATTCTAAAGGAGATCAATCCTGGGTGTTCATTGGAAGGACTGATGCTAAAGCTGAAACTGCAATACTTTGGCCACCTCATGCGACGAGTTGACTCACTGGAAAAGACTCTGATGCTGGGAAAGCTTGGGGGCAGGAGGAGAAGGGGACGACAGAGAATGAGATGGCTGGATGGCATCACCAACTCTGTGGACATGAGTTTGCGTGAACTCCGGGAGTTGGTGATGGACAGGGAGGCCTGGCGTGCTGTGATTCATGGGGTCGCAGAGATTCGGACACGACTGAGTGACTGAACTGAACTGAAATCACTTTACTATACACCTGGAACTAACTAACAGCATTGCAAATTAATTTGAAAAATTTTTTAAAGATAATATTTGGTGTAATGTATTCTGTATCATGTGACACGGTAACTAAGTGGCATATATCTAAAAGACAAGATCCAAGACTATGAAAAGCCTGGGGAGCATGTCATATAAAGAATATTTGGGATTTCCCCTCATGGCTCAGTGGTAAATAATTTACCTGCCAGTGCAGCAAATACAGGTTCATTTCCTGATCTGGGAAAAACCCACATGCCTCTGAGCAACTAAGCCCATATGCAACAACTATTCAGCCTGTGCTCTAGAGCCCTGGAACAGCAACTACTGAGCCCATGTGCCACAACTACTGAAGCCCTTGTGCCCTAGAGCCTGTGCTCTGCAACAAGAGATGCCAGTGCAATGAGAAGTCTTCGCACTGCAACTGGAGAGTAGCTCCCACTCACCACAACTAGAGAAAGTCTGTGAGGCAATGAAGACTCAACACAGTCAAAAATAAAGTAAAATATTTTTTAAAAAATAGCTGGAAGTAATTGGGAGATTCAGCATAGAGAAAAGATGACAAAGGGGAAACATAGTACCTTCACATGTAAGTTTTAAAATGTACAATTTATTGGTCTTCTACTGTGAGGAACTGGGTCTGGGCTTCCCTAGTGGCTCAGTGGTAAAGAATCTGCCTGCCAATGCCTAAGTTGCAAGTTTGATCCCTGGGTCAGGAAGATCCTCTGGAGAAGGAAATGGCAACTCACTCCAGTATTCTTGCCCGGAAAATCCCATGAACAGAGGAGCCTGTTGGGCTACAGACCTTGTGGTCGCAAGAACTGGACATGACTGGGAGGCTAAACAATAACAATGCTATGAGGAACTGAATCTGTTCCTGATACTCAATGTGAAATATGTGTAATTGTCTTAGCAACTTTGCAAGATGACCTTCTCACTCCAGTTTGGATATGAGATAAGTAAGGTCAGCTAGGTAGTAAGAGAAAGAGATAGAACTTGAATCCATGACTGTTCCACTAAATGCTGTTTTTTACTATCACATCATATGGAAAAACAGTTTAACTTATTCCACTATATTTTGGGGGATGGAACTTTAATCAATGGTGGAAGTTATAGGAAGATGATTTTAATTCATCTAAGGAAGAACTTTATAGTATTAACAGTGATTCAACAATGAATTTGGGAATCTTGAGTGAAGGTCTCTGAAAGTATTTTGGCAGAGAACCATAAGCTGTTGGAGGAAAGACTTTTATATCCAGTTTGTGGGCTGGATGAGATGACCCTAAGATTCCTTCCAACTCCATGTAGTTATATGTTGTTTTAGTTTGCTTATTTTCAAAGTGTATAATATTTCATTGTGTGAATATACCCCATTGTGTGAATGTATTTATCTATTATACTGATGATGGATATTAAGATTGTTTCTAGTTGAAGTTATTAAGACTAATGTTGTTATAAGCATACTTTTATCTCTTTTTAAATTAATTTTATTGTGGAGACGACAATGGCAGCCCACTGCAGTACTCTTGCCTGGAAAATTCCATGGACTGAGGAGCCTGGTAGGCTACAGTCCATGGGGTCGCAAAGAGTCGGACACGACTGAGCGACTTCACTTTCACTTTCATTGTGGTAAAGTAGACATGAAATTTATCATTTTAGCCATTTTAAGTGTATTTTCTTCACAATGTTTCACAAGTTTCATCATTATTGGTTTCCAGAAATTTCTCATCATCCCAAAGAGAAAATCTGTACAGGCATGCCTTATTTTATTACACTTCTCCTTATTGTACTTTGCAGATATTCTGTTTTGTTGCTGTTGTTGCTTTCTTCAGTTCAGTTCAGTCGCTCAGTCGTGTCCGACTCTTTGTGACCCCATGAATCACAGCACGCCAGGCCTCCCTGTCCATCACCAACTCCCGGAGTTCACTCAAACTCATGTCCACAGAGTCGGTGATGCCATCCAGCCATCTCATTCTTGGTCGTCCCCTTCTCCTCCTGCCTCCAATCCTTCCCAGCATCAGAGTCTTTTCCAGTGAGTCAACTCGTTGCATGAGGTGGCCAAAGTATTGGAGTTTCAACTTTAGCCTCAGTCCTTCCAATGAACACCCAGGATTGATTTCCTTTAGAATGGACTGGTTGTATCTCCTTGCAGTACAAGGGACTCTCAAGAGTCTTCTCCAACACCACAGTTCAAAAGCATCGATTCTTCAGCGATCAGCTTTCTTCACAGTCCAACTCTCACATCCACACGTGACCACTGGAAAAACCATAGCCTTGACTAGACAGACCTTGGTTGGCAAAGTAATGTCTCTGCTTTTTAATATGTTATCTAGGTTGATCATAACTTTCCTTCCAAGGAGTAAGCGTCTTTTAATTTCATGGCTGTAATCAGCATCTGCAGTGATTTTGGAGCCCCCAAAAATAAAGTCTGACACTGTTTCCCCATCTATTTCCCATGAAGTGATGGGACCAGATGCCATGATCTTTGTTTTCTGAATGTTGAGCTTCAAGCCAAACTTTTCACTCTCCTCTTTCACTTTCATCAAGAGGTTGCTTTCTTATATATATATAAATTGAAGTTTTGTAGCAACCCTGCATCAAGCGAATCTATTGGTGCCATTTTTCCAACAGAATTATTTTTAAATTAAGTTATATACATTTTTAGACATAATGCTATTGCACACTTAATAAACTACAGTTTAAATACAACCTTTATATGCACTTGAAAATAAAAAATTTGTGTGACTCACTTTATTATGATATTCTCTTTATTGTAAATGAACCCAGAATATGCTCTGAGGTATGCCTGTACTCATTAAACAATAACTCCTCCCATTCCTTCCTCCTCCCAACCTCTCATAACCTTACTCTACTTTCTGTCTCTATGAATTTGTCTAGTCTAGGTACCTCAGATAAGTGGAATCATATAATATTTGTCCTTTTGTGACTGGGTTCTTTCACTTAGGTCTTTTTAAAAGTTCATCCATGTGGTAGCATGTGTCACAACTCCATTCCTAAGCATTCTTATACACATCTTTTGGTGAACACATATATTCTTTTCTGTTGGGTTCCACCTAGGAATGAGATTGTTGGGTCATATGATCCAACATTTTCCCAAGGCTAGCACAATCTGCTTCACTTCTCCCAACACTTTTTTCTCCTTATTCTTTTTCCTTGCCTTATGTCCACAATCATCGCAATGCTCCTTCAGTATGAAAAAAGCTTCCCATTACTTTGTTTTTCTCTTCAATCTACTAGATCATTGTTGTTGTTGCCTTTGTTGTTTATATCTATATGTGTGTGTATATATATATATATGTGGTGGTGGTGGTTTAGTTACTAAGTTGTGTCCGACTCTTGTGACCCCATGGACAGAGGAGCCTGGCAGGCTACAGTATATGGGATTCTCCAGCCATTAATACTCGAGTAGGTTGCCATTTCCTTCTCCAGGGGATCTTCCCAACCCAGGAATTGAACCAGGATATCCTGCATTGTAGGCGGATTCTTTACCAACTGAGCTACAAGGGAAGTCCATATATATAACAGAAAAATAACACAATGAACATTATATACCCATTACCCAGCTCAAGAAATAAAATACTAGTAGTATCTTGGAGCTCCTCTCTAATCACATCCTTCCCCTTCTCCTCCTCCTAGCTCCTCCTCACAGAGATAACTACAATCCTGAATTTCGTGCTAATCATTCCCTTGCTTTTCTCTATATTTGGCCACCTATACATCCCTAAACAACATATTGTTTAGTTTTGCCTATTTATGAACGATGCAAGGGAGCTGGGGTATTTATAGTGTTGTACTTGTCAGTCATTACTTAAGGGATGTCCCTAAGGGACATCAATTTCCAGGCCCTGCTGGCTCTGAAAACAGGTGACAGGAAGGCTCTGGCAGCCTGGAGGAAGTCCTCAGACCAAGAGATGCAGGTGCTGGCTGTTGGGAGGGAAAGCACACTGGGGGTCAGGGTGCTGCAAATTGTAAAAGAATGGAGTGGACAGAAGTGGAGTCTGCTCTGTCTGTTGACTGATAGCTACCTAAGTGAGCCTTCCTGCCTTCGTTTCTCTCCCATACAACTCATTTTCCAGTCACAGTTATTCATTCAAAAACTCAACAAATATTTATTGAATACTTATGACATGCCAGGCATGGTCCTTGACTGGTGAATCTTACAGTTTAGCAGGGCAGACAGATTCTAGACAAATAATTACAACTGGGATGAACTGTATGAAATAGGAAGTAAGATCACGATATTATGGGATCATATGTCCAGAGAAAGCCTACCAGAATACTTCACTGGAGTCCTGAAGGAGTTGTCTAAACAAAAGGGAAGAGGGCAGGGTGGGAGGGTAAGGGATGAGGGTGGAGGGAAAGCATTCTAAGCAGAGGGGGCATTTTGTACCAAATTTCAGAATTGAAAAAGAGCATTTCAAAGAACAGAAAGTACCAAGCTCAATTCCATGGCTGTCTGGAGGAACATATCTTGAAAATTCTGTCACAAATAAAACTTTTGAACTGGCTTGTGGCTAGAATGAGGTTTGAGAAACAACTGGGAAGTTTGAGTCTGCAGATCTGGATTAGGAGAAGAGAATAGATTCCTCAGCTTGAGCAATGTTTCAGAAATTGCCTTGTCTGTTGAATTAAAAAAGGCATAATCAATGGAAGTAGCACTTTGTATTTACTGGGCTGATTTTTATCTATATTTAAATCTATATATTTTAGCCAGTACCTGAAATGTGGCCTGTCTGAAAGCAGGAAAGATGAATTACCAAATTAATTATTTAGGGCCCTGGTCACTATTCTAATCATTTCTTGATGTGAAATCAAAACATCTTCCTCTGTTAGAGTCATCATTACCTATCATTGAATGCATTTGGATTTCAACATGTATGTATGGATTTCACATATTTTGTGTGCCAAGTCAGTGAATGGAGCCTCATGTAAATTTTAATATACTAAATTTCATATCAAAGTCAATAACCTTGCTTAGATTTCAAATGTGTATCTGTATGTGATCTCAGTAGCACCTCAAAGTGCCTCACTCCCTTGACCTACCGCCCAGTCAAGGCAGGCACTTCCCAGCTCTGGGTAAACGTTCTTATCCATTTTATCACCTTCTCAAAACTCCCAAGTATTGCTTGAGAAGGTCATGTAACCCTAATGATTAGTTACACTTGAAATGCCTTTTATATGATCTCAGGTAAAAGCTATTTAATCCCTTTGTTTGAGTCCTTTATTGCTTTCCTTATATTCATTTTTCCAATCCTACCCTTTCACTTTCTTCAAGCTCCCCCTTATTACTCTCCCATCACCTACCTCAGTTTCTCTGAAAAAAATTTTTTTCTCTCTTTTATTAAAGGAAAAATGTCACTTTCCTTTCAAAAAAAGTTAGCTTTTCTCTCCTCTTGAATATCAGACTCCATCTTTTCTAGGACCCCAACTCTCTCACTTTTATCTGCAATTCTCACTTCCCATGGGCCCCTTTCTTTCAGCTTACAGATGTTCTTATTTTTTTTATCCTTCCAAAGCATTTTCTCAATCTACAGAACTCCTGAGTGGCTATCGACCTCCCTTCACCTCCATTGTGATTACTGTAAGAATGGTCTGCATTCACTTTCTCTGTGTCCACTTCCAATTTACTTTTCAAGGTACTTGAAACCCATGTCACTCAAACATGTTCCTCCTTGCTATACTGTTCCCCAATGCCTCACTTCACTTTCTGCCTCTGTAGCCTAATTTCCTCTCATTCTTCAAACCATTTTACTCCTCTGCTGACATAGCACAGTGGTTCTCAACCTTGGCTGCACATTGGAACTACCTGGGAAACTTTTTAAAAAGTCCTAATCCCCCAGCTGCACCTCAAACCAATTACACTGAAAACTCTGAGAGTGGGACCCAGGCATTAGCAGTTTCCATATCTCCATTTCTGTTACCATTGTGCAGCCAGAGTTGAGAACCCTTGCACTGAGCCTTATCTTTGGCTTCTGTGTCAAAATCCTTTCCTAAAACTCCTGGCAGGGAGGCAGGGTGATATTGGAACCGGACAAATCTGGCTTTGAATCCTGGTCCCATCATTTATTGTTTATGTAACTTTCAGAAAGTTATTTAATTAATATTTATCCATCTAATTTTTCTCAACTGTGAAGTTCAGTTCAGTTCAGTCCCTCAGTCACATCTGACTCTTCGCGACCCCATGGACTGCAGCATGCCAGGCTTCCCTGTCCATCACCAACTCCCGGAGCTTGCTCAAACTCATGTCCATTTAGTTGGTGATGCCATCCAACCATCTCATCCTCTGTTGCCCCTTCTCCTCCTGCCTCCAATCTTTCCCAGCATCAGGGTCTTGTCTAAGAAGTCAGTTCTTCGCATCAGGTGGCCAAAGTATTGGAGCTTCAGCTTCAGCATTGGTCCTTCCAATGAATATTCAGGACTGATTTCCTTTAGGATTGACTGGTTGGATCTCCTTGCAGTCCAAGGGACTCTCAAGAGTCTTCTCCAATACCATGGTTCAAAACCATCAATTCTTTGGTGCTCAGCTTTCTCTATAGTCCAACTCTCACATCCATGGGCTTCCCTGGTGGCTCAGCTGGTAAATAATCCACCTGCAATGCAGGAGATCCAAGTTCCATTCCTAGGTTGGAAAGATAACCTGGAGAAAGGATAGGCTACCCACTCCAGTATTCTTGAGCTTCCCTGGTGGCTCAGCTGGTAAAGAATCCGCCTGCAATGTGGGAGACCTGGGTTCAATCTCTGGGTTGGGAAGATCCCTTGGAGAAGGGAACCAGTACCCACTTCAGTATTCTAGCCTGGAGAAGTCCATGGACTATATAGTCCATGGGGTCACGACAAGTCGGACATGACTGAGTGACTTTCATTTTCATTTTCACTTTCTCACATCTATACACGACTACTGGAAAAACCATAGCTCTGACTAGATGGACCTTTGCTGGCAAAGTAATGTCTCCTCTTTAAAATATGCTGTCTAGGTTCGTCATAGTTCTTCTTCCAAGGAGCAAGTGTCTTTTAATTTCATGGCTACAGTCACCATCTGCAGTGATTTTGGAGCCCAAGGAAATAAAGTGTGTCACTGTTTCCATTGTTTCTCCATCTCTTTGCCATGAAGTGATGGGACTGGATGCCATGATCTTAGTTTTTAAATGTTGAGTTTTAAGCCAGCTTTTTCATGCTCCTCTTTCACTTTCATCAAAAGGCTCTTTAGTTCCTCTTCGCTTTTTGCCATAAGGGTGGTGTCATCTGCATATCTGAGGTTATTGATATTTCTCCTGGCAATCTTGATTCCAGCTAGTGCTTCATCCAGCCCAGCATTTCGCATGATGTACTCTGTATATGAGTTAAATAAGCAGGATGAAAATATACAGCCTTGACGTACTCCTTTCCCAGTTTGGAATCAATCCATTGTTCATGTCTGGTTCTAACTGTTGCTTCTTGACCTGCACACAGATTTCTCAGGAGACAGGTTAAGTTGTCTGGTATTCCTATCTCTTGAAGAATTTTTCAGTTTGCTGTGATCCACACAGTCAAAGGCTTTGGCATAGTCAATAAAGCAGAAATAGATGTTTTTCTGGAACTCTCTTGCTTTTTCTATGATCCAATGGATGTTAGCAGTTTGATCTCTTCTTGTTCCTCTGCTTTTTCTAAATCCAGCTTGAACATCTGGAAGTTCATGGTTCACGTACTCTTGAAGCCCAGCTTGGAGAATTTTGAGCATTACTTTACTAGAGTGTGAGGTGAGTGCAACTGTGCAGTAGTTTGAGCATTCTTTGGCATTGCCTTTTTTTAAGAGTGGAATGAAAACTGACATTTTCCTGTCCTGTGGCCACTGCTGAGTTTTCAAAATTTGCTGGCATATTGAGTGCAGCACATTCACAGCATCATCTTTTAGGATTTGAAATAGCTGTGCTGGAATTCCATCACCTCCACTAGCTTTTGTTTGTATTGATGCTTCTTAAGGCCCACTTGACTTCTCATTCTAGGATGTGTGGCTCTAGGTGAGTGATCACACCGTCGTGGTTATCTGGGTCATTAAGATCTTTTTTGTATAGTTCTTTTCTATATTGTTGCCACCTACTTTTAATATCTTCTGCTTCTGTTAGGTCCCTACCACTTCTGCCCTTTATTGTGTCCATCTCTGCATGAAATGTTCCCTTGGTATCTCTGATTTTCTTGAAGAGATCTCTAGACTTTTCCATTCTATTGTTTTCCTCTGTTTCTTTGCACTGTTCGCTTAAGAAGTCTTTCTTATCTCTCCCTGCTATTCTTTGGAACTCTGCATTGAGACAGGTAATCTTTCCTTTTCTCCTTTGCCTATCACTTCTCTTCTTTTCTCAGCTATTTCTAAGACCTCCTCAGACAACCATTTTTCCTTTTTGCATTTCTTCTTCTTGAGGATGTTCTTGATTGCTGCCTCCTGTACAACGTCACAAACCTCCATCCATAGTTCTTCAGGCACTCTATCAAATCTAATCCCTTTAATCTATTTGTCACTTCCACTGTATAATCATATGGGATTTGATTTAGGTCATACCTGAATGGTCTAGTGGTTTCCCCTACTTTCTTCAATTTAAGTCTGAATTTGTCAATAACGAGTTCATGATCTGAGCCACAGTCAGCTCCCGGTCTTGTTTTTGCTGAGTATGTAGATAGGATAGCAATGCTTAATATTTGTAGAAATTAAATGAGTTAGCTTATGCAAGATACTGGGCACACGATAGGCCCACAGGACAGGTGCTTTCCATGGTTCTCTGCTTCCTCCTTCCCGTCTCTACACGTGCTCTGTGTTCTTGCTCTGTCCTCCTTCCATAACAATGCCATTTCCTTCTTCCCTCTTTTCTCTATCTGTATCTGTACTTTTTTTCTTAATTTACTTTTCAGTCCTATTCAAATAATTCCCCTGTTTTGTTCTCTACGCCAACTGTCCTATGCTATGTGCTACTTTTCCAAGTCTTTGTCAGGCTTCTCCTGTCTTACCACTCTGGGTTCTTACTTTGCAAACCAGAGAAATTGACTCTTACAGATTTAAGCAGAAAAACAACCTATTGAAAAGATGTTGGCTATCTCTCAGCATCCCTGGGAAAGCTGGAAAACAAGGGTAGAAAACAGGCAAGATTGTAGAAAGATTTCATACCTGGGACTCTGGCCAAAATCACTCAGCAAAGCCAGAGTGGTAAAGACAGCACTGCTGAATGCTGGAGACTGTAGCTGCTGCTGCTTCTTTTTTTTTAGAGTTTAAAAAAATTTATTTATTTTAATTGGAGGCTAATTACTTTACATTATTGTATTGGTTTTGCTATACATTGACATGAATCTGCCCCCGGTGTACATATGTTCCCCATCTTGAACCCCCCTCCCACCTCCCTCCCCATCCCATCCCTTGGATCTTTACATTTTTGCATCACTAATTCCAGATTCAACCCACAAGACAGGCATGTCTGTTTAGCTAAATCTAGTCTCAGCTGTACTCTAGCAGCAAGAGGAGCGAGAAAGCAAATATTTGGCTTTTTAAACTGCTGTAGTAGGAAGTGGGTTTCTACCTTCTAACCAGACTTAGAAAGTGGGGATATTCTCTGGTGTGGGATGAGCACTGAAAAATGGGCAAATATCCTACAATGTCCTATGAATAGCTCAAACTTAACATACCCCACCCAATCTGTATTTTACTCCACCCTCACTCTTCCCACCCTCTGCTCAAACTGGGCTTGCCAGTTGGTTTTCTTATTCAGTCAGTGATATCACAACTCTGATAGTTCTTGAGCAATTTTCAGACTTCTCTTCTTCAGGTTAGATCCTACTCCTTCAACTTTCTACATTTATATCTACTTAATCTAAAGGAGATCAATCCTGGGTGTTCATTGGAAGGACTGATGCTAAAGCTGAAACTCCAATACTTTGGCCACCTCATGCGACGAGTTAACCCACTGGAAAAGACTCTGATGCTGGGAGGGATTGGGGGCAGGAGGAGAAGGGGACAACAGAGAATGAGATGGCTGGATGGCATCACCAACTTGATGGAGGTGAGTTTGAATGAACTCCGGGAGTTGGTGATGGACAGGGAGGCCTGGCGTGCTGTGATTCATGGGGTTGCAAAGAGTCGGACACGACTGAGCGACTGAACTGAACTGAACTGAATGTGCGTAAATTTTCTTGATCGCTGAGGAACTCTGCATTCAGACGCTTTTATCTTTCCTTTTCTCCTTTGCTTTTCGCTTCTCTTCTTTTCACAGCTATTAACAACAGACTGGTTCCAAATAGGAAAAGGAGTGTGTCAAGGTTGTATATTGTCACCCTGCTTATTTAACTTATATGCAGAGTACATCATGAGGAACGCTGGGCTGAAAGAAGCACAAGCTGGAATCAAGATTGCCAGGAGAAATATCAATAACCTCAGATACGCAGATGACACCACCCTTATGGCGGAAAGTGAAGAGGAACTCAAAAGCCTCTTGATGAAAGTGAAAGAGGAGAGTGAAAAGGTTGGCTTGAAGCTCAACATTCAGAAAACAAAGATCATGGCATCTGGTCCCATCACTTCATGGGAAATAGATGGGGAAACAGTGGAAGCAGTGTCAGACTTTATTTTTTTTGGGCTCCAAAATCACTGCAGATGCTGATTGCAGCCATGAAATTAAAAGACGCTTACTCCTTGGAAGGAAAGTTATGACCAATCTAGATAGAATATTAGAAAGCAGAGACATTACTTTGCCAACCAAGGTCCATCTAGTCAAGGCTATGGTTTTTCCCGTGGTCATGTATTGATATGAGAGTTGGACTGTGAAGAAAGCTGATCGCGGAAGAATTGATGCTTTTGAACTGTGGTGCTGGAGAAGACTCTTGAGAGTCCCTTGGACTGCAAGGAGATCCAACCTGTCCATTCTAGAGGAGATCAACCCTGGGTGTTATTGGAAGGACTGATGCTAAAGCTGAAACTGCAATACTTTGGCCACCTCATGCGACGAGTTTATTCACTGGAAAAGACTCTGATGCTGGGAGCGATTGGGGGCGGGAGGAGACGGGGACAACTGAGAATGAGATGGCTGGATGGCATCACCGACTCGATGGACATGAGTTTGAGTGAACTCCGGGAGTTGGTGATGGACAGGGAGGCCTGGCGTGCTGTGATTCATGGGGTCGCAAAGAGTCGGACACGACTGAGCGGCTGAACTGAACTGGACTGAATGTGCATAATGAGACTTTCTCATTTTTCAAGACATCTCAAAAATCACCTCCTCTGTGGGCCTTCTCTGATCCTTTAATCAAGATGACTTTCTTCTTTCTTTGTGTTCCCATAGCACTAAAATTTGCATTTCTTTAGTTGCTTTTCTGTGATTCTACCTTAATGTGCTGTTAACTCTGAAATCAGGGATACATTCTATTTATCTTTGCCTACGCATTGCCTAAACTTAATGCCCTGTACTTAGTAAGTCTCTCAAATTACGATTTGTTAGTTGAAATGTTTCATGCTAAAGCTCTTTCTGTTGTAGATAATTATGCATATCACCAAATCAAAGACAGCATTGAGTATAAACCATATTGTTATATGTGCTGAATAAAATAACTAAATTTTTTAAATTGTCAGTAAATTCACTATATGATACATCGTTGACTGTAAGATGCATCCTGATCTTTTAAATATAAAAATGTATAAAAAATTTGCACCTTAGAATTTATGAAGGAAGTAGTTATCATTGTTGTTTAATGGTTTAATAGCAATATAATTTATTCTACAAAGCCATTAGTTATGGATAATTTGCAGTATATTAAAAAACAGAAATAACTCTTTTGAGTTAGACTCTCTCAAAACCCCATAGAATGGATACTTACACTAATCCACTTATGCTTCATTTATTCTTGATGCTTATGCATTTGACAAATGTCTTCTCTGTTATCAAGAATTTTTTTTTTAAATATTATAGCATTTACCATATTATGGTATTCTTTAGGTATATGGCTTGGATCTAAAACTAATGAGGCTTCATTTAAATTACATGATTTGAATGTCAGGGTCCCTACATTTGAGAAGGTGGCTTTTCACTTGTTTTTGTTTATTCCTGCTCTCTCTAATCTGAGATTCTGGGAGAGGCTTGGGAAAGAAGAACAGTGCTCTGGACTCATGACCTGGGATAGGGAGGTGGGAAGCCACAAAGAGGGGACTCTGTACAAGTGGCTAGACACACAGAAGTTCTGGCTTGGGCAAATTTCCTAGGAGAAATCACCTCATCAAGAGATCCACAAATAGTATATATAGTGTTTCTATGTAAAAAGAAAACGTTGCCCAGAGTGAAATCTGTTGCTTCTAACTCAGATTGACTTAGGTTGCTCTCGATCATACCTCTGACAGCCCCAATTGCACAGATGATAAGAGCTGCAGAGACATTTCAGCTCAATTTATCAAGAGCACAGAAACAGGAAAGAGATGAATGATCGGTGATATATTCATTAAAATGAAAAATTTTTTTAAATGTCCCACTGCTTGCTGTGTGGTTTTTGCTTCAAAAATTATGGACAAATGGAAATATTTTAAATTTAATGTTCTCTTTTTCTTCTTCTTCCTTCCCTCCCCACACCAAGGCCAAATCTAATGGATTCCACTTTTCACTATATAAATAAGACAGCGTTGTGCCCAAAGTTCCTCTCCTCCAGAGGTAGGTAAGGGAATTTATCAACCTTGTGTCCATCCCATCCCCCATCCCTCCCACGCAGATACTTAAAATAACTGTGGAGTCATTGTACCAGAGGCTTTCTCAGCCAGCAGAGTTTCGTAACAAGGCAAGTAGGGAACAGGCTCTTCTGGGTGAAAATGAAGCTTCATTGCTTATGTCTTGTTTAACCACAGCCATTTTGTCATTTTGAAAAACCCGAGGCTACTTTGAGGCTTGGTTCTCTTGAAGGTTTCTGTGAATGTTCTCAGTTGATATATTAGCAAAAGTTCATTTAGTCAAAATGCCGTATACGTTTTGGGAAGCAAAGAAAGCTTCTGATTCTTTTTTTTTTTTTTTAAGACAAACGTGTCCTTAAAATATTTCATTATTTAAAGCATCTGGACCTTCAGACTGGTATTTATTTTGCTTGATTTCCCATTCACCAGAAACAGAAAAGATTAAAGATTGCTCTGCACACTTTCAGGAGCAGCTTTCACAAGGATAATAGCTGTTGACATCGTTTAAATTTGGGAGTAATTTGTTCCTTACGTAACAAAATATTTCAAAAAGCATCAGAGTACAGGAGAGAGTGCACTTGTCAAAAACAAGCTTTTAGTATGGGAATAAATTATTTAAATCATGTTGCTTCTCAAAGCCCAGAGGACAAAACTAGGGAAGTGGGGGCCTGGGGGTTGAATGAGATTTAAGGTCTCTAGGCTTCAGTTAGAAAACATCTTGGGTGCAATCTGTTATTTTGAGAACATTAAACTGATTTATGGTTAACATGTAAGAGTCCATGTGACTTGCTATTTTCAGTTCTATCGATTGCAATGACTTCAAAGAAGTCTGTAGACCAGTTTCTCCAAGTATGGTCCCAGATCAGCAGTGTAAGTATCTTGGTAGAAATGCAAATTCTCACCCCTACCCAGAACTGATGAATCAAAACTCTGGAGATGGGGCTTGGCAGTCTGTGTTTTAACAAGACTTCCAGGGGAGTCTCATGAATGCTAAGCTTTGAGAACTACTGGTCTAAGAATGGTCTTAGCTAAATAATTTTCTCAAAGAATATATATTTTTCCACCCATACTGATAATTTGAAATTGGCTTACCAGATAAATAACCTTCTTGTCTATTCCTATCAAATGCATCTACAAACAAGTACCACTTGAGAGTATTCAAGTACATGGAGTTTAAAGTGATCCTTATATGCAGGCATATACTGTTTTGTTACACGTTATTCTAACACTGGTCCATGTCACAAATATTATTTGGGAAACTCAAGGCAAGCACACCCATTGCAATCTTGAGCATCCAGGTGGATGGAGCCCTTCCTAAAATGTAGCCACTCCCACACATTCAGTTTATCCTCTGGTGTCTATGCCTTTGCATATGCTGTTCCCCTTACCTGGAATACCATTCTTGATTTTTAACCTGTCCTGTTCCTCCTCCTTCCAGTCCTGAAGAGGCCTTTCCTCAACTCCTAAACTGGTACCTGTTCCTTAGCTTGTCCATAACTTGTAACAACATGTGGTTTTATATATATATATATATCTTTTATATATATATATATATATATATATATATATATATATATATATATATATCTTTGTCTCTCTGTGCACCAGCTTAGATACTACTTGAGCGAAGGGTTGTCTTTAATAACTGTATACCTCAGTACCTATCACAGTACCTGGATCAGATTGGGGCATAATAACATTCTGAATAAATGAATGAGTTAAAAACCACATGTCACATATATAGACAAATTGCCAGTGCTCAGAAAGAAATTAAAGAATTAACTATGCTCTCAAATATCACCCTTGTGGGATAATTTCTCTTCTCCTTTAGATTTTCTTCATTAAAGAATAAAACAGTCCAGAGATTATATTAGCAGTGTATTATGTTTTATATAGAATATTCAGAAGATATGAATGAGGGGTTAATAAGCTCATAGGAGAGCTAATTTCAAAGGACTTTATTTTTTGAAGAACTGTCACACCCCATTGTTTCATTTTATGGAACTGTATTCATCTACCTCAGGCTAAGTGTGCATATCAGGAATATTTCACAATTTTAAACAGTGAGAATGGTAATGAATGTTTCAAAAGCAAGTTGAAGGCAGAGGTATTATGTCAGTTCCTAGTAAGGTGATTGAATGAATAAGGATTAATGCTAATTGTTTGGAAGCTAGATAAAATGTAGGGAAAAACTCAGTAGTCTAATAGGATCAAAGTGAATGGAATAAGCACAATTAGATCAAACAAATGAATGAAATGATATGCATGAATAGAGAAGGCTAGGTGTCACTGAGGGTCTATTTGCCCACTAAATATGTTGGGGAAACTGCTATGGTGAATATTTAGAAGAAATTTGCACCACGAGTTGCAAAATACAACTTGGTACTGCATTTCCATTTTTTTTTTTTGATCCTTCAGTTCTAGTGGATTAGAAGACATCTTTCTCCCCAAATGTGTGTGAACTAAATGGTAAAATGGACATTTTTTCAGGATGCTGATCATAAATAATAATGGGTAGGAAGGATTGGCATCCCCATCTCTGAGGTCATTTTGGAAAATCTACTCTTAAACCCAAGACCAGATGTAGAAGGATATCCATTGTCCTTCCTTGAAAGAATAGTATTGGTTTAAAAAGATGGCATGCAAATAGAAGCATGGTGCTAACACACTTAGGGAAGAAAACAATTTGATTTTACTATTTCCAGCTCTTCATTGTCAATAAGTGATTGTATTAGAAGGGAAGAAGAAAGTTCTTGTTGAATGCTTAATAGTAAAGTCGAAGAATGATTCATCACTCAGGGAACTTGTGTTTATTAAAATGCAGAATTTTCTTATCCAATACCTGCTGAAAGGCAAAATAATTTCTTAACTCCTTATACCAGAACTAGTGAAAGTGAAAGTCGCTCAGTTGTGTCCAACTCTTTGTGACCCCATGGACTGTATAGTCCATGAAATTCTCCAGGCCAGAATACTGGAGTGGGTTGCCTTTCTTTTCTCCAGGGGATCTTTCCAGCCCAGGGATCGAACCCAGGTGTCCCGCATTGCAGGTGGATTCTTTACCAGCTCAGCCACAAGGGAAACCAGAACTAGAGATAGGGACAATTTTATCAAAGATTGGTTTCTAATCTGGAAATCAACATGTCAAATCAAGACATTTCATCAGCTAGAAATACCTCAGCCTGCTAAGGCAAATGCTGGCTTTAGCTGGATTTCATTGACAGATAAATCTCTCACTGCCACCATGTTTCTTCTCCATTATTTGTGCCCACCCACTCTCAGTAAATCAGGATACAGACCTGCTCATGGAAGTCAAATGTCACTGTGTGTTCATCAGTATCATCTCTCACACTCTTCCTCACACCCTAACCTAGACATACCAGAGGATTTGGGGTTGAATTTTAGCACACAATGTTTGACCTGGGTCCTAACATAATATTTTGAAATATAGAACCAAAGGTTTACATATGGAGTTGAGATCCATGTATTAGTTATCAAAGAAGAAGTTGTAGAAAGGGTGGATTCATACTTCCAGGGTTAGAGAGAAGAGATTTTATTTTCATTTGATTGCCCTAAATGTGATCTTATCCAAAAAAAAAAAAATTGCTACCAAGAACCTGTAAAATATAAAGCCTGTTTGTAGGAGTGTGTAAAATCAGATGTGTTTATTATTTAGGATTTGATCTCACCAAAACATGGAAGCTCAATGACTTTAAGGAAATTAGAATTTGACTTTATTCTGTAGTCTAACCTTCCTGATACACTATAAATGCATTTTCTTTGATAGGTTTATTCCTTCAGCTGTTTTGAGTTTAATTGGGGTCCTCTGTATAAACCATGGACAGCTTTGGGAAATGTGGTTGTTATTTATAGAACACCAAAGCCTATACTGTACTTTCAATAGAGCTTAAATTGGAGTGAATCTCTCATGCTATCAGCTCCAGGTTCTTTTTGGAGTGAGGGAAAAAACTCACTGCATTTTTTCTTTTGCTCTGTGTTTGTAACACTAGAAAAAGGAAAGAAACTCTAAAATGCATTATGATTTAATGAAAGAAGTGGGAGAAAAAGAAAGGAAATAGGATAGAATAATGGAGTTTTGAGCTTTTTTCCCTAAGAAAATGCAGTACTACTAAATTACACAGAACAAAATTGTTACAACAGACTCCTGTGTGAGAAAACTGGAGACTAGGGAACAGCCAGACGCCCAGCTGCGAGAGTGCTTCCTTTTGGAGAATTTGAAAGGCCAAGAGGAAAAAATGAGTTTAATGGAGCTGTGAGATATGTTTGCGGATGTGGGGGATGAAAGATCTATGAAGAACAAGGAGACAGCATTAGGCTGTGGGAACATCAGGGCAATAAGGCACAGTGGAGTCACAAGTGGGCGAAGAGAAAAAGGGAAGCATGAAGAGGAAAGCACCAAGGGAAGAGGTGGGCGAGGAGGAGGAGGAGGTAATGATGGAACTTACCCATAGACCACAGTTGTGACTATGAAGGCATTTTAATCATCAGTGCAAGGGAACATTCTCTGCAGAATCAGAGACAAGGTAGCATGTGCTTCAAATATACAAATAAGCCTTGAATCATGACAGGTCTCTACTTGGAAAGTTCTAGTTGGATATTTCCATGTATACCTGGATGGGACTGTCAGGCAGGTCTGGAATGAGCTGAGAATCAGAAAGAAATGAAGACCACCAGGCCTGAAGCCTCAGCTCTTTTATGACAGAATTTTCTTGATCCCCATTGAAAATTTTTGACAAACCTCTAAAATATTGCTCCATTTTCCAAGAGTGTCTGGGAAATACTATAACAAAAGCACTGTAATCCATCTGATATGAGGCTCCAGAGAAACCTCAACAAATGTCTATTTGGGAAAGAATGAAGATTAAAAACTATGGTCAAGGCCTTAATTAAACACATGTTAATTTTATGAATTCTAGGTTTTTAAATATGAAACCACTGGACTTGTAATGATAACTGACTTGAGGAAACACTGTACTTTACTTTCTATCAAGCAGGATGATTATCATACCCCTCGTTGCTTTATCTCCCCTGCCGCCCAAATAAGCATGCTTGTTAACATTGAGTAGACTTCTGGCATTCTACACAGCCATATGTAGGCAGATGAACTTTCAGAGCAGGCTTCAGAGGAGGAAATCTCATGAGCTTGGAACATATATCATTACAAAAACTTGGACCTGGTGTTTATCACAATTATTTGTTAACTTTCTTCTTCCCTCCCTCCCTTGATTCCTTCTGAATACCTAGAGATTCAGAATCTCCAGTGATGCATCTCAGGCATTTGGATTTTGTAAACACTCCTCTCATCCTAATGCAGTCAACCCAGCACTGGTTTTGTGAACACCTTAGAGGTTTCCAGTGTTCCTAGAGGTTTCAAAACAGGACCTGCCTTCTGTGTAGGTAACTGACTAATCATAGGTGATTTTAAGGGCAAAGAAAGTGCACTCCTGCTTCCAGATATCTCACATATCTTTGGGTTGATTTTTAAAATGCTTTTGACAGTGGAGAAAACCTTTCAATTCACATCATGGTAAAGAGATTTCTTTTTTCTTTTAACATGTCTAAGGTGTAAATGATTCATAAAAGATCAACTAGTAAGAACAGGTGAATAAGGAAGATTAAGAAGTCACCTGATGTACAATGATGGGCAAAGGAGGCATGATCTTCCAGAGAGAATGGGCAGATTTGGTACACTGTTCCCAAGGGTTGCTAAGGGTTGAGCTTACTCAAAACCCAATGGTTTATTTTTAAATAGAAGAGAGATGTTATAATAAGTCCAAGGGACACATACTTGGAAAAGTTAACAGTAAGGACACTTTGCTGTTAGTTGTGTTAGTCCAACAATTTTCTAAGACCTTAATAGAAAGACAGGAAAACAAAATTCTTAAGATGACCTTCTCCAAAATGACTATCTTGGACATGGCACAAATGCCCAGTGCACACCCACAAGATGAATAAAAGATGAATTCATTGTAAAAGGCTTAGAGATGGAAAGATGACATTTACATAATGATGTAAATTTGTACATAATGATGGAGAGTAGTTCATTTCTTTGAAAGCTGATAATGCCAGCACTTATGAAAGAAGTAGTTTCATGTTAATTTTGAGTTCTTCAAATTTGGACAGTTTTTTCAAAGGAAAAAGACATACTTTCTACTCTTAGAAAGATCACAGAATTAGACAGCAATCATGTTCCTTTTTTCCGAGGATCTGGGTGCTTTTCATCATTGCCAAACCCTAAAATTGAAAATCCCATAAAAATGAATTTTAATATTGTACTGCAAATTGCTATGCCATAGATGAATTCCAATTAGCCTTCTTTTTCTACTTTATAATTAGGAAATAGAGCTGTGGGTGGGGGGAAGGGGGGCATAATTCTGGGTGGTTTCCAGGAAAAAAAAGTGTTCAAATTTATATTGAGCACAGATTTACATAGTTTTACCATCTGTCTTCAATGACTTAGATCTAGCCTTGCTTCAGGAAAGGGGACTATGTCAGGTAACTCTTAAAAGGTGTTTCCAGAGTTTTGATTATCTCTTCATCAGGTCCTTTACATAAGTAAACATTGAAAAAAAACAGAGTGAGGAAGACTCCGGAGGACTGGAAAGCTGTCTTCAGATATGCAAAAGGCTGGCAAGTAGAAGAGGAAATACTTTGCTTTAGCTCTAGAGGACTGAGGGACAATGCAAAGTTTTCAGTTACACAAAAGAGTGGCTTTTCTCAATTCAAGTAAGAAATAAGTAAAATAGATTGTTGTGCTGATATTCAGCTCTTTTTTTCTGGAATTCTGTAAGCAGGATCTGATGGTTGTCAGTGATGTTGTAGAAAACTGCAATGTTTGGGAGATGCAGCTGGGTGACCTTTCAGGTTACTTGTGAACTAATGCTGGGAGGGAAGGCAAGGGCATGTGGTATTAGGCTGGGTTGCACCATAAGTAGACTCTCAGGGAAGGATTTAAATCCAAGTGATTTATTGTGGAGGTGATCCCAGGAAGTATCAGTAGGGTGGTAGGGACGCAAGTCTTGCTAGGGACCTCTGGAACAGATTTCAGAATTGTCCTACTCAAGGGGTAAGTGAGCAGGGGCATCTATCTATCTTTCATTCTCATCCCTGGCTGCACACTGTTCTGTGGGACATTAAATCCCCAGTACCCGTGGTCTGCCCTGTTCAGGTGGAAAATCATGGGTCCTTGCAGTGGAATGCTATGGGCAAGCATGGATATGACTTGAGCATGATGGAATCTGCTATAGTTGTTGAGCCCTGGCTCTGGAGTTAGGCTGATCTTGCTTTGGCTCTTACTTCTCCTTTTCAGTAGCTCTTTGACTTTAGATGATATATGTAGCCTCTTTGCATCTATTCCTCATCAACAAGTCAGAGATGACATAGATACCACGTAGAGTGAGTGTCGAAATTCAGTAAAATAACAAATTTAAAGCACTTAATGTTTGTGTTTGCTCAGCTGCTTCAGTCGTATCCAACTCTTTGGAACCCCATGAAGTGTAACCTGCCAAGCTCCTCTGTCCATGGGATTTTCCAGGCAAGAATATTGGAGTGGGTTGCCATTTTATCCTCCGGGTAATCTTCCTCACCCAAGAATAGAACCCATGTCTCCTGTGGCTCCTGCATCGCAGGTGGATTCCTTACCATTGAGCCATCGAAAGACCTAAAATAAGATAGCTTTGGTTATTATAAGAATAAATCTTGCTTCTCAGATCTAAATTGAGCTCATTCCCCAAATAGTAAGACATTATAATCTTACATGAAGGCAAAATTTTTTACAGGTAATACAAATGCTAAAGAAAGAAAATTTAAACTACTATAGAATTTAGTCAGAAATTATTTTTCTTTCTTCATATAGCAACTAACAAGTATTTAATATTTATTGACTATCAAGTAAATGTCAGGCACTACTAAATTCACAAAGAACATAATGTCTATTCGTCAAAACTTGGCTTAAGCAGCATTTTCTCTAGGCTACCATCTTTGTAGCTGCAAAGGATAGAATTATTTTACAGCTAGGCTGGAACACTGACTGATACTGACTCTTGGCCAAGATAAGGGCAGTGGGCTAACTAATGATGTGTAACATGCTGTTTGAAGTTGGAAACTCCTCTAGCAGCACCTAGGACTGGTTTATTTTAATTTTTTTCTTCTAGCTTTATTGAGATATAATTGACATATAGTGCTGTATACGTTTAAGGTCTAAAACATAAGATTTGATATGTGTCTATATCGTGAAATGATTACAATAAGTTTAATTAAATCCACCACCTCATGTAGTTAGTTTTTTTTCTTGTGATGAGAACTTTTAAGATCTATTCTCTTAGAAGTTTTCAAATATACAATACAGTATTTTTAACTATAGTCACCATGCTTTACATTACATCCCCAGAACTTCAATTTATCTTATAACTGAAAGTATCTACTTTTGACCACCTTCACCCAGGCGCCCTTCCACCTCTGCAACTCCCTGCTTCTGGCAACCATCAATCTGTTCCCTGTTTCTATGAGATCAGTTTTACTAGATTATATGTATTAGTGAGGTCATACAGTATTTTTTCTTCTATCTGACTTATTTCATTTAGCACAATGCCCTAATCCACATTGTTGCAAATGGCAAGATTTTATTTTTTTAATGGCTGAATAATATTCATATGTGTGTGTGTGTGTGTGTGTTTGTTCACAGTTGCCTCAGTCATGTCCGGCTCTTTGTGACCCTATGGACTGTAGCCCGCCAGGCTCCTCTCTCCATGGGATTCTCCAGACAAGAATACTGGAGTGGATTACCATGCCCTCCTCCAGGGGATTTTCCTGACCTGGTGATTGAACCCCTCTCCTGCGTCTCCTGCATTGCATGCGGATTCTTTACCACTGAGCCACCAGGGAAGCCTATATATATAAACATCTCAAAACATCTTTATCCATTCATGTGGATGGGCACTTAGGCATTTTCTTGTCTTGGCTATTATAAATAATACTGCAATGAACACATGGGTGCAGATATCTTTTCGAGATAATGATTTTTTTTCCTTTGGATATATACCCAGAAGTGGAATTGCTGGATCATAAAGTAGTCCTGGGGCTTCCCTGGTGGCTCAGAGGTTTAAGCGTCTGCCTCCAATGCGGGAGACCCGGGTTCGATCCTTGGGTCGGGAAGATCCCCTGGAGAAGGAAATGGTAACCCACTCCAGTATTCTTGCCTGGAGAATCCCGTGGACGGAGAAGCCTGGTAGGTTACAGTCCAGGGGGTCGCAAAGAGTCGGACACGACTGAGCGACCGAACAGAACGGAACGGAAAGTAGTCCTATTGTTATTTTTAACAGTTATTTATTTTTTAGAGAAGTCTGTGCATTTATTGGCCAAGCAGGCTTCTTGAAGAGGTTGTAGCTGGAGAAGTGGGTGCCCCTGATACCTGAGCAGCTCATGCTTCACAGGCTGGTAGGTAATTCAGAACCTGCCTGCACAGTGTCCAGTCATCCCAGGCTTGATTTCCACCTGGGTGAGTGTCTTGCCATTGTAGCCGCCTGCCATCTTGGACAGGATGATCGTGTCCCACAGGTGTGTCATCACAACCTTGAGCTTCTCTGTGGGCAGTGCCTCATTCTGGCCTTGCGCAGGCAATTCAGCCATGGAATGCTGCTTCCTCCGCAGGTCCAATTCAGCCATGGTTGCTGCCAGGCGCTTTACAATTGCATCAGCGGCTTGTAGGACTTGTCCAGCAGCTGGTCGAAGTCCACGCCTGAAGTAGGTGGACTTGTGGAAGGTCTGCTTCTTTCGCTTCACTTCTTCGACCTTGTCAGTTATTGGAAAATGCTGGTAGTCCATTTTTAATTTTTTAGGAATTTCCATACTGTTTTCCATAGTGCTGTATCAATTTAGATTACCACAACAGTGTGCAAGTGTTCCCTTTTCTCTGCCTCCTTGCCAACATTTTTTATTTCTTTCTTTTTGATAATAGCCAGTGTAACAGATGTGAGGTGATGTTTCTTTGTGGTTTGGAATTGCATTTCTCTGCTAATTAGTGACATTGAGAACCTTTTCATGGGCCTTTGTATGTATGTCTTCTTTGGCAAAATGTATATTTGGGTCCCTCACCCAATTTTTTTTTTTGCATTTCTTTTTCTTGGGGATGATCTTATTCCTGTCTCCTGTACAATGTCACATACCTCCATCCATAGTTCATCAGGCACTCTATCAGATCTAGTCCCTTAAATCTATTTCTTACTTCCACTGTATAGTCATGAGGGATTTGATTTAGGTCATACCTGAATGGTCTAGTGGTTTTCTCCACTTTTCTTCAATTTCAGTCTGAATTTGGCAATAAGGAGTTCATGATCTGAGCCACAGTCAGCTCCCAGTCTTGTTTTTGCTGACTGTATAGAGCTTCTCCATATTTGACTGCAAAGAATATAATTAATCTGATTTTGGTGTTGATCATCTGGTGATGTCCATGTGTAGAGTCTTCTCTTGTGTTGCTGGAAGAGGGTGTTTGCTATGACCAGTGCGTTCTCTTGACAAAACTCTATTAGCCTTTGCCCTGCTTCATTTCGTGCTCCAAGGCCAAATTTGCCTGTTACTCCAGGTGTTTCTTGACTTCCTACTTTTGCATTCCAGTCCCCTATAATGAAAAGGACATCTTTTTTGGGTATTAGTTCTAGAAGGTCTTGTAGGTCTTCATAGAACTGTTCAACTTCAGCTTCTTTAGCATTACTGGTCGGGCCATAGACTTGAATTACTGTGATATTGAATGGTTTGCCTTGGAAATGAACAGAGATCATTCTGTCATTTTTGAGATTGCATCCAGGTACTGCATTTTGGACTCTTGTTGACTATGATGGCTACTCCATTTCTTCTAAGGGATTCCTGCCTACAATAGTAGATATAATGGTCATCTGAGTTAAATTTACCCATTCCAGTCCATCTTAGTTCACTGATTCCTAGAATGTTGATGTTCACTCTTGTCATCTCCTATTTGACCACTTCCAATTTGCCTTGATTCATGGACCTAACATTCCAGGTTCCCATGCGATATTGCTCTTTACAGCATCGAACCCTACTTCTATCACCAGTTCCATTCACAACTGGGTGTTGTTTTTGCTTTGGCTCCATCCCTTCATTCTTTCTGGAGTTATTTCTCCACTCATCTCCAGTAGCATACTGGGCACCTACCGACCTGGGGAATTCCTCATTCAGTGTCCTATCTGTTTGCCTTTTCATATTGTTCGTGGGGTTCTCAAGGCAAGAATACTGAAGAGGTTTGCCATTCCCTTCTCCAGTGGACCACATTCTGTCAGACCTCCCACCACGACCCAGCCATCTTGGGTGGCCCCACATGGCATGGCTCAGCTTCACTGAGTTAGACAAGACTGTGGTCCATGTGATCAGATTGGCTAGTTGTCCGTGACTGTAGTTTCAGTCTGTCTGCCCTCTGTTCCCCTCTCTCAGTGCCTACCATCTTACTTGGGTTTCTCTTACTTTGGACGTTGGGTCTTTCTTCACAGCTGCTCCAGCAAAGCATAGCCCCTGCTCCTTACCTGTGATGCGGGTTAGCTCCTCTTGGCCATACCCTCTGGTGTGGGGTAGCTCCTCTCGGACTATGCCAAAGCCTTTGACTGTGTGGATCACAATAAACTGTGGAAAATTCTGAAAGAGATGGGAATCCCAGACCACCTGACCTGCCTCTTGAGAAACCTGTATGCAGGTCAGGAAGCAACAGTTAGAACTGGACGTGGAACAACAGACTGGTTCCAAATAGGAAAAGGAGTATGTCAAAGCTGTATATTGTCACCCTGCTTGTTTAACTTATACGCAGAGTACATCATGAGAAATGCTGGGCTGGATGAAGCACAAGCTGGAATCAAGATTGCCAGGAGAAATATCAATAACCTCAGATATGCAGATGACACCACCCTTATGGCAGAAAGTGAAGAGGAACTAAAGAGCCTCTTGATGAAAGTGAAAGAGGAGAGTGAAAAGGTTGGCTTGAAGCTCAACATTCAGAAAACTAAGATCATGGCATCTGGTCCCATCACTTCATGGGAAATAGATGGGGAAACAGTGGAAGCAGTGGCAGACTTTATTTTGGGGGGCTCCAAAATCACTGCAGGTGCTGATTGCAGCCATGAAATTAAAAGACACTTACTCCTTGGAAGGAAAGTTATGACCAGCCTAGACAGCATATTATAAAGCAGAGACGTTACTTTGCCAACCAAGGTCCGTCTAGTCAAGGCTATGGTTTTTCCAGTGGTCATGTATGGATGTGAGAGTTGGACTATAGAGAAAGCTGATCGCTGAAGAATTGATGCTTTTGAACTGTGGTGTTGGGGAAGACTCTGGATAGTCCCTTGGACTGCGAGGAGTTCCAATGAGTCCATCCTAAAGGAGATCAGTCCTGGGTGTTCATTGGAACACCCAATACTTTGGCAACCTGATGCGAAGAGCTGACTCATTTGAAAAGACTGTGATGCTGGGAAAGATTGAGGGCAGGAGGAGAAGGGGACAACAGAGGATGAGATGATGGATGGCATCACCAACTCAGTGGACATAAGTTTGTGCAAGCTCTGGGAGATGGTGAAAGACAGGGAGGCCTGGCATGCTGCAATTCATGGGGTCGCAAAGAGTTGGTCATGACTGAGCGACTGAACTGAACTGAACTCAATTTTTAATCAAATTGTTTTGTTTTTGCTGTTTAATTATATGAATTCCCTATATATTTTGGACATTAATCCCTTATCATGTGTGTTGCTTGCAAATAGTTTTTCTCATTCTGTAAGTGGTCTTTTCATTTTGTTAATTGTTTCCTTTATTATGCAGAAGGTTTTAATTTGATGTGGTCCCACTTCTTTATTGCTTACTTTCCTAACTGTGCATATCTAAGAAATCATTGCCAAGATCAATATTAAGGAACTTTCCCCCTGTGTATTCTTCTAGGAGTTTTATGGTTTCTGATCTTACATTTGCCTTTAATCTATTTCCCATTGATTTTTGTGAGCACCGTAAGGTAGGGATCTAGCTTCATTCTTTTGCATGCAAATATCCAATTTCCCAGCATTATTTATTGAAGAAACTGTCCTTCCTCCATTGAGTATTGTCAGCTCCCCTGTCAAATATTGGTTATTTGCATATGCATAAACTTATTTCTGGGCTCTCAGTTCTGTTCTATTGATACATGTCTTTTTTATGCCAATACTATACCATTTTGCTTATTATAACATTGTAATGTTGTTTGAAATCAGGAAATTTAATGCCTCCAGCCTTGTTCTTCTTCCTCAGGATTGCCTTGGCTATTCTGTCTTTGGTTGTTGATTGAATTTTCTATTTCTGTAAAAAAAAAAAAAAGCCATTGGACTTGATGGGGATTGCATTCAACCTATAAATGGCTTTGGATAGTATGAGCATTTTAACAATATTAATTCTTACAGTCCATGAACACAGAATATCACACCACTTATTTGTGTTTTCTTTAGTTTCTTTCATCAGTGTCTTATAGTTTTCAGTGTGGAGATCTTTAACCAATTTGATTAGATTTATTCCTAAGTATTTTATTGTTTCTGATGCAAACGTAAATGAGATTGTTCTTTATTTCTTTATCAGATAATTTGTTATTACTGTATAGAAGTGCATATTGTATAGAAGCACTAATGATTTTTGAATGTTGATTTTTTTTATCCTGCAGTTTTACTCAATTTGTTGATTAGATATAACAACATTTTGGCAGAATTTTTAGAATTTTCTATATATAAAATCATCATCTACCAATGAAAAAAGTTTTACTTCTTCCTTTTTGATTATGATGCCTTTTATTTTTTTTTTTTCTTGTCTGATTGTTCCAGCATAGGAGAGGTGAGAGTGGGTGCCCTTTTCTTATTCCTGATCTAGGGCCAGTTTATTGATGTTTTATAGCTGGTGTAGCTAGTTTGGCAGTCTGGCTTGGTAATGTGACCAGAAGGTCATGGAAAACTCTGCTGGAACCTTTTAGGTAGTTCTGCCTAAATAAAGACTCATTGCACAAATCTTTCACATCCTTGGGTGAATAAGAAGGACCATGGAGAGCTGTGATTGGAAGGCTCTTGGGAGTTTTGTATATTCAATTATCTAGTCCTATTGTAGTCCTTGATAGAGTACTAATCCCACCAGGTTATACTTTGCTGTCTACCTATATGTTTCCCACTAGATGTGAGAGTTTTTGAGAGCAAGAACCCTGTGTGCATATAGTTTGCTATTGTATCTTTCATACTGAAAGCATTGCATGAAACACCCTGAATAGGCAAAAATGTTTGTTGGATAAAATGAGTGAATGAAGTAATAGTTGACATGGAAAAGGCAAGATGTTCATTAACTTAAATCCACAAACACATATTTAATGCTTCTAAAGGAGATCAATCCTGGGTGTTCATTGGAAGGACTGATGCTAAAGCTGAAACTGAAATACTTTGGCCACCTCATGCGATGAATTGACTCACTGTAAAAGACTCTGATGCTGGGAAGGATTGGGGGCGGGAGGAGAAGGGGACGACAGAGAATGAGATGGCTGGATGGCATCACCGACTGAATGGAGGTGAGTTTGAGTGAATTCCGGGAGTTGGTGATGGACAGGGAGGCCTGGCATGCTGTGATTCATGGGATCGCAAAGAGTTGGACATGACTGAGCAACTGAACTGAACTGAAGTTCGTTCTGGAAGCCTGGTGGGCTTCCGTCTATGGGGTCACACAGAGTCAGATACGACTGAAGTGACTTAGCAGCAGCAGCATACAAGGTTAAGGTTACCATCTTTCTAAATTCCATACATATGCATTAGTATACTGTATTGGTGTTTTTCTTTCTGACTTACTTCACGCTGTATAAGAGGCTCCAGTTTCATCCACCTCATTAGAACGGATTCAAATGTATTCTTTTTAACAGCTGAGTAATATTCCGTTGTGTATATGTACCACAGCTTTCTTATCTATGCATCTGCTGATGGACATCTAGGTTGCTTCCATTTCCTGGCTATTATAAACAGTGCTGCGATGAACATTGGGGTACTCGTGTCTCAATTCTGGTTTCCTTGGTGTGTATGCCCAGCAGTGGGATTGCTGGGTCATATGGCAGTTCTAGTTCCAGTTTTTTCAGGAATCTCCACACTGTTCTCCATAGTGGCTCTACTAGTTTGCATTCCCATCAACAGTGTAAGAGGGTTCCCTTTTCTCCACACCCTCTCTAGCATTTATTGTTTGTAGACTTTTGGATCGGAGAAGGCAATGGCAAGCCACTCCAGTACTCTTGCCTAGAAAATCCCATGGGTGGAGGAGCCTGGTAGGCTGCAGTCCATGGGGTCGCTAGGGGTCGGACGCGGCTGAGTGACTTCACTTTCACTTTTCACTTTCCACTTTTACACATTGGAGAAGGAAATGGCAGCACACTCCACTGTTCTTGCCTGGAGAATCCCAGGGACAGGGGAGCCTGGTGGGCTTCCATCTATGGGGTCACACAGAGTCGGACACGACTGAAGTGACTTAGCAGCAGCAGCAGCAGCAGACTTTTGGATAGCAGCCATTCTGACCAGTGTGAGATGGTACCTCATTGTGGTTTTGATTTGCATTTCTCTGATTATGACTGATGTTGAGCATCTTTTCATGTGTTTGTTAACCATCTGTATGTCTTCTTTGGAGAAATGTCTGTTTAGTTCTTTGGCCCATTTTTTGATTGGGTCGTTTATTTTTCTGGAATTGAGCTGCATGAGCTGCTTGCATATTTTCAAGATTAATTCTTTGTCAGTTGCTTCATTTGCTGTTATTTTCTCCCATTCTGAAGGTTATCTTTTCACCTTGCTTATAGCTTCCTTCATTGTGCAAGAGCTTTTAAGTTTAGTTTGGTCCCGTGAGTTTATTTTTGCTTTCATTTCCATTACTCTGGGAGGTGGGTCATAGAGGATCTTGCTGTGATTTATGTCAGAGAGTGTTTTGCCTGTTTTCCTCTAGGAGTTTTATAGTTTCTGGTCTTACATTTAGATCTTTAATCTATTTTGAGTTTATTTTTGTGTATGGCATTAGAAAGTGTTCTAGCTTCATTCTTTTACAAGTGGTTGACCAGTTTTCCCAGCACCACTTGTTAAAGAGATTGTCTTTTCTCCATTGTATATTCTTGCCTCCTTTGTCAAAGATAAGGTGTCCATAGGTTCATGGATTTATCTCTGAGCTTTCTGTTTTGTTCCATTGATCTATATTTCTGTCTTTGTGCCAGTACCATACTGTCTTGATGACTGTAGCTTTGTAGTATAATCTGAAGTCAGGCAGGGTGATTCCTCCAGTTCCATTCTCCTTTCTCAAGATTGCTTTGGCTATTCAAGGTTTTTTTGTATTTCCATACAAATTGTGAAATTATTTGTTCTAGTTCTCTGAAAAATATCATTGGTAGCTTGATAGCGATTGTGTTGAATCTATAGATTGCTTTCGGTAGTATACTCATTTTCACTATATTGATTCTTCCGATCCATGAACATGGTACATTTCTCCATCCATTTGTGTCGTCTTTGTTTTCTTTCATCAGTGTTTTATAGTTTTCTATATATAGCTCGTTTGTTTCCTTAGGTAGAGCTATTCCTAAGTATTTTATTCTTTTCATTGCAATGGTGAATGGAATTGTTTCCTTAATTTCTCTTTCTGTTTTCTCATTGTTAGTGTATAGGAATGCAACTGATTTCTTTGTGTTAATTTTATATCCTGCAAGGAACTTTCTTTCTTAAACACAGATCTGTGATGAGGTCCTTTGATATTTACACTGAAAGTAATATTTCAGTCAGGCTATGGAAGCACATTTAAAACCTTGTCCTTTGCCTCAGTTCAGATGACTGAAGTCCCCCAAATCCTGTATACTCCCAAATACTATATTCTATCTCCAGAAGGCCCAAGGAAAATAGTCCAGCTTTTCATGTTAGCCACTCTATTCCATTTCCAAATGGGTCTCCATTGCCAGAACTTGTTGATCAAGAATTTGTCAGTTTGTTTTTTCAGTTTTCTGTAGCAAAGAGTACCAGTATGTTAGCCTCCAGAGCACTAGCAACTGAACGATATGCAACTTAAGTGTGGGGAAAGGCTTGCTGGGGTGGTAGCTTCTGCTTCTCCTTGGGGAACTCATTAAAAGCCTGAAAATGGCTGACAGTCTCTTAGAGTCTGGCTGCGCTAGCACTTCAACAATACTGAAATTTGTTCTCCCAAGGGCACTTCGTAGATAACTGAGTATTATGTGGAGATCTCCTACTAAGTAGTCTCACCTTTCCAGTGGTGTGTCTTGATTTTTACTCTAATTTTTCTAACCAAACTGTTATGATAGATCTAGTTAGAGGCTGGATGTTGCCCCAAAATTAGTGTTGAGTTCAAGAAAATAGGCTGGACTCAAACATGCCAAATATCAGATTCTAGGGACAGCAGAAGCATCAAGTATGATAACTATAACAACAACAAGAGCTTATATTTATTGAGAGCTCACTCTTAAGCCAGGTACTGTGCTAACAGATTTACATAGGTTATCTCACTGAGTTCTCCTGAACATCTTTAGAGAGAGGAACTATAACAATCCCTATTTTACAAATGATGAAATTTGAACCCTAGTGATATGATGCTTGAGCCCCTGCTCTTAAACAAGAGATGAAAATGAAATACATTGGAGAATGTAGAATCTGTGCTTGCCAATCTGAGTACAATAACTTCTGGTTCCAGTCTTCAAAGAGTCTCTGGGAGCATTACATTTTAGGTTCATAGACCTAAACAAGCTGATCACCTTCACTGGCAGAGAGAATCATGTCTAAAAGATTCTAAGAAACCTGCTGGTACTCCTTTGTACCAATGGAGGAGTCATAGCCAGCTGATCAACTTTTTGTCTAACCTGAATGTATCTTCCCAGTAGGGAAGTAGAAGACTCAGTGAGACACAAAGGAAAATCCTTTCCCCACCAACCAAGATTTCCAATACAGAATAAATCTAACCATTTTTTCTTTTGATTTATCTAAAATGATCCAAAAATAAATAAATAAATAAAATGATCCCTAACATTCCTTATATATCTTTAAAATCAAATGAGTGTATGAACAATCCTACACTGAAGTTCTTTACCCTTGGGAGCTTGAAATTCCAAGTTTCAAAAGCCTGGAGGTTGTTTTGAGAGTAGTTATAGTCACAATTGATAAAGCACTCAGTAGTTGCCCAGCACGCACATCAGTAAGTACTATACATAGTTTTACATTTAATCTTCACAACAACCCTATGAAATAGATGTGGTTATCCCACATTTTACACATGAGGGACCTAAGACTAAGATATATTAAGTATTGTCCAAGGTCCCACAGCTAGAAAATTGAAACTTGGGTGTCTTTGATTCCAAAGCCCCAATCTGAGACATCAATACCTACTTCAAGGCTCTTCGAACTTTAATGTGTGTAGAAATCACCAGAGAATCTTGTTTAAATGCAGATTTTGCTTTAGCACAACTTGAGCGGGGCTTGAAATTCTGGGTTTCTAATAAGCTCCCAGCTATGGTTGATGCCTCTTTACCACTGTTTGAATACAAAGGCTTCACAGCTTCCCCATAAAAGGGAGACCAGACTTTTGGTAATTTAATACTTCAGGTTAAAGGTGAAGAAGGGAACTTTTCCTAATTCGTCCTTATGGATAAAGATAAATATTAATATAAAAATAGCAGTAACTGAACAAGCCAAATATGTTCCAAGCACTTTAAATGTCATATCTTATTTAATCCCTCAACAACCCTCAGTTCAGTTCAGTTGCACAGTCGTTTCTGACTCTTTGTGATCCCATGGACGCAGCATGCCAGGCTTCCCTGTCCATCACCAACTCCCAGAGCTTGCTCAAACTCATGTCCATTGAGTCAGTGATGCCATCCAACCATCTCATCCTCTGTTGTCCCCTTCTCCTCCTGCCTTCAATATTTCCCAGCATCAAGGTCTTTTCCAATGAGTCAGTTTGTCACACTAGAGACGGGAATGGCAAGCTACTTCAGTATCCTTGCCTTGAGAACCCCATGAGCAGTATGAAAAGGCAACGACCCTCAGAGGTAGATAATATTACTGTTCCCTTTTACAGATGGGGAAAATGGAGTACAGAGTAATCAGTGGATAGATTTTGTTCTCCAGCCTTTTCTTTCTCTTCCCCATTCACATATTTTCTCAATTTCTAAAATTCCTTAAAGATTCATTCCCTTGTTTCTATTGAAAAAGCAATCCCCTAGGTGAAGGTAATACAATGCTTTATCATTTATTTATACCTTATTCTCTTTTTTTATAGTGAAGGAAAAGGGAGGAAATGATGTACAAAACATATGAGGACCTTAGGTTCCTAAAGAAGGAAAAGAAGAAATGGAAAGAGAGAGTCTCTAATGAAGCTTGGCACTACTTGCTTTACAAGTTACACCATGAGTCTTGTGGGTTTCACCCATACATATTCCAAAGCTGAAGCCATTGGTAATTTCAAGATAAGAAATAAAATTACGTTGTAGATTTATTAGCTATGCAGAGATCACCATGGAGACAAAAAAAAAAAAAGAACTCTCACCGTGATCTTTTCTTACCCCGTCTGCCTGAAATGATCAGTACATCATATAAACAGACACAGAAATACATTTGGGAGGGAAGATTACAAAGCAAGTAGACTGGAATCCTTGAAGGATTGGTGATAGGGTGAACAAACAATCCAAAAAATTTTCTAAAGTTGGTCTTCCAAAATCACATGTTTCTGGGTGCTATGTAGTTTCTTCAAGGAAGAAGAGAAATTTCCAGAGCTTAGATTGTGTCAGCATGGGGTAGATCATGTCAGCATGGGGTGATTAGAGGAAGGTCACCTTAGAAACTAGTTCTGACTCTAACCCTGTAGTACAAGGAAAGGACCTCAAACTAGGCTCTTTCAACTACAAGGGAATCACCATGTCAGTAAGACTCCTGGTCCACTCACCTGTGTCATCAACATAATGATTAAATCAAAACAAATTAAGGAACAATAACCTTGACTTTATTTTTTAGGCTCCAAAATCACTGCAGATGGTGATTGCAGCCATGAAATTAAAAGACACTTACTCCTTGCAAGGAAAGTTATGACCAACCTAGATAGCATATTAAAAAGCAGAGACATTACTTTGCCAACAAAAGTCCGTCTAGTCAAGGCTATGGTTTTTCCGGTGGTCATGTATGGATGTGAGAGTTGGACTGTTAAGAAAGCTGAGCACCGAAGAATTGATGCTTTTGAACTGTGGTGTTGGAGAAGACTCTTGCGAGTCCCTTGGACTGCAAGGAGTTCCAACCAGTCCATCCTAAAGGAGACCAGTCCTGGGTGTACATTGGAAGGACTGATGCTGAGGCTGAAACTCCAATACTTTGGCCACCTGATGCGAAGAGTTGACTCACTGGAAAAGACCCTGATGCTGGGAGGGATTGGGGGCAGGAGGAGAAGGGGACGACAGAGGATGAGATGGCTGGATGGCATCACCAACTTGATGCACATGAGTTTGGGTGGACTCCGGGAGTTGGTGATTGACAGCGAGGCCTGGTGTGCTGCAATTCATGGGGTCACAAAGAGTCAGACATGACTGAGCGACTGAACTGAACTGAACTGAACCTTGGCAATGTGGATTTTTGTCAACCAGCTTTGACACAGAGCAAGTGTCCTTCAGAGAGTAGACTCCATAAAATGATGCAGCGTTTTGTCTTCAGTGAATACTTTTTCTGTATTTTTTAGAAAGAGCTCATGGAAATAATATTATCATAGGTTGAGCTCCCTAGGAAACAGACTTTAAGATGAAGTTTGACTTGCAAAATATTTATTATAGAGTACCCTTCGGATACTGGGGAAAGGAAGCAAGGCTTGTAAAGAAGGAGAATTTGAGATGCAAGGTAGGCCCAACAACAGCCATGGCCTACCTTACAGATAGCTTTGTAACTAGAATGGCTCTTTAGAGTTGTTCTAAGTTGGGTCAGGATGGCCATATCTTTTTCCCTTGCACTGACTGTTCATTGGATGTGGGTCATTGGTTAAGGGGAGAGATACTGGGCCAGATGGCTCTTTGCAGCTGAGGCAACCATGAAGGGGCTGACAGCTGAAGGCTGCCTGCCAACAGCACTGCAAGCAGCTGAGGCAACAAACTCTTTCTGAAGGGGTATCAGGATTGCACATCACGGTATCTACCACAAATAGTGGTGGTTTCAAAGTACCAAGAGCTCCAAAGTCAGATAAGTGAGATTTGATTTTTACTTTTAGATTAGGAAAAGCTTTATGATTCATAAATCATTTCCTGGGGCAAATATTTAAGCAATTCTGCTAAGTATTCAAAGTCATTTCACTGGTCTTAGTATTCAGAAAATTAATAAAAAGAAATGCATTTTTTTATCCCTTACTCTGAATAGAAACCAAACAGATTACTCATTCCAGTTTTACAGTGTACATATGTGTTTAAATGTCAATGTGTATTTTTCCATTCTCTTAGTGAGTCAGGAAAAGGTACAAAAAGGTTTAAATAATGATTCCCCATATGGATAATATACTAATTCATTCATTTAGCAAATATTTATTGAGCATCCATTACATATCACAGCACTGCACTAGCCATTGGGTCTGTAAAATTAGTAATAACATAGACTGAATAATTATGCCAAACAAACTCTGAAATAATAAGAGTAGTAGGAAGAATAGGGCAGGTAGAAAACACAAGTGGAAATAAGTGTTTGATTCTTTCAATTGTTCTTTTCTACCTGCCATTTGGTAAAAAAGAGGTGGCATGAGCAGTCTCAGCAGATAAGGGTAAATGAGAAAAACAACTGTTACCAAATTAAGTTGTATGGACCCTGCCTCTGTTTGGGTTCTAGTAGGCAAATAATGAACCGAAGCTGAGATTTGGCACAGCACTTTACTCAGTGGCCAAAGAACGGAGGAGGGGAACTAAGTTCACAGATCATCTTCTTGCCCACCTAGCGAAAAAGATTTCAATTTAAATAGTAAAGATAAAGGGAGGGAGTACCAGGGAAGGGGCAGGACTCTTTCTGAGGGAGTGGGGTGCTACCTCCTTTTTATCCTTTTGGTCCTTAATATCTGGTCATGGCTCCTGTTAGGTGTGTCATTTAAAATGCTAACGTAGTTAAATCAGTGAATAATGAGATTCAAGTTCTGTTGGAGATCTGACTCATCATGGTCTTGGTCCCAACTGGTTCCATTTGGTTTTTTGTCTGTTTATAGCTTCCTTTATTATCTCTGAACACTTTAAGTTAAAGATTTATGTTGTTGCTGCTGCTGCTGCCTCTAAGTCACTTCGGTCGTGTCCGACTCTGTGCTACCCCATAGACGGCAGCCCACCAGGCTCCCCCGTCCCTGGGATTCTCCAGGCAAGAACACCGGAGTGGGTTGCCATTTCCTTCTCCACTGCATGAAAGTGAAAAGTGAAAGTGAAGTCACTCAGTTGTGTCCGACTCTCAGTGATGCCATGGACTGCAGCCTACCAGGCTCCTCCATCCATGGGATTTTCCAGGGAGGAATACTGGAGTGGGCTGCCATTTCCTTCTCCAAAAGATTTATGTTAACTCCTGCTAAAGGTTGCAGGGCTTAGCAGGTTTTCAGAACACTCCTGTTAAATGATGGGGTAGTGGTAGTGTTTGTGATGGGTTTTGAGCGAAGCCCTGGAAAAGCTCTGGTAACATAACCATCAACTTCATTTTTTATCAATTCTTTATTGTGTTCCTTTTGTCTTTTTATTTACTTTTTTTTTTAATGTGGCTCTTTGGGGTTAATAGACTTCGAGAGTTTATTCCATTGTTTGTGGAATGCACTTCCATAACAAATTTAAATCTACCTATAAAATGACTCATGGTTAGTAATGCAGGGGATGGCTGAAAATGGGCATCTAAAGGCATGAGTATGTCATGAAATTAGAGAAAAGTATATCCTTTCTTTCAGTTGGATGTAACAACTTGGAAAGACTAAGTACTCTCATCTTTAGCAACCTGAGAATTTTGCTGAAAGAGATTCCTGAATCAGGAGACAGGTCAGATAGCTTCTTGAATTAAAGAGATTAAGGATACCATTGTCTGTTTATGTTTACACTCGAGCAAGCAACTAAATTCAACAAGACATCTAGAGTGGAGGATATTTCTTAGTAGCCAAGAGAGAAGATTTCACCCAGAGGTTGTACCAACCAAAACAGAATAGGTCTTTGCAAAATGTCTATGAGTATTTTTATTTACTCCACTTCTTACAGAATAGATTTGTTTTCTTTCTTTAATCGAATCTTATGTATCTTTGACCCATGCTTACCAGGACATCTTTCTACTTGGTGTTTACCCCACTTCATTTTAACTGAATTTAAAGTCATTTTTAAAGTAAATATCCTTACCCTTGTAAAAAATTGTGTAAAACTGGTTCAACTGGTTCTCTCTGCAAGATCTACTGAAATTCAGGTGGAAGCTGAGAGTTGATGTAAGCTTTAAAATTTTGGACCAGCAGCATCAGTATTGTCTGCGAACTTGTTAGAAATGCAGACTCTTAGGCCCTTCCAGAACTCCTGAGTCATAATCTGCATTTTGACAAGGTCCTAAGGTGAATCTTATGCACTTTAAAGTCTAGGAGGCACTGATTTATAGCATTTGTTGAAAAATCCTTCCTCTTTGGCTTAGTTAAAAACACAGAACAGTGAGATACTTAATTTTCTTTCCCAAGTCTCTGTTCTTGGGCTAATAACATTGTAACTAGTTTGGAATACAGAAATATTATCAGACAAAAAGCCTTTCATAAGTACAGCTCATAGAGATCCAAGGGGCCATCTGAAATGAAGTCAAACTTTTGGAAAAGCTGACATAGAACTTTTCATTCATTTCTTTTTCACTTGGTTTAATTGGGGGAAATATCTAAGAAACATATTACAGATGCAAAAAAAACTTTAAAACAGAGCCGAGTAAAACATTTTGGAAATGGTTTTAAAATGACTCTAATAAAAGTGTAAGAAACTTGAACTGTTTCCCCATGAAAAGAATGCAGCTGGATGCAACATTTACAGCTGGCACGGAAGAAGCTTAGCTAGTCAGGGTGAATTTGCCCAATTTGGCATCAATTATTATTACATTATGTTCATTTATAAAAATGTTAAATGTTCCTCTTTGTAACTTTTCTTTGCAATCTCTTTAGATATGAAAAGATATTTAGTATAACTACCAGAACATGAAATCATACTCATGAAATACAATCTCCAAGTTGGTCATCAGCAGCTGGCCTAACAAGTCCTGCTGAAACATTTGAATTTCTTGCCTCCACCCTGAACTCAAGCAGGTGGCAGGTCGACAGCAGTGGTGACAACTGGCTACTGAAAGGGGCATAAGTCCAAAATGAAAAACATTGATCTCATTCCTTGCTCTGGAGGAGCAGAGGTCTATTGTGCTTTTCTAACATGATCACAAACAGGCAGTTTTTTGGGTACTGCAGGCAGGTGGAATGAAGGACTTTTAGATAAACCATCACTAACAACAAAAATTCAGATTGCATGTAGAAGGAATAATAAACAATGCAAGTAAAGCTGAACTGAAGCAGTAGGTTCCAAAATAGAGCATTCTATGGAAAATAGAGCATTCGTGATCCAAAGGATCATGTTCCCTAATTCATGAATATTTTTTCTTCTGTTTTGCTCCTTAGTAAATTGGACAGAGGGACTTCCCAGGTGGCTCGGTAGTAAAGAATCTGCCTGTGAATGCAGGAGCCACAGGTGATGGGGGTTTGATCCCTGGTTCGGGAAGATACCCTGGAGGAAGAAATGGCAATCCACTTCAGTATTCTTGCCTGGAAAATTCTGTGGATAGAGGACCTGACAGGCTACAGTCCAAGGGGTCACAAAGAGTTGGACAAGACCTAGTGACTGACGCATGTGTGTGCGTGCACACACACACACACACAAATTGGACAGGATTATTATTTTATAGATGAGAGAAGGGAGGTTAAATGATTTACCCACATTCGTACAGTTTATCTACAGAAAAGAAAATTGAATTTGAGCTTTTTGACTGCTTGTCCAGTGGACTGATGTGCTTTATCATGCACAGTAATACATTTGATGCAACGTACTCACATTTTATTGTAGCAGTTAATGATCTCTTTGATATTGTTTACTAGTTGTTTCAAATATATTGTTGTTTCATAAGAACTTTCCTTAGCTAGATATCAAGTATCTTGTGGATAGGCCTTGGCATATTTTATGTGTTCATTGAATGCTGATTGAATTATTACCAAGGAAAGATGAAATATTTGAAAAAGAAGGGGGAAAGGATTGAAACATAATGGAGCTGGGGAGAAATATACATTTCTCAAAAGTTGTGTCCTCATCATTTAAATTTAGGACATAATATAGAATATTATATTTGGTAGTGTCCCAAGAGATGATCTTACCTGTTAAAGAATAACTTCTTTTAGTTTCTTCCAGTTTCATTGAGATATAATTGTCATATGGCACTATATAAGTTTGATATGCAGCATAATGATTTGAATTACAGGCATCATGAAATTATTACTGCAATAAGTTTAGTGAACATCCATCATCTCTTACAGTTAGAGGAATAGAAAAAATGTTTTCCTGTGATGAGAAATCCCAGTGTTTATTCTCTTAACTTCCATATATAACATGTGCTGTGCTGTGCTTAGTTGCTCAGTCATGTCCAACTCTTTGAGACCCCATTAACTGTAGCCTGCCAGGCTCCTCTGTCCATGGGGATTCTCCAGGCAAGAATACTGGAGTGGGTTGCCATCCCCTCCAGGGGATCTTCCCAACCCAGGGATCGAACCCAGGTTTCCCGCATTTCAGGCAGTTTCTTTACCATCTGAGCCACCCGTGAAGCCCAAGAATACTGGAGTGGGTACCCTAACCCTTCTCCAGGGGTACTTCCTGACCCAGGAATCAAACTGGGGTCTCCAGCATTGCAGGCAGATTCTTTACCAGCTGAGCTACCAGGGAAGCCCCTATATATAACATATAACAGTGCTAATTATATTTAAATATTGTACATTCCATCCCCAATACTTATAACTGGCGAAGCTTTTATCTTTTGACTGCCTTCATCCTATTCCCTCTATCTCAATCCCCGGAATACCTTCTATAGAACCTTTCATTGGCATCCCTCTAGTTTTGCTTAAATATCTCCACCATTGTGGAGCTTATCTTCAAACAGGTCTGCTGTTAGGCTAAATCATTTCTTAAGTTTTTCTCTGTCAGTTAGCATTTATTGATTGAGCAGCTGTGTCTCAGATGGCATACTGGCTGTCAGGAATACCAAGAAGAAGAAGTCAACTTCTCTCATGTAAAGCCCAAATGGGTGTTGATGTTCAGTGGGCAGCTCTCTTCCAAGTTTTGTTTTATGGATTCAAGTCTCCTTCCTTCTCATGGCTCTGTTGTGTTCAACTTAATATTGCCAAGTTTCCCATGCTCATTTGCTGCCAGCCAGAAGTGAAAGGGCATGAAGGAAGTGTGGGACTTGTTAGGAGTCAGGCCTGGAAGTGATGCACATCAATTCTGCTCATATTCCTTCACTACATCTCAGTCACAGGTCCACATTTAACACCAACTGTTGCCTAGCTGTAAGACCAGGAAGACAAAATAAAGGTTTGGTCATTGGCTAGCAGTTTCAACCACAATGCTCTCACTATGCACAATTTTTGGATGAGGTGACGATGGCATGCTACACAGATTATGCAGGTAGAAATAGTGAGCCAGGATTCAGACTTGGGTGATCATACACTAGAGCTGTCCCATGCTTCTCTCCCAGACCAGCAGCATCAGCATCACCTGAGAAGTTATTAGAAATGCACATTAATTGACCTTACCCCAGACTTGTCAAATCAGAAACTCTGAGGTGAGACCCAATAATGTGTTTTAATGAGGCCCTGTATGACTGATTTATCGTCACGTCTGAGAACCATTGTACCATACTGTACTACATTTCATTTGAGGGTTTCCAGAGTACTTTTCTAGTTGTCCATCAGTATATCTGTCATCTAGAGGGATGTCTGACAGTATCAGTAGCCAACTTGGAAAATAAACATTTAAAATTATTTTTACTCAAATACAAAAACATTATTTGTTCTGCTTTAATTTTAAAATAATGGTATTTCTGTTATAGCATTGCCTTGTTTTAAGTGTTATTTATGCAATTGTCTATTTTCTCACACTAATTTCTAAGCATCCAAAATGTTCTTGTATCTCCCACAGTCACTAGTAATTTGCTTTCCAAATAGTAGGCATTCAATAACTGTTGGTATAATTGAATGAGAAAAAATGTTGTACGAAAATGATTCTCATTAAATCAAAGATATATGGAGAGCAGCTTTAGATGGTAAAACTTTTCAGTCATATTTTCCATGACTATTAAAAATTTCACAGAAAGGACCATTTAATATCTTCATTGTCAATCAATAGTAAGACTTTAAAACTGCTGTTATCAGATGTGAAAATTTACAATGAGATGTTTAAAAATTATTAGTTACTTAAAAATCCACAATGTTCTATTTTTCTTCCTGAAATAACTTTCTCAATTAGTTAATTTATAATGCACATACTAAAAGACATTAAACTACAACTTTCATTATTGGATATTTCACAGGCTCTAATGGAAGTATAGAGTAAGTCTAAAATAATTTTTAGTGCTTCAAGTAATTATTGATTCATCATAGAACTATTTATCATGCAGGAGACTGTCCTTCAAGACCAATGTTTTCAGAATGTTGTTTACATGGTGGTGTCTCATGTAAATTTTGCTGCTAGACGTGACTGTTATTTTGTATACTTCACCATCTCCCTTCTTCTCTTCCTCCCATAAATCAGAATATTGGAAAGATAATCAGAACACACTTTACCAGGCATGTATGTGATAGCAAATATTATTATCAGGTTTTTTTTCCATATCTCTGTCTTCAAGTTGAAAATCAAATCGGAGCATTTATCTATGTAGTGTGGATTTCAGTCGTGCAGCTAAGCATTTCTTTGTAGCTGAATCAAACATAATTTGGTATTATTAAATGAGATGAGATGACTCATAAGCTATTGACCAAGTTCTAATGGTCAATTAGTAGCAGTGCATTATAACCCTAACTCACTCACAGTCACTATTGTGGCTAAAGGAATTTTAATTAGCTGTGCAAGACCTTAGTCAAATAACACCTGCAAGCCATCACTCTAATTTTTCAAAGCTCTCCTCCTAGGTTCTTGCTTTGGAATTTCTGTTATCCAAAGGTAGTGATTATGGGTTCCTTGGGCTTTTACCACCTTCCTTTCTCTTGCTTCCACTTCTCTATCTACATTACCCTTTGCAAATTCTGAAACTGATCATAAGGAATCTGATAATGGGACCAAAGGCTTTCTGTTTTTGCATGATAACCCAAACATGCCAACCTGGCCCCATGTGAATTGGCTTGGATTTCTCCACTGGTTTGGCCATCATTTCCAGTGGTACTGTTAGAAACGGCCATTTTGGATGTTGCCTTGTCTTTCCAATCAGTGTGCTAGTCTGATCTATGTGGCTTAGAACAAAGTATTTGAAATGACCTGGGGAGGATTGGAATAGGAGTCAGAAGACCTTTTCCTTCAGCTTATATTCCTGACTATTCAAAAATATACCTAAGCTGGGATGGATACATTTGTGGATGAATAATAAAATTAAAACATTAAAAATAGAATGAGGTCTGGCTTGAGCTTAAGGTAAGTGAGTGAATCATGTGCCCGATTAAATTAGTATTGCACAGAAGTGGAACCAGAAGTGGGTAGGGGTAACAGCTCTCTTCCCTCTGGGGTGACTTTCCATCTGTGCACTGCAGGCCTGCTACCAGATAATGAATGGTAAGAGATCCCAAATGACAGGTGGCAGAAGAATGCAAAAGAATCTTATTAGCCAACTCCTACAATATATATTCTGGGCACTGCTACTTGAGCAATTTTTTTCCCATGAAGAGTACCTGTGAGCAGAAATTAAATATAGAAATAATATTCTTTACCCCATGACCTCCATATAGGGGGAGGGATGCATTGGAAATACTTAAGGGAAAGCATAAAGAAGAGAGGGTACAAATGTTACATTTTGGTGGCTGGGCATCTATTCATCCTATCTGTACAGACATTTGAGGATTTACTTGTCTCCTTTTTATAGGCTGTGAATTTGAGTGGGATACCAGGATGGACTATACGGCCAAGAGTAAGCCTCTATGGTCTGAATGTTTGTGTCCCCTCAAAATTCATGTGTTAAAATGCTAATGCCCAGTATGATGGTATTAGGGGGTGAGACCTTTGGAAGGTCCTTAGGTCGTGAGGGTGGAGGCCTCATGAATGAGATTAGTGTTCTTAAAGAGGGACCCCATAGAGATCCCTTGTGCCTTCCACTATGTAAGGACACTGTGAGAGAGCACTAGCTGTGAACCAGGAAGAACCCCCTCCTTCCACCCCTGCCAGAACTGGACCATGTTGGTATCTTGATCTTGGACTTTCTAGACTCCAAAACTGTAAGAAATAAATACCTTTTGTTTATATACTACCCAGTCTGTGGCATTTTGTTACAGCAGTCCAAGCTGACTGAGATACAAGCCCATCAGTTCAGTTCAGTCGCTCAGTCGTGTCCGACTTTTTGCAATCCCATGAACCGCAGCACGCGAGGTCTCCCTGTCAATCACCAACTCCCAGAGTTGACCCAAACCCATGTTCATTGTGTCAGTGATGCCATACAACCATCTCATCCTCCGTTGTCCCCTTCTCCTCCTGCCCTCAATCTTTCCCAGCATCAGGGTCTTTTCAAATGAGTCAGCTCTTAGCGTCAACATCAGTCCTTCCAATGAACACCCAGGACTGATCTCCTTTAGAATGGACTGGTTGGATCTCCTTGCAGTCCAAGGGACTCTCAAGAGTCTTCTCCAACACCACAGTTCAAAAGCATCAATTCTTCAGCACTCAGCTGTCTTCACAGTCCAACTCTCACATCCACACATGACCACTGGAAAAACCATAGCCTTGACTAGATGGACCTTTGTTTGCAAAGTAACGCCTCTGTTTTTTAATATGCTATCTAGGTTGGTCATAACTTTTCTTGCAAGGAGTAAGCGTCTTTTAATTTCATGGCTGCAATCAGCATCCGCAGTGATTTTGGAGCCCAGAAAAATAAAGTCAGCCACTGTTTCCACTGTTTCTCCATCTATTTACCATGAAGTGATGGGACCGGATGCCATGATCTTAGTTTTCTGAATGTTGAGCTTTAAGCCAACTTTTTCACTCTCCTCTTTCACTTTCATCAAGAGGCTTTTGAGTTCTTCTTCACTTTCTGCCATAAGGGTGGTGTCATCTGCATATTTGAAGTTATTGATATTTCTACCGGCAATCTTGATTCCAGCTTGTGCTTCTTCCAGTCCAGCGTTTCTCATGATGTACTCCGCATATAAGGTAAATGAGCAGGGTGACAATATACAACCTTGACACACTCCTTTTCCTATTTGGAACCAGTCCGTTGTTCCATGTCCAGTTCTAACTGTTGCTTCCTGACCTGCATGTAGGTTTCTCAAGAGGCAGGTCAGGTGGTCTGGTATTCCCATCTCTTTCAGAATTTTCAAGTTTATTGTGATCCACACAGTCAAAGGCTTTGGCATAGTCAATAAAGCAGAAATAGATGTTTTTCTGGAACTCTCTTGCTTTTTCCTTGATCCAGCGGATGTTGACAATTTGATCTCTGGTTCCTCTGCCTTTTCTAAAACCATCTTGAACATCTGGAAGTTCACGGTTCACATACTGCTGAAGCCTGACTTGGAGAATTTTGAGCATTACTTTACCAGCATGTGAGATGACAGCCCATCAGCATATTACATTTCCCAGGGTACAGTGATGGTCCCATTATCCTTCTAGTGTCTATGAACACTCAGGCTTTCCCAGAGCTTCTGGGGAAAAGATTCTTCTTTCCTGCTCTACTTGAACATGAAGGACTATAAAGGCTGTATTTCTGTTCTCATACTGCTACAAGGTGGAGCCTGAGACTGAAGAAAATAACATAGGGGGTCAGAAATAGTGAGAAGGAGAGAAAAGAAGTGTTTTTTTTCTTCTAGTTTTATTGAGATATAATTGACATACAGCACCCTATAAATTTAAGGCATATAGCATGATGATTTGACTTACATACATCTTGAAATGATAAGCACAGTAAGTTTAGTGAACATCATCATCTCATATAGGTATAAAATTAAAGAAATAGAAAAAAAATATTTTCCCCTGCAATAAGAACTCTTATGATTCACTCTCTTAACAACCTTCAGGTATAACATGAAAGTGAAAGTGAAGTTCCTCAGTTGTGTCCGACTCTTTGCCACCCCGTGGACTGTAGCCCACCAGGCTCCTCAGTCTGTGGGATTCTCCAGGCAAGAATACTGGAGTGGGTTACCATTTCCTTCTCCAGGAGATCTTCCCAACCCAGGGATCAAACCCAAGTCTCCAGCCTTGCAGACAGACGCTTTACCATCTGAGCCACCAGGGAAGCTCAGGTATAACATACAGCAGTGTTAATTTATCATGATGTACATTACATCCCTAGTACTTATTTATCTTATAATAGGAAATTTGTACCTTTTCACTGCTTATGTCTAATTCCCTCTCATCCTCACCTCTGGTAACCACAAATCTGATTTCTTCTTCTTTTTCTTATGAGTGTGTTTGTTTTTTGAAGTATAATTTACCTACAGTCCTATGTTACTTCCTTGTATCATTGTTGTTCAGTCGCTAATTCATGTCTGACTCTTTTTGACCCCGTGGATTGCAGCACACCAGGAGTCCCTGTTCTCCACTATCTCCAAGAGTTTGCTCAAATTCATGTCCATTGAGTCAGTGATGCTAAGTCCCTCATATGCAAAATAGTAATTAAATATTTCTAAGCCAGACATCTTAGAATGTGAAGTCAAGTGGGCCTTAGAAAGCATCACTACGAACAAAGCTAGTGAAGGTGATGGAATTCCAGTTGCGCTATTTCAAATCCTGAAAGATGATGCTGTGAAAGTCCTGCACTTAATATGCCAGCAAATTTGGAAAACTCAGCAGTGGCCACAGGACTGGAAAAGGTCAGTCTTCATTCCAATCCCAAAGAAAGGCAACGCCAAAGAATGCTCAAACTACCGCACAATTGCACTCATCTCACACGTTAGTAAAGTCATGCTCAAAATTCTCCAAGCCAGACTTCAGCAATACATGAACTGTGAACTTCCAGATGTTCAAGCTCGTTTTAGAAAAGGCAGAGAAACCAGAGATCTAATTGTCAACATCCGCTGGATCATGGAAAAAGCAAGAGAGTTCCAGAAAACCATCTATTTCTGCTTCATTGACTATGCCAAAGCCTTTGACTGTGTGGATCACAATAAACTGGAAAATTCTGAAAGAGATGGGAATACCAGACCACCTGAGCTGCCTCTTGAGAAACCTATATGGAGGTCAGGAAGCAACAGTTAGAACTGGTCATGGAACAACAGACTGGTTCCAAATAGGAAAAGGAGTACGTCAAGGTTGTATATTGTCACCCTGTTCATTTAACTTATATGCAGAGTACATCATGAGAAACACTGGGCTGGAAGAAGCACAAGCTGGAATCAAGATTGCCAGGAGAAATATCAATAACCTCAGATATGCAGGTGACACCACCCTTATGGCAGAAAGTGAAGAAGAACTCAAAAGCCTCTTGATGAAAGTGAAAGAGGAGAGTGAAAATGTTGGCTTGAAGCTCAACATTCAGAAAACTAAGATCATGGCATCTGGTCCCATCACTTCATGGGAAATAGATGGGGAAACAGTGGAAACAGTGTCAGATTTTATTTTGGGGGGCTCTAAAATGACTGCGGATACTAATTGCAGCCATGAAATTAAAAGACGCTTACTCCTTGGAAGGAAAGTTATGACCAACCTAGATAGCATATTAAAAAGCAGAGACATTACTTTGCCAACAAAGGTCCTTCTAGTCAAGGCTATGGTTTTTCCCGTGGTCATGTATGGATGTGAGAGTTGGACTGTGAAGAAAGCTGATTGCCGAAGAATTGATGCTTTTGAACTGTGGTGTTGGAGAAGACTCTTGAGAGTCCCTTGGACTGCAAGGAGATCCAACCAGTCCATTCTAAAGGAGATCAGTCCTGGGTGTTCATTGGAAGGACTGATGCTAAGGCTGAAGCTCCAATACTTTGGCCATCTCATAGGAAAAGTTGACTCATTGGAAAAGACTCTGATGCTGGGAGAGATTTGGTGAGGGAGAAGAAGGGGACAACCGAGAATGGGATGGCTGGATGGCATCACCGACTCGATGGAGGTGAGTTTGAGTGAACTCAGGGAGTTGGTGATGTACAGGGAGGCCTGGCGTGCTGTGATTCATGGGGTTGCAAAGAGTCGGATACGACTGAGCAACTGAATTGATACTGAACTGAACTGAAGCTTCCCATATGGCTCAACTGGTAAAGAATCCACCTGCAATGCAGGAGACCTGGGTTCGATGCCTGGGTTGGGAAGATCCCCTGGAGAAGGGAAAGGCTATCCACTCCAGTATTCTGGCCTAGAGCATTCCATGAACAGTATAGTCCGTAGGGTCGCAAAGAGTTGGACACAATTGAGTAGCTTTCACTTTCATACAGTTCAAAATTGTCATAATGATAAGTCTATTAACCATCTGTCTCTAAAGATATTACATAATTATTGACTACTTTCCCCACACTGTACATTTCATACCTATGACTCATTTTATAACTGAAAGTTTGTACCTCTTAATCTCCCTCACCTATTTCTCTATTCCCCCACCCCTCTACCCCTGGTAGCCACCTAGTTTTTCTTTATATCTGTGACTCTTTTGGGGCTTCCCTGGTGACTCAGTGGTAAAGAACCTGCCTGCCATTGCAGGAGATGCAGGTTCTATCCTTGGGTCAGGAAGATCCCCTTTAAAAGAAAGTGACAACCCACTCCAGGATTCTTGCCTGGGAAATCCCATGGACAGAGGATCCTGACGGGCTCAGACATGACTTAGCAACTAAACAACATGACTTTGTTTGTATTTAGTTATGTTTGTTCATTTGTTTTGTTTTTTAGATTCCACATATAAGTGAAATCATACATCATTTGTCTTTGTCAGAGCTATTTTACTGAGCATAACACTCTCTAGGTCTATCCACATTGTCTCAGATAACAAGATTTCATTTTTTGTTATACTGTGTAATATTCCATTGTGTATACATGTGTTCTTATGTTGGTGGACACTTAGATTGCTTCCATTTCATGGCTATTAGAAATTATGCTGCAATGAACATAGGGATGCATATATCTTTTCAAATTAGTGTTTTGTTTTTCTTCAGATAAATACTCAGAAGTGAAATTCTTGAATCATATGGTAGTTATATTTTTATTTTTTTGAGGAACCTCTATTTTCTACAGTGGTGCACGAATCAACATTCCCACCAATAATGCATGAGGGTTCACTTTTTTCCATATTGTCACCAATGCTTATTATTTGTTGTCTTTTTGATAATAACCATTCTGACAGGTGTGAAATAATATCTCATTGTGGTTTTGATTTGCATTTCCCTGATGGTTAGTGATGTTGAGAATTTTTTTCATGTGCCTGTTGACCACCTGTGTATTTTCTTTGGGAAAATGTCTGTTCAGGTCCTTTGCCCATTTTTTAATCAGATTTTTTGGGCTTTTTTGATGCTAAGTTGTGTGAATTCTTTGTATATTTTGGATATTAACTCCTGATCAAATATATTGTTTGCAGATATATTCTCCCATTGAGCAGGTGGTCTTTTTGTTGATAATTTTCTTTGCTGTACAAAACATTTTATAAAATGTAGTCTCATTAGTTTATTTTTGCTTCGTTTTCCTTACCTGAGGAGAGATATACAAAAAAAATTGCTAAAACCAGTGTCAAGGAGCGTACTATGTTTTCTTCTGGAAGTTTTATGCTTTTAGGTCTTACCTTTAAGTCTTTAATCCATTTTGAGTTTATTTATGCCTATCATGAGAAAGTAGTGCAGTTTGATTCTTTTGGGCATAGCTGTCCAGTTTTCCCAACATCATTTATTGAAGAAGCTGTTTTTTCCCTCATTATATATTGTTGCCTTCTTTGATTAACTGCCCATATGAATGTGGGTCCATTTCTAGCAAAATGAGTCTGATGACACATTTGAGCATTGACTCCAACTGTGCCTGTCATCCATCCCTGCCTCTGGATCAGGGAGCTTCCGAATTTTATTTATGTAAATCAATAAAATCCTTTCATTCTTTTCTTTGGCCTGAGCTAGTTTGGTTTGGGTATTCTGTTGTTTGCAACCTAATTTTCCCTGACTTGCAGAGATGTGAATACTACTCAAGCTACTATACTACACATAACACACACATGTGTGTGCACACAAACACACACCCTATGCCCTTAAAACTCTATGAGATAGATATTTTAATTTCCATTTTATAGATGTAAAGACTGAGGCTCAGATAACTTATACATTTCACTCAGGGTCACATGGCTTGTGTGTGGTCAGTCTTCAGTTTGAGCAAAAGTCTGTCTGATTCTATAGACAATGATCTTAATCTACAAAACTAAACAACCTCTATGTGTTGCAATAAGAAAGACAGTAACTTTGAACCTATACTTTGACCTGCATCACAATTAATTCATAGTGTGGGGAGTGCTTGCTAATTTGACTTGTTCCTTGGAAAGTTCAACAATGTATAAAAAAATACCTTTGTGTAAAAGCCATAAATCACATAATGGCTTTGAGATGTAACTGAGATAGATCTTGTAGCTGTGAAACTGGAGGAGAAACAGATTAGCTTGTGGTGTCTAAAGGCAGAACTATGAGCCAACAGGTACTGTAAGATGTGGTCACAGTCAGTCAACAGATGACAGAACAAATCTTCTTTCACTGTGGAAAAATCAAAGTCAGAAAACCCACCAGACTTCATTGTGATACTAGAATCCTCTTCAACCTGGAACATTTACATTAACTGATTTTGGCAGATAATATCAAATTGGAACTCATGGACTCTCATAAGCCATAACATTCTGTTCATATAACAAATCTTAATGCTGGTGCAAGGCTGTGCTGGCTTTACTGGTTCTAGGATTTTAGAAGTGCAGATATCTAAGTGAGTTCTAAGCTAGTGTCAAATACCAGGAATAAGACTAGAATTTAGGACAGGAAAGGATTCTATAGTCTCTGGCCAATGGGCTGTACTTTTTCAGCCAGATATTCTTTGAGTTTATTTGTTCTTTGTTATCCTTGAGCTTCAAGTGAAATATGATTTAAAGAGCTTACTCAATTATTCTATGATTTTTTAAAATCCATATTTACCTAGGGTGTTAAAGTGAGAGCAGCTTGTGTGATTGTCTCAGTGAAAGTTTCCTAATGCTATGAAGGAAAGTTAGGGTTAGGATGATAATGGTCAAACTTCAAGGGACAGTTTTTTCTTCCCCTATGGAAATGTTCTGTAAATATAAACCATACTTTCTTTTTACCAGTCACGTCCTAATTATTAAACTAATAACATTTTTTTCAAATCTAATTTGAACCCTGTTAACTGTTTGATCCTAATAAATAATTTTATTTCTTTTTTTAAGCTTATTTGTATTTGTTTTTTAAAATTTATTTATTTTAATTGGAGGCTAATTATTTTATGATATTGTAGTGTTTTTTACCATACACTGACATGAATCAGCCATGGGTGTACATGTGTTCCCCATCCTGAACCTGCCTCCCACCTCCCTCCCCATCCCATCCCCCAGGGTCATCCCAGTGCACCAGCCCTGAGCACCCTGTCTCATGCATCGAACCTGGACTGGCTTTCTGTTTCACATATGATAAAATACATGATTCAATACTGTTCTCTCAAATCTTAAAATGCTCTCCTTGATTGAATTCTTTCTTAAAAGATTTCTGCCAAGTCATTTTCAGGTTCCTTCCTGCACTCCTCTTCTTCTACCTAATGTTTAAATGCTAGTTTTCTCTCAAGGTTCTACATACCCTGACTACTTCCCTCTTGATTGTATTCATACATATTATACATTATACATATCATCTCTAAGTGATTCCATTGCTATCATCTTAATCACTTAAGTACTCAAAAGCTACATATTACCATTAGAAAGACCCCCAACATTGGACTTTTACATAATGGCCCTGTTGTTGTCATACAAGAGAGGTGAAATGGAACCCCCTCAAAACTGGTTTGGATATTGAAACTGATGAGGCCACATATGCGTCAAGAGAGTAGGAATAATATTTATTTTCACATAATGAGACTTTCTGAAGAGAGAAGTTTGGGTTCCCAAGTAGGTCCAAAAATGGATTGAGAGAGCAAGGAGGGGCACCTGGGTTTGGATTTTATTGTGGCTAGGTTGTGGGGTTGGGATGAGGGTTCCCTTGTATGGGCCGGGACTGCCATAGTTTGAATTTTTCCTTGGCGCCAAAGTGGTGAGCATCTAGGCCTTCTTATCAGCTTGCCCAGAAATACAGAAAGACAGAGAGGTAGAGCTTGAAAGCTATCAGCAGTCAAAAATAAAAAATGGAGCTAGACTCTTTATTATAAACTCCATCATATTTGCATAGTTAATTTAGATTTGACCACTACAAAATCCACAACTTCAATCATTTGTCTGTTCTGAATTGTAGAATTGCCAAATTGATCTTTCTACTTGGATATCTATCTGACAGAGCCCTCGAGCTCAACATGTTCAGAACTGAGCTCTTTTTACAATGTAAGTTAATGACCTCTCAATCCACATAGTTTTCCAAATTAGAAAGATAACAGATATCCTAGATGTTTCTCTCTTATCAACCCCTGGTCTTTTCTATTTGTCATAAACTCCTACTGATTCTGCCTTTGATCACCTTGCTGATACTGCCCTCCTCTTGTAAATCCCCATTGACTACCTCACTTCAGTTCCTTTTAGTTTCTTGACTGGATTACCACAATAGCCAGATTTTAATAGCTGCTTTGTTTCTGGTGTCATCCTCCCTGATAATTGCCACCACACACACATTTACCAACTTGACCCCAAATGAAAATATGACCATGTCACTCTCCTACTTAAAACTCTTGTTAGTCTTGACCAGCCACAAGTTAAAGTATGAATATCTTCTACTGGCATACAAAAGCTTTTATATTTTGACTTCAGCCTATTCCTTTGGCCTCATCTACCTACTCCTTTGACCTGACTCCTGTTCTTTCAGATTCACCCTGGGTTTCAGTACCAACATACTTCCAGGTCCTCAAATGATATGAAGACATTTTTTTTGTCCCCATACATTTTCACATGCTGTTCCTTTTGCCCAGAAGACCCTTTATGTCTCTGTCCTCTAGGAAGCCCTACTTACTCTTCTAGTCTGAATGAAGATAGTGTCTCTTCTATGAGGCTTTTCTTGACTGTCTCAGGTCATGTTCCAAACATAGCACCCTGTGTATAATGAGTATAGTAACCATTTATTCTGTGCCTCACACTGTGCTAAATCCATTATGTACATTATTTTAGGCATTCTGCTTAGTAATTTTAGGACCTAAGTATGGATATCCCTGTCTTAAACATAATGATTTTAAGGTATAGAGAGTTGCAATTATTTACCCAAGACCATACTGCTATCAAGTAATGGATCTCAAGTTTGAAACCAAACTTTATGTCTTATCTAGACCAATGTTCATCATCATGATGTTGGTCAGGAGTGGCAGGTGACCTATCTCTTCATATGAGTCAAACAAACAGTAGTACCTACTGTGTATATTATATGTTGAAGACACCAGGACTGAGCAAATGCCAAAGAACAATATAGTATAGCCATTACATCTGTGTGTGTGTGTGTGCATGTGCACTCAATCATGTCCAACTCTTTGCAACCCATGGACTATAGCCCGCCAGTCTCCTCTGTCCATGGGATTTTCCAGGCAGGAATACTGGAGTGGGTTGCCATTTCCTACTCCAGGTGCTCTTCCCAACCCATAGATCTAACTCGCATCTCTTATATCTCCTGCATTGGCAGGAAAATTCTTTACCACTGGTAAAGAGTCACCTGGGAAGTCCTTTATTAAATCCATAGTAAAAAGTTAAATCATGCCTCATATTTAAAATCTGTAGAAGCTGACTAGGAAAAGACTGAGAATTGATGGTCATTTCTGTTTCCTTGTTAAATCTAAATGAAGAAAATGGCTAAGTACTTCTTGAAAACCATCAAATGATTGAAGTAAGAACAGTGTAAAAGGTCTGTAACGGTCATATGTCATAGCATCTATGTCCCTCACTTACATCTTGAATGGTCCATAAAGAGAAATGACTTTGGCTTCTGCCATCTGTTCCCTCCATCAAGAATAAGTACCATGGAAGGGACTGAGAATGCATTTTATGCAAGAACTGTCACACAAAGAGGAGACATTAAGACTGAAATTGCAGCTCTCAGACTGAGGAGCTGAACAATAGTCAAAGATGGGAGAAATCCTAGCAACTGGCAAGTCAGGGAAAGCAAGGTGGGGGAAATGAGTCTCATTGTTTATCTAACTTCCAAAGATGAAGTCATAAAAACCATACAACCTAATTGCAGCTCTATTGTCATTCCAGGGATGTCTTTTTGCACCACTCAAATCAAACCATCTGGGTTCCACTGTTCCCTATTGATCTTTCTCATACTTTATGATATAGTTCAAATGTTACTTTTTTGTGACATATCCCCTACTCTCCCAGTTAGCTCCAACCTTTTGCTCACAAAGAACCCTATTTATACCTCCATTTATTAGTTCTTAGCTGGATTCGAGACCAAGTTTGAGCTTCTTAAAAGCAGAGAACAATTCTTTCTTGTATACTTATGCCAACTGCCTAGCACAGGGCTGAGGTCAAACTAGACTTTCAGTGAAGGCTTGTTGAATTGAAATAAATCTGTTAATGTTAAGGAATTACTAAACTATATATCTTTCTTGACTAAATATCTTGTTCCTCTAAGGACACATTTTAAAGAATCAGGAAGCCTCAAATAGTCTCTTTGATGTTCTGTTTGCACATGATTTTTTTTAAACTGAAATTTTAGCCTCTGAAATGCACACTTTATTAGCACAAGAGATTTTCTCAGAGAGAGAACTACATGTAACCTTGGATGAGTTATGCTTTAATGTTCCTTCAACTTTTCCAATAGTAGACCTTGATTTTTTGTTAGATTTCCTGGAAAGCATCTGCAACAGCAGCTCCTGCCACTACCACTACTTAGGTTGGTCACCCTATGTTTGCTGCAACTATCAGGGGTCTAGACAAGTCAGTCTCTGACTGAAGAGAAAGCTCTGATTGCTAAAGCAGCCTGTAGTGTGTGAGAAATGGAAAATGAGACTTTTAGGTAGAGAAAATGAATAATAAAACTTATGATGAAAGAGAGAACCCTCTACTTTAAAAACCTTTATGTTTTGTTTATTCGTTGGATTATCCATTTTAAGCCCAAACTTAGAGATTTTCCTAAGGCTATTTTGTAAAATGGAAGAAAACTAGGACTAGTAAGATTAATTTTCTGTATGATAGCTTCCCTCATGGTTGTAAAATGGCTGCAGTAGCTCTATCACCACATTTTTGTACACTTAAATTCAGAGGCAGGAAAAAAAAAGTACTTGCATGTTTCCTGTTAAGAAATGTTTCCCAGATATATCCCCCTACAACTGACTATAAGACAAGATTTCCTTTCACATCTCACTGGCCAGTCACTGGTCAGGATGAGCTGGTGATGGAATCTCAATGATTGGCTTGATCAAATCAAGTCACCCACTGAGGCTAGGGATGGAGTCAGATTTCCTGAAGTGCAACATGGAGGACCATGTAGTCCTGTACTGTTTGAAACGAAGAAGTGGACAAGTCTCTGGGGAGACAACCCAAGCTGATTTCAGCACGTTCATACACATGTTATTGCCATTTAAGACAGTTCTGAACATGAGTGACATGGTTGCTCATTGCCAGAGAAGAGAATATTCCAAGATGATGGTGGTACATGAGAAAGTATTTGGTCCCGGAAGGTGTGGGAGAGAGAAATTGATGTAAAAGATTACTAGGGGAAATGCAACAAGAAGCACAAATAAAGAGATATGTGATTTATATAGGATTTTTGTCATAATCCCAGAGTAGAACAAAAGTGATATATTCTGAACTTAAAATGAAGCGTTGAGTACACTTTCCAGTGCTAACCAAATAACTTATATTTTTAAGACACGTTTTATAAATTTTTTATTGAAGTATAGTCAATTTAGGGCTTCCCTGGTTGCTCAGATGGTAAAGAGTCTGCCTGCAGTGCAGGAGACCCAGGTTCAATCCCTGGGTCAGGAAGATACCCTGAAGAAGGAAATGGCAATCCACTCCAGTATTTTTTTTTAATTTATTTATTTTAATCAAAGGCTAATTACTTTACAATATTATGGTGGTTTTTGCCATACATTGACATGAATCCAGTATTCTTGCCTGGAAAATCCCATGGATGGAGGAGCCTGGTAAGCTACAGTCCATGGGGTCTCAAAGAGTTGGACACCACTGAGTGACTAACACACACATAGCTGATTTATAATATTGTGCCAATATCTGCTATACAGCAAAGTGATTCCATTATATACTATAGACATTTTTTTTTAAATATTCTTTTCCGTTATGGTTTATCGCAGGATATTGATCACAGTATCACAGGACATCACAGGATACTTCCTTCCCCTCTCCTCTTCCCCTTGGCAACTACAAATCTGTTCTCTTTGTGAATCTGTTTCTGTTTTGCAGATAGGTTCATTTGTGCTGTTTTATATAAGTGATATCATATGGTATGTGTCTTTTTCTGACTTATTTCAATTAATGTGATGATATCTAAGTCCCTCCATGTTGCTGCAAACGGCATTATTTCATTTTTTTATGTCTGAGTAGTATTCCACTGTCTGTATATACCACATTTAAAAAAAAAATCCATTTATCTGTTGATGGACATTTAGGTTGTTTCCATGGCTTAGCTATTGTGAATAGTGCTGCTATGAACATGGGGGTGCATGTATCTTTTCAAATTAGAGTTTTATCTGGATATATGCCTAGGAATAGGATTGCTGGATATGGTAGCTCTATTTTTATTTTTCTGAGGCACCTCCACACTGTTTTCCATAGTGGCTGTAGCAACTTACAATCCCACCAACAGTGTAGAAGAGTGCCCTTTTCTCCACGCCCTCTCTAACATGTCTTCTTTGTAGACATTTTATTGATGGCCATTCTCAACAGTGTGAGATGATAGCTCATGTAGTTTTGATTTATATTTCTTTAACAATTAGTGATGTTGAGCATGTCTTCATGTGCCTACTGGCCATTTGTATGTTGAAAGAAGCCATCTTGAATCTACAGCAAGCACCTACTCTGTGCCAAGTACCATACTAGTCATACATACATTCTTATATACAAGGCCCCTGTTCTCCTGGGTTGTATGTTAAAGACACATTTTTGTTGTTGTTGTTCCAACATCTCAAAGAATATGAACTACACCACTCCTCACAATATCATCTCCCTTTAATGTTAGATATAAAAAAAATAATTTCAAAGCAGTGAGTGTGTCCATCCCCATTGGATGTTTTTTCTAAGTAGAAAATTATTTTCCAACCTGGATGGGATTCTATCGAAAGTATGGAAGGTAGTCTAGTTGAATCGGAAGGCATAGATTTCCGCATAGACTGACTGTAAAGGACTGGCCTTTTACACCATACTTAAAATCCCACCATTTCACCCTCATTTCTTTTTACTTTCCTGAGGGGAGTTACATTGTAAGTGATTTCCAATGTTAGCCTCATACTCCTTTTCCTCATCTCCACATACAAAAAACCCAGTGCTATTTTGAGAGGAAGGATACATTGGAACATTATTTCACAAACTTTGTCTCAGAATTTTCCTGGGTGGAATGGCATTGTTTTCAACAGACACCACTCACCATTATATCCAGGTGAGAGGAAGAAGAGGCACAAGCAGTAATCACAAAATATATTAGTTTCTGTAGAACTAAGAGCTAGTTCTAGCATTCTCTTTCTTCTAGTACCTCCTGCTTCAGGTGGAGAGAGTAAAGGGCATGAATAATTCTACCTACTGAACTGTTTTATTGACTGCCTCTTGTCATTTCTCTCCTACCAGAGATGTTCAGTTCAGTTCAGTTCAGTTGCTCAGTCATGTCCGACTCTTTGTGACCCCATGAATCATAGCACGCCAGGCCTCCCTGTCCATCACCAACTCCTGGAGTCCACCCAAACCCATGTCCATTGAGTCGGTGATGCCATCCAGCCATCTCATCCTCTGTCGTCCCCTTCTCCACCCTCCCCAATCTCTCCCAGCATCAGAGTATTTTCCAGTGAGTCAACTCTTCGCATGAGATGGCCAAAGTATTGGAGCTTCAGCTTTAGCATCAGTCCTTCCAATGAACACCCAGGATTGATCTCCTTTAGAATGGACTGATTGGATCTCCTTGCAGTCCAAGGGACTCTCAAGAGTCTTCTCAACACCACAGTTCAAAAGCATCAATTCTTTGGTGATCAGCTTTCTTCACAGTCCAACCATAGCCTTGACTAGATGGACCTTGGTCGGCAAAGTAATGTCTCTGCTTTTCAATATGCTATCTAGGTTGGTCATAACTTTCCTTCCAAGGAGTAAGCAAGCGTCTTTTAATTTCATGGCTGCAATCAGCATTCGGGAGTTGGTGATGGACAGGGAGGCCTGGCGTGCTGTGATTCATGGGGTCGCGGAGAGTCGGACACGACTGAGCGACTGAACTGAACTGAACTGAACTGAACTGAATCAGCATTCGCAGTGATCTTGGAGCCCAAAAAAATAAAGTCTGCCACGGTTTCCACTGTTTCCCCATCTATTTCCCATGAAATGATGGGACCAGATGCCATGATCTTTGTTTTCTGAATGTTGAGCTTCAAGCCAACCTTTTCACTCTCCTCTTTCACTTTCATCAAGAGGCTTTTGAGTTCCTCTTCACTTTCTGCCATAAGGGTGGTGTCATCTGCATATCTGAGGTTATTTATATTTCTCCTGGCAATCTTGATTCCAGCTTGTGCTTTTCCCGGCCCAGCGTTCCTCATGTTATGGATAAATTTGAGCAGATAATTTCACTGTTTATATGACAGTTAAGAGAGAACTGAAAACATCTTTATACAATACTTAGAACACAGTACAGGGTTTCTTGTGGACAACATGCTATTTTGTTTTATAAGAATATGTATTTTTTTTAAGCATTGAAACCTATACATTACCGTATGTAAGATAGATAGCCAGTGGGAATTTGCTGTATGATACAGGGAGCTCAAACCTGGTGGGGTGAGATGGGGTGGGAGGTGGGAGGGAAGTTTAAGAGGGAGGGGACATATGTATGCCTATGGCTGACTCATGTTGTTGTATGGCAGAAACCAACACAATATTGTAAAGCAATTATCCTCCAATTAAAAATAAGTTTTTAAATGGTGAAATTAGTAAATTTTAAGTGGTATCATTTATTAAAATAAAAAAGTCATGGATTAAAATTTTGATTTGTAATTCCTATAACTTCATATTCCCAAATTCCTCAGGCCTGGGAGAGTACTCTCAATTTAATACTTAAAGTAGCTTGAGTACACATCTCACATTGTGGGAAATTTAGCATTTACTAACATCTCTAAGAATTCTTGGGGAAGCATACATTTCTCCTAGTCATCTCTTGTTCTATTAATAATACTTATGTTCTTCTGCATTCTTTATTCAACACTGTCCATTATAGGGCTTCCCTGGTGGTCCAGTGGTTAAGACACAGCACTTTCACTGCCATAAGCCTGAGTCCAGTCCCTCATTGGAAAATGAAGATCCCACAAGCCACTCAGCATGGCCCCCCAAAATAAGAAATATAATAAAGGCATATATAGAATTTTAAATTTTTTGTAGCTGCATTAGGAAAAGCAAAATGAGACAAATGACATTAATTTTAGCATTATATTTTTTAAAAGCCAACATGCCTAATTGTTATCATTTCAACATGTGGCATCAGCTATGATTTAAATGTTCAATATCCACATGTGGCTAGTAGCTAATGTATTGGTCAGCATGTCTCTGTATCCTCATATCTCATTTCCAGTGACAGGTCTCTTCCCTTTTTGCCAATCCTAACATGGAACATTGACCTTTTCCCTGCTTCCACAAAGCAATCACGAAAAAAGGCTTCTGCTTGTATCACATTTTAAGGCTTTGGAATAGTGGATGGTTACATTATTACACAAACTCCCCAACTACTGGACTACTGAAAATCGCGTCTTAATGTCCTTCTGCCATTTTTGTCATAAAGAATTTCTCTCTGAACATTTCTTTCCAAACTTCAGCCTCCCACCAAGCTTCTAAGTACAGTATTAATGATAAAGGATCATGGGCATGAAAGAAATGCATTTCAGAACTTTTGTTAAACAAAAAGAAATGTCAAAAAAAAAGAGAGAAATGTCAAGATCTATCATCCTGCCCATCTCAAGATCACATCTCAGAGAAAGCTTTCCCTGACTTTACTAAATAAATACAAATCCTTATGGAAACTTGTCTGAACTTTTAAGACAGTCAACATATTTTGCCTTATAATAGCAGCATAGTTATTAACTTAGACCTCTCCTTGTCCCCACGGAATTTGACGCCTTCTTTGTTTTTAAGGAATGAATCTCCTCTTCCTTAATCATGTCTTCTTGCCTATTTTTGATAGCTCCTGACTGTCTCTGACTTGTGCCAGTATAGGAGCTCTGATCACTCCCATCCAAATTCCCTCTCTTGATTTGAAAGCTCATGCCACTCTCCACCTTGGCTTGTCTAACCAAACTGCAGTCACTACCTGGTCCAGATTAGACTGTTACGGGGAGTGTGTACATGTAACTAGCTTGTCAGCCCCATGTCTGCACCTGCCCTTGATTTCATCCATCTTCCAGGGCATTTCATGGAACCCAAGTTAGCTTAGTTTGAGCCAAAATACAGTACAATTTGTCATATTTTTAATCAAAATTATAGCTGATAAAGTTTGAGAATAAACTCTGACTTAAATGACAAAAATCTCAAATAAACTGAAGGTGAGATACTGGCTAATGAGAACTAAACTACAAATAACAAGAAATAATTTGGATGGCTACAAAGCTTGGCTGTTAATAGCTCTGGAGATCTAACTCTTCCTAGTGCAATGTGCTAAGCCACATACTTGCCCCACAGAGCATGATGAGCCTTTATAACCATTGCTTTGGTGGTAACTTTAATTGTGACACATTGGGATATTTTAACAATAACTTACATCCATGGTTATTAAAAAATTTAAAGAACAGACACAAATGGTAGGAAGTTTAATAGTGTGTTTGTGGCAGGGGTGGGAGAGATATTTATTATTCTTACAGAGTTTGAGAATTCTCAAAACTCCAGACTTGCCAATATTAGTATATAACCCAAACAATATAAATATGTTAAAAGTTTTTATAATCATCAAAATAAACTGCCAAATTTCATTGAGAATGCATCTCTTGATGGTGATAATGGGGCTTTTTTTCATTTACTTATGGGTTTAAGGATGACAATAACTTATTGCTAGAATGAGACGGGGTCAGCATCAATTCTCTTCCAGTTTTGCATGTTATGTAAGCACTGAGCAAGCTTTTACACATATAGAAGTGGATGAGAGGGAAGGAGCTTAGTTATAGCAGTGTCAGTCAGGTCTTTGAATATCTTCTGAGTTTGATATCAAAAATCACATACACTTTATCAAAAACTACTTTTAATGATCTGTCAATCAGTAATTTGATTAAGTACTAATTTCAATTTTGCTGAAAGCACAGAATTACAAACTGTGACTTGGCAAAGGGTTTGTTATCTTCTCATTAGAACCTTTCACTTTTACAACACTGAAATCAATATTTCGATTTGTCCCCTTGTTTAGCACTGGGGAAGTTTCCACACTTGAGAGCAATGCTCAAGAATAAGGTTCAGGATGATTGAGAAATAGGCTTTTCTTTTCATAAAGTGGGAGCTGTATTATTCTAATAGCAAAAGTGGGAAAGGAGAAGCAAAATGATGGCAAGGTTGGTCTTGGTCAGGCCAATTTTAGTAAGAATACACAGGCGAGTTAAAGATTTAGAAATGGATTGTTTTAAAACCATCCATGCTCACATTCCCTTTGGATAATTTTTGTGTACCTGAAGGAGTCCATGATATCCCCCAGTCTAAAACCCTTTGCAGTACTACACACAACAATCACCCCATACTTGAAGTTCCTTTGGTATTACTGAATGATATTCAACAGGTTAATGATTATATACCACATTGGAGACTTTCTTATATTTAAATTTTTTTTAATTTTATTTATTGAAGTATAGTTAATTTACAATGATGTGTTAGTTTCAAGTGTACAGCAAAATGACCTTTTATCTATATATAGACCTTTGCAGATTATTTTCCATTAAAAGTTATTACAAGATATTGAGTATAGTTCCCTGTGTTATACAGTACGGCCTTGTTGTTTACCTATTTTTTATATAGTAGTGTGTATATGTGAATCCTAAACTCCTCATTTATGTCCAACCCCCCACCTGCTATCCCCTTTGGTAACCATAAGTTTCTTTTTTATGTCTGTGATTCTGTTTCTGTATTGTAAATAAATTCACTTGTATCATGATTTTTAGATTCAATATGTAAGTGATATATATTTTGTCACAGTTTTTATTTAGAGTTTTATGTATGTAATGGGGAACTATTTAATTTTGCTCCCAAATATTTAATTAGCATTTTCCTAATTAGATTATACATTGTTTGAACATCAGGGGTAGATATTATTTATTTTCTCACCGATCACAATTCCACTCACAAATCTGAAGTGTGTTTGATTGATTATTGGCACCTGTTAACTGCAAGGAGATCATACTAGTCAGTCCTAAAGGGAATCAATCCTGAATATTCATTGGAAGGACTGATGCTGAAGCTCCAATATTTTGGCCACCTAACGTGAACTGAACTGAATGTGAAGAGCTGATTCATTAGAAAAGACCCTGATACTGGGAAAGATTGAAGGCAGGAGGAGAAGGGGATGACAGAGGATGAGATGGTTGGATGGCATAACCAACTCAATGGACATGAGTTTGAGCAGTCTCCAGGAGTTGGTGATGGACACGGAAGCCTGGCATGCTGCAGTCCATGGGGTTGCAAAGAGTCGGACATGAATAAGTGACTGAACAGCAACTCTGGTCTTACTTTCCCTAAGCAAGTTCCTCCCTCCATTCTACCCTCCACCACTTCAAAACACACTCCTATAAGGATTGTGTATCCTTAAACATGGTCTCCACAAAAGAAGTGGTTCAGGTCTCAGTGATTTTAGTTGTCTGGCTTCTCATCTAGATCCTAGTTAATCCAAGACATGGCCATCAAAAGGAAACTCAGGAATCCTGAGGGGAGTATGGCACTAATTAGGTGGGTATTTGAACTGTTTATCATGAATTATAGGTGGTCCACTACTATATTTTGAGGGTAATTTATTAAACATGTACAAAATTTTAATTGTGTATTCTTGAAGGATTGAATCTTTTATCCGTTTGAGTCAACATAATGCCTATAATAACCTTCTCTTTTTATCTTATGGACCATCAGAATCAAAAATTGCTTTGTAAAAACCCTGTTTAGATGATGAAAAGATGAGTTACAGGCTGGGAGAAAATATTTGCAAACCACATATCCAATGAAGTACTCATATCTAGAACACAGAGTTCAGTTCAGTTGCTCATTCATGTCAGAATTTTGTGACCCCATGAACCGCAGCATGCCCAGCCTCCCTGTCCATCACCAACTCCCGGAGTCCACCCAAACCCATGTCCATTGAGTCGGTGATGCCATCCAACCATCTCATCCTCTGTCGTCCCCTTCTCCTCCTGCCCTCAATCTTTCCCAGCATCAGGGTCTTTTCAGATGAGTCAGCTCTTCGCATGAGGTGGCCAAAGTATTGAAGTTTCAGCTTCAGCATTAGTCCTTCCAATGAACACCCAGGACTGATCTCCTTTAGGATGGACTGATTGGATCTCCTTGCAGTCCAAGGGACTCTCAAGAGTCTTCTCCAACACCACAGTTCAAAAGCATCAATTCTTCGGTGCTCAGTTTTCTTTATAGTCCAACTCTCACATCCATACAAGACCACTGGAAAAGCCATAGCCTTGACTAGACGGACCTTTGTTGAGAAAGTAATGTCTCTGCTTTTTAATACACTGTCTAGGTTGGTCATAACTTTCCTTCCAAGGAGTAAGTGTCTTAATTTCATGGCTGCAATAACCTTCTGCAGTGATTTTGGAGCCCAGAAAAATAAAGTCAGCCACTGTTTCCACTGTTTCCAAATCTATTTACCATGAACTGATGGGACCGGATGCCATGATCTTACTTTTCTGAATGTTGAGATTTAAGCCAACTTTTTCACTCTTCTCTTTCATCAAGAGGCTCTTTAGTTCTTCTTCACTTTCTGCCATAAGGGTGGTGTCATCTGCATATCTGAGGTTATTGATATTTCTCCCAGATGAAGAAGCTGAAGTTGAACAGTTCTATGAAGACCTACAAGACTTTCTAGAACTAACACCCAGAAAAGATGTCCTTTTCATTTTATAGGGGACTGAAATGCAAATACTGGTTCCAAATAGGAAAAGGTGTACGTCAAGGTTGTATATTGTCACCTTGCTTATTTAACTTATATGCAGAGTACATCATATAAGAAAGAGGAGAGTGAAAAGGTTGGCTTGAAGCTCAACATTCAGAAAGTGAAGAGGAACTCAAAAGCCTCTTGATGAAAGTGAAAGAGGAGAGTGAAAAGGTTGGCTTGAAGCTCAACATTCAGAAAACAAAGATCATGGCATCTGGTCCCATCACTTCATGGGAAATAGATGGAAAAACAGTGGAAACAGTGTCAGACTTTGTTTTTTTGGGCTCCAAAATCACTGCAGATGCTGATTGCAGCCATGAAATTAAAAGACGCTTGCTCCTTGGAAGGAAAGTTATGACCAACCTTGATAGTATATTAAAAAGCAGAGACATTACTTTGCCGACCAAGGTCCGTCTAGTCAAGGCAATGGTTTTTCCCGTGGTCATGTATGGATGTGAGAGTTGGACTGTGAAGAAAGCTGATCGCCGAAGAATCGATGCTTTTGAACTGTGGTGTTGGAGAAGACTCTTGAGAGTCCCTTATACTGCAAGGAGATCCAACCAGTCCATTCTAGAGGAGATCAATCCTGGATGTTCATTGGAGGGACTGATGCTAAAGCTGAAACTCCAATACTTTGGCCACCTCATGAGACGAGCTGACTCACTGGAAAAGACTCTGATGCTGGGAAAGGTTGGGGGCGGGAGGAGAAGGGGACGACGGAGAATGAGATGGCTGGATGGCATCACCGACTCTGTGGACATGAGTTTGAGTGTACTCCGGGAGTTGGTGATGGACAGGGAGGCCTGGCGTGCTGTGATTCATGGGGTCGCGGAGAGTCGGACACGACTGAGCGACTGAACTGAACTGACTGAACTGAAATGCAAAAGTAGGAAGTCAAGAAACACCTGGAGTAACAGGCAAATTTGGCCTTGGAGCACGGAATGAAGCAGGGCAAAGGCTAATAGAGTTTTGCCAAGAGAACGCACTGGTCATAGCAAACACCCTATTCCAACAACACAAGAGAAGTCTCTAGACATGGACATAACCAGATGGTCAAAACTGAAATCAGATTGATTATATTCTTTGCAACCAAAGAGGGAGAAGCTCTATACAGTCAGCAAAAACAAGACTGGGAGCTGACTGTGGCTCAGATCATGAACTCCTTATTGCCAAATTCAGACTGAAATTGAAGAAAGTGGAGAAAACCACTAGACCATTCAGGTATGACCTAAATCAAATCCCTTATGACTATACAGTGGAAGTGAGAAATAGATTTAAGGGACTGGATCTGATAGATAGAGTGCCTGATGAACTCTGGACGGAGGTTCGTGACATTGTACAGGAAACAGGAATCAAGACCAGCCCCAAGAAAAAGAAATGCAAAAAGCAAGATGGCTGTCTGAGGAGGCCTTACAAATAGCTGTGAAAAGAAGAGAAGTGAAAAGCAAAGGAGAAAAGGAAAGATGTACCCATTTGAATGCAGAGTTCCAAAGAATAGCAAGGAAAGATAAGAAAGCCTTCCTTAGTGATCAAAGTAAAGAATAGAGGAAAACAATGGAATGAGAAAGACTAGAGATCTCTTCAAGAAAATTAGAGATACAAAGGGAATATTTCATGGAAAGATGGGCTCGATAAAGGACAGAAATGGTATAGACCTAACAGAAGCAGAAGATATTAAGAAGAGGTGGCAGGAATACACAGAAGAACTGTACAAAAAAAGATCTTTATGACCCAGATAATCACGATTGTGTGATCACTCACCTAGAGCCAGACATCTTGGAATGTGAAGTCAAGTGGGCCTTAGGAACCATCACTATGAACAAAGCTAGTGGAGGTGATGGAATTCCAGTTGAGCTATTTCAAATCCTGAAAGATGATGCTGTGAATGTCCTGCACTTAATATGCCAGCAAATTTGGAAAACTCAGCAGTGGCCACAGGACCAGAAAAGGTCAGTCTTTATTCCAATCCCAAAGAAAGGCAATGCCAAAGAATGCTCAAACTACCGCACAATTGCACTCATCTCACACGCTAGTAAAGTCATGCTCAAAATTCTCCAAGCCAGGCTTCAGCGATACATGAACCGTGAACTTCCACATGTTCAAGCTGGTTTTAGAAAAGGCAGAGGAACCAGAGATCAAATTGCCAATATCTGCTGGATCATGGAGAAAGCAAGAGAGTTCCAGAAAAACATCTATTTCTGCTTTATTGACTATGCCAAAGCCTTTGACTGTGTGGATCATAATAAACTGTGGAAAATTCTGAAAGAGATGGGAATACCAGACCACCTGACTTGCCTCTTGAGAAACCTATATGCAGGTCAGGAAGCAACAGTTAGAACTGGACATGGAACAACAGACTGGTTCCAAATAGGAAAAGGAGTACGTCAAGGCTTTATATTGTCACCCTGCTTATTTAACTTATATGCAGAGTACATCATGAGAAACGCTGGGCTGGAGGAAGCACAAGATGGAATCAAGATTGCCAGGAGAAATATCAATGGAACACATAAAGAACTCTCAAAACTCGGTAATAAAAAATTGAATGATTCAATTAGAATGAGAAAAGACATAAAGGACATTTCACTGAGAAAGCTCTACAGATGGCAAATAAGCATGTGAAAATATGTTCAATATCACTAGTAATTAGAAAATAAGACCACAATGAGATATTCCTACATACTTATTAGAACAGCTAAGAGAAAAAATAGTGAAAATACTAAGTGCTGGTGAGAATGTGGAGAAAATATGGGCATGTAAAATGATTTAGACATTCTGGAAAATAATTTGGTAGTTTCTTATAAAACTAAACATACGTTTACCATATGACCCAGCAATCGCACTCCTGAGTATTTATCCTAAAAAATGAAAACTTGTATATACACACACACAACCTTTACATGATTGTTTATGGCAGTTTATTTGCAATTGTAAAAGACTGCTGCTGCTGCTGCTAAGTCACTTCAGTCGTGTCCGACTCTGTGCGACCCCATAGACGGCAGCCCACCAGTCTCCCCCGTCCCTGGGATTCTCCAGGCAAGAACACTGGAGTGGGTTGCCATTTCCTTCTCCAATGTGTGAAAGTGAAAAGTGAAAGTGAAGTCGCTCAGTCGTGTCCGACTAGTAGCTACCCCATGGACTGCAGCCCACCAGGCTCCTCTGTCCATGCGATTTTCTAGGCAAGAGTACTGGAGTGGCTTGCCATTGCCTTCTCCTGTAAAAGACTAGAAACTACAAAATTGTCTTACAGTCATTGCATGGTACATCTATTGAATACTACAGAGCAATAAGAAGGAATATGTGATTGATGTACACAACAACTTGGATGGATCTCAAGGGCATTATGCTGAGTGAAAAAAAGCCAAACTCAAAAGGTTACATACTGTATGATTCCATTTTTACGACTCTTCCAAAATGATGACACCACATTATAGAGAAGAAGAATAGATAAGTGGTTTCCACGGTTTAGAGATGGTGGAGGTTTAGGGGATGGATATGACCATAAAGGCAGGTCTTTGGGATGATATCTTGATTGCCATGGTGGTTACAGAATTTATTTGATAGAGTGACATAGAACAATATACATACTTTATACCAATGTCAATTTCCTGATTTTGACATTGCATTATAGTTATGTAAGATAGAACCAGTGGGTAAATTTGAATGAAGATTACATGGGAACTCTCTGTACTACCTTTACAACTTCCTGTGACTCTATTTTTATTTAAAATAAAAATTATTGTATTATATTTTTCCTTTCTAGAAATTCTAGTTGGCTATTTTCATATCTGCTTTCACCTTGTTCTTTTATTTCTAAAAACATAATTATTTTCTATTCTGTACCTGACAATTCTAATATCTCAAGTTTTTGTGTCTATTTCTATTGCCTATTCATCTTTCTGGTTTTGACTCTTGATGGTTTTTTTCTGATGTATTTTGTGATTTTTAACTCTGAGATGTTCATTTTCCTTACAATTTAATTTTAGGTAACTTTTCAAAGTCTAGATTAAAACTGAGTTCTTCCAGAACCAATTTCTATTTCTGGGAAACAGTAAAACCAAACCTAAACTATATTAAATTTAAGCTTCCATTTGAAATTTTTGGATCATATAAATACTGTGAGTTTGAACTGTAAACTCTAGAGAGGGCTTTCTTATGATTTTGAATTCTCAGGGAATATTTCATGCTGTTTTCATCTAGTAGCAGGTCAAGATAGGCAAGTTTTCCTTCTGTCTCTTGTGGAATTTGATTTTCCATTCACTGTTATCCCACGGGTGTGGTCGGTCTGGTCCTTTGGAGCCCCATATATATGCTGAGGATGATTTACTGCTAACTAACTCCACTTGGAATGACCCTAGTCCTGTCCTCTGCACCTTGCACAGTTGTCAGTTGTGAAAGGAAGAAGCTCAAAATCTCCAAGGGTTGACAAACCCAAAAATTAAAAGCTGCCTTTGTCTTCCTTTCCTACCTGACCCCACACCCCGCTGCTCCAGATTCTTGGTTTAACTTTTAAAAACTTCTGGCTCCATTGATTCTCTACTTTTATTTGAGCTCAACAGTGATGATGCCCTTTCTATTTTATCCAGCATTTTAGTGTTTCAGTTGAGAGAGTAATAATTCATGCTATATAATCTGACATACAGACTGAAATCGAAGTCAGCCAAATTTTTTCTTTCATGTGTTTTTAAACTCCCTGTTTCATAATCTCGAGGTTTCCAGAAAATGCCACACCTATAACACCCGCCCCCCCCCGCCACAACACCATGAGTCACAAAGTAGTGCTGTTGTACTATTCAGTTTTGTTTTAAATACTAACTACTCCTTGTTCAAAGTTTGGGCCCCTAAAAACTTAAACTAGATGATATCATTTGAAGATGAAATGGATATTCATGAGTAACATGTAAAACATCACAGTGACAATTCTAAAAATATTTTTTTAAAGAGGTTGATATGAGCATAAACAGATTTCGTAACAGGCAAATCTGAATAGAAAAACCTTTGCTAGCTTTCAAGGTTCAGAACCTGACTGTACAACAAACAGAATGAGGCAACAAGGAATCTCTGGCTTCACCGTGCCTAGAAAGGTAAATGAGAACCAAAGTGCCATCATTTATCTCTCTCTGGGAGAATTCCACCTGCAAGTTCTCCAGGAGACTAATATGCAATAAAATTTCTTGCCAGGAGAATCCAGTGAATTTGTTTGCTTCCCTGAATTATTATCTAGGATAAGTCTCTGGCCTGCAGTGAGCTCTGAGGTTGGATTTAATTGAAGGCAAAATGAATTCCCATTAAGCTCTTCAAGAGGGGAGAAAACAGCTTCTTAAGAAGTTCAAGTTCTTGGATTCTGTAGATCTTTCTTTTCCTAAAGCAGTTAGTGGGAGTTTGATTAATGTCATGATGAAAATGGTCTCCCTCTGTTGTAAGAAAAAAAGTTTCAGAAAACAAAACAAAGGTTGGACTACCCTCCTTTTGCTTTCTTCCTTTTGCCTCAGGTATATGGCTTCCTTTTGCTACCTGCTAAGTATTTGCTTGATTAATGCTAAATATTCTCTTTTCTCTGAGTTTTGGAAGGTCCTGGAAGGCTTGATTAGGTTTACTTGATTGGAAAATACATATTGACATTACATTTCTTTTTTCTTTTCTTTGCTAAGTCGCTACAGTCGTGTCCGACTCTGTGCGACCCCATAGACGGCAGCCCACAAGGCTCCCCCATCCCTGGGATTCTCCAGGCAAGAACACTGGAGTGGGCTGACATTTCCTTCTCCAATTGACATTACATAGGCCTTTCAATTACATCACTTCTAATCCAAATCTGCTCTTGTCCTGAATTTTCTCTTTCTCCTGGCACAAATGTCTGATAGTATATATTAGAGGACACTTTCTGGTAATAAGTCTATTTCTTCTCCCTCTGATAAAATGAGTACTTGTTCAATAACAGGCAATGATAAAAATAGCAAGGTTTTAAAATAATAGTACATAAAGCAGAAAGGGAAGGCATGCATAGACTCTGGAAGAATAAATAAATGGTGATGAAAATGTTATTTAAAACTGTAATAAAAGACTAAACTGAAAGATACTAAAAAAAGGATACATTACATGATTACATGATTGGCAACCTGGTAATAAACCAAACAACAATTATTCAAATACAAAAGCTATGAATTAAGGCTGGATGTTATAGTAATGATGATGATAAACCTACATGTATATAGTTATTTATAGTTCCAAAGAATTCACTACACATCTTAATTTATTCAGGTGCCCAACAAGTTAAAGTACCTGAGATAATTACTTAGAAAAAAACAAAAATGCAAGAAGTAAGGATGGAAAGTGTAGTAAGTTAAAGGATATTAGGGAATTGTGTTCTCTATCTAAATTATAACCACTCAGGTCATTTCAGGGCAAAAATTCCTGTAGGTCCTCTGTTGCCAACCAGGTTAAGTTCAAAGTTTTTGGTGAGGCACATAAAGGTATGTAATCTGTTTTCAGTTTAATATTTTAATTTCACCTCTAAACATTTCTCAAGAACTTAGAATCCAGCTACCCAACTGCTTTACTAATTGATCCTAGAATAGGTTATAATTTTTTCCATTTTCTTTGTTGCTATTTTTAAATTATCAATATTAAAAGGAAGTCCTGTGAAAATTCATATTGTATAGAAGAAATATATAATATGAATGTATAAATTTCAATTCCTCTCCAATGTGCTCACCCAACCTAGTTACCCAGAAATTATTATTTCTGGCTACAACAGTTTATTGGATGTTTTTTAAAGGTATTTTCTATGCATATAAAATAAAATGTACTATAGTAACCTATTAGTTACCTATTAGTAACCCTAATTCCATATAATGCATAATTTAATATGTAATATAGAATATAATCTATATTTCACACATAATATCCATTTTGTACATGTGAAATATACATTATATGAAATATATATAGTATGTAAAATATATATGCATCCTACCAATAAAACAAAGCTTTCCTACTACTACCTTAAACTGATCTCATCAAAATGTCACATTCAAAAGAGTCCAAATTTAACTTTCTAAAACATTGAACTCTAATGTATGCTTTTCCTAAAAAATCTTGAACTGAGAATGAGGAGCAGGAAATAATATCCCAGTAAACACACACACATAAAGCAAGATTTCCAAAAATTTCTCTTTATACAGTTCTCTCACTCAAGATCACCATGTCTGTCTGTCTTTCTGTCTCTTTTTTTCCCTTTCTCCAACAAACTACAGCCCACCTATTTCTTTCCCCCCCAGGGAGCTCTTATACTCTGCTTATTGTGAATCAAATTAGAGTCTCTAAGCTTCTCTGAAACTCCAATACTTTGGCCACCTCATGCGATGAGTTGACTCACTGGAAAAGACTCTGATGCTGGGAACGATTGGGGGCAGGAGGAGAAGGGGACGACAGAGAATGAGATGGCTGGATGGTATCACCGACTCGATGGAGGTGAGTTTGAGTGAACTCCGGGAGTTGGTGATGGACGTGCTGTGATTCATGGGGTCACAAAGAGTCGGACACGACTGAACTGAACTGAACTGAAGCTTCTCTAAGTTAGTGTTGCCACTTATTATCTCTAAACAGCACTACAAAGACTCAGGATCTGAGATACAGAAAAAAATAAAAATACTCTTTAGAAGAGGGGAAAAAAGATTGCTATAGGGATATGCAAATGGATTATATATTTACATATATATGTATATATACATGTTCATGAGTGTGTATGTATATATTATTAAGCTTATTTTATATTCTGTAATTTGATGTTTGATGTTTTGCTTAGCAGCCTTTCCAAATTAGTACAGCTACACTGGACTTATTTTCTCAAAGTGTTTCATACTTGATATATTACCATATGTAGAGGCACCATAATTATTTAACTTTTTCCTTATTGGTGGGTATTTAGGTTGTTTTCATTTTTTTCAGATTTATAAACAGTGCTACTTCATCGCACATATATTTTGGCTCTTTCTTCTTTTGGAACACCATCCAGTTTGTTCTCCTACTATTTCTGTATGACAGAATCTCTGGAATAGGAGATTGAAAAATATTTCTGTTGTTTGAATTTCTGTTAAAGTCTACAAACTGAGGACAGTAGGTGTTAAATATACCACATTCTGACATTAGAGCCAAGATATTGCCAGGACCCTCTTAGGGTTTAACAAGAGGTGGGTAGATTCTCACCCAGGTTTCCCAGGTGGCTCAGTGGTAAACAATCCACCTGACAATGCAGGAGATGCAGGTTTGACCCCTGGGTCGGGAAGATTCCTTGGGGAAGGAAATGGCAACCCCCTCCAGTATTTTTGCCTGGGAAATCCCATGGGCAGAGGAGCCTGGTGGGCTACAGTCCACAGGGTCACAAAGGGTTGGACATGATTGGTAATGCGTGCATACCCTCACTCGCATGACCCCAACCAACCCATAGAGGGTATGCATGCATGATCAGTTGTGTCTGACTCTTTGTGATCCCATGGACTGTAACCCGCCAGGCTCCTCTGTTGTGGGGTTTCCCAGGCAAAAATACTGGAGTAGGTTGCCATTTCCTTCTCCAGGGGATCTTTCCAACCCAGGGATCGAACCCACATCTCCTGCATTGGCAGGCAAATTCTTCACCACTGAGCCACCTGGGAAGCCCCATAAATAAAGCTAAACAATTTGAGGAGAGCTCACTAAAGAAAGGTGTGCCCTGAAGGAGGCGATTTGTAAGATTTTAGTGAATTGTTGGCCTAGTTAGTTTTTTCCAGGAATTTTCATTTTCTTGTGCTCTGGCCTTTTGTCAACTACCAACATCTGGTACTCTTCACCTGGATGTTTTTTTATGAAGCTTGCAGTTGCCCTCTCTTCCTCAGCACAGGGCAAGCTGAAAAATGTTGGGAAACTAGCACCCAGGTACAACTCTGAACCATTGACTGGCATTTGTGTATAAATATCTTAGTTCTCTCACACCTCATGTAAAACTTTGAGGCAGATATTTTACATTAACTCCGAGTTTCTCCAGCCCCTGTTGCTTACTGATGCAGCTTTCTTGATAGCAGTAACACAGCATATATTGAGTTTCTTTGTTTCTCAGTCTTACTTCTCTTCTGTCAATATTTCCTAGGATCACCTTCCAAATTGACTTCTTGCACTTGAATCTTTCTCTCAGGGCTTTCTTTGAGAGAATTCTACTTAAGACATTCGAGTTGTCAGGAAAAAAAATACAGAGATTGGCATGTTACTCCCAACTGGATGCTTGCTGAGCTGCAAAATTCATAGCACAGAACGCAGATAATTTTTAGGAGAGTTTAATAATGGTCTCCTAAAATTTAAGGGCATATATTACCAAAACGATTGTACTCTGCTTCTTACCTGGTGACTTTCAAAAGCATGGCACCAGTTGGAGGAATCTATGGTGCCTAGTAGAAAGCTAGCAGACAAGTTAAGAATGAAATGTACGAAGTGCTCCTCCATCCCCACTGTAGGGCCATGGTTCAGGTCTGAAATGGAGGAAGAGAGGCTTGATTTGGACATGATATTGCAGTTTTGATTTATTCTGACTTTGACTTGATTTAGATCTTTTAAGATTCTAATGAAATTTATGGTTACTGGAAAGGGAATGAATTAGAATTGGCCTGGCACATCAAAAGTGGGTAGAGAAGGAGATCTTGGCAAAATGCTTTAAGTCAATGGATAGGAAAAATGAAGTCATTTTCTGTTTGTACTCTATTGAGTTCAAACTGTCTAATAAAGTAGTTACATACATCTATACCATTCTCTCCCACCACTTGCTAGCTGGGTGATCTTGGGCAAAATTTTAACCTTTCTACATTTCAGTTTCTTTATCTGCACACTTTAATTCTCATACGATTGTTAGAGGATTAAATGAGAAAATGTTAGTAAAAAAAAGTCTGACACACAGTATGTGCTCAATAAATGTGAGCTAGAGTTATTATTCTTCTCATTCTCTGTAAGGTATCATCTGTTTGGTTTAAAACCATGAACTCACTTTGACCTCTCGCTCAGCCTTATCCTGTATATATCTAAGCAATTTCCTTGTTTTATCAAACCTACCTTCATAATTACTCTCAAATCCATTACTTCTTTTTCATGACTATTGCCACTGAGCCAATTGTTGGCATTGCCAGTCACCTAGTATTTTGTAACAGCCTCTTCCTTGTCGTTCATCCCACCACAAATTCTTTCTCTTCAGAACACTTCTATAGACCAGTGTTCAAACTAGTTTACTGAAAGACTCCTTTGATCACAGACTCCCTTGCTCAAAAGAAAAAAAAATAAATCTCTTCTCTACTACAGAATTAATTTCAGTGTCTCAATCTTAGCATTAGAGGGCCTGTATAATCTAACCATATTTAATATTTCTGGTTTTTTTCTATTACTATCCTGTGTGTATTCTTTGCTTCTGTCTACCTATCTGAAATATACTACTCACTACTTCTGGAAAACACTCCAAAATTTATTGTCTTTACTTTTTTGATTATGCTGTTTCTGCACTCTGGAATATCCTTCCCTCTATCTCTGCTTGTCAAGAACTAGTTTTCCTTTTAACTTATGTTACAGATCATCTGTTTTATGGAGGTTTTTCTCACCCTTGCAAATATATGCGATAGCTTTATCCCTTGAATTGCCTCCATGAGTACCTCTTCCATGGCTATAGCTTGTATTCACTATATATTATGATTATTAAGGACTTCTACTAGATCGTGAGGTTCATGAGAACGGGAATACAATCTAAATAATTAATGTATTCCTTATTGTGTTCAAGCAGTGCTTTGAAGCTTCAACTTTAGTACCTGCCATATATAGCCTAAACAGTGGTAGTAACTAAGCCAAGTAAGGTGAATTCATGCTAGACTAAATTTCATCCTAAGAACTGAGAAGCACTTCAAACTCCTTTATGGAAAAAAAGCAAACCATATTGACATATGGTTGAATTGGATTCTGATGAGGCTTCATTCCCAGTTTGATTCACTTGGTCTGCACTTTTTTTAAAGCTCACCCACCATGGGTTCTAATTTGTAACTAGGGCTGAGATCTAGGATATATAGATATCACAGATAAAGATATCTTACTTTTGAATTACAGAAAAGAACAAATGGCAAATATACAAACTTTGTGTACTTTTACATTCCGTTTCCTAATTATTTACCTACTTTAAATAACATTTCTTCTTGGTAAAAAACTTAATGTTTGTATTTAGAAAGTATTATTCTCTTGCATGAGTCCTTCTCATTAGGGAGATTTTTTTTTCATTTGCTTTTGGGTAATTCATGGGGAAGTATAAACAAACACATTCAAGAGGAACTGGTCATTGTTCTTCCCTCCTGTGACTATTTATCATCATCTTTGACTTTGACATGCATTTCATTGATACTTCATTGATCAACTTCATTGATACTTCTTCAATGCCTTGCCTTCTGTTGGCATTGCCACTTTAATACCCTTTGCTATTATATATTTGGGGGGCATAATTGTTTGTGGAAATTCCCAGCCTCACTTTCACTATTACAAATTTAACTGGATACGGCCACTGATTTACTGAGCTTCAGCCTGGCCTGAGCTGAGGTATTTTCCCCTAATAGCTGTTCTGCTGAAATATTTCCTCACCTGATCTGCATGTTTTCCTAGTGTGTAGACCATGAATGTAGCCCTTTGCTCTATAACCCTCGGTGTTACCCTTTGTTCTATTCTTCACCTTCAGCCTTCCCAAATTTCTCAGAGTGAATTAACTAATGTCCCTCAACTTTCATAATCACTGCTGCTGCTCCTGCTAAGTCACTTCAGTCGTGTCCGACTCTGTGTGACCCCATAGACGGAAGCCCACCAGGCTCCCCCGTCCCTGGGATTCTCCAGGCAAGAACACTGGAGTGGGTTGCCATTTCCTTCTCCAATGTGTGAAAGTGGAAAGTGAAAAGTGAAAGTGAAGTCGCTCAGTCGTGTCCGACCCTTAGCGACCCCACGGACTGCAGCCTACCAGGCTCCTCCATCCATGGGATTTTCTAGGCAATAGTACTGGAGTGGCTTGCCATTGCCTTCTCCGTCATAATCACTACATTCTATTTTTGAGCACTTTTTAGTTATACTAGTGTCAATCACAGCATCAAGTGAAGAATTAGTAGTCATAGTAATGACAAGGCTTGGATTAAAGCTATCTAGTAAGCCAGACCTGAAAGAGAAAAGAGAACTGGGCTTCCACATTGTTTCTCAAGGATCCTGGCCCTCAGGTAAGCCTAAAATGTGGTTCTCCCTAGAAGAACTATTTTAGTCCCTCTTTCTTATTTTGAGAGAGGGATAACTTAGGTATGGCATTGGGTTTTTTTTCTTTTTGCAGCTTGAGGCAGTTGTAAAATAACTTAATGTAGCTTTTTGCAACTGTGTATTCTATAGTATTTTTTTCATTTGGTGAAATTTTAACTGTTAATGTTTTTGGCATTGTGCTTTGTACCATTTATTAAATAAAAATTTAAAAAAAAGAACTAATGTGTGGCTCCCAAAGCAGGCTTGAACTTCAGTCACAGAAAGATGCTGAGAGAAGAGTAGGGCCAAAGCTGAACCAAATGACTTATGTGTAAAAGTGGTCCCCAGTAGAGACTGACAATCTAAATGACAGTAGCTCTTACCATGAAGCTGCGCACAATTTTTTTATACTATGTCAGATCTTCCTGGTTGCTCTGCCACACACAGCCTTTACCTCTATTTCTAATATCAATCTCCTCCAATGTCCTGACTTTTGCCCACCTCTTATATTTCCTAAGATAGCATGCCATAAGTCAAACAGCCTGTCCAACAGGAGGAAAACCAAGATCCTACAACTTGCCTCAGTTTAGGGTCTCCAGGTCTAACTCAGAAAGAGCAGGGAATTTTGTTCTCCATCAAAATGGAACATCCTCTTCCTGGTGGGTGTCTTCTCTTTTATATTTCTACAGTGGCTGTAGAGCACAGAGATTTGCCTTCTCTGACTGTTAGACCAGTAGAAAAGTTTCAGTGGAATTCAGTTCTTGGACTCAGAAAACTGATTGTTATGCAATTATAGCCAGAATCAATAAATAAACACAACCTTTTGATTTATTTCAAACGAGGCGTGTAATTAGAAGATGAAGACATGTTCTATGAAATAACCAAGTATGTTCACCAAACTTAGTAATCACACCAAAACTCAAATTTTTATTGTATAAAAAATAGCATTTTATCACTCCAAATCCTCATGTTCCTGTAGTTTTGTTGAAGGTACTCTTTTCCCCAATATCTATCCTGATCACTTATTACTTACCTCATTAAGATGGAGACTTGGGGAACTTCCCTGGTGGCCCAGAGAGATTTAACTCTCACAGTTGAGGCATAAAATTGGCTTTATATTTTTTTATTGTAACAGTTTTGAGATGATATACTTTAGGAATATTTTCATTTATCTGTGATAAAAAATAGTATTAGTACTCCTAGATTTCTTAAAGTAGAAAAAGGAAACCAACATATCTAGAGATATTTAGAAAATAATTGCATTTTAATATGATTGTGTGTGTACATAATATAAAAACCTTATTTACAAATGAACCATTAAACAGAGCACTATCATTAAGCAGTGTTAGAGATCTTGCTTAGGTGTTTTAACATGGAACTCTACAAAATCATTTTGGAAAGCTCTACTAAAGCTAAAGACACACCTCCCTATGACCTTGTAATTCCACTCTTTAGCATATCATGGAAAAATGAGTGCATATGTCCACAAGAAGACGTATGTAAGAATACTCATAAGAGCTTTATTCATAATAGCCAAAGCTGGAAACAAGCCAAATGTTTGTTTCAATAGGAAAATGGATAAATAATTGGTAGTATATTCATACAATGGAAAACTACACAGCAATAAAAAGAACAAGCTACTAGTGTACTTAACAACATGGATGTACCCCTCATGTATTATGTTGAATGATAAAAGCCAGACCCAAAGGATTCCATTTATATCAAATTTTAAAAGAGGAAAACTAGCTGAGGAAGATAAGAGACTAAATACTGGTTACCTGAGGGTAGGTGTGGACTGGAGTGTAGAGTGGAAAGAGGAAGGAGGGAGCTTTTGGAAGGTACTGGAAATATTCTATATCTTGATGTGAATCATGGTTACAGGAAAGAGAGAAGGAAGGTTAAGGAGAGAGAAGGAAGGTTAAGGTGTACTTATGTAGTAAAATTTACCAAGCTGCATCCTTAAGATTTGTACATTTACATAGTTTACACTGTATATATTATATCTCAAAGAAAAGTAACTCCAACATACACTGTTATAAAAAGATAGAAACAATTTTCCTTAAGCCATTTACATTCAAATGGCTAAGGCCAGATGTTTCAATGTTCAACACATGTGTGTGTCTAAAATAATCACCCTTCGGCATACCTGATTGGTTGTCATAACAAAACTGGCTCGTGATTATACAGTCATTCTTTTGTTCAGTAGCTCAAAGGCTTTATGAATTGATCTCACAATGTGGGCATTAAGGACACTTATCTTGCATCCCAGGAGGGTTAGTTTTATTTTTTAAAAATGTAATTTAATGCTTAAAATCTGAATATAGACTCCTGTTTTTGTTTGTTCTATTATTCTACATGGTTAGAAGTGCAATGAAGATTATCAAAGGCCATAATGAAATCTTGGGAGGCAGTACAATTTGGTGATTCACAGACTCTTCCATTTCCTTAAAGTATGACCTTGGGCAATAAATAGCTTTCCTTTGGGAATGATAGTTATGAGGATTAAATAAATCAATATGTTTATAGGGCTTACTGTAATGCCTGGCATATGCTAATAAATGCTAGCTACTTTATTATTTAAAAGAGATCAGATGGTAAGTATGGAAGAAATTCAGCTAGCATAATGTTTCCTTTCCAATACAGAGCACTCTTAACTTTAGTGACTTTCCTTTGTAAATAAGGATATATTTTTCCAAAACAGCAATATTCTCTTATGTCAAAATCCCTTTAAAAACAGAAACTATGGGTATAATAATATTAGACATACATGTCAGGCTAAGAAGTGAGCTGAGCTACTTGGGTTGACCTACAGACCTGAGAGTATGAGAAGAAAGGCTTCTTGTTGTATACCACTGAATTTGGGAGTGGTTTGTTATGTAGCATTATGTGTCAATAACTGACTTGTACACTAGGTAGCTGATAGTGTAGATCAGAGGTTGGCAAACTATGGCTAGTGGGCCAGTTCTGTCCCATGGCCTATTTTTGTGTGGCTCATGAGCTGAGAATGATTTTTATGTTTTTAAAAGGTAGTTTAAAATAATAAGAAGAATATACAACAAAAACCTTATAGGGCCTGCAAAGCCTAGCATATGTACTATCCAGCCCTTTTCAGAAAAAAAGTTTGCCTATTCCTAGTCTAGAGTAACAGGGAAGGCAATGGCAAGCCACTCCAGTACTCTTGCCTAGAAAATCCCATGGATGGAGGAGCCTGGTAGGCTGCAGTCCGTGGGGTCGCTAGGGGTCAGACACGACTGAGCGACTTTACTTTCACTTTTCCCTTTCACACATTGGAGAAGGAAATGGCAACCCACTCCAGTGTTCTTGCCTGGAGAATCCCAGGGACGGGGGAGCCTGGTGGGCTTCCGTCTATGGGGTCGCACAGAGTCGGACACGACTGAAGTGACTCAGCAGCAGCAGTCTAGAGTAAAAGGGAATGAAGAGAAGAGAGAAATTCCCATCATAGCCATGGCAAACAAAAAGATATTTTAATGCCAACTAAAACCCTGCCTAGATGGCTGTCTCCAACTGGCCTCTATGTTTTTGAGTGAGTAGAAGACCATAGCACTTATCAGGGAGACTGTGTGTGTAGAGGGACAGGAGATGGTAGGAGAGAATACCTCCAGGCCTGTGTTTCTGTAGACCAGTGACTGGACAACTGTTGGCCATGAGGAGGAAGCACTGTTCACAAGGATAACTCAGGAAAACTGGCAAAAACCTTAACCGGAAATAATTTCTTCAGGTACAACAGCAATTCACAACCTCTCATTTCACGACAGTTAGTTAAGAATGATTCCAAAGACATTTCCTAGTTCCTTTTCTCCTATCGAACTACTTATCCATTTGGTTTTCCTTGATTTACATTAGTACAGACTATCATTGGATAGTAGGCTCCTGGGAAAACAGGATGAAAAAAGTGCTCTATAGTGGTCGGGGTATGTGCCAGTATGTGTAATCCAAATCTATGCCCAACCACTATTTCTGAAGAAGCTGAAATTGAACAGTTCTAAGATGACCTACAAGAATTTCTGGAACTAACACCAAAAAAGGATGAAAAGTCCCCTTTTCATCATAGGTGACTGGAATGCAAAGTAGGAAGTCAAGAGATACCTGGAGTAACAGACAGTTTGGCCTTGGAGTACCAAATGATACAGGGCAAAGGTTGACAGAGTTTTGCCAAGAAAACGCACTGGTCATAGCAAACACTCTCTTCTTAGCAAACACACAAGAGATGGTTCTACATATGGACATCACCAGATGGTCAATACCAAAATCAGATTGATTATATTCTTTGCAGCTGAAGAAGGAGAAGCTCTATACAGTCAGCAAAAACAAGACCAGGAGCTGACTGTGGCTCAAATCATTAATTCCTTATTGCAAAATTCAGTTTTAAATTCAAGAAAGTAGGGAAAACCACTAGACCATTCAGGTATGACATAAATCAAATCCCTTACAATTATTCAGTGGAACTGACAAATATATTCAAGGGATTGGTATGGGCCTAACAGAAAGAAAGTTTAGTTGCTCAGTCATGTCTGACTCCTTGCAACCCCATGGACTGTAGCCTACCAGGCTCCTCTGTCCATGGGATTTTCCAGGCAAGAGTACTGGAGCAGGTGGCCATTTCCTTCTCCAAAGGGTCTTCCCTACCCAGGGATCAAACCTGGGTCTCCCACATTGTAGGCAGACGCTTTACCATCTGAGCCACCAGGGAACTCGTTGGACCTAACAGAAGCAGAAGATATTAAGAAGAGGTAGCAAGAATACACAGAAGAGCTATACAAAAAAGATCTTCATGACCCAGAAAAACACAATGGTGTGATCACTCACCTAGAACCAGATATCCTGGAATGCAAAGTCAAGTGGGCCTTAGAATGCATCACTATGAACAAAGCTAGTGGAGGTGATGGAATTCCAGCTGAGCTATTTCAAGTCCTAAAAGATGATGCTATGAAAGTGCTGCATTCAATACGCCAGCAAATTTAGAAAACCCATCAGTGGCCACAGAACTGGAAAAGGTCAATTTGCATCCCAATCCCAAAGAAAGGCAATGCCAAAGAATGTCCAAACTACTGCACAATTGTACTCATCTCATATGCCAGCAAAGTAATGCTCAAAATTCTCCAACCCAGGCTTCAACAGTACATGAACCATGAACTTCCAGATGTTCAAGCTGGATTTAGAAAAGGCAGGGGAAGCAGAGCTCAAATTGCCAACATCTGTTGAAACATCAAAAAAGCAAGAAGGTTCCAGAAAAACATCTACTTCTGATTTATTGACTATGCCAAAGCCTTTGACTATGTGGATCACAACAAACTGTGGAAAGTTCTTAAAGAGATGGGAATACCAGACCACCTTACCTGCCTCCTGAGAAATCTGTATGCAAGTCAAGAAGCAATAGTTAGAACTGGACATGAAACAACTGACTGATTCCTAAATGGGAAAGGAGTATGTCAAGGCTGTGTATTGTCACTCTGCTTATTTAACTTCTATGCAGAGTACATCATGTGAAATGCCGGGCTGGATGAAGCACAAGCTGGAATCAAGATTGCCAGGAGAAATATCAATAACCTCAGATATGCAGATGACACCACCTTTATGGCAGAAAGTGAAGAGGAACTGAAGAGCCTCTTGATGAAAGTGAAAGAGGAGAGTGAAAAAAGCTGGCTTAAAGCTCAACATTCAAAACCTGAAGATCATGGCATCCAGTCCCATGACTTCATGGCAAATAGATGGAGAAACAATGGAAACAGTGAAACACTTTATTTTGGGGAGCTCCAAAATCACTGCAGATGGTGACTGCAGCGTGAAATTAAAAGACACTTGCGCAGGATAAAAAATCAACACACAGAAATCCCTTTCATTCCTATACACTAATAATGAGAAAATAGAAAGAGAAATTAAGGAAACAATTCCATTCACCATTGCAACGAAAAGAATAAAATACTTAGGAATATATCTACCTAAAGAAACAAAAGACCTATATATAGAAAACTGTAAAACACTGGTGAAAGAAATCAGAGAGGACACTAACAGATGGAGAAATATACCGTGTTCATGGATTGGAAGAATAAATATTGTTAAAATGAATATATTACCCAAAGTAATTTATTGGTTCAATGCAATTCCTATCAAGCTACCAACGGTATTTTTCACAGAGCTAGAATAAATAATTTCACAATTTGTATAGAAATACAAAAAACCTCGAATAGCCAAAGCAATCTTGAGAAAGAAGAATGGAACTAGGGGAATCAACCTTCCGGACTTCAGGCTCTACCACAAAGCCACAGTCATCAAGACAGTATGGTACTGGCACAAAGACAGAAATGTAGATCAATGGAACAAAATAGAAAGCCCAGAGATAAATCCATGCACCTATGGACACCTTATCTTCGACAAAGGAGGCAAGAATATTCAATGAAGAAAAGACAGTCTCTTTAACATGTGGTGCTGGGAAAACTGGTCAACCACTTGTAAAAGAATGAAGCTAGAACACTTTCTAACACCATACACAAAAATAAACTCAAAATGGATTAAAGATCTAAATGTAAGACCAGAAAAGAGGAAAACATAGGCAAAACACTCTCGGACATAAATCGCAGCAGGATCCTCCATGACCCACCTCCCAGAATATTGGAAATAAAAGAAAAATAAACAAATGGGACCTAATGAAAATTAAAAGCTTCTGCACAGCAAAGGAAATTATAAGCAAGGTGAAAAGACAGCCTTCAGAATGGGAGAAAATAATAGCAAATGAAGCAACTGACAAAGGATTAATCTCAAAAATATACAAGCAACTCCTGCAGCTCAATTCCGAAAAATAAACAACCCAATCAAAAAATGGGCCAAAGAACTAAACAGACATTTCTCCAAAGAAGACATACAGATGGCTAACAAACACATGAAAAGATGCTCAACATCACTCATAATCAGAGAAATGCAAATCAAAACCACAATGAGGTACCATTTCACTCCAGTCAGAATGGCTGCTATCCAAAAGTCTACAAGCAATAAATGCTGGAGAGGGTGTGGAGAAAAGGGAACCCTCTTACACTGTTGGTGGGAATGCAAACTAGCACAACCACTATGGAGAACAGTGTGGAGATTCCCTAACAAACTGGAAATAGAGTTGCCATACAACCCAGCAATCGCACTCCTGGGCATACACACCGAGGAAACCAGAATTGAAAGAGACACACGTACTCCAATGTTTATCACAGCACTGTTTATAATAGCCAGGACATGGAAGCAACCTATATGTCCATCTGCAGATGAATGGATAAGAAAGCTGTGGTACATATACACAATGGAGTATTACTCAGCCATTAAAAAGAATGCATTTGAATCAGTTCTAATGAGGTGGATGAAACTGGAGCCTGTTATACAGAGTGAAATAAGCCAGAAAGAAAAACATCAATACAGTATATTAACGCATATATATGGAATTTAGAAAGATGATAACAATAACCTTGTATACGAGACAGCAAAAGAGACACAGATGAGTTTTGGACTCTGTGGGAGAGGGCGAGGGTGGGATGATTTGGGAGAATGGCATTGAAGCATGTATATTATCATATGTGAAACGAATCGCCAGTCCAGGTTCGATGCATGATACAGGATACTCGGGGCTGGTGTACTGGGATGAACCAGAAGGATGGGATGGGGAGGGAGGTGGGAGGGGTTTCAAGATGGGGAACACATGTACACCCGGGCATATTCATGTCAGTGTATGGCAAAACCAATACAATATTGTAATTAGCCTCCAATTAAAATAAATAAATTAAAAAATAAATAAATATACACCTTAAAAAATAAAATAAAAGACACTTGCTCCTTATAAGAAAAATTGTGACCAACTTAGACAGCACATTTAAAAGCAGAGACAAATTGTTCAGCAATCTTCACAAATCTCAAAATGCTTACAGTATCTTTTTTCTTCTTTTTATTCTTCGTTTTGTGGACTATTAAAGTAAAATAGAAAATACTGATACATGCTACAGTGGCTTTGCTCAGGAACCAACTAGCTAAATTCACACATAATATCTGAAAATTGATACTTTGCTCCCCTCTATAGTGTGTTTATTAAATGGGTGCAGATAAAATGGTGCCCTTTGGAAATGATGTATTTCATTACTTCTTCTTCAGCTTTTTTTCATAGATTCTATCATAGCCATTTTGAAATAAATAAATATATATATACACATACACACACACACACATTATGTGTGTATATAAACTATAAGAAAAAGCCATTTTTTGTTGGCCCTTGTGTAGCTGAACTGGAAAACCAGGACTGCAAGGTGCCAAAAATTCCTGCTGACCTTAGAATTCAATTATTTCAATCAGTGTAATATTCTAAGCTATTTTTTAAGGATATAAAACTGCTGCTGCTGCTGCTAAGTCACTTCAGTCGTGTCCGACTCTGTGTGACCCCATAGATGGAAGCCCACCAGGCTCCCCCGTCCCTGGGATTCTCCAGGCAAGAACACTGGAGTGGGTTGCCATTTCCTTCTCCAATGCGTGAAAGTGAAAAATGAAAGTGAGGTCGCTCAGTCGTGTCCAACTGAGTGACCCCATGGACTGCAGCCTACCAGGCTCCTCCATCCATGGGATTTTCTAGGCAAGAGTACTGGAGTGGCTTGCCATTGCCTTCTCCAATATAAAACTGAGTCCTTCCTAAAATGACAACTGTTTAGGATATTTTAATATCTAAAATTTTTAATAATTGAACTCCTTGGAAACTCTAGCTCCTTATCCATGGACCTGAGCTTTGAAATGAAAAGCAAATGGAAATATTTTTGTTACCAGAGGGCAGAGTTACACTGTGCATTTACTTGTCACAGATCTTGAAAAAGGAGAATTATTCAATAGAGGTATTCTATAATTAGTCTCAGAAATGATTCTTTATTTTCCATTTGTACTAATGTTTGGCTTTATTTTTCAGAGCCCTTTGAAGAGAGTCCTGTAGTTTTCATCTTCTATGAGCATTTGAAAATTTTCTGATTTCATGGCCTTGTATAATGTTGGACTTCTCCTATAGCAGACACATTCACACATGAATAGAACAGATAATTAATTAGGATATTTCAAAATAAGTGTTTCTTATTAGTAAATGTGAGAAAAGGCTCATTTTCCAAGTAGTCTCACCCACTCTCAAAATGTTTAAGAAATCGCCTTCAATGAAATGTATATATATATATACAAACAAAGTTACTTCTTGTAAGCTTATATTTTCCCATTAAATGAATGCTATTCCAAAGAAATATTGATCATAATCACAATCATTAAACCATGATCACTTTTGTTATCAAAACATTGATATAATAACTTCTTAATATATAAAAAGTTTTAAATGCTCTTTACAGAGACACTCAATTTTAAATAATGTCTGTAATAAAATTTTAGTTTACTACATACGATGTTTTTTTAGAACTCACACAATAACAGTTTTCTAAAAGGAGCAGATGTTTTTCATTTTCTATTTTCTATAGAAACATCTTTCACTCTCCTGTGATAGGTTCAATTTGAAATTTCCTCTAACAGATAACAATCAAAGAAATACTCAGTTTTAAGATAATCTCATCAAATAGGTAAAGATTCATGGCATATCACTGAATGAAAGTTATTTTTTTTCTCTTTAATTTGCTTGGTGAGTTTTACCTCTAGCAACTAGTCATTTGTCCTAATTCCCCTCCCTAGAGTCTTACAAAAATATTTTAATCATATATAAATTATTCACACATTTCAAGCATCTTTTCTTCCAATTAAACTTCCCTAAATCTTAAACATTCCTTAAACACTGTATTAAAGCATTTCCTCACTAGTCCAGGTAACATGAATATGATGGAACTTGGTTTGCCCATGTCAATGTGATGTCAATCACTTGAAAAAAATATTCTAGAAGTGGCCTGACTTGTGCAAGGTGAAACAAAATTGTCACTTATACTTGGATCTTTGGATGTCCATGAGCATCACCCTAAAATAGAGTCACTTTTTAAATAAGCTAAGTAAGTCATTCTGCTGACCCCTTTTGAACTTATGGTCAACCAATCATCCTAAGTTCTCTTTTATGTAAGTTTCTCTGGAGATTATTCTTTCCCATCCTTATATGTACAATTAGCATGTAAAATAAAGACTGTTACACATCAAAAAAAATAAATAAATAAAAGTAGAGACATTGTTTTGCAACAAAGGTCCATCTAGTCAAAGCTATGGTTTTTCCAGTAGTCATGTATGGGTGTGAAAGTTGGACCATAAAGAAAGCTAAGCACCAAAGAATTGATGTTTTTGATGTTTTTAAATTGTGGTGTTGGAGAAGACTTTTGAGAGTCCCTTGGATTGCAAGGAAATCCAACCAGTCCATCCTAAAGGAAATCAGTCCTAAATATTCATTGGAAGGACTGATGCTGAAGCTGAATCTCCAATACTTTTGTCATCTGATGTGAAGAATTGACTTATTGGAAAAGACCCAGATGCAGGGAAAGATTGAAGGCAAGAGGAGAAAGTGACAACAGATGATGAGATGGTTGGATGGCATAACCGACTCGATGGACCTGAGTTTGAGCAGGCTCTGGGAGTTGGTGATGGACACGGAAGCCTGGTGTGCTGCAGTCCATGGGGTAACAAAGAGTTGGACAAGACTGAGGGACTGAACTGACTGACTGACTGTGCAACTCTTGCTATTTTTAGGGAGTCAGCTCTGTCAGACTGCTGAATCTGCAGGTAGAGGCAGTAAGAAGTGAAACAGATATATGTAATAAGCAGCACCACATAACAGAGACACACAACAGCTGGCTATGAAAAGAAGCTATTGCCTATATATCCAGATGTCCATATTAGGTGGTGAGATAGTTCTCTATTTATAGCCACTCTGTTGGTGGAGAAAGATCCTGGACAGACACACACTATTAATTTGCAGTAGTTATGCAATAAAGACCAGCATTGTTTTTGTAGACAAAAATATGGATTCTAAGCTACTTTTGGTGCTTCCCTGGTGGCTCAGAGGTTAAAGCGTCTGCCTCCAATGCGGGAGACCCGGGTTCGATCCCTGGGTGGGGAAGATCCCCTGGAGAAGGAAATGGTAACCCACTCCAGTATCCTTGCCTGGAGAATCCCATGGATGGAGAAGCCTGGTGGGCTACTGTCCACGGGGTCGCAAAGAGTCGGACATGACTGAGCGACTTTACTACTGCTACTACTACTAAGCTACTTTTGGTACTTCCTTTTACCAAAATATCATGTACTAGGTGCAAGTGAGTGTTGCAACACTAGGTTGTTTCTTTATTAGACATGTAACTTGGTAACATTTTATAATATATTTTGTTTACATGGAATTTGAAAAGAGATTTAAAATCAAATTCCTAATTGGGAAAGAGATTCAGCATTGGGCACTACCTATCTATATATTATGCCTAAGAAATCAATGTCCCTTACAGAAAAGCCAGAGAACAAAGTTTGTCTGGGTGATAAATATAGCTGTTTGCCCCTCTGTCTGTAGGAGATTATCCACTACTGTTATTTTACACCTTATTCTAGCCTTTGCTGATACTTTGAGGTTGACAGTATAGCATTTGAGCCTTAAATTTGTTCTGAAGTTTTTTTAATCTAGAGCTATACAGATGCTATTTGGAACTGCATTGTACTTATTTTGTAAGAACAGAAGGAAATTGAAAAATAGTTACTGACCTGAAAACAGTATATACTTTTAAAAACTCTGAGAGACTATGTGGGTATAATAATGTTAGAGCAAAACTGTGTGTTTTCTCAGGTTGAGGCTGGTGGCATTTACAAAGTGCTTTGAATCTTATTCTGGGATTGTCTCTGTAGCTCTTGTTACCTCAAATAAGTCCGCTTACCTGTATTATTCTTGTGAGCTCTCATTCAGGCCTTTGTGGGGTGATATGAAGGATACCAAGAAAAGCCTCATTTACCCCAAATATCTGATCAATTGTGGTTTTTAAGGAAGGATAGTATTTGGGATAAGAAAAGAAGAAACTTTTATTTGGAGAAATGGAGATACTCCAAAGATAAGATTTTTCAGTTTCTCAATTTTGCTTAGAGTCAATTTCAAGGATTTTGGGGAAAGGACATAAAAACTGGCCTTTAAACTTATTTGGAGAGTAATGAATTGTTTGTGAGGTGACTTGAGTTCTCTGGCAAGAAAGCACATAAGAGCAGGAAGAATATTCTCAATACCCAAACACCTTTGTTGTCAGGATGGAAAGATTTTTGTCTTGGGAGGACAGGGTACAGGTGTCCCCAGTGTCAGGAACTGGGCTTGGTGAACCTCAAGTGGCCATTCTGCTTCTGCAACCTCTGGATGAATGATGGTGAAGACATGATGTTTGGGCTCCTAAAGGCCTCTGTGAAATCACATTTTTCAATGACTATGCGATGACATTGCCATAGTAAAACATTCAATATATGCTTGATTGACTTCCAGGCTCTTTGAGTTTTAATCCAACTTCCCACTCCCAGTCTTCATGTGATTTCATGCCATCCCATTCCATCCTATCATATTCTGTTCCTTTTCATTCCATCCAGTCCCATTTCATTCTACTACTTTCCACAACCAATGAATATCCAACAAAGAATTGTTGGGTGCTCAGAGATGGAAAGTGAATTAGGTTTTGTAACAACCAGCTCATACATATGAAACAAAAATGACATAAAACCATGCAACTAAGTGGCCTATTGTAAACACACATTCAGTGTGAGAAGAGAAATGGAGGTTTAGGTGATTAGACATGTCTTCAGGGAAAAGATGGCCTTGAACTCAGACTTGAGGGATGAAGAGATTTTTTACTGGGATGAACCAGAGGGATGGGATGGGGAGGGAGGTGGGAGGGGGTTCAAGATGGGGAACACATGTACACCCGGGGCAGATTCATGTCAATGTATGGCGAAACCAATACAATAATGTAAAGTAATTAGCCTCCAATTAAAATAAACAAATTTTAAAAAATAAATAGAAACAGGGGGCAAGAAGTTTCCTTGGGTGAGGGTCATGGGTAAGGAAATGTACAGTTGAAGGAGGAACATTTTGTCTCTCTCTTCACATGCTTGCCTCAGCCTGAGAATGAAAACATCTACTCTGTTGGGAGTATTAAAGGGAAAGTTTTGATTCTTCCTTACTCCCATCACACAGTGTTCTCTGTGGGAACAGAAATTATTTATCTTAGTGGTGGGATGATTAGACTGTGGCACCCTTAAAACCATTCTAATCTACACAGTTACACTGGTGGACTAGAGATTACTTATATTTTTCTCCTGGTCCATCTGTGCTTGCTAAGGTGTGAGGAAGGTGAAATTCCCTGGAGTGTCTAGTTAAGAATCTCTTCTGCAGATCTAGTTTCCCTTGTGTGGGTTTCAAGGTCTGGACTTGGGGTAAGGAAATAGGAAGTTCATTCTGGCTTCAGACCAGAACTACATTCTCCAAGGCAGCTTTAGTAGAAATGAAGCTGGGATTTTGACCCCATTACAGTCCTATATCCATTCATCAACTGGTTCAAAATTCAAAAGGATAGAGTATGAATAATTATCAGCTGTGGACCATAGTATTAGGCAGTAATAAACATAGCACGTTCAAGGTGGGTAGAAGTGAAGGAGAAAGTGAAAAACCTGGCTAGTCAGAGGGCTTATGGCAGAAAAAAGTAAGTGATGAGCTGGGATGAGATGAAGGGGTAGACTGCAGAAGGCCTTGGTTGCCAATATATGGATGGGAATGTTCACAGCCTGGCTGCTCTAAGAGAGGTGTAAAATCGGTTCCAATGCAATGAGCTAAATGCTATTATAAAGATGCTTTCAAAGGATGAAAGAGGCTAATTCTGCTGGAGAATTGTGTGAGAAGATGCAGGAGGAGGAGAGGATAATAATGGAAGGTTTTACAGAGGCAGTACATTCCAAAAGCTGAGAGTGGTCCGGTATGTCAACAGCATTTCCCCGGCCCCCTCTCTAGTGCAACAGCTGCTTGGGGGGCAGCAAGAGATGAGACTGAAAAAGTAGACAGAAGGGAATGCTAAGGGCTTTGCATTAAGTGCTGGAGGTAGGAGGGGAGCCCTGGAGTTGGTTTTATTGTATACATTTATACATTGCAGTACAGTAGGTTTATGAACCATGAGAATGTGTCCCCCAGGGCCAGAAATAAGCACGCTATTTGAACCCTGACATGACCTTAGCTGGCAAAGTTCTTTGGAGAGGAAGAGAAGCTGCTTTGCTATAGGTCCTACACGTGGTAAAGGATTGCTCCACTAAGGCTTTCCTAGGAGGTGCTTGCTCATTATTTTCTCAGTGGGTGCCTGCTACTGGTGCCAGAAGCTCTGGAATGAGTGCCATACCTGAGGGAGGCTGCAGTGAAGATGCACTTTTAGCTACATAGGATGGTGGCAGGGATTGTGGAGGGGGGTTGCTCCCTAGTCTCATGACTCCAGCCACACTCAGCTTCCCTTTTCCCTTTCTAGTGTTGCCTAGCTCTCTTCATCTCATAGCTTATTTAGTGGGAAACATTGCTGAGAGTCCTTGAGTGTTAACAAAAACCTCTTCTTCTGGAATGTTGGATCTGGAATTGATTTCACAAACCTTCAAACTTGGTCATTATCTTAAGGCATCTTTAAAGGGAGATTGGAGGATAAAACAAGACCCTTGAGCTCTTCTCATGTTACTATTCCAGTGACCATTTTATTTAGCAGGACACTCCCCAGACTCCTTGTCTCACTCTCCACTCTAGTACTCATTCTCTTCAATTTATTTATGTTGTTTACTGTTTCTCTCTCACCTGAGTATAAATTACCTGAGGGTAGGTATTTTCCTGTTTTATTCACAGTTGTATCCTCAGTGCCTATAACACTGTCTTGCACATAGGGAAAATTCAATTAATATTTGTTGTATTTCTTTCCTTTTGTATGGAAATCCAGGTAGGAGGTACAGCAGACACTGTCCACATCTCCCATCCCCTTGGCCCCCACCGCCTCCTAGCGCATCAGGTGGACCTCCACCTACCAGCGCTTGCATCATCTTTTTACCGAAGTGATTTCTTTGGTCATAAGAACCTGTTCTGCTCTGAAGCAAATGATAGGCCAAAAGGGCAGAAAATTAGTAGTGTCTAAGAGGAGCCCTCAACTACTGGCTGATTGACAGAGTTGTTAAATCAAAACTTCAGCATGCTCCCCACTCAGCTTGTATAACTATAAGATGCATGTTCTACACTAACTCCCAGAGTTCCTCAGTGCAATTAAGCTCTAGTTGCCCACAGTGCCACTTGCTTGAAGCACACATCTTATATTAGCTACCTTCCCTTCCATAGCTCACTTTCTACCTTACTTCCCTATTAGTGTTTCCTGACAGCACCTCACAAATACACATTTGCACGCAAATTCTTGTCTCAAGGGCTATTCCTAGGGGAACCCAAACTAAGATAGGAGGTGTTGAATGAACATTCAAATTAATTAATGATTATATTCTTATACTACCTTTCATGCCTATTGGAGTAGGCAGCAAACTAATTGGCTGTAGATAAATTTTGTCTGAAGATGTGTTTTGCTGGGTGGCGATATTTGAATAACTTCATATATGTGGCATGTACTTAACATCCACCTGATGTAGACATTTGCATTGAAATTTAGAGTTTGGAGATTGTATTCTGAGAGGCAGCACACAGAATTGAAAAGCAGTTAAAAAGACTTCAATGTTATCTTCATACATTGGAATATAATTCAGCAGTAAAATGAAATGAAATACAAACACTGCTACAACTTAGATACACCTTATGCTAAGTGAAAGAAGCTAGTCACAGCAGATTACATATGATTTTATTTATATGAAATATCCAGAATAAGGAAATCTATACAGATAGAAAGTTAGGTGTTTGTTGCCTAGGGCTTTGGTTGTTGCCTAGGTTAGTTGTAGCCTAGATCTTTAGGGGGGGATAGGGTGATCTAGGGGTTGGTGACTATGGGGAGTGAGATTTCTTTGGGGGGTAATGAAAATGTTCTAAAGACTGTGGCAATGGATGGACAACTATCAGTTCAGTTCAGTCGCTCAGTCATATCTGACTCTTTGTGACCCCATGAACTGCAGCACGCCAGTCCTCGTTGTCCAACATCAACGCCTGGAGCCCACCCAAACTCATGTCCATTGAGTCGGTGATGCCATCCAACCACCTCATCCTCTGTCATCCCCTTCTCCTCCTATCCTCAATCTTTCCCAGCATCAGGGTCTTTTCAAATGAGTTAGCTCTTCGCCTCAGGTGGCCAAAGTATGGGAGTTTCAGCTTCAACATCAGTCCCTCCAATGAACACCCAGGATTGATCTCCGTTAGAATGGACTGGTTGGATCTCCTTGCCGTCCAAGGGACTCTCAAGAGTTTTCTCCAAGACCACAGTTCAAAAGCATCAATTCTTCAGGGCTCAGCTTTCTTTATAGTCCAACTCTCATCCATACATGACCACTGGAAAAACCATAGCTTTGACTAGACAGACCTTTGTCAGCAAAGTAATGTCTCTGCTTCTTAATATGCTATCTAGGTTGGTCATAACATTCCTTCCAAGGAGTAAGCATCTTTTAATTTTGAAGCCCAGAAAAATAAAGTCTCTCATTGTTTCCACTGTTTCCCCATCTATTTGCCATGAAATGATGGGACCGGATGCCATGATCTTAGTTTTCTGAATGTTGAGCTTTAAGCCAACTTTTTCACTCTCCTCTTTCACTTTCATCAAGAGGCTCTTTAGTTCCTCTTCACTTTCTGCCATAAAGGTGGTGTCATCGCATATCTGAGGTGATTGATATTTCTCCCGGCAATCTTGATTCCAGCCTGTGCTTCCTCCAGCCCAGCATTTCTCACAGTATACTCTGCATATAAGTTAAATAAGCTGGGTGACAATATACAGCCTTGACGTTTACAGACAACTCTATGGATATGCTAAAATCTGTTGACTTGCATGCTTTAAATGAATGAATTATGTGGCATGTGAATTATATATCATTAAAATTGTTTAAAACATATCAGGCAAATTTGAAATTGAGTCCTTAACTATACAATATACTTATCATATATGAGCCAAATGAGCTGTACAGGTAAATGCAAAGGTGAGAAGCAGAAAGAGGAATTCCCCTGTGTCTGGTTTCTCAGTAAAAGACAAATGGGGTTCAGATGAGGAGACAGAAGTAAGGGTGAGGGGTATTTCAATCTTGGGGGCAGAAGGAACAAAGTACAGCAGTGAATAATAGTAAAATCTTTCCTTCATTGAATACCTGCTATGTGCCAGGTCTTGTACTAATCATTTTGTCTTCATTATCTTTTATTCTACAACTTTCATTATAGTTATTATTCTCTCTTATTTTGAGAAAGAAGAAACCAAGGCTCAGAAGATTGATCACCCATCCTCACCAAGCTAGTTAGTCCAGACACAGAATCCAAGATTCAGGTCTCTCTTTGTCCAAAGACTGCACATTTTCCATTAGTATTTATACAGTAATAATAGTAAATAATTCAATAGGGCTTGCTATATGTTAGGCACAGTACTAAGTTCTGTGCATATGTTAGCTCATTTAAGCTACACTGAGAGAATGCTGGCTGAAAAAAATTGTGTTAGGGCTAGATTAATAAAGGGATATTTGAAGACAGATTTTAAAAAATAGTTCTCTGAGTTTCTTAAAATTGGAAAATCAGATAATGCCATTACCTGTATGTGAATTAGAATTTTCTTTTGCAGCATGTTATCAGAGTTATTTTCCTTTTGAAAGGTAGCTGGTATGGCTAGAGAGAATTAAAATAATAGGCTGCCAGTAAATGACTGAGGTTAGCCCAGAAACCATTTTGCAATATGTTTGAACTTTAGCTTATAGCTAAAGGGTAATATCCGAAGAATGCAATGGCAAGCCACTCCAGTACTCTTGCCTAGAAAATCCCATGGATGGAGGAGCCTGGTGGGCTGAAGTCTGTGGGGTCGCTGGGGGTCGGACACGACTGAGCGACTTCACTTTCACACATTGGAGAAGGAAATGGCAACCCACTCCAGTGTTCTTGCCTGGAGAATCCCAGGGAAGGGGGAGCCTGGTGGGCTTCCATCTATGGGGTCAAACAGAGTCGGACACGACTGAAATGACTTAGCAAAGGGTAATATCAATGTTTACAGCAAAGGCCATAGTGACGTTTAGGTTTTAGATGGTACATATGCTTTGGCTCAGAAATGTGTTATGCATCATAGATAATTTTGATCAGTGCTTAGGTTGAAAACTATGTTTTGATTTCTTAAATGTAACCTCCAAGTAAGATAGAGTAGGCAGTTTAGATCCCTTCTTCCCACATTTCTCTTACTGGGTCTTAGGATAAACTGAGCCAAGAGAGTTGAATCTTCCTGGTTTTCAATAGCTTTGTGGAAAAGACACCAGGGAAAAGTTAGCTTGGCGCTAAAGAATTGGGTTTGGGCAGTTTTGCGCACTTTAAGAAATTTGAGTTCTTATAAGCTAGAGTGCAATAATGAGTTTTGTAGCCTTTCACTTAGACTCATGCTTTGAGTCTTAAAACTCTGACCTCTGGCTTTCCATAAGATGAGAAAGATGGGGACATATGTATTATTATCACCTTGATAGTTATAAGCCACATCCATCCCCAAGAGAAACAATGCTTTTGTTAATTAAGTGAATCTTCAACCCTGGAACCAAGGCTCTGGGTTTTGGTGCCATTTCTCCTTTTCTATCTGTTTTACACATTCAATATATCGTCCTCCTTCCTTCTTTTAAGTACGTGGTATCAAAAAGAACAGCTGGCATGGCTAAGGAGAATGAAAATATTGCTGCTATCTGTAAATTACTGTAAATTATATGTCCAAGATATGCGTGTGACAGTCCATGTGGTCGCAAATAGTCAGACATGACTTACCGACAGAACAACAAATATGTCCAAGAAGCTATTTGAAATATTTTAAACTTCATCTTATATCCAAGGGGCAATCCCTGAAGTTTTATAAATATGGGTCTGCCACGATAAGTTCTAGAAATGTAAATCTTTGTTCTGTGGGAGTAATGAACTGGAAGTGAGACAAGAGAATAAATGTAGGAATACCACTTTGTTGTTGTTTAGTTGCTACCACTGTTGAAGTATTATTACAATGTTCCCAACTTGATAGTGAACATGGAAAAGAAAGGCAGGACATAAGAGATAATATGAAGAAATAACTAGTTAAAGGACTTGTTGGGGAGAGTCTGACAAAAGGAGGATATCAAAGATGACTTTGAAGTTTGAAGCCTAGGGAACCATTTTTCCATTCCCCACCTAAAACAACCCAGAAGAGTAACAGCTTAACAGGTTAACTTAGTGTTTTGATGGTTCCTTGTGGGTGGAGGAATTAGCAAGTAAACTTAATTCCTCTGAATTCTAACATTAAAGTAAACAGCCTTTGGAGGCATGTGCAATGTCCTGGTCTGCAGCCATGAGCGACTGGTGCTCTGGTTTTTCTATTCAGGACATTCTTACAAAATACTTTGAATGTTTAGAACATTCAGAGAATGATAGATTGATTTCAGGAGCTAAGTTCCTTGGTGTCCAAATACAATCCATTTGATGGCGCTTTCTGAAAGTGTGATGAGATGAATGCACATTGTGAAATTTCTAGAACCACGTCTCCTTCCGCTTCTTATAAAGAGGAGGAATTAGTTTATCTTTGCCAATTCTCTATCTAGGGACACAGAGGAAAAGAGAAGAAACAGATACTTTAATCTGTCTCTTCTTAAAACTAGATGAGTTTGAGTTTGCCTAGTTACATTTGACTACTTGCTCTGTCCTAGACCCTTTTTAGAAGTGATATGCTATCTATTTTTCTTCTCCTTTAGGATTTATCACAAGTCCTAGGCTCTATTGCTTCTTCCTATCCTTCTAAGAGACAAATTATTTTCTCCTTTTCTTTCTTAGTTGTCAACTATAATGGAAGAGAGTGTTAATTTCAACATAATCTCCCTGAATAGTTGATATCCTTGCATTTTTTTTACTTTAAAAAATGCACTTTCCTCCATTTTAAATGTAATTTTTGTGATATTTCTAATTTTATGATGTTGAATTGGGTACTATGTCACATAAACTGCAAATCTTGCAGAAAGGAGGAAATGGGATCTCACTTAGGAATTTACAATTAGATGAAAGGGAAAGTCTGTACAAGAAAAGAATGAGAAAAATGTGTACATGAAAAGAACTACTTTCAGAAGTAGAGGAATAGAGAGAGTAAATCTTTTAGATGGGAAAAGAAGAAATAAAATAAATGTTTTATGCCACCCAAAATGTTGGATCTCCAAGATGCCCAGTATAAAGGATCCTCCTCGGGTATAAACACCTATCCATTTCTATGATGTAAGTTGAAGAGTACCAAAATACTAAAGAAGGCTAATACTCCCTCCCATACCAAGATTGCACAATGGGGGAAAAGATAGTTTGTTCAGGGGACTTCCCTGGTGGTACAGTGGATAAGAACCTGCCTGCTGCAGGGGATGTGGGTTTGATCCCTGGTCTGGGAAAATTCCACATGCCACAGAGCAACTAAGGCCATACTTCACAACTACTGAGCCCATGTGCCTAGAGCCTGTATTCCACAAGAGGAGCCACTGCAATGAGAAGCTCATGCACCACAATGAAGAGTAACCCCTACAACTAGAGAAAGCCTGCACTCAGCAATGAATAACCAGTGCAACCAAAAGTAAAAATAAATGTATTATTAAAGAAAGAAAGAAGCAATGGTTTGTTCAACAAATGGAGTTGGGGGAATTGGATGTCCACATGAATGAAATTGGACCCATATCTTATACCATATATGAAAATAAACTCAAACTGGATCAGACTTAAATCTAAGACCTGATACTGAAACTATAAAACCCATAGAAGAAAACATAGGTGATTCACTTCATAAAATTGGTATTGGCAATTATTTCTTGAATATAATACCAAAAGCACAGGCAACAAAAGCAAATACAGGCCAGTGGGACTACATCAAACTAAAAAACTTCTTTGCAGCAAAGGAAATAATCAACAAAGTGAAAGGACAACCTGTGGAATGGAAGAAAATAATGTAAGCCAAAACATATACGATAGAGGATTAATATCCAAAAATGTAAGGAACTCCTACAACTCAGTAGCAAAAAATACCAAATAGCCTAATTAAAAATGAACAAAGGACTTCATTAGACATTTCTGCAAAGAAGACATACTAATGGCTAACAGGTTTATGTAAAGATGCTCAACATCACTAATCAACAGGGAAATGCAAATCAAAATCACAATGAGGTATCACTTCATATCTTTCAGGATAAACATTATCTGAAAGAAACCAAAAATAAAAAAAAAAGTAAGAAGTGTTACTGAGGATGTGGGAACCCTCATACACTGTTGGTAGGAATGTAAAAATGGTGCAGCCACTATAGAAAATTGTTTGGAGGTCCCTTGAAAAATTAAAAATGGAAATACCATATGATCCAGTTACCTCATTTCTGGGTATTTATCCAAACGAATTGAAAACAGAATTTTGAAGAGCTATTTGGACTCTTATATTCATTGCACCATTATTCATAATAGCCATAATGTACAAACAACCTAGATGTCCATCATTAGATGAATGGGTGATGTGATGTATACATACAATGAAATATTATTCAGGCTTAAAAAGAAGGAATCTTGTCGTATGTGACAAGATGGATGGACCTTGAGGACATTGTGCTAAGTGTAAGTGTCCAATCACAGAAGGGCAAACTCTGCACAATTCTACTTATATGAGGTATCAAAATAGTCCAGGTATGAAAGATTGGTTCAATGTCTGAAAGTCAATCAATGCAATCCACCATATCAAAGGGCTAATGAACAAAAATATCATCATATCAATTGATATAGAAAAAACATTGGAAAGAAATCTAATACCCATACATGGAAAAAGAAATCTTTCAGAAAATTAAGAATACAGGGAAACTACCTTAAATTGATAATGAGAATCCTTGAAAAGTTTACAGCTAACTTTATACCTTATGGTGAGTGAATGGCTGCTTTTCCCCCTAAGATCAGGAATGTGGTAAATATGTCTACTCTCACCGTTCTTGTTTAACATAATACTGGATGTTCTGGCCACTGCAATTAGGCAAAAAAAAAAAAAAAAAAAAAGGCATACCGATCAGGCAGAAAGAAATACAGCTATCTATTTGCAGATGATTGTCTATGTGAAAGTGAAGTGAAAGTGAAAGTTGCTACTGTGACCCCATGGACTATACAGCCCGTGGAATTCTCCAGGCCAGAATACTGGAGTGGGTAGCATTGCCCTTCTCCAGGGGATCTTCCCAACCAGGGATCGAACCCAAGTCTCCCGCATTGCAGGCAGATTCTTTACCATCTGAGCCACAAGGGAAGCCCACAGACACAGATGACTGTCTATGTAGGATATCCCAAAGAATCTACAAAAACACTCTGAGAACTAGTAAGTTAATTCAATATTGTTGTAAGATGAAGATGCAAGAATCAACGACATTTCTATAGATTATGAATAAACTTGTGAAAACCAAATTAAAAACAAAATGCTATTTATAATTCCTCAGTAAAAATGAAATAGTTAGGTATAAACTGAGCAACAGACGTAAAGGATCTTTATTCTGAAAATTACACAATTTTATGAAAGAAATCAAAGACTTAAATAAATGGAGAGACATACTGTGTTCATTTATCAAAATATTCAATACAGTAACTGTCAGCTCTCCTTAAACTGGTATATAGATTTAATGCAATTCTTAGGAAAATCCCAGTGAGGATCTTTGTAGAAATAAACAAGCATATTTTAAATTTTATATGAAAAACATAACTTCTAGAATAGCTAAAACATTCTTGAAAAAGAAGCATTAAGTGGGAAGAATCACTTTACTTAATTCAAGGTTTATTATATAGCTAGAGTAATAAAGAAGTGTGGTCTTAGTGAAGGGATAGACACAGAGGTCAGTAGAATAGAATACAGATCCCAGAAATAGACCCCCACTGATTTATGACAAAGGTTCAAAAGCAATTCAAAGTAGGAAGAATGGCCTTTTCAACAAACAGTGCTGTAACATTTAGACATCCATGGGGGGGGGAAAAAAAGAACCTTGACCCAAACTTGACACTTTACACAAAAATTAACTCCAAATGGATCACAGACTTCTTAAATGTTAAACTCTTACACAGAATTTAACTCCAAATGGATCAAAGTTTTGTTAAATTTAAAATGTAAAGCTAGATATATTTTAGAAATAAATAGAAAAAATCTTTGGGAACTAAGGATAGGCAAAGACTTCCTAGACTTGACATAAAAAATATGATCCATAAAACGAAAAAATGATAAATTGAACCGAATCAAAATAAAAAGCTTCTCTGTGAAAAACCATGTGAAGAGGATGAAAAGATATGCTAAGGAGTGGGAGAAAAAAGTTTAAAGCCACACATTTGAGAAAGGACTTGTATCCAGAATATATAATGAACTATCAAAACACAATAGTGAAAAACCATCAAATTAGAAAATGAACATACAAGATGAATAGACATTTCACCAGAGAAGATATACAGATAGCATATAAACATATGAAAGATGTTCAACTTTATTGGCCATTAGAGAAATTTAAATTAAAGCCACATTGAAGCATTACTACATAGAATGGCTACAAAAAAATGGATAACACAAAATGGTGGCAAGTAAGAGTAGAAACTGGATCAGTCATAAATTGCTGGTGGACATATAAAATGGTTCAGTCAATCTGGAAAACGGTTCAGCAGTTCCATAAAAAAAAAAACTAAACATACATATAACATACAACTCAGCAATTGTATTTTGGGGCATTTATCCCAGCAAAATGGAAATTTGCTTGTACACAAAACCTGTGCACAAATGTTCACAATAGCCTTATTTGTAATAGCCCCAAACTGGAAACAACCTTGATGTTCTTCAGTGGGTGAATGGTTAAACCAACTATGGTACACCCATACTATGGAATTTTATTCAACAATAAAAAGAATGGACTACTGATATGTCTTGGATGGATTTCTAGACAGTTCTGCTGAGTGAAATAAAGCCAGTCTGAAGAAATTGCATGTATACTGCATCATTCCATTCCATTATGTAACATTCTTGATATGACAATTAAAGGAATAGAAAACAGAATAGAAGTTGCCAGCGGTTAAGAGACTGGGGTAGGGAATGGAAGAGAAGTAGGTACAGTTATAAAAGTGTATTCTTGTTGTGATCAAACTGTTATGTAGTATGTTGACTGTGGTGATGGACCCATGAATCTACACATGTGATAAAATTGCATAGAGGTAAATATGTACATGGTCTTCACAGATAGGTCAGCAGTAAAGAATCTGCCTGCCAATGCAGGAGACAAAAAAGACATGGGTTCAATCCCTGGGTGGGGAAGATCCCCTGGAGTAGGAAATGACAACCCACTCCAGTATTCTTGTCTGGAAAATTTCATGGACAGGGGAGCCTGGTGGGCTACAGTTCATGGGGTTGCAAAGAGTTGAACATGACTCAGAAACTGATCATGCACAAATATATAGATATAGATATAAATGGGTTCATGTAAAACTATAAAATCCAAATAAAATAGAGAGATTGTATGAAAGTCAAGATCCCTGTTGTAATATGGAACTATAGTTAAGCAAGATGTTACTATTGGGGAAAACTGGAGGAAGAGCTTATGGAATTTTTCTATAATATTTCTTATAACTTTATTTGAATAAAATGTTTAAACCTGAAGAAGAGATTGGGTAAATTAAACAATATTAGAAACAAAAATGGGACAAAACATCATAGATTAAATGTATCAGAGATTAAAAATGGTGATAGATTTTATGGTAAACTTTTTACTCATGTACTTGAAAACTTAGATAAAACAGATAATTCCCCAGAAAATATAACATTAAAGCTGACAGAAAACAGAAAACTAGAATAAACACAATCATTAAAGAATCTGAGTCAGTAGCTAAAGATTCCCTCCCACACAAGCACAAAGTACTCGGCCTAAGTGATTTTATGGATGAATTCTACCAGACATTCAAGAAACATAGAATTCCAATCTTCTGTAGCCTCTGAGGCAATAGAAAATGAGGGAACACTCAATTATTTTATTGAGGCTAATATAATCTTCATATAAAAAACAAACATGGGCATTTTAAGAAAGGAAAATTGCTGGCCAATCTCACCAGTTAACACAAACGCAAACATCCTAAGTGAAACATTATCAATACTATTTCAATAATTATAAAATCTTATCAAGAATAGTTTATTTAAGATGTTTGCATTTTAATGTCTTAAAATATGCAACAAAACTAGGTTGAATTTAACTCAGGCATAAAGTGTAGCTAGGAATAAGTAGGACTCATGGAGTTATCGTCAGAAAATAACTTTGATTCTCCTGTTGCCAACTTAAGTCCACTCTATGGGATTACATCTTTTCTCTTGGATCAAAAGTAAGACAGTTGCTTGACCCTTGTGTATTTTGGTCATGTCTTATCACAGAAAGAGTCTCAGCTTAATTAGAGTATCGGTAGTAATTAAAACTTTAGTATTTCTTTAAAGCTGCATCTTCTTCCATCTCTTACCCTGGCCTACTGTGGGCTGTGTAGTTGAAATGAGAAAGGAGATGTCGTCAGTATCTTCTTACTTTCTCCGTAGAGTGCTTCTAATCCTTCACTGCCATATTGCTTATGTGGGTTTGTGATCTTTTCGTGATCCTTCTAGAATTGCACCATACAAGGAAATAGGTGGAACGCTGGGATGGAAGAAGCACAAGCTGGAATCAAGATTGCTGGGAGAAATATCAATAACCTCAGATATGCAGATGACACCACCCTTATGGCAGAAAGTGAAGAAGAACTAAAAAGCCTCTTGATGAAAGTGAAAGAGGAGAGTGAAAAGGGTGACTTGAAGCTCAACATTCAGAAAACTAAGATCATGGCATCTGATCCCATCACTTCATGGGAAATAGATGGGGAAACAGTGGAAACAGTGTCAGACTTTATTTTTTTGGGCTCCAAAATCATTTTGGATGCTGATTGCAGCCATGAAATTAAAAGACGCTTGCTTACTCCTTGGAAGGAAAGTTATGACCAACCTAGATAGCACATTAAAAAGCAGAGACATTACTTTGCCAACAAAGGTTTGTCTAGTCAAGGCTATGGTTTTTCCCGTGGTCATGTATGGATGTGAGAGTTGGACTGTGAAGAAAGCTGATCGCCGAAGAATTGATGCTTTTTAATTGTGGTGCTGGAGAAGACTCTTGAGAGTCCCTTGTACCGCAAGGAAATCCAACCAGTCCATTCTAAAGGAGATCAATCCTGGGTGTTCATTGGAAGGACTGATGCTAAAGCTGAAACTCCAATACTTTGGCCACCTCATGCGACAAGTTGACTCACTGGAAAAGACTCTGATGCTGGGAAGGATTGGGGGCGGGAGGAGAAGGGTACGACAGAGAATGAGATTCCTGGATGGCATCACCAACTCTGTGGACATGAGTTTGAGTGAACTCCGGGAGTTGGTGATGGATAGGGAGGCCTGGAGTGCTGTGATTCATGGGGTCATGGAGAGTCGGACACGACTGAGCGACTGAACTGAACTGAACAAGCTATCCTAATCAAATTCATGTTCTCTTGCGGCCACATAAGAAGCAAGAGTACAGTGCAGTAGGTAAACTCAGAGATTTGGGAAAGAGTGGCTAGAGATAAAGCTGGGGAGATAAGGAAGGATACCTCCAAGGAAGATAAAACATTTCATTCATTCCTCAGACTTTTTCACCTGGGAGTTTCCTTTGATAATCCCCAAGTTTTGTGATGGATCTTGATTGCTGTTATTTATTTCCAACTGCTTCATCATTCAATAAATTTGTTGTTGTTGTTTAGTTCCTAAGTTGTGTCCAACTCTTTGCAACTGTGGCCTGCCAGGCTCCTCTGTCCATGGGATTTCCCAGGCAAGAATACCAGAGTGGGTAGCCATTTCCTTCTCCAGGGTATTGTTCCAAACCAGGATCGAACCCATGTCTCCTGCACTGACAGTCAGATTCTTTACCTCTGAGCCACTAGGGAAGCCCTCAGTAAATTATCCCCACCCATAGTTCCAAGAGCAAGAAGTGGCTATGGGCTTAACTATGTGAGAAGAGGAAACCAATGGTAGGAGAAAGCATTATCGCCCAGTAACCCATGATGTTTTGGGGTGTTCTCTGGGACACCTCTCCTCTTCCTTTTCAGATGGGGCATACTTTCATATAGTAAGAAAAGCAAGGTTCAGGAAGAAAACATACCGTCCAAATGGGTGCTAACAGAGTTTTATGGGTGTGGAGGGTGGCAATTGTAGAATTTATAGCTTGTTATTTATTTTTCAAAACATTAGTTTGGGGACATTTTCTAAGACAGTCTTTAAACAAAAATCAATTCAAAAGAAAGCCTCTCTGTGTGAAAACATAAAACAAGCTTCTGTTTCTCTCTTTCTCTCTCTCTGTGTGTGTGAGAGAGAGAGAGAAGGGGAGGAAGAGGGAGAGAGAGAGCGAGCAAGCATGGATTCCAGCAGAGGCAGCTGTTGGCAATAGCTTGTGGCATACAACTCTGCAGACTGCCCTACACACCACAGCACAGCTCTCTGTGAATTCTCCAGAAAACACTCTGTGTGATAGGCTCCCTTTGTCAGACTGCGCATTGGCAGCTGTTTTGCACACTGGCAGCTGCTTTGCTGAGTTTTGTAATTATACAAATGATGATAGTAGCCTAAACAGCTTCCCATGTTTTCCAGTTCTTCCTTAAGGAAAACAGGTGAACATTTCCCATTACATAGAATCATAAACAGAATCTAGGCTCTTAGTGGAGATTTTCAGGGTCTGTATTATAAGGAACATGTTATGATGGACCTTAGAAACAAAATTAATGAACCTGGATTTTATCGTAAAAGTAACTGTAAGAGGGGAACTAAGGGAAGTCTTTTTTAAATTTTTGGCTTAAAACTTCGATGTATTATTTCTCATGATTCTGTGGGTTGATTGAGCTGTTCTGCTGGACTTACTTCTCAAGTGGCATTCTGTTGTAAGGTTGGCTGGAGAGGAAGGTCTGAGATGGTCTCAGTCATATGCCTGGTAGTTGGTGCTGGCCTGTTACCCTCCGTGTGGGCTCTCATCCTTTAGTAGGCTAAACTGGTTTCCTTAGGTAGCCTCAGGGCAGTGTTCAAGATGGGGAAGGTTCAAGTTACATGGCTTCTTAAAGCCGAGGCTTTGGAACTCATGAAAAAAATCACTTCTGCCACATTCCATTGGTCAAAGCAAGTCAAGTCCTGCCCAGATTTAAAGGGGAGGATAAATAGAATCTCTGGGTGGGAGAAAAGGCAGAGTCATATCACAAAGGTACAGGCATACTGCAATGGGAGGATTTTGTGATCATTAATAAAAAACTGAGAACACCAAAAAGCACTATTAGAATCCTTGGAAACCCACTTTGGGAAATGTCATCTAGGCTGAGCAACAGTTCCCCGCTAAAAGCTTTTGCTCCAAATAGAGTACGTACATGTGATTGTTTAATTTTATTTTATAATCATGTTGTGGTCCTAAGTCATGTTCACTGGAATTGCTATTGTTCTTTAGTTATCTTACTTTACTAATTGTCAGTGTTTTTCTGGGATAACTCCAATAATCCCTTGCTTATTTTTGTAAGCTTGGAACAAAATTATTAAACTGAAATAAAAAATTTTGTACTTATTTCTTTTCCAAAGTATTAGCAGCAGAGGAGGAACTATGCTGGTTACATACAGCATCACTAAGGGAGACATCTTCATGCAGAGTAATTACCAGCTCCATCTCCTATGCTGCACAGACCTACCAGAGTTCATAGCCCAGATCCAGGTCCTGAAATTGTCTCCCTGTTAGTGTGTGTACTAAGGTATTTTGCTGTAGGTTCCTTTATAGCATCAGGAAAGGAGGCAGAGACTACATTATTTAGAAAGATTGCATTCGTGAAGATCTTTACATTTGATATCTTTAAGAAGATGATTTTCATGTGACTTCTTTTGAGGTTTGCCGTCAACTCCTTTTGTTCCATTTATGGACTCTTTCATTAATTATAAGATTCAATCTATAGTTGTACTCCTCCCAGACTTTTCAGATGCCAAAGAAAGGCCATCACCAACTGCTTGAGCTTGATGGCATACTGTAGCAGATGCTCAGCAGTGGCTCACTGTTCTATTCCAACCTTTTTGTAGTGTGCCTTTATGTACTGCAAAGACTGTAAAACCCCCTTGCAGCTAGGATTCTGAATGTGATTTGTGGTCCACCAATTAAACACTCTCATGTAAAACCTGAATTGGGAAATGAGTAAGTTGGGAAGAGAGGCAACAGTTAAGGCATCCCTGTGGATTGTGACATAGGCTATAGGATTCTGGAACTGACAGCTGTGATTCCCTGGTTCTGCAGCAGCTCCCTTGTTAGCACAGTCCTGTAGGGCTTTGGGGAACTGTCCCATGAATCTCAATCTAGAATTTTTCCTCAGTGTTGATGTCTTCCATATAGTTGTGGGTTTTACTACATGAGAAGAGAGAAGACACCAGCGAAAGAAGGCAGAACGGCCCCAAACCCAAGAGGTCTTCAGCTGTTCTCCAGGGCATTGCCTCAGTTTCTGTTCTCTCGGGGTATAGAGCTGGGTGGAAAAGGGGTAAAAAGGATTTGGAGAGGCAAATGGAAGATACTAGCACAATAATTAGGTCAAATGATGCAACAAATCCTTGGGTTTTAGCTGTTTTACACCTGCTCTCACTAGCATTCAGTGTAGGAGGTTTGCTCTGAAATATTCTTTGTAAAACATGCTGGACACTATGCTGCAACATTCACATACCTATTTCAGTTAAGTAAATCATTAAGGTAACTTTATAAAATGAGTATACAGATGAGAAACTTGATAGCCTGAGAGGATTTGAAATTGATGGGATTTGAACTTAGGTTTGTGTGGTTTTAAAACCTAAGGTTTTCTAGAAAGTCATGTTACCTGAGAGAGAGAGAGACTGTGAAATGGTACCAGACAACCCCTTTGTCCTAACAAACACAGATTGCACAAGATATTGCCTCTGTTTCCTTGGTATCATCCACAGTGAATAACATAGACAGCTACCATTTTACCTGTTTCAGACTCTGAATCACTTCAAAGAATGTGTCAGGCATATTTCCTGAGGATTTTCAAGTAGCCACACACTTTTGTTTTTGTTTTATGTTTTTGGAACTGAATAATGATTCCCTTGGATTAGGGCAATTTTCTACATTTCACATCAACTTTTCCAATGTAGTTTATATAAAACAATTTTATCTCAGTTCAGAAAGACATTTCAATTGGTATTGAGGTAAAGCTGGGTTTCAGGTGACAAGGGGGTACTCCTTGTCATGCTACTTCTGCTGCTAAGTCACTTCAGTCATGTCCGACTCCGTGCGACCCACAGACAGAAGCCCACCAGGCTCCCCCGTCCCTGGGATTCTCCAGGCAAGAACACTGGAGTGGGTTGCCATTTCCCTCTCCAATGTGTGAAAGTGAAAAGTGAAAGTGAAGTCGCTCAGTCGTGTCCAACCCTTAGCGACCCCACGGACTGCAACCTACCAGGCTCCTCCATCCATGGGATTTTCTAGGCAATAGTACTGGAGTGGCTTGCCATTGCCTTCCCCCCTCCCTTGTCATAATACAATAAAAATTAAAATATATTGTGCCAATTGACTTTTATGTTTATGCCTTAACATAATAATTTAATTTATAAGCATATAAACCAAGAAAATAACCTGAACTAAAGAAAAGTTCTTTGTTCATATACATTTATTATAATGTTATTTGTAATGGTGAAGAAGTAGAAACAACCTATGTAGCTATACTAGAAGGATGATTCGATTAGCCATTAACATTATGCTTATGAGGAGACTATGAAAGAACTGAAAATTGTTATAATATTAAAAGGACATATAAAAGTCATATATGTAGTCTAATCAAATAATTTTTAAAGAAAAACACACAAAAATCTATACACAGGGAAAACATCTGACAATATACTACAGTAACATCTCCCAACTTTTCATGTACGAGAACCCTTGAGGGCTTCCATGGTCGCTCTGACAGTAAAGAATCCACCTGCAATGCAGGCAACCTTGGTTTGCTCCCTGGCTTGGGAAAATCCCCTGGAGAAGGGAATGGCTGCCACTCCAGTATTCTTGCCTGGAGAATTCCAAGGACAGGGGAGCCTGGCAGGCTACAGTCCATGGGGTCACAAAGAATCAAACATGACTGAGTGACTAACACTTCACTTCATCAAAAACTTATCATAGATTTCTGGTTCCAGTCAAGATGGAATAGTCCCATTCCTCCCAGGTCCTCTCCTTTATACCTAAAAATCCCTGGATGTAACATAACAAACAAGCATAAGGAGACTGAATGGTGGAAAAAAGAAGGCACATTGCCTAAGGACCTAGGGCTGAAATAAAGACAGTGGTGAAGTTCTCTGGGTTTTCTTATTGTCTCCCATATGTCTCAGATGATATAGAAGCCTCTAATCTGAACCACCAACAGGCACAGACAAAAAAGCTCCAAGAAAAGCCTATTATTGTTTCCCAAAGGATTGGGAAAAGGGGCAATCTAGCAACAGAAAACCTTTTTAGTAGTAACCTCCCTACTCCAGTTAAATGCCAACGGAGGAATCATACCACTCCAACTGAGTTTCACTGGAGTCCATCTGGGAGGTGAGCTATTGTTCTCATTCTACAACAACAAATCATTGTAAATCGTTCCTTGGCTTCCCCTCTCCCTGGTGTCAATAAGGTTTGGGGGAAGCGGCAATTACACTTCCACTCAAAGACAACAAGGAAGTAAGAGTTGGTGTCCCATTTTTGCCAGAAAAGTGTAGGCAGGGTCAAGGGGGCAGCTGAACTTCCACTTGAACCATTTACAGTGAGGCAGAGTAAGTCCATACTTCTAAGCAATCCATGAATTAAAGAAGTCTCAAAGAAATTTTTAAAAATACATAGAACTCATTGCAAATGAAAAAATAAAAGATATGTGTGCCACAGCTAAAGTAGTGCTGAGAGAGAAATTTATACCACTGAATGCTTCTATTAATATTAGAAAAGAAGACAAGTCCCAAATCAATAATCTTCCTTCCTATCTCAAGAGCTACTATAAAAGAGCAAAATAAGCCCAAAGCAAGAAGAAGGAAGTAAATAATAATTATAAGAATAGAAATCAATGAAATGGAAAACAGGAAAACAATGGAGAAAATTAATGAAACAAAGAGCTGATTTTTAGGGGGGGAAATCAGTAAAATTGATAAACCTCTAGCAAGACTGATAATGATTGAAAGAGAAAAGACAAAAATCACCAATATCAGGAATGAAACAGGGGATATCACTGTAGATCCAGCAGAGAATACTACAAAGAAGTTTGTGCTCATGAACAAATTATAAACTTAGGGAAAAATAGGCCAATTCTTAAAGAAACTAGAAATCACCAAATCAAAGCATGATTAAATAATCTTATTAGTCCTATAGTCATTAAAGAAATGAATTCATCATTTAAAATCTCCCACAAAAGACATCTCCAGGCCCAGATGGTTTCATTGGAGAATTCTACCAAATACTTAAAGAAGAATTAGCACCAGTTTATACAATCTTTTCTAAAAATAAAGAAGAAGGGAATGCTTTACATTTCATTTTGTGAGGCTGGCATTACTCTCACATCAAAACCAGACAAAAGTAGTTTAAAAAAAAGAAAGGATGGATAGATGGATGGAAGCAAGTAAAGAAAGAAAAGAAAGGAAGGAGAAAGGGGAAAAAAAGAAGATTATATGCAAATGTTTTCCATGAATTTGATTGCAAAAATCTTAAAGTCCCTTGGACGGCAAGGAGATCAAACTAGTCAATCTTAAAGGAAATCAACCCTGACTGTTCACTGGAAGGACTGTTGTTGAAGCTGAAGCTCCAATACTTCAGTCACCTAATATGAAGAGCCAACTCACTGGAAAAGACCCTGATGCTGGGAAAAATTTAGAGCAGGAAAAGAAGGGGGCAACAAAGAATGAGACAGTTGAATGGCATCACCAGTTCAATGGACATGAGTTTGAGCAACCTCCAGGAGATAGGAAGGACAGGGAACACTGGGGTGCTTCTGTGCATAGGGTTGCAAAGAGTCAGACATGATTTAGTGAATGAACAACAACAACGTGCAAATGAGTCAAACTAGACTACTTCCTCACACCATATACAAAAATACACTCAAAATTGATTCAAGCCTAAAAGCCCTAGAGGACAACAGGAAATATGCTCTTTGACTTTGGTCATAGCAGTATTTTCTTTGGGTATGTCTCCTCAGTCAAGGGCAACAGAGCAAAAATAAATAAATGGGACTATGTCAAACTGAAAGGCCTTGTACAGTGAAGGAAACTATCAACAAAACAAAGAGGCTGTCTACTGATGGGAGAAGATATTTGCAAATGATATATCTGATAAGGGGTAATATCCAAAATATATGAAGAATGCAAACAACTCAATATTTTTAAAAATGTGAAAAAAAATTTGGAGAGGACATGCATAGGCATTTTTCCATAGAAGACATACACATGGCCCACTGGCACATGAAAGATTTCAACATCACTAACCATCAGGGAAATGAAAATCAAAACCACAATGAAATATTGCCTCACACCTGTCAAAATGGCTATTACCAAAAAGACAACAAATAATGTGTTGGCGAGGTGTGAAGTAAAGGATCCCTCATATACTGTATTGTTAGTGGGAATGTAAATCAGTACAGCTACTATTGAAAACAGTATGAGGCTTCCATGGTGGTCCAGTGATTAAGAATCTGCCTTGCAATGTGGGGGACACTAATTCAGTCCCTGGTCCGGGAAGATCCCACACGATGTGGCAAATAAGCCCGTGCACCACAACTACTGAGCCCATATACAGCAACTACTGAAGCCGTGTAGCCTAAAGCCCATGCTCTACAACAAGAGAAGCCACTGCAATGCGAAGCCCACCCACGTTGATTAGAGAGTAGCCCCCACTCTCTGCAACTAGAGAAAATCCCCATGCAGCAATGAAGACCCAATGGAGCCAAAAATAAATACTTAAAAAAGAACACAATATGGAGTTTCCTCAAAAAGTGAAAAATAGAACTACTGTTCAGTTCAGTTTAGTTCAGTCGCTCAGTCGTGTCCGACACTTTGCGACCCCATGAATCATAGCACGCCAGGCCTCACTGTTCATCACCAACTCCCGGAGTTCACTCAAACTCATGTCCACAGAGTCGGTGATGCCATCCAGCCATCTCATTCTCTGTCGTCCCCTTCTCCTCCCGCCCCCAATCCCTCCCAGCATCAGAGTCTTTTCCAGTGAGTCAACTCGTCGCATGAGGTGGCCAAAGTATTGGACTTTCAGCTTTAGCATCAGTCCTTCCAATGAACACCCAGGATTGATCTCCTTTAGAATGGACTGGTTGGATCTCCTTGCAGTCCAAGGGACTCTCAAGAGTCTTCTCCAACACCACAGTTCAAAAGCATCGACTCTTCGGTGATCAGCTTTCTTCACAGTCCAACTCTCACATCCACACATGACCACTGGAAAAACCATAGCCTTGACTGGACGGACCTTGGATGACAAAGTAATGTCTCTGCTTTTTTATATACTATTTAGGTTGGTCATAACTTTCCTTCCAAGGAGTAAGCATCTTTTAATTTCATGGCTGCAGTCAGCCTCCGCAGTGATTTTGGAGCCCAAAAAAATAAAGTCTGACACTGTTTCCCATGAAGTGATGGGACCAGATGCCATGATCTTTGTTTTCTGAATGTGAGCTTCAAGCCAATCTTTTCACTCTCCTCTTTCACTTTCATCAAGAGGCCTTTGAGTTCCTCTTCACTTTCTGCCATAAGGGTGGTGTCATCTGCATATCTGAGGTTATTGATATTTCTCCCGGCAATCTTGATTCCAGCTTGTGCTTCTTCCAGCCCAGTGTTCCTCATGATATACTCTGCATAGAAGTTAAATAAGCAGGGTGACAATACACAGCCTTGACGTACTCCTTTTCCTATTTGGAACCAGTCTGTTGTTCCATGTCCAGTTCTAACTGTTGCTTCCTGACCTGCATGTAGGTTTCTCAAGAGGCAGGTCAGGTGGTCTGGTATTCCCATCTCTTTCAGAATTTTCCACAGTTTCTTGTGATCCACACAGTCAAAGGCTTTGGCATAGTCAATGAAGCAGAAATAGATGTTTTTCTGGAACTCTCTTGCTTTCTCCATGATCCAGCGGATGTTGACAATTTGATCTCTGGTTCCTCTGCCTTTTCTAAAACCTGCTTGAACATCTGGGAGTTCACAGTTCACATATTGTTGAAGCCTGGCTTGGAGAATTTTGAGCATGACTTTACTAGCGTGTGAGATGAGTGCAACTGTGCGGTAGTTTGATCATTCTTTGGCATTGCCTTTCTTTGGGATTGGAATGAAGACTGACTTTTTCCAGTCCTGTGGCCACTGCTGAGTTTTCCAAATTTGCTGGCATATTGAGTGCAGCACTTTCACAGCATCATCTTTCAAGATTTGAAATAGCTGTACAATACAGCAATTCCACCTCTGAGTATATATCTGAAGAAAAATTAATTTAAAAAATATGTGCATCCCAGTGTTCACTGCAATATTATTTACAGTAGCCAAGATACAGAAGTAACCTAAGTGTTTATTGATAGATGATAAAATCACACACACACACACAGAGGAATATTCAGTTCAGTTCAGTCGCTCAGTCGTGTCCGACTCTCTGCAACCCCATGAATCACAGCACACCAGGCCTCCCTGTCCATCACCAACTCCCGGAGTTCACTCAAACTCATATCCACAGAGTCGGTGATGCCATCCAGCCATCTCATTCTCTGTCGTCCCCTTCTCCTCCCGCCCCCAACCTTTCCTAGCATCAGAGTCTTTTCCAGTGAGTCAACTCGTCGCATGAGGTGGCCAAAGTATTGCAGTTTCAGCTTTAGCATCAGTCCTTCCAATGAACACCCAGGACTGATCTCCTTTAGAATGGACTGGTTGGATCTCCTTGCAGTCCAAGGGACTCTCAAGAGTCTTCTCTAACACCACAGTTCAAAAGCATCGATTCTTCGGCGATCAGCTTTCTTCACAGTCCAACTCTCACATCCATACATGACCACGGGAAAAACCATAGCCTTGACTAGACGGACCTTTGTTGGCTAAGTAATGTCTCTGCTTTTCAATATACTATCAAGGTTGGTCATAACTTTCCTTCCAAGGAGTAAGCATCTTTGAATTTCATGGCTGCAATCAGCATCTGCAGTGATTTTGGAGCCCCCCAAAATAAAGTCTGACACTGTTTCCACTGTTTTTCCCTCTATTTTCCATGAAGTGATGGGACCAGATGCCATGATCTTTGTTTTCTGAATGTTGAGCTTCAAGCCAACCTTTTCACTCTCCTCTTTCACTTTCATCAAGAGGCTCCTTAGTTCCTCTTCACTTTCTGCCATAAGGGTGGAATATTGCTCGGTCATAAAAATGAATGAAATCTTATGATTTGTGACAACATGAATAGACTTAGAGGGTATTATGCTAAGTAAAATAAGTCAGAGCAAGAAAGACAAATATTGTATTATTTTACTTATATGTGGAATCTAAAGAACAAATGAGCAAACATAGCAAAACAGAAATAGAGTCACAGATAAAGAGAACAAACTATAGCTATATGTGCCAACCCAGATGAATTTCCTGATAGTTAGTCTGAGTAGAAAAAGCCCATCCCAAAATGTTAACACTATATGATGCCATTTATATAGCATTCTTTAAATGACAAAATTATAGAATTTGGGGATGCTTTGTTTTCTTTAGGTTACTGAATATCTCATATACAGTGTATTTATTAGAATTAAATTATGGAAGAACCCTCCAACAATTAGAAGTATCCAACAACAATAACAGTGACATTGTACTGAAGACAGTTTATTTTAGATTCAGAATCTTGTAGCTTCTCAGGACCATCTTCAAAAAAGTATTTCTTATTGTGAAATGAACAACTGCCAATTTATATAAATTTCTTGTCTGCAGAAATTTGGATCAAAGAAAAACTTTTTTTTAGCAATTCATGGAAAATCATACTAACTAGAACATTAAATCATTTATGAACATTAAATACAAGGTTAATGTTGAGAGATTTCTAAAAACTTGAAGTATTCAAATTGCCATTTGATATATACGTTTTTCAAAATACTTCTTTGGTTAAACCCAGAGGAATACTTTTTATAAGCTAATATCTCAACTATTCTGTGTTTATAAAAGTTGGTATAGAGCAGATTCAGACTTTCTTCACATCTAGACCAGCTAATAAATACTTACCTAGGATCTGCACCCAGGGTCAGGCCTAGGCTCTCTCCTGGCCCACTGACTCTGCTAATTTATACTGACTTCTCTGCTTCCACACCCAACATTTTATCAATCCTAGTTAAGAGATTCAAGATAATTTCAGGCTAAATTTTAGAAAGAAACAGATTTTTTTCCTCAACACTAAGCTATTTGTGGGGCAGAAAACAGCAAAATAACAATAAAACTAATTTTTAGGTTCTGCATGTTTCTAATGGTAAATAAAACCTGTTTGCAGGACAAGTATCTTTCAAGGCACTACTTGAGTAGAGTTTGCTTCTGATTGGCCTTCAGGCTTATACATCTGTGTGTTACCTCTGCCTGTCGGTCTCCAACCCCTCAGAGTGAATTTTTATAATCATAGGGATCAAACATGGACCTGTATGATCCTTAAAGATTAAGTGCAAGGGTCCAGATTAGAAGCAGAGTGAAAGAGAAGATTCATTTGTAAAGCATTTTGTGTCAGAACTAAATGTGGAAGCAAAAAGTAGAAAATCAAGAGTTGGGTAGAGCTGTGGGTGGGCATGTTGGAGAGCAAGCATTGTACACGATTACTCTGTGGATTTTGCTGTTTTCCTGCAGTAACTTTCCAAGTACCTTTTATATTTTTAAAAAATATTCCCAGGGTTAGTTTTGATGACCTGGAAGGCCAACAGCTACCTATGTGGTATGATTTACTCCCAAATACCTCCCTCATGCAAAGGCCAGAAATTTCCACATTGGAAGTGCACTCCTTTGAGCCTCTGGAGTTCCTGATCTATGAAATACTGCATCTTAAGTCCTCTTTCTGGAGTCAGCAGGCTATAAACTATAAATAAAGAAGGCAATGTTAAGAAACAAATACATCTGGGACTCATAACAGTGTAGCCCTTTAGCCTTGATTTGCTAAGTTCAAGGACCTGAGCATTTCACCTCAAGTAGGGCTGAGTCTGAGACCTTAAAAAACTGGAAGGAGAGATGGGAGAGTCCAAAAGAAAGGCTCTTCTTCCTTCCATTGTTACTGGGAACAGCAGCAGCTGTTGCTGTTGTTGCATACTGCCCCAGCTCCCCCCATCTGGAGGATGATGTTAAAGTAAATGAGCTCATTTTAGCAGTTTGTGGCTCTTCATAGCTCCAGTAAAAAGAAGGAAACTTCTAGGTTTTTCTGCCAAAAACCACTGTTTCTATCTACCCTTAAACAAAGTAAAGCTCATGGTGAAAGAAGAGCCTCTTTATTAGATAAAATCTGAAGGGACAATGAAATTAAATTTTGATTTGTTATTGATATGTATGTATATATTTGATTTAATCAAATTGGCTTTTTGTTTAAAATTATACTACTTAAGATTATAAAAATCATAAATATCTAATTAAAAGTTAGTAAGTGTTATTAGAAAGAAATTTGGGGAGAGGAAAAAAATGTTTTAAAGGAACTCCAATTCTACCATCTAACACTATCAACTGCTGATATTTAAAACAGAAACTGTGAACTTTAACTTTAATTGATTATAACCAGAAGAATATCAACTACAGTGCAACTGGAAGAATTAAACAGGCAATATCTTTTTTTTTTTTTTTTACTGGATTAGAGTTAATTTACAATGTCGTGTTACTTTCTGCTATACAGCACAGTGAATCAGTAATATGTGTGTGTGTGTGTGTGTGTGTGTGTGTGTGTAAAAACCACTCTTTTTAAACTCTTTTCTCATATAAGTCATTATAGAGGATTGAGTAGAGTTCCATATGCTCTACTGCTGCTGCTGCTAAGTCACTTCAGTCGTGTCCGACTCTGTGTGACCCCATAGATGGAAGCCCACCAGGCTCCCCTGTCCCTGGGATTCTCCAGGCAAGAACACTGGAGTGGGTTACCATTTCCTTCTCCAATGTGTGAAAGTGAAAAGTGAAAGTGAAGTTGCTCAGTCGTGTCCGACCCTTAGCGACCCCACGGACTGAAGCCTACCAGGCTCCTCCATCCATGGGATTTTCTAGGCAAGAGTACTGGAGTGGCTTGCCATTGCCTTCTCCGAACCATATGCTCTACAATAGGTCCTTATTTGTTATATATTTTATATATAGTAGTGTGTATCTATCAATCCTATTCTCCCAGTTTTCCCCTCTCCCACTTTCCGCCCCTGATAACCATAAGATTGTTTTCTACACCTGTAACTCTATTTCACAACAAACTGGAAAATTCTGAAAGAGATGGGAATACCAGACCACTTGACCTGCCTCTTGAGAAATCTGTATGCAGGTCAGGAAGCAACAGTAAGAACTGGACATGGAACAACAGACTGGTTCCAAATAGGAAAAAGAATATATCAAGGCTGTATATTGTCACCCTGCATATTTAATTTATATGCAGAGTACATCATGAAGAATGCTGGGCTGGATGAAGCACAAGTTGGAATCTAGATTGCTGGGAGAAATATCAATAACCTCAGATATGCAGATGACACCAACCTTATGGCAGAAAGTGAAGAACTAAAGAGCCTCTTGATGAAAGTGAAAGAAGAGAGGGAAAAAGTTGGCTTAAAGCTCAACATTCAGAAAACTAAGATCATGGCATCTGGTCCCATCACTTCATGGCAAAGAGACGGGGAAACAGTGGAAACAGTGGCAGACTTTATTTTTTTGGACTCCAAAATCACTGCAGGTGCTGATTGCAGCCATGAAATTAAAAGACACTTACTCCTTGGAAGGAAAGTTATGACCAACCTGGACAGCATATTGAAAAGCAGAGACATACATTACTTTGCCAACAAAGGTCCATCTAGTCAAGGCTATGGTTTTTCCATTAGTCATGTATGGATGTGAGAGTTGGACTATAAAGAAAGCTGAGCTCAGAAGAATTGATGCTTTGAACTGTGGTGTTGGAGAAAACTCTTGCAAGTCCCTTGGGTTGCAAAGAGATTCAACCAGTCTATCCTAGGGGAGATAAGTCTTGGATGTTCATTGGAAGGACTGATGTTGAAGCTGAAACTCCAATACTTTGGCCATCTGATGCAAAGAGCTGACTCATTTGAAAAGACCCTGATTTGGGGAAAGATTGAGGGAAGGAGGAGAAGTGGATGACAGAGGATGAGATGGTTGGATGGCATCACCGACTCAATGGACATGAGTTTGGGTGAACTCCGGTAGTTGGTGATGGACAGGGAGGCCTGGTGTGCTACAGTCCATGGGGACACAAAGAGTCGGGCACGACTGAGCAACTGAACTGAACTGAACTCTATTTCTCTTTTGTAAGTAAGTTCATTTGTACCATTTTTTTAGATTCCACATATGAGCAATATCATTCGATATTTGTCTTCCTGACTTGCTTCACTCAGTATGACAATCTCTGGGTCCATCTGTATTATTGTCCGTCCGTCCGTCTGTCCGGTCACTCAGTCATGTCCGACTCTTTGCGACCCCGTGGACTGTAGCCTACCAGGCTTCTCCATCCATGGGATTCTCCAGGAAAGAATACTGGAGTGGGTTACCGTCTCCTTCTCCAGGGGATCTTCTGTATTACTCTAAGTGACAATTATTTTATTCCTTTTATGACTAATATTCCATCGTATATATATACCACATTGTCTTTATCCATTCAGTCCTCTGTTGATGGACATTTATGTTTCGTCCATGTCCTGGCTATTATAAATAGTGTTGCAGTGAACATTAAGGTGCATGTATCTTTTCAAATTATGGTTTTCTCTGGATATATGCCTAGGAGTGAGATTGCTGGATCATATAGTAACTCTATTTTTAGTTTTTTAAGGAAACTTCATACTGTTCTCCATAGTGGCTGCACCAATTTTCTTTCCCACCAACAGTCTAGAAAGGTTCTCTTTTCTCCACACCTTCTAAAGCATTTATTGTTTGTCGATTTTTTTTTTTTCTGGCTATTCTGGGTCTTCCTTGTTGCATGTAGGCTTTCTCTAGTTGGAGCAAGTGAGGGCTACTCTTTGTTGCAGTGCATGGGCTTCTCATTGTGGTGGTTTCTCTTGTTGCAGACTATAGCTCTAGGCACACAGACTCACCAGCTCTAGAGTATGGGCTCTGTAATTGTGATGTATGGGATTAGTTGCTGCACTGCATGTGGGTTCTTCCTAAACCAAGGATCAAACCTGTGTCCCCTGCATTGGCAGGTGAATTCTTAACCACTGGACCACCAAGAAAGTCCTGTTTCTAGCTTTTCGAATGATGGCCATTCTGACCAGTGTGAGGTAGAATGGCCATCATCAAAAAACTCACTGTGGTTTTGATTTGTATTTCTCTAATAATTAGTGATGCTGAGCATCTTTTCATGCGTTTTTTGTCCATTTGTATATCTTCTTTGGAGAAATGTCTGCTTAGATCTTCCATCAAATTTTTGATTGTTTTTTTGTTGTTGTTATTTCTGAGCTGCATGAGGTGTTTGTATGTTTTGGAGATGAATCCCTTGTCAGTCGCTTTGTTTGCAGATATTTTCTTCCATTCTGTGAGTTGTCTTTTCATTTAGTTTATAGTTTCCTTTGCTGTGCAAAAGCTTTAAGTTTAATTAGTTCCCATTTATTTTTGTTTTAATTTTTATTACTCTAGGTGGTGGGTCAAAAAAGATCTTGCTGCAGCTTATGTCAGCAAGTGTTCTGCCTATTTTCCTTTCAAAGTTTTCTAGTATCTAGCCTTACATTTAGGTCTTTAATCCATTTTGAGTTTACTTTTGACTATGATGTTGGAGACTGTTCTAATTTCACTCTTACATATAGCTGTTCAGTTTTTCCACCAATACTTATTGGAGAGGCTATCTTTGCTCCATTGTATAGTCTGGCCTCCTTTATCATAGATCAGGTGATCATAGGTGTGTGGATTTACCTCTGGGTTTTATATTGTGTTCCATTGATCTATTAGTCTGTTTTTGTGCCAGTACCATACTGTTTTGATGACTGTAGCTTTATAGTATAATCTGAAGTCAGGGAGCCTGATTCCTCCAGCTCTGTTTTTCTTTGTCAAGGTAGCAATGTAGTATTCTTGTCTGGGAAATCCCATGGACAGAGGAGCCTGGTGGGCTGCAGTTCATGGTGTCACAAAGAGTCAGACACAACTTAGTGACCAAACAACAACAATGGTATACATACTATGTGTCAGGACCTCTTGTAAATACCTAAGATATGAACACAGAGTTGGGGAAAAAAGTGCACAATTGGCTCTTTTGTTTTTTTAACATAAAAAAGAGTTTTATTTGCAGGGGAGTGGGATTCTAGTCAAACAAGCCAAACCCCATGTCGTCGTCTGACTCCTCTGACTCTTCTTTCTTCTACTCTGCTGTGGCTGGAGCAGAGCCCGCAGCAAGTGCTGCAGATCCTGGGGCAGCAGAGACAGCCACAGCCTCGCCAGCGGGCACACTGGCCAGCTTGCCGATACCCTGGGCAATGACGTCCTCAATGTTTTTTCTGTTCAGCTCACTGATGATCTTATTGAGCTGGTCATCATCTGCCTCGATGCCCACGCTGTCCAGGATCTTTTTGATTTCCTTGGCCCTGAGAGAGGAATTGCCCCTGAGGGCGGCCAACAAATAGAAGCTGACATAACACATCTTGGCAGTGGCAGAGCAGCCTAGCACATGCGACCTCGGCGGCGTCGGGGATAGAAAGGAAGGCCACAATTGGTTCTTATATGTCAGTTAAAACATGCTCCAGGGAACCACTGGGTATAAGAGAAAAAGAAGAATGAAGGATGAATCTAGGTTTTTGCTATGAGCAACAGAAGGGATGGTGTGGTCATCAAATAAGATGGGGTATATTATGAGTGGGTCAAGTCTGGGGCATTGCATATCAGGAGTTCAGCTTTACACATACTAGTTAGGCATGTTTCTTAAACATCCAAATGCAGACATCAAGTAGGCTATATGATTCTGAAGTTCTGAAAAGACATTTGGGATGAATATATGATTACTATGACTATGAAAATCCAGAGTGCATAAGTGGTATTTAAAGCCATGTAACTGAATGAAGCACCATAAGAGTGACTAAATATAGAAGAGATGCAGTCCAAGGGCTGAGCTCTGGGAAATCTGAGTAGCGGTAGATGAGGTGAAGAGAAGTAAGGGCAGACAAAAAGAACAGCCAGAGCTAGGAGAATAACGACATGAATTTGATATCCTGGAAGCAAAGTTACCACAATGTTTCAGGTAGAAATGATGAAGTGTCAAATGCTACTTCTAGGTCAGAAAAGATGAGGATTGAGAATTGATCAGCAAAACTCCACAAAGCCTGGAGCTGGGAACACTATTTTAAAACTACAGAACTAAAATCCAACGACTCTTTTCTGAGTCTCTTCAGGGAATCCACCTCCATGTGACTCATCACGAGGATTTTTTTCACTGCCATGGCATTGCTTTTCATCTTTGTGACTCTCTTGGCTGCCTTCTATCCTACAATATATCACCTGTTACCATACTCTTCCCTAAGGCATTTATCTGCAACAATTAACTTCTGTCTGTCATCTGTGGCTGAGTTCCATATGACCCTTAAACCTGGGCAAGCTGAGGGTCTCTCCCAAGCCCCCCAGGCCCAGGCTACACAATGGGCCTAGTGCTTTAGAATACTTTCCTTGAATATTTCCAAGAGGCCCTCTGGGGCCAGCATTCTTCTGGGAAAACCTCTCCTGGACCAGACCAAGGACAAATATTCTTTCTGCTCTTCTCAAGTGTCCCTTGCCTAACCTTCTTATTGGTGGTGGTGTGTGGTAAGAAGAGGTATAGTCAGGATTGAGAAGATCATATTCTAGAAATGCAGTGATTATGGAATAATGTATTCAAGAAAAGATGCAACTGAAATATTTACTCTATAAAATTCTGAACTGTAAGTTTATTAGGACCAGAAAATTAATTATTATTTTTAAAAGATGTTTATTCTTACTGACTTATAGTTGCTTATAGTTTATTAGTTTCAGGTGTACAACACAATGATTTAATATTTCAGAAAATGAATTATTATTCACATTTTCCTGCATATTCTGGGTAAGATTTGCACATGTGTTCATCACCAATGAAGCACAGTAACAATCTTTAAGAGAGTCACTGGAAGTCTATATTTATAGGCAGCATCATAGAGATCATGAGATGCAGAATCATGAGTAATGATGCAAGGTATTAGGACGTTACAATGGCAAGAAGATCTACATTATTTCAATACAAAGAGGTTCTGAAGAGTCATGGTGTTGTGAATGATAACAGTGTTAGTACCTTTTTCTCCTGTCAGGAGATATAAAATTATTTAGGAATTGCATATTTGAAAATAAGAATATGAAGATATGGGTCCAGGATTTGAACAAGAAAAGGTGGTACCTAGGTATCACTAAGAATCCTCATGTGCTTTGATTGAACAATAAAGAGATATCTAAGTGCCTCTTCTCTATCCATAACTCTAAATATTAACAAATAATTCAAATGAGCCCATAAATTTTGTCATACATTTTAAAATCTAATTGTTTATATAGACAAAAACCTGCAAAATATATATTCTTGAGGATCTCACACAACCTAAGGGAGACCATAACGGTATTTCTCATCAGCCATAGCCCCACCCTCATCCCATGAGGCATATTGGCTTTCCAGTTCCTGCAGCTGCCAATGCCAAGTAAGCTTGGCACATTCACTCTGATAGTCTGTCTTAGATTGGAAAATGTTATTACTCACAATATGAATTTATAGTTTTGGATACATTCAGCTTTCTTGGACTTCTATGGTAGGAACATCTGCATGCTTCCCCATCTCTTTCTAAGGTTATCACCAATTAAAGCAGTTATAGCTCTTAAAATGACATTATTTCAAAATTAAAGTACCTTTACTAAGTGCTCACATGTTTAATATAAATTCTCTTTTGGAATCTAGGTGGTATAATGTAATATATAATTACTTCTAGAAGACCTGATAAATAAATATATTAATCACAGTCTAATAATGGAAGCAACCTAAATGTGTAACTGTAGGTGAAATGGTTACACTTGCTGTATTTACTAGATAGAATATTACGCCATCGTTTTATAAAATATATCAGCAAATTCTTTGATGCTCCTGCCATAAAAAGGTGAAGTCTAATTTCCCACCTCTTGAATATGGTCTGGTTTTAGTGACTCATTTCTAATGAATAGAAAATGATGGAAGTCATGCTTTGTGACTTCTGAAGCTGTATCATGAAAGACAATACCACTTCCACCTAACCCAGTTTCACAGGAATTCACCCTTGGAATCCAGCTACCACATTTTGAGGAAGTTCAAGCAACATGGAGAAGTCACAAGTGGTATTTCTACTGACAGCCTAAACTAAAGGTCCCTGGCAACAGTCAGCTTCAGCTGAGAAACATGCAAGAGGACTAGTCATATGATTTCAGCACCCAGTCTTTCAAATGCCCCAGTTAATGCTGAGAAGACCAAAGTGGAGCTGTCCTGCCCAAATTGCAGATTCTTGATCCAAATTAGTCTTATTTTAAGCCACTGTGTTTTAGGATGATTTTTTATGCAGCAATAGATAATCAGAGCAGATCATATAAAAACAAGGAAAATAGAGAACTTATGGGTCATGAATCACTATAATTATGCCTGTCTAAATGGTTCTATGCATGATCCAGAGACTGGAAGAAAATGCCTAAATGTTAACAGGGTTTGTGTTAGGGTGGTGATGTCTACAAGTGTGTTTCCCCCCTTTCTATTATCCAAGTTTTCACTTACATATATAGAAAGAAGAACCACAAAGCACATTTGTTACATTTTTCTGGGTTTTCCTGGTTTAATGTAAGTATTTAAGGAACCATTAAAATAGTGAGCCTCCTTCCTGTGGGCTGACTCAGTCTCTCATTGCTTGCCAAAATATCCACAGCAGTTTTTATTGTTGATCAACCAAGCATACACTGAATGCAAGGCAGATTTGATTGAAATGTATTAATTTATCATAAATTAAACATCTTAATTGGAAATAGACACCCAATGCAGACAACTCCCATCTGTTGTTGGTAATGTTGACATTAAAAATGTCAGTAGAGTGAAACTCATTAATTGTTTATTCTGGGGACCACAAAACCATTAACTTCTACCTGAAAGGATTCAGACAATCAGCCCTCACATTCTGACTGCAGGACAAGAGGATCCTACCCATGCCTACAGATGACACCTACAATTTTGTAAAAAAAAAAAAAAAAGAAAGAAAGAAATGGTAAGCAACCAGGAAGAATTTTCAAAAGCTCATTCACTTCCTCTTATCAACAGATCTCAAGGAACATTCATTTAAAACTGACCAAATTTAGAGCAAGGGGCAAATTCAGAGCTCTCTTGAATAAGTCCTCTGTACTATAAAACTTCTGAACCTACATGTCCTAGCCATGAAAACAGAACAATTTTTAGCAATGATTAAGTGTGAAAGTCTATCCTTACTCTGGAATCCCTCTAGAGCTTTAGATCAGGCCCTCTCAAAGTGTGATCCCTTAACCAGCAGTACCAGCATCACCCAGAAGTTGCAAAAATGCAGCGTCTCAGCACCCCTTCAGACCTACTGCATTCTGATCTCTGTGGTGGGTCCCAGGCATCTACATGTTTGTTAGTTCTGCACATTATTCTGATGTTCACTAACGTTTGAGAAACGTTAATCTAGGTCACCTTCACATTAAAATATATCCCGAAATTCTGGATCTCAAGAAACTCCCTGTGTTAACACCTTTGTCCCTCCTCACTGCCCTTCCCTCCTACACCCGCACCAGAATGGTACCCTTGGCCATGGAAAAGTAGGGTGATGATACAGAAATAGCATTGTTTGCCTGCAGGCAAAACTCTAATGTGGGTCAACATGTCTTCATTTTCCTGGACTCCTATTTCCCCCTCCATTTACTGGTCCTCCTTCTACCCCTCTAACTCTTCTAGTTTCTCCAGACATCAGGATTTTAATTTTTGTTTTGTTTTTGGTCTCAGGCTCCTTTCAGTTCAGTTCAGTTCAGTTCAGTTCAGTCACTCAGTCGTGTCTGACTCTTTGCGACCCCATGAATCACAGCACGCCAGGCCTCCCTGTCCATCACCAACTCCCGGAGTTCACTCAAACTCATCTCCATCGAGTCGGTGATGCCACCCAGCCATCTCATTCTCTGTCGTCCCCTTCTCCTCCCGCCCCCAATCCTTCCCAGCATCAGAGTCTTTTCCAGTGAGTCAACTCGTCGCATGAGGTGGCCAAAGTATTGGAGTTTCAGCTTTAGCATCAGTCCTTCCAATGAACACCCAGGATTGATCTCCTTTAGAATGGACTGGTTGGATCTCCTTGCAGTCCAAGGGACTCTCAAGAGTCTTCTCCAACACCACAGTTCAAAAGCATCGATTCTTCAGCGATCAGCCTTCTTCATAGTCCAACTCTCACATCCATACATGACCATGGGAAAAACCATAGCCTTGACTAGACGGACCTTTGTTGGCAAAGTAATGTCTCTGCTTTTTAATATACTATCTAGGTTGGCCATAACTTTCCTTCCAATGAGCAAGCGTCTTTTAATTTAGGGTCCAACAATTCAAGATGATACTCAATTCTGTCTGAACCCCAGACAAAGTACAACTGTGCTCAGTCTTTTTTCTGAATGCCATACTTACTAAAGATACAGAACCTTTTCATCACCTCAGGAAGTTTCCTCATGCCCCTTTGCAGTCATTCCTCCCCTGGCTTCAGGCAGCCACTGATCTGCTTTCTATTATAGATTCCCCTTTTCTAGAATTTCATATAAATGGAAAAAACAGGGTATAGCCTTTTGTGTCTGGCTCCTTTCACTTACTGTATATTTTTGAGATTCATTCATGCTGTTCCTTTCTATTGTAGTGTAGTATTTCATTACATGTATATGCCATGGTTTGTTTATCCACTTACCTGTTGATAGGCATTTGGATTGATTACAGTTTTTTTAGCTACCATGAATACAGCTATAAACATTCACATACAGAATGACTGGGATTTTCAGGTGTGAATTAAAATATACCTAGACTGACATCTGAATAATGCACCATATTTTCCAGTGGTAAATGATACAAAATAATGATAAAAGGGCAGGACATTTAGATTCAAACATGGGAATGAAGGGTGGAGTTTGGGACATACAAAGATCACTGCTGTTTATGACAACACAATTGTCTCTCTGTTGTATATTTAAAAAGGACACAGATATATCTAGTCTCCTCAGCATTATCCTGCTGATTTACTTAGACAGAGTGGAAGACAGTTCTAATATCTTGTCTTTTCACTGCCTTGATGCATCTGTGTTTTGCTAATGTGATGTTCAAATATTAATGTAGCCCAAGTGGCAAGCATATATAAGTCCAAATGAAATGCCAAAGGTTGCTAATGATTTTTGAACAAACTCTGCTCAAGTGGGCCTGTTGCATTTATATATATATATAAAAAACCCTAAGTTGGTCAGTAGTTTATTTTGTGGATGTACACAGTTGGCCTGCAGGGTATCCTTTCATTTGTCAATACTGAGCCATAAAAACTGTCATTATGTAGAGTCTTTGAGAATGTTAGTGCAAAATTATCCATTTTTAAAATTATGTGCCTAATTTTTGACATCAAGATTGTACACTCCTGACCATGAGAGTTTGTTTTCAAGCACTAGATACTTTGGGAAGAGAGGAAGGAGGTCTATCAAATGAGATATTTCTCATTTTTATTTTGTAGAAGACAGAAGAACTTATAGCCTCTAACAGTCCTAGGAAAGATGCATCAAACTCAAGGATTTGTGTATTGATAGAATGATCAATTTAAGTTGATTACTAGGTTCATTTTTTCATTGACTTAATCCAGAGAGATTATTTTAGTTTGGTATCCTTCCTGAAGTAGACCCTGCATCAAGGGCTCAAATGCAAATTGTTTGGAAGGTGATCTCGGGACACCCTTGTAAGAAAACAGAATTGAAACAGGGAAGGGAAGTAAGCCCATGCAGAGTGCTTTATCAAACATGCTATCACTGTGAGCATCTGGGACTCAGTGCACTCAAGAGCTATGGAAGACAATGTAGGACAAGATACAGGGGCATTTATTTTCCATCCAGTGCCCTCAAAATGCTCTGGAACAGTGTGTGCCAAGGAGATATGGTTTGAACACCAACAGAATCTACTATGAGCTCAATTTTCTGCTGCCCAAGTTCTTTTTCATTTCAACTTATCTCAAGCAATCATGTAAAAGAGTCTACCACCCTATGCATTTTATCACACATAGCTGTTCTCAGGCATCACCTACCCTCTGTTGTATTCACCTTGCTAAATAGGCATATAATAATTTTTGGTTTCGAGTGCTATTTATTTCTAAAGGATTTACTTCAAGCTCTGATTTTCACAATACAAAACAAGTATCCCCAAAATAACTGAACATTTCATATATCATATTTCCCCCGTGGAAAAACTATATAGTATCATTTAAGAAAATTATTCAAGCATTAATTCTGAATTGCTTCATAGTTAGTCAGCCCTATTTGAGATTTTGTTTTCAAGCAAGAATATAAATCACTATATTTTTAAACAAAAGGATACTTTGTAAGGTCTAGGATCAACATCAGAAATGCAATTTGAAAATATGCAGTAAGATTTGAAGGAAGAATTAAGCACCATAGTTATATAAATGCATTGAGACAATAATAAATATGTTACTTCATACACAATTTAACACGAAGCTTTCAGGAGAAAACCACCACCAAGAAACAATGCTCAATCACAAAGTTTCTATTTTTACCACTCACAGTGCCAACTATTTAAGGGCAGGGTTTTATGAAAGAGATATTTGTGGGAATGAATGAGAAAGGGGGAGGCCAGCAATTTGCAGTATATCTATGCTTTCAACATACAGTATACTCTAGGAATCTAAATATCTGGGAGCAAAAAAATTGGCAAATAATATTAAAATCCTTTGCAGCATAATCCTGCACTTATCTTTCTGTCAACTTTAGTGTAAGGTCCCGTGGAACCGAGAATGAATGTTGGAATTTCTGCCAAAGCTATTTTGCTGAAGGCTGTTTCTCTTTAATTCGGGCCTATGAGTTTTCTTTTTAATAATCACTTCTATGTCTGTATGAATCATTTTTCCCCTTAACGTTTTCACTTTTGTTTTCTTTGTATTAACTGCATATAAATGTTAGCGCATCTTCAACACAGTCAAATTATTTACTGCTCTGTCAGCAGTTCACAAATAGATCTGGAAATCTTTGTGTGTTAACATCATAACAACATATATGGCATTGTTCAAATGCCTGCAGAAATGTCTGAATATAAAATGTTTTTGCCTTTTTTTCTTCTTGCTATTTAGGTAAATATAGTGTTAGATTGGTGTCGATGAAGGGAAGGGTTTACAGCAAGGTTTTTTACATGTTACCCTAGCAGCCAACCTTCAAAAGTAATATTTGGACAATGGTTGCATGCACTAAATCATTAGACTAAGGTTGTTTCATGACACAGCTCCACGTCAGGGCTGAGATAGGAGTAGTATCGTGAATGAATGAGGCAAATGAGGCACTTACCAAAATCTCAGCAGTCAAAATAAATAAGTTTTAATGCAGTACCTTAAAATTAATGCAAAAATTCATCATGAACAAAATAAACATTTTTTAACAAAGACAGGATTAGCATTACTGATTTTTTTTTGCCTTAGGCTTTAGTATGGCTCTTCAAGGCGCTGTTATTTATCCCATTTTTATTCCAAATGTTGATATTTTGTTCTGTACTCAATTAGTATTTTTTTGGTATTATTTAGATGTATTGAATCTTTGGTCTTCTGATCCAGCACCCTCCTCATTTATCCTCTAGCTAACTCAGGGCTGATTTGACCACATACACTTATGTCTTAATGTTTCTTTTCATCAAGTTACTAACCAGTACAGCACACATTGGCCAACCAGAGCAGATGCTGGTTACTTGACCGTACCGATGCATACTAGATAAATGTCAACCATAGTCGTATCACCAAATGCATTCCAGGTATCATAAAAATTCTGTGGAGAGCCAAGATATAAATTTAATATAATTTTGCAGGTTCTCAAATTGGAGATCTTGGGTTTTGCTTATCACTTTCACTTTATTAGTGCATTCAATAGTGTTATTGTTTTTCTAATACATGAAGCATATGTATTGTTTAAAAGTAATCAAACGGAAAAAAAGTGAACTATCAAAACCCAGACTTAAAATATATTGTTTTGGTGGAAGATACTTCCAAATATTTTCTATACAGTTATGAATATGTATACTATTTTGTATACTTGAGATCATTCTGTATATGATGTTTAATAAAGTTTTTAATATGCCACTCTATGTTACTAACATTTTCTATGTCTAAAAATCTAGATATACAAAATTATTGTCTAACATTCCATTTTATAAAGTGTAACTGTTACTGTCAGTGGGCTATTCTAATCCCTTTGCTGCTGATGCTGCTAAGTCGCTTCAGTCGTGTCCGACTCTGTGCGACCCCATAGACGGCAGCCCACCAGGCTCTGCCTTCCCTGGGATTCTCCAGGCTAGAACACTGGACTGGGTTGCCATTTCCTTCTCCAATATATGAAAGTGAAAAGTGAAAGTGAAGTCGCTCAGTCGTGTCCGACCCTTAGAGTACTGGAGTGGGTTGCCATTGCCTTCTCCGGTCTAATCCCTTTCAGTTCAGTTCAGTCGCTCAGTCGTGTCCGACTCTTTGCGACCTCATGAATCACAGCACGCCAGGCCTCCCTGTCCATCACCAACTCCCGAAGTTCACTCAAACTCATCTCCATCGAGCTGGTGATGCCATCAAGCCATCTCATTCTCTGTCGTCCCCTTCTCCTCCTGCCCCCAATCCCTCCCAGCATCAGAGTCTTTTCCAGTGAGTCAACTCGTCACATGAGGTGGCCAAAGTATTGGAGTTTCGGTTTTAGCATTAGTCCTTCCAATGAACACCCAGGATTGATCTCCTTTAGAATGGACTGGTTGGATCTCCTTGCAGTCCAAGGGACTCTCAAGAGTCTTCTCCAACACCACAGTTCAAAAGCATCAATTCTTCAGCGATCAGCTTTCTTCACAGTCCAACCCTCACATTCATACATGACCACGGGAAAAACCATAGCCTTGACTAGACAGACCTTGGTTGGCAAGGTAATGTCTCTGCTTTTTAATATGCTGTCTAGGTTGGTCATAACTTTCCTTCCAAGGAGTAAGCGTCTTTTAATTTCATGGCTGCACTCAGCATCTGTAGTGATTTTGGAGCCCCCAAAAATAAAATCTGACACTGTTTCCACTGTTTCCCCATCTATTTCCCATGAAGTGATGGGACCAGATGCCATGATCTGCGTTTTCTGAATGTTGAGCTTCAAGCCAACTTTTTCACTCTCCTCTTTCACTTTTATCAAGAGGCTTTTGAGTTCCTCTTCACTTTCTGCCATAAGGGTGGTATCATCTGCATATCTGAGGTTATTGATATTTCTCCCAGCAATCTTGATTCCAGCTTGTGCTTCTTCCAGCCCAGAGTTCCTCATGATGTATTCTGCATATAATCCCTTTAGGTCCCTATAATTTATTCTATGTGCCCATCTTCCAGTTTCCGTAGACCTTGCTTTCAGTGACTTGCACCTGTGATATTTAACAGAGCATCCCTTGCACTACCGGAACTGCTTCAATGCAACAGAAAGCCAAAAATGCCTGAGTGTTTACGTACCCTCAGAGTGGCCCCATAGCCAAGGACTGACTAATGTAAGGGTATGAAAACCAAGCTCCCTCGCCTCAGGGTGGGACAAACTCTGACATGTAATTCATGCTCCAGAACTCCTTGCAGGATCAGGCTGAGACTGAGGTTTCATCTGAATTCACCCTTGTTCATCTTCCTCTGATTCCCCATCCTGCTTTTCCTGCTCCTTTATCAGTTTCTCCTTAAGTCACTTCATTAATAAATTGGGGGCTTCCCTGATAGCTCAGCTGGTAAAGAATCTGCCTACAATGCAGGAGACCTGGGTTCAATCCCTGGGTTGGGAAGATCCCCTGGGGAAGGGAAAAGCTATCCACTATCCTTCTTTTCCTGCTCCTTTCCTTCCCTATCCTCCTTTTCCTGCTCCTTTATCAGTTTCTCCTATAGTCACTTCATTAATAAATTACTTTCATATAAGTCCATCTAAAGATTTGCTTCTAGATTAGTATTATCCCTAGAAGTATCATGCAAATCACAAGTGTGAATCATATATGTCATTTAAAATTATTTTAGTAGCCACATTAAAAAGTAAAAAGAAACAGATGAAATTAATTTTAATGTTTTATCTTACCTAATATGTAAAAATTATCATTTCAACAGAAAATCAAAGTAAAAATTATTAATGAAATATTTTTTATCTTTTTGTTATATTGTATCTTTGAAATCAGGTATGTGTCGCTAGGCACATGTCAAGTGTTCATTAGTTACATACGGCTAGTGGCTAACATTTTAGATAGCACAAATCTGGAGAAACCAAACTAAGACATAGACAACCATATTTTACTTGACTGATACCCTGTTGATAAATATTGACTTTATTTCCTTCCCCTTCCATTTTTTTATGTTTTGAGGAATATCCTTGGGACAATTATACCTATGGGATCATTTCCTTAAGATAATATCCTAAAAATTGGTTTGCCATATCATACTGTCTTCTAGAAGAACAGCTGTTCATTTCCTCTCACCCTTGGCAACACTGGCTCTTGTTAATCTTCTTCACCTTCATAAACTGATGATGTGAGTTTAGACTTTAAATATTTCTTCACCTTTTGGTAAATCTAGAGACCATTTTCCTTTTATTTTTTCTTCCTCAATAACCTTGAAGACAGTGGGTTAATAGGGAAGTCTTACTGCTTTCCTTATCTCAGGGATGAAAGAGTCCTCACACATATATATTTAATATTACAGCACACAAAATAAAATTCTCTACTGGACCCTCAGCCTCCATTAAATTAAATTATGAAATAATCTAAAAATGGTCTTGTGGAGCTTTTTATGTGGTTCTTCTAACCCAGCTACCTGTCAATGTCTGGTTGTCAAAGAGGAGAATAAGGAAACTAAAGGCAGTTAAAATTTAACAAAAATTGAGGCACAACAAAATATTCTGTGTAATACTAAAGTACCTACGACATTCCAATTTCATGGACTGCTTGCTGATTTAACCTGTTCTGAAAGGGAATTTATCTAATGATCCATATGGATATTGATTTTTAAGTAAGGAAGATAGCCAAATATCTTTAATATAGCTTGCAGAACAATCTCTTGGGCTCTAAATTGTTTATGAGTCATTTTGCAGTAAGAGTGAAGTCATTTATCATGACTCAGAATGGATGATTTCTAAGGCCCAAATATGAATAGAAACACCCCATTCCTGATATAAAGGATGTAGTTTTCCCAGATGCATGAGAAAACTGACTTTGGGGCTGTCCAAATATTTAACTCTTCCGTTTCAAACAATTATAGCCACCGGATCAGTGTGTCTTGTTATTAATATTTGGGAAACATTTTGTAACTATCTTATCTTTCCAGAACCACATATAAGATATGATTCTTAAAAGTAGTTGTTCCATAGCATTTAGATGGAGAATCTTCTTTTCACTCTACATTCCTGTCCTTATAAAGTATGTGTTAAAATGATTCCTTCATTACTATATAATTCCAAAATTCTATGTTTCAAACAAGGACTTTCATGATTCTGTAGTGTATGTTTTTCCTACTCCTCTGCACTTCTGCAACTCATGCTTCTGATGTAGAGGACTGGTCTTCTGTAAGAGTGGGAATAGAAATAAACCCTTAAAAAACAAGCCCTTAAATGTTTTTAAGAGAATAACAATTTGTCCTTCCCCATGTCATCATCTGTTCCCTAAAGTATTCGGCTGCAAAGTTGAAAAAGCAAGCAGCTGTAAATTGTTTTAGTGCAGCACAAGCTAAAGGTTCATTTAAAACATCTAACACAAGATATCTATAGCAGTGTTTGTCATCATACAATGCCTGATCTATATTATTTCAACTGGCAATAAATATTCAGTTCAGTTCAGTCGCTCAGTCGTGTCTGACTATTTGTGACCCCATGGATTGCAGCACACCAGGCCTCCCTGTCCATCACCAACTCCTGGAGTTTATTCAAACTCATGTCCATTGAGTCGGTGATGCCATCCAACCATCTCATCCTCTGTCGTCCCTTTCTCCTCCCACTTTCAATCTTTCCCAGCATCATGGTCTTTTCAAATGACCACATCAGGTGGTCAAAGTATTGGAGTTTCAGCTTCAGCATCAATTATGAATGAGGTCATGGTCTACTAGGATCATAGCTTACTAATAGCCCGTTTTTCACACCAAGGAAGTCATAATTGTGTTTAACCCCAAATAGTGTGGTTCTGAGAGTCAGTTTTGTGGGACTACCCTTATGCCAAGAATTGTATGAGATAGAGAACTGTCAGAAGATAGAAACCATGCTAGATGTTTCAAATGGGAGGAATTTACTATAGGCAGTTTGTTACAGAGATGTTATCTAAAGATCTAAGGAGCCAAACAGGATACAAAGAGCTATCCTAGAAATGGGGAACAGCATAATACCACTACCAACCCAAGATTTGGAGAGAGAACAGAGGATACAGTACTCCCAGAGTCTAAGAATCATGGAAACCCAGTGGAAACTAAGCAAGGCATGCCCAATCAGGGGCAGGTGGGACCGGGAAGAGAGAGGCTGCCAAGAATTAGAGCCACGGAAGAGATACAGCTACTGCTAGAGACACACCAAAACAGAGAAAGAGAGGGACATTGTCTTGCTTCTCCCCTCCTTTTACTATATAGTTCTCCACCAGTGCCTCTGACTGGTTTATCATGCCTGGAAGCCAGTTGGCAAAGGAGTCTGGAATATGTGGTTCTTTGACCTATAGTCCATGTGTGCATGCCCAGTTGCTCAGTTGTGTCTGATTCTTTGCAACACCATGCACTTTAGCCCGCCAGGCTCCCCTGTCCATGGAATTCTCCAGGCAAGAATACTGGAGTGAGTTGCCATTTCCTTCTCCAAGGGATCTTCCCGACCCAGGGATCAAACCTGTGTCTCTGGCGTTTCCTGTATTGGCAGGCATCCAACACACAAACACATATGCACTCTCATGCACGCAGGTTCTTACACACAGCCCTGATCTACTAGGCACCTGCATGCATGAACGTGCATATGTGTTTGTGTGTTGGTTGCTATGACAGTTACTTGCCTGTTTACTCTCACATTCATTTCCTGCTCTTTTCTGCCTTGTTCTATAGGTCAAGGAAAATCTTCCCAGGCGACATAGTGGTAAAGAACCCACCTGCCAATGCAGGAAATGTAGTAATAGGCCTGCTCCAACTCAAAGGGGGAGGAATTAATCCCAGGTGGTGCTAATGGTAAAGAACCTACCTGCCAGTGCAGGAAACATAAGAGACGGGGTTCTGTCCTTGGGTCAGGAAGATTCCATGGAGGAGGGCGTGGCAACCACTCCAATATTCTTTCTTGGAAAACCCCATGGACAGAGGAGCCTGATCAGCCAAAGTCCAAAGGGTCACAAACAGTCAGACACAACTGAGGTGTCTTAGCACACATGGATTTGATGGGGAAGTCACAAAGTCACGTCATAGAGAACTATGTTCGATAGGAGATGTTATTATAACCATCTTTCAAGAATATAATCTACTCTACTATGAACTCTTACAGAGTTACAACTATTGGAGAATTCATTTATTAATAAAATCACACAAATGAGTGAAATGAGTGTAAAAGAAGGAGGAGGATGTGATTTAAAAAATACAGTAACAAGAATCTGACATGAAATAAGGATTGTGTAGTTTCCCTGAGGAACCAGCTCTTGAATGATTATCTAAATCATGAGTAGGAATTAGCCAGCCTAGGTGTGTAGAGATAGAATGGAGCAGAAAGCATTTCAAATGATGATAACAACATATGCAAAGGTTCTGTGGCAGAAGAGACTGTGGCTTGTACAAGAACTTGACAGGAAATCTCAGTTATCTGAAGAACAAAGGAGAGAATGTGAGAAGAGCTAGGGCTAGAGAAAGAGGTAGGAAAAGATCAAATATATAGGGCTTTGCAGGACATGTTAAAGGACTTTGGTCTTTATCCTAAAGTCAGTGATGACAAACTGAAAGATTTTAATAAAGGGAGAGACAAGGTCAGATTTAGCTTTCAGAAAGATCCAATATTCTTTAAATACGGAAAATGGATTAAAAGGGGGTGAGGGTTCAGAAAAGAAACAGAGGGACCAGTTAAAAAACTGTTGCCAAGATCCAGGTAAGAGATGACAGCAGTTTGGACTAGGTTGGTTGCAGGGTAAATGGAGAGAAGTGAAATCATTCAAGAAATATTAAAAAGTCAAATTCATAGAACATGAGAGTAAGGATGAATTTAAGTAAGGAAATAGACAATGTCTGGAGGAACACCTAGTTTTGAGGAGTGCACAGATGGAAGGATACTGATGCCACTCATTGAGATAAGGAACACAGCAGGAAACTGTTTCATTGTGGGAGATAAAGATTTTGGTCTTGGGCATGTTGAGTTTAAAGAGGCTTTGGAACACCATACAGTTGGAAGGAGATTTTAAGCAGGCAACTGGATACTTAGAGGAGGCATATCACTTGGAGATACAAATTGAGAAGTTTTCTGCTTACAGAGGGTTACTGAAGTTGTGGGCATGGGGTACATCAGACCCATCATCTGGTTAAAATGTGTTGCTTGAAACTTGAAATTTTTGGCTACTTGAAACATGAAAGGGAATCTTTCTTCCTTCCCCCTCCCTTTCCTCTTCCTCACTTGGATACATGGAATTCTGTAGGCCAACAGAACCCAGTTGGAAAATCTGATTTAGTGCAATCTTTCCCATTTCTCAGATAGACAAACAGATTTAGAGACAGAAAAGGCTGAGGTGATACTTGAGCCTGAGACTCCTGACTGCTACCTCACCCAGTTACTGCTCAGTATACCTGGAGAGTTACTGAAAGCTTGTATCTTTAGTTACCCGTACTAGAAAAAAAGCTTAGTTACCTTGTCTATCTGAAACCCCATTTAAAGAAATATACATTCTCTACAATCTTACTGCAATAATTGTAGAAACTGTATTTACAAGATCAACTTAGAAAGAAAAATCTTTTATAATACATTGACACAGAACAATGGTTGGACAATTAATTTTTATAGATGTGAAACACTAAAAGAAGTCATTTGCTCCCTTGGTAATATCAAGGACTTCTCTTCCTAGTCATTGCATCCCAGATAGACTGAATATACTTCAGAATGTTTTAATTTCAATTACATCTCAACCAATATTGTCAATCTGAGACACCAGTGTCTCCCACGATTATTTATTTTGGACACTCCTAATACTGACTGGATACAATGAGCTTCCATACCCAACTTCATCAATACTGATTTGAAATTTTCCGTGACACTTTTGAACTGTGGTGTTGGAGAAGACTCTTGAGAGTCCCTTGGATGGCAAGGAGATCCAACCAGTCCATCCTAAAGGAAATCAGTCCTGGGTGTTCATTGGTAGGACTGATGTTGAAGCTGAAATTCCAATACTTTGGCCACCTGATGCAAAGAGCTGACTCATTTGAAAAGACCCTGATGCTGGGAAAGATTGAGGGCAGGAGGAGAAGGGGACGACAGAGGATGAGATGGTTGGATGGCATCACCGACTCAATGGACATGGGTTTGGGTGGACTCTGGGAGTTGGTGATGGACAGGGAGGCCTGGCGTGCTGTGGTTCATGGGGTCGCAAAGAGTCAAACGCGATTGAGCAACTGAACTGAACTGAACTGATTGAGGAATGATGCTTTACTAAATGGCTTTGCATCTTTACTAAATATACCATAGTTGGATTCATGACCAAGTTATATTCAACCTTGGAATGTGTTCTGATAATGCATCAAAGAGTGGATTGATTTAGAGGTACCCAAATTTGGTATGAGGATCACTGGTGATCCATAAGATAGGCTAGATAAGATAGGATCCATTAGAGTCCTGTAGTATCAATGTTCTATAAATTAACAATGCTGCTGCTGCTGCTCAGTTGCTTCAGTCGTGTCTGACTCTGTGCAACCCCATAGATGGCAGCCCACCAGGCTCCCCTGTCCCTGGGATTCTCCAGGCAAGAACACTGGAGTAGGTTGCCATTTCCTTCTCCAATGCATGAAAGTGAAAAGTGAAAGTGAAGTCGCTCAGTTGCGTCTGACTCTTAGAGACCCCATGGACTGCAGCCCACCAGGCTCCTCCGTCCATGGGATTTTCCAGGTAAGAGTACTGGAGTGGGGTGCCATTGCCTTCTCCGAAATTAACAATGACCGTGTTTTTATTTCCTTTGAAAATCACTGGTCTATTTAAGGAACAGTCATGTGCCAGCTACCACCCCTTACTCCTTGTACATACACAACAGTCATGGCTAATTTAACAATCACTGGACAACTGAACTTAGGGAAATCAGTACAAATTGATAAGTGTCATATGCCCAGGTGACCATACGTCCCAATTTGCCCAGAACAGTACATATTGTTTTGCCTTAATTATTAACAGTGCCTCTTTTACTCTCATATAAGTGTCCTGGATTAGATGGTGCCTAACTATGCATCACTAATTTATTGTAATTAACTCTGCTCAAAGATTAAGTATGTTAGATTTACACTTTCCACCATTTGAACTGAAAGATGAAATTATATTTCTATGATTAATAGTGAAGCCTGAAACTGAAAATTCATGAAGTAGAGAGAAGTGGGAGGGTCATGATAGGGCATGAGTGAGTCAACATTATGAGTAATTCAAATTTATGAATAAGTGAGAGCTCTGAAGTTGAGAAAAGATCTGAAGAATAAAGAGTGAGAAATTAGTTTGGAGGGAAGAGGAGAAGAGAATGACAAAGAAACCCAGCATGTTCTATGTAATAATGATGGAAGCTTATAGTGAATACTCATGGGTCCCCAATGCCAAACCCATTTGCCATGAAACTGAGTCTCATTCCAGTACCAGTTCTTGGATTCCTATGGGATCATTTCTTCCATACTGATTCAGTTCAGTTCAGTTGCTCAGTCCTATCCGACTCTTTGCAACCCCATGAGCCACAGCACCCCAGGCCTCCCTGTCCATCACCAACTCCCAGAGTTTACTCAAGCTCATGTCCATCGAGTCGGTGATGCCATCCAGCCATCTCATCCTCTGTTATCCCCTTCTCCTCCTGCCCTCAATCTTTCCCAGCATCAGGGTCTTTTCAAATGAGTCAGCTCTTCACATGAGGTGGCCAAAGTATTGGAGTTTCAGCTTCAACATCAGTCCTACCAAAGAATATCCAGGACTGATCTCCTTTAGAATGGACTGGTTGGATCTCCTTGCAGTCCAAGGGACTCTCAACAGTCTTCTCCAACACCACAGTTCAAAAACATCAATTCTTTGGTGCTCAGCTTTCTTCACAGTCCAACTCTCACATCCATACATGACCACTGGAAAAACCATAGCCTTGACTAGACAAACCTTTGTTGACAAAGTAATGTCTCTGCTTTTTAATATGCTGTCTAGGTTGGTCATAACTTTCCTTCCAAGGAGTAAGCGTCTTTTAGTTTCATGGCTGCAGTCACCATCCGCAGTGATTTTGGAGCCCAGAAAAATAAAGTCAGCCACTGTTTCCACTGTTTCCCCATCTATTTGCCATGAAGTGATGGGACCATACTGATTATCTTTGTGTAAGTTTCCCTGGAAGCAGACCTCAGGATAAGAATTTCAGTGCAAGTAATTTATTTGGTAAGTGGTCCAATGAAATACTGGTAGTGGGTGGGGAATTGAGACAGAGAAGGGAAGAAAGCCGAGATAGGTATTTTCATATTACTACTATAGGCAACTGGAGCTTATTCACGCTGGGAGCTCCAGGAAGACAGCATAAAGGGGAATTTGTTTGTCTACCCAAGGGACAACAAAGCAGAGATATTTATTTACCACACTCAGTTATCATCGGTGGATGGCTACTTCCAGGACTTGGAATTCCTTGGCACTTCTGATGTGCTCCTTGCTTGGGCTGGGCATGCTTTTATGGCCAGAGGAAACTTGCTGATAATCCCGTGTGCTTGGAAAAAGAACGATTAGATGGTACTCAAGAACCATCTCTTGAGTACCAATGTTTCAGGTGGTCTGAATGTGTTTCTCTTTATCACTACAGAAATTATCCAAGACAGTGTTGTTTCTGTTGTTTAGTTGCTAAGTCATGTCTGACTCTTTGCGACCCCATGGACTGTAGCTCCCCTGCCCATGGGATTTCCCAGGCAAGAATATGGAATTGGGTAGCCATTTCCTTCTCCAGGGGATCCTCCCAACCCAGGAATCAAACCCATGTCTCCTGCACTGGCAGGCGGATTCTTTACCACTGGGCCACCAGGGAAGCCCAAGTCCAACCAATCATTTAATTTCCTACCAACAGTGCGTAGGGTTCCCTTTTCTCTTCTTTCTTGCCAATACCTGTTATCTCTTCGCTTTTTCATAAAAGCCATCTAATAGGTATGAGGTGATAATTCATCGTGGTTTCAATTTGCATTTTCCTGATGATAAGTGACATTGAACAAGTTTTTGTGTATCTGTGAGCCATTTGTATGTCTTCTTTGGAAAAAATGTCTATCCAGGTTTCTGCCTGTTTTTTAATCAGATTGTTTTTTGCTATGGAGTTCCTTATATATTTTGGATATTAGCCTCTTATTAGATAGATAGTTTGCAAATATTTTCTCCCATTCCATAGTTTGCCTTATCATTTTGTTGATTGTTTTTTTTTTCACTATAAAGAAGCCTTTTATGATGTAGTCCTGTTTACTGACTTTTTGCTATTGTCGCTTGTACTTTTGGTGTCATATAGAAAAGCTCATTGCCAATCAATGTCAAGGAGCTTTTCCCTTGTGCTTTCTTCTAGCGCCTTTATAGCATCAGATCTTACATGTAATGCTTTAATACATTTCAAGTTAATTTTTGTGAGTGGTGTAAGATAGAGGTCATTGTATTCTTCAGTCCAGGGTTTCTGTTTGATTTGCTTTAAGATTTCTATTTCTTTGTTGTACTTCCCATTTTGTTCATGCATTGTTTTCCAATTTCATTTAGTTATTTATCTGTGTATTTTGTAGTTCTCTGAATTTCTTTAAGAAGATTACTCTGAATTCTTCACCAGATAGTTCATAGATTTTCAGATTTTTAGGGTTAGTCATTGGAGTTTATTCATTTCCTTTGGTGATGTCCTGTTTCCTTGGTTATTCATGATCACTGATGCCTTGCATTAGTGTTCGCACATTTGAAGTAGTACTTCTTCCAATATTTATAGACTAGCTTCAGCAGGTAAGCCTTTCACCAATCAGCCAGTCCAAGATTCTGTATGGGCAGTCTGGTGGTGTCCATGGGCAGGCTTGCTGCTGGAGTCCTTGAGTGGGTAGATCTGATACCTAGATCAGCAGGTGGAAAGATCTGGTGGTTAGATACACAGAGACAATCCTGGTACCTGGGTCAGTGGATGAGGGGCCTGGAGCTGGGTTCACTGGTATAGGCCTGTCACTTGAGTCTCTGATGAATAAGCCTGGGTCCTGGGTCTATGTGGGCAAATCTGGATCCTGGGTCTATGTGGGTAAACCTGGATCCTGGGTTCACAGGGGCCAACCAGATACTGAGGACCCTCGGGCAGGCCAAGAGTGTTGGTCCCTGAGGGTCAGTTTGTTATTGGAGTCATCTCAGAGCCTGGTTTCACAGTAGCTGGCCTGGAGGTTGAGACCACAGGAGCCAGCTGGAAACCTAGGTCCACAGGAGATAGTCTGGACACTAGGTGTGTGGGAGCTAGCCTGGTACTGGAGTTGGATGAAAGCCTGGATCTGTGGTAGTCAACCTGAGGCTGAGCCTAGCTGGGAGATTGAGTGTGTGGGTGTCCACCTAGAGCCTGTGTTTATGGGGTGCTGACTGGGAGTCTGGGGCCACAGGAGCCACCCTGGGCCTTGAGAGCCAGCTGGCCCTGGGATGTGCCCAGACCTGGGTTCATAGGAACTTTTTGGGAACCTGGTACCATAAGAGATGGGTGGTGCTAGGGTATACTGGGAGCCTGGGTTTGTGGAAGCCCTCTGGGAGTCTGGTATCACAGGAGCTGCCTAGATATGCTGGAGCCAGCAGGTATCTGGGTTGGCCAAGGACTTAAGTTCCTGGAAGTTCATAAGGAGCCACCTAGCATCATGGGCACTGGCCTGTTGCTGGGGTGGGCTGGTGCTGGCATCTGTGGTAAAATTGGGCATTCACGTGATTTTCCTTCTCTCATGAAGAGGGTATCTCTCTCCATGCTAGACTGCCTGGGCTTGGGGGAAGGGTAGTGGGGTAGTGTGAATATATCTCTCCTTTCTTCTTAGGTGCATCTTTTCTTATTTCTAGCTTCACCCATGTGCTGTAAACACTCACCTGGCATCCTTAGCTCTTGTGAAGATATTTTCCTATGTGGATGTTTTTCAAATTGTTATTTCTAGGAGGGGATATGCATGAGAAATTCATCACTCCCTCTCTCTCTGAAAGTCATTTTTAAAAATTCAGTATATCACAGCATCATGGAGTTGAAAAAGCTCTTATCAGTTATCTATTGCAGCCTCTGCCTAGTGCAAAAATTTGTTTTACATCAATAGATGAATATCCCTTTTTGGCTTTGAGTAGCTAGAAAATATTTCAGTGGAGTATTCTTTTCTGAGCAGGAGATAAGTTGGAATTTATTTCAAGTGACATACTTTGGCTAGGGATGCAGTTTATGGAACTCCCAGTCAAGCTATTAAAATACCTTAATATGTTCATCCAATTTTGATCATTTTTTGGCCCCAACATAGTTTATTATTTTCACCTAATTCAGAAAATAACATGAATGTGGACATAAATAAGATTTAAATAAGTAGACACTTATCTTCTGAATAGGATGATTGAAATCTATTATTAAAATAGTAGAACTTTAGGAATAATTAGCCATTTAAAATCGAAGCTATCTTTAGAATTAATTTTGCTACATGATGAACTAACAGCTACAACCATTTAAGATCAGTTCAGTTCAGTTCAGTCGCTCAGTCATGTCCGACTCTTTGCAACCCCATGGACGGCAGCACGCCAAGCCTCCCTGTCCATCACCAACTCCTGGAGTTCACTCAAACTCATGTCCATTGAGTCAGTGATGCCATCCAACAATCTCATCCTCCATCATCCCCTTCTCCTCCCGCCTTCAATCTTTCCTACCGTTTAAGAAACACAAAGCCATTTTACCAATATGACACAATAAAATATGTTTGCAGTAGGTGTTTATAAGCTAAAGCAGTTCCAGTTAGTGACTAAGGCTTTTCAAGTTGTTTTAAAAAAAAACCTTTTTTCCTAAACTCCAGCTGTTGGGTTTTCTTCCCACAGGTGTTCAATGAAAATTTGCTTCTTCTTTTTTTAAATTATGGTAACATACATGTATGATAAAATTTACCATTTTAACCATTTTTATGTGTATACTTCAATGACATTAAGTACATTTATACTGTTTTGCAGCCATCAGCATCATCCATTGAAAGAATTCTTTCCATTCTGCCAAACAGAAACTCTGTTCCCCTTAAACAGTAACTGCCCATCCCCCTTCCAACCCCCCTCAGCTCCTGGCAACTACCATTCTCCTGTCTTTTTGAGCATGATTATTCTAGGTATCTTACATCTGTTGTTGTTCAGTTGCTAAGTTTTGTCCGACTTCTTGCAACCCTATGGACTGCAACATGGCAAGCTTCCTTCTCCTTCACTGTCTCTCAGGGTTTGCTCAGATTCATGTCCACTGAGTCTGTGATGATATCTAACTATCTCATCCTCTGTCACCCTCATCTCCTTTTGCCTTCAATCCTTCACTTCAATATAAGTGGAATCATACAGTATTTGTCCTTTTGTGACTGGCTTATTTGAAAATGTGCCTCTTTTCCTTCCAAATTAGGAAAAATTGGTACAGGATGTCAGGTGCTGCTGCTTTCCACTGGTGAAAGTGCATGTATATCTAATGCATAGACGGTTCACTGATGATTACAAAACAATACCACGTATCTTACCTCTGGGCAAAATAAAAAATGATTTCATTGTCTTTGCAAGAAGATTCACAGAAGGCCCATCCAGGTGCTTTCTACTAAAATAACAGTTCCCTCCAGCTACCTAACCTAGATTTTAAATTATGCAAAATTAGTTACTTGGAAGAAAAAACCTGAATAAACACGTTCTAGGGTGTGGAAATATAGTTACCCTATTTTATTTTTCAGGAGTATGTCCATTCCACAAAAATATTCATGAACAGTTTGATTGTTTTCTGCAAATCAAGGCCATCCCATTCCCCTGCCAGTGATTGGTTTGGAGGGAGATGTGAGCCCCAGTTCTGGCCAGTGACTGAAGGGACGTCAGCCAGAGGGTTTCTGGGAAAGGGTGTCTTGGTCTTAAAAAAAGATTCACCTGGAAAATAGCAGTCCTTTCCCTTTTGCTACCTGCATGTGATCCATTTTGTTAGCGTGAGGAATGCAAGGCTGAGGTGCAAAACTACCATGCTGAGGATGACAAAGAAGAAAGAAAGAAACTTAGGGGACTGGATGGTTTTAGTGAGCCACTGGATTAATGAACCCTGGAGCAATCCCATCTCTGGACTTCAAGTAATATGAGAAAGCAGTGTTTCCTTATTGTTTAAGCCAGTTGAGATGGAGTTGTCTATTTCTTGCAGACACTTAAGATAGATCACATGATACCACAGAGTGGTTTCCCTTGGAAGCAGATTCTGACATGGAGTTTACTTTGCAAGAGATTTCATTAGCAGTGTCTTGTGGAAGGGAGTGGGGGGTGGGGAGACTAGGCAAACAAAGTGAAGCTGTGAGGTAGGCAATGATGACCATGGGTGACCTCATCAAGAGGTTCTATTTGGGTTTAGATATCCAGGCCTTATCCCTCTATCTTCATTAGTCATTGGAATGCATCCGTCCTTAGAACACCGTGACCTGGGACCTAGCAGCTCTCAGGAGCTAAGGTGATCCCTGAGGGGGCAGCTGAAGGTGGATGGCACTCCCAGAATCTGTGACAACAGATTCTTCATTGAAGAGGAATCTGCATGGTCAATGACAGTGCCCACCACTGAAGATCGCTGCTGCTGCTGCTAAATCACTTCAGTCGTGTCCAACTCTGTGAGACCCCATAGACGGCAGCCCACCAGGCTCCCCCATCCCTGGGATTCTCCAGGCAAGAATACTGGAATGGGTTGCCATTTCCTTCTTCAATGCATGAAAGTGAAAAGTGAAAGTGAAGTCACTCAGTCCTGTCCGACTCGTAGTGACCCCATGGACTTCAGCCTACCAGGCTCCTCCATCCATGGGATTTTCCAGACAACAGTACTGGAGTGGGTTGCCATTGCCTTCTCCCTCCACTGAGGATTAACTTGGGACCATTCAAAGAACGGATACCTCTCCTAGGACTAGAAAAGCATATGCTCCTGAGACTCACTTGACCTGCCTAACTTCTGGTAGACTGTTGCTTATGGTAGTGATGGCAGTCATGTATTTTTGCTGTTTTAGCCTTCTTTTAACTTCCTTTTGTTTGATTGTCAAAGGTTAAGAATTGAATTTTCCTTAAATATTTGTAAATTTAAACTATTGTCCATTTGGATTTAACATGACCACAATGGTTTGGTGTTTACTGAATGACCAGCTCAGCTAACCTTGCTTACTTCCTTGCTAGACAGTCTCCCACTTGTAACTCCTCCCTTGGTTTGCTGTACAACTCTGTCTCAGTCCCTATGTAATCTTTTTTTAAAAAAATTGAAGTATAGTTGATTTACAATATTCCAGAAATACAGCAAAGTGATTCAGTTATACATATAAATAAATATATATATATATAACATATATGTCTATTTTTCACAATATCTTATTATAAGATATTGAATATAGTTCCCTGTGCTATACAGTAAGTCCTTGTTATTAATCTATTTTATATATAGCACTGTGTATCTGTTAACCCCAAGTTTCTAATTTATTCCTCTCTTTTCCCTTTGATAACTATAAGTTTGTTTTTGGTATTCTTGTGAGTCAGTTCCTGTTTTGTAAATAAGTTCATTTGTATCAATTTTTTAGATCCACATACAACTGATATCATGTAATATTTGTCTTTCTCTGTCTGACCTATTTTACTTAGTATGATAATCTCTAAGTTCATCCATGTTCCTGCAAATGGCATTATTTCATTCATTTTTCTTGACTGAGTAATATTCATACATACACGCACACACACACACACACACACACACATATACCACCTCTTCTTTATCCATTCATCTGTTGATGTATATTTAGGTTGCTTCTGTGTCTTTGCTATTGTAAATAGTGCTACAGTGAAAATTAGGGTGTATGTATCTTTTTGAATTAGAGTTTTCTTTTTTTCTAGATATACACCCAGGAATGGGATTGCTAGATACGTGCTAGCTCTATTTTTAGTTTTTCAAGGAACCTCATACTGTTTTCCATAGTGGGTGCACCAGTTTACATTCTCACCAACAGTGTAGGAGGGGTCCTTTTTCTCTACACCCTCTCAAACATTTCTTATCTGTAGATGTTTTAATGATGGTCATTCTGACCAGTGTGTGGTGGTATCTTATTGTAGTTTTGATTTGCATTTATCTAATAATTAGCAATGTTGAGCATTTTATATGTTCCTGTTGGCCACCTGTATGTTTTCTTTGGAGAAATGGTTTTATAGATCTGCCCACTGTTTGATTGGGTTGTTTGTTTTCTTGATATTGAGCTGTATGAGCTGTTTATATGTTTTGGAGATTAATTCCTCACCAGTTTCATCCTTTGCAAGTATTTTCTCCTATTTCATTTTGTTTATGGTTTCATATGCTGTGCAAAAGCTTGTAAGTTGATTAGGTCTCATTTATTTTTACTTTTGTTTCCATTACTCTAGGAGATGGATCCAAAAAGATGTTGCTGCAATTTATGTCAAAGACTGCTCTGCTTATGTTTTCCTCTAGGAGTTTTATAGTGTCTGGTCTTACATATTAGTATTTAATGCACTTTATTTTTATATATGATATTAGAGAATGCTTTAACTTCATTCTTTTATATGTAGTTGTCCAGTTTTCCTAGCACCACTTATTGAAGAGGCTGTCTTTTCTTCATTGTCTAGTCTTGCCTCCTTTGTCATAGATTAACTGACCATACGTGTGTGTGTTTATTTCTGGGATTTCTGTTCCATTGATCTATATGTTTGTTTTGGTGCCAGTACTTTGATTACTGTAGATTTGCAGTATAGTCTAAAGTCAGGGAGCATGATTGCTCCAGATCCATTTTTCTATCTCAAAATTGTTTTGGAAATTCTGGATGTTTCCATACAAATTAATTTTTTTTCTAATTCTGTGGAAAATGCCATTGGTAATGTGATAAGGATTGCATTGAATCTGTAGATTACCTTGGATAGGATAGTCATTTTAAGAAAATTGGTTTTCCAACCCAAGAACACAATATATCTCTTTATCTGTTTGTGTCATCTTCACTTTCTTTCATCAGCATCTCCTAGTTTTTTAGTACAGGGCTTTTGCCTCCTGAGGTAGCTTTATTCCTACTATGTCATCTTTTTCTCCTCAATCTCTAGTCACAATACTCTCTGAGGCATCATTCTTGGCACCAACTTCATTCTTTCATCAATATTTTACTTACTTAATATGCCCTCCTTCTGACTCATTCTTTTTCAAGCCTTCCAGATTATCAAATGAGTTCTAGCCCTGCTCTTTAGACCAAATACCAACCCTTTATCTTCACAGACATTCTAGATATCTTTTTTTAAAAAATTATTTATTTTAATTGGAGGCTGATTACTTTACATTATTGTATTGGTTTTGCCATATATTGACATGAATCTGCCCCGGGTGTAAAGATCTTAACCTCTTCCAACTTCATACAATCTGGAGATAACTAGTTTTTTCATCATGAAACAAGCTCATCTTCTCAACTTCCTGGGTCTATAAATTCTATCATTTCTGAGTTGCCTTCATTCAAAATCTTAGTCATCTTTGGATGCTGGATGTGAGAGACAGGGAAGAGATATTAATTTACCTAATTTGACTGATTAGTCTTTAAAATCACTTTTGCTTTTTGCTCTCTTTTTCTGGTCACTTGCTTTTATTTTGATAATACTGTATTACCTCTGTGATAATACCTAGCAAATTGCATTCTAATTGCTATATTTATATTTTACTTTCTTTTTCTAATAGACTGGAAGTTCTCTGAAAGCAGAAACTGCATCATTCTTTGAATTCCCAGGGTTTAGAATCTGCTTACCATTATGGATGGCATCCCCAACTCTATGGACATGAGTTTGAGTGAACTCCGGGAGTTGGTGATGGACAGGGAGGCCTGGCGTGCTGTGATTCATGGGGTCGCAAAGAGTCAGACACGACTGAGCGACTGAACTGAACTGAACCATTATTGACATAAAGGAAACTGCATAATATTAGAGTTGTAAGTTTAAGTTTTATTTAGAGGCCTGAGTACTATAGTCTGGGAGACAGCCTCTTAGAAGCTTTGAGGGAAATTCCTCCAAAGAATTAGGGGTGAAACCTGCTTACAAATGATATATGTCCAGAGAATATATGTAGTCAGGCATTATTTGTCACTTGTGCATGCTCAGTCATGTCCAACCCTTTGTGACCCCATGGACTGTAGTTTTTCAGGCTCCTCTGCCCATGGGATTTTCCAAGCAAGAATACTAGAGTGGATTGCCATTTCCTCCTCCAGGGGATCTTCCCAACCCAGGGAACAAATAGATAACTTCATGATTTCTACATTTGTGGCCTATTTGTACCCTTTGTAGATATTTTAGGTGTCCCACATCACATCCCCTCCATTCTCTTCTTATTTCAGCTGCAGCTGTTCTAGACAGTTAGTGTAGGATCAGATGACTACTGACACATCCCGCCACATGTGCCCTAAGCTTCTTGAACCCTGACTACCTCCAGCTTTCTCTTAAGCTTTTGGAAACTGCTCATCCCAAGGAGATATACATCCCAGATGTGTAAGGGACTTAAGACCCTTGTAGGGGTAGAAGAAAAAGTTTAGTGTCTGGGACCTGCAAACTAAATTGACAAAAGACAGATCAATAGGAAAAAAGACATATAAGTTTTGTTTGATGCTAATATTTTTATATAGTATGGAGTCTCACAGAAAAGGAAGTGAAATGTCAAAGAGACACTCAGTCTTGGAAGCTTATATACCATTTTAACAAAAGGAAATATATTTTGGAAAAAGTGACAAGATCAAAAAATTGGAGGGAGGTGTTGAACTTTTAGGGGTAGTAAATTATGGAAATGTAAATGTATGGGGGAAACTAATGGAAGGTAAGGGTTATTTAGTAAGGTTTATTATACAGAGTCTTCTTGGTGCAACTTGATTCTTCTAAATCAAGCAACTCTAATGATTGAGAGGGGTTTTCCTGGTAGCTCAGCTGGTAAAGAATCCACCTGCAATGCTGAAACCCCAGTTTGATTCCTGGGTCGGGTAGTTCCCCTGGAGAAGGAGTAGGCTACCCGCTCCAGTATCCTTGGGCTTCCCTGTTTCTGAGATAATAAGAGCCTAGAGTCATCTCCTGGAGAAGGCAATAATGGCAAGCCACTCCAGTACTCTTGCCTAGAAAATCCCATGGATGGAGGAGCCTGGTAGGCTGCAGTCGGTGGGGTCGCTAAGGGTCAGACACTACTGAGCAACTTCGCGTTCACTTTTCACTTTCACACATTGGAGAAGGAAATGGCAACCCACTCCAGTGTTCTTGCCTGGAGAATCCCAGGGACGGGGGAGCCTGGTGGGCTTCCATCTATGGGGTCACACAGAGTCGGACACGACTGAAGTGACTTTTAGCAGCAGCAGCAGCAGCAGAGTCATCTCCAGTGATAAAGAGTAATTCTGCCCCTCTTGTCATGAAAGAATGGAGGGAGAACACATTCACAAGGGGAAATTTATGCCCTGCTTTTAGGCAAATAGGTTAAGGTAGAGAGTTTTTTTTTCTGTCTGCTGATTTTCAATTGCCTTCACTCAAAATAATCCATATGCCAAAGTAGAATATTTTGAGATGCTTTATTCTGATCCCTTTCACCCTCCATGGGAAACCCTCAATCAATAGGGGTTTGGGAGCTGGTGAATGAATACCCTAGCCTTCCTCCTAGGAGGTATTGTATAGATTTTCATTGAAACCAGTGAAATCTATACCCCACTGCATACAAGAAGGACTCATATAATGCACCCTTAAGAGTGGCTTTCACTTTCCTTTATTCCTTATCAAATTTCCTGGCCTCACCTCCCATATAAATAACTGCCCTTAAATCTTTTTTAGGCTCTCTTTTTAAGGGAACCCAAACCAGTGTGGTCTCCTTACTTCCACTTCTTCCTAATACCCATGTACCCACAATAGTCTTGAACCATTACTTTCAGACATCACTTGCTACCCTGCACAGAAATCTCTCAATCATTGTGCTTAGTATCTCAGTTGTGTCTGACTCTTTGCAACTCCATGGACTGCATGCCACCAGGTGCCTCAGTCCATGGGGATTCTCCAGGCAAGAATACTGGAGTGGGTTGCCATGTCCTCTTTTCCAGGGGAATCTTCCCAATCCAAGAATCAAACCCAGGTCTCCCTCATTGCAGGCAGATTCTTTACTGTCTGAACCACCAAGGAAACCCAAGGATACCAGAGTGGGTAACCTATCCCTTCTCCAGGGGAACTTCCTGACCCAGGAATTGAACAATGCAGGCAGATTCTTTACCAGCTGAGCTACCAGGGAAGCCCCCCTCAATCATTAGAGTTGCCTGATTTTAGTAAAAAATAAAATAAAATTTAAATTTCACATAAAAACAATAGATAATTTATTAGTTTAAATGTGTTTTGTGCAATATTTGGGGCATATTTACACTAACAAATTATCTGTTATTTATCTGAAATTCAAATTTGACCAGACATACTGTATTTTATTTGGCAATTCTACCAGTTGTACTGTTTTTAAAAAGCCATCTAAACTCACATCTTGTCAATTATGAATCTCCATAATTTGGCCCCCATTCTACCAAGAGAACTCACTTTTAACAAATGCAAACTCTCCCTTCCAACTAGAATTTGAGAGCAAAAGGATTTAATCATCATCAGTATTATTGTATTTCCTTTGCTCCTCTGAAGTGCTTCACTGTTTTCAAAGTACTTATCTATATGTTATCATTTTAGTTTTTCTCGACACCTCCATGATATAGCTTGGACAGGAATTTTAATTTTAGTTTTAGAACTTGTGAAAACTGAACAAGAGATATGAGCTTGCCCAAGATCAGTGGGTGGGTAGTGAAGAAGGAAGCTCAAATCCAGGCTGTCATCTCCAAGTAAAGTGCCTCTTCTGAGATATCAACTTTCTTCCTATTTCTTTATTTTACAGAGTAGGAAGCAGGCATCTGGAAGTTAAATGAATGAAGCAGGGGACAGTCCTAGTTCTCCAATATTTGTTGACTGGCAAGTCACTTACTATGAAATGAAACTTCGTGTGCTCATCTATAATACGATGCTCTCAGTGTTGAAAATTTTGCATTCTGTAGTATCTGACTCTATAGTTTGTCCAGGTTCAGGCAGCTAAACAGTTTAGAACTAAGAATAGAGCATAGCCCACTGAGAGCTTGTCAAAAACAGTCTCTTTGACATCTCTGCTCTTTACATATTTTTCCTATCACATCTTGTACTAGTCCAATCTTCATAAAGAACTAAAGTATTTAATATAATTTGCTCTTATGAAAAAATGTTCTGTTCTCTGCACTTGAATTTAAATGTGAGCAATTTGATTGTTTATACGCTAATGGAAGCCACACTAAATTAAGTTGCTGTTGGTTCTTGATTAATTTGACATTTTTCACCCTTTCTCTGGAAAATAAAATTGATTCTCTATCCAGGGTTAAGCAAAGAAAAATTATCTCAAAGTCAAATATTCATTATAAATTGTGTTTATTGACCTTATTTTTAAATAAGTTAAACAAATTACTAAAGAACAAGACCTCTTTCCCTTTCCTCTGGCTAAATGAGAGAATGCTCACTTAGAACATTAGGGAAAAAAGTTTTTGTAATAGCAAAGGGAAGGAAATCCTGTAACATAGTTTGGTTTCCAACACGAATTTGGTTATCACCATAAAATTTCCTACATTTTCCTAACTTCCTGTCTGACGAGTCATGAGAAAGAATGTGATGAAGGTTAGGTTTGGATCCAGACAAATATAGGCTCAACTGTAGCACCACCACCTACCTGTGTGGCCTTGAGCAAGTTACTAAATCCCTAGGAACTTTAATTTCATCTTCCTCATGAGATTATATTAAGGGTCAAATGATGTGGTATAACTCTTCATGGTAAAGGAGAGAACTTGTGTACTGTGCCCACTAGATACCTCATTGGTATGAACTCATTCATAGGTATTGATAACTAATCAGATTACAATTATGGAGTAAGGCTTCTAAAGAAGAGGTAGTTCAGTTGCTCAGTCCTATCCGACTCTTTGCAACCCCATGAATCACAGCACGCCAGGCCTCCCTGTCCATCACCAACTCCCGGAGTTCACTCAAACTCATGTCCATCGAGTCGGTGATGCCATCCAGCCATCTCATTCTCGGTCGTCCCCGTCTCCTCCTGCCCCCAATCCTTCCTAGCATCAGAGTCTTTTCCAGGGAGTCAAGTCTTCGCATGAGGTGGCCAAAGTATTGCAGTTTCAGCTTTAGTATCAGTCCTTCCAATGAACACCCAGGATCGATCTCCTTTAGAATGGACTGGTTGGATCTCCTTGAAGTCCAAGGGACTCTCAAGAATCTTCTTCAGCACCACAGTTCAAAAGCATCGATTCTTCGGCGATCAGCTTTCTTCACAGTCCAACTCTCACATCCATACATGACCACAGGAAAAACCATAGCCTTGACTAGACGAACCTTGGTTGGCAAAGTAATGTCTCTGCTTTTTAATATGCTATCTAGGTTGGTCATAACTTTCCTTCCAAGGAGTAAGCGTCTTTTAATTTCATGGCTGCAGTCAGCATCCGCAGTGATTTTGGAGCCCCCCCCCAAAATAAAGTCTGACACTGTTTCCACTGTTTCCCCATCTATTTCCCATGAAGTGATGGGACCAGATGCCATGATCTTTGTTTTCTGAATGTTGAGCTTCAAGCCAATCTTTTCACTCTCCTCTTTCACTTTCATCAAGAGGCTTTTGAGTTCCTCTTCACTTTTTGCCATCAGGGTGGTGTCATCTGTATATCTGAGGTTATTGATATTTTTCCCAGCAATCTTGATTCCAGCTTGTGCTTCTTCCAGCCCAGCGTTCCTCATGATGTACTCTGCACAGAAGTTAAATAAGCAGGGTGACAATATACAGCCTTGACGTGCTCCTTTTCCTATTTGGAACCAGTCTGTTGTTCCATGTCCAGTTCTGACTGTTGCTTCCTGACCTGCATACAGGTTTCTCAAGAGGCAGGTCAGGTGGTCTGGTATTCCCATCTCTTTCAGAATTTTCCACAGTTTATTGTGTCCACACAGTCAAAGGCTTTAGCATAGTCAATGAAGCAGAAATAGATGTTTTTCTGAAACTCTCTTGCTTTCTCCCTGATCCAGCAGATGTTGGCGATTTGATCTCTGGTTCCTCTGCCTTTCCTTAAACCTGCTTGAACATCTGGGAGTTCACGGTTCACATATTGCTGAGGCCTGGCTTGGAGAATTTCGAGCATGACTTTACAAGTGACTGGTTATTTTAGGGGCCTGTCATCCATCTCTTGGCGTTGAGTGCCTCCTATCCCTGCACATGGAAAAGAATGGACTTCATAGGGCTCCATACTTGCAGCCAGATTTGACATATTGTAAATATATCATATACAGAAGTGCAATTCAGAAGGCAATCTTTTTCCATCTTCATGGTCTCTCAGTTCTTTTGGTTATTACCCTTTTCTGGAGCTTCCCTCTGGAGTGCTTGGAGCTTCCTTAGGCTGGACAGACTCTCTGCTCACTGACGTAAGTACTGCTGGGCTGCCTCTTAGAGGGATCCTTGTTATGATTCTTCCAGTCCTTGGAGGTACTCTTCCCCAGCAAAGTTTCCATTCTTCCACAGGGTATCATCATTTTCCTTTCCTCTCTCCCTGGAAGGTCAGTGAAAATAACCAAGAAAAACTATATATGCACTTCACTGTGAACAAACATACCACTTCTCCCAGGAACATAAAATTATATCCTTGTCTCCCTTGGAGTGTATTTTCTCAGTTTCATTTTATGACCATGCATCTCACATGGTCCCCCTCAACCCATATGGCAACTTTGTACTCTAAAGATCCGTTCCTCTGTGTAAGAACCAGAGTCATTCCTGACAAATAGAGATATCCAATCATCACTGTGAGCTAAATGCCTCATCTTTCCTCTGGATCCAGATCTACATGTCACAATAATCTCTTTGCCAAGTGATTTATTCAGCCCTTATTTGAACATTTCTTTTTCCCTTCTCTGGTTACTCATAAGAAACATTTGCTTGATGTTGATTGCTGTTTGGTGAGTCGGCTGAACTAAGATGTTGTCCAAGGGCAGCTTCCTCTTCTGCCAAGTAACTTGCACTGTTCTTTGTTCCACAGTATTTCAGTCTGTGATACCTGGAGAATACTATCCCTGTGACCCCCTTACACACAGGAACCTCTTGGTCTGTGTGTGAGTATGCATGCATATACAAACATACTAATAAACAAAAGTGAACCTCCAAGAACACCTTGAGTAAAACAAGAAATCTTTGAGAAAACACCTTGATATTTTTTTATATATTTTAAAAAACACCTTGGGGAGTAAAATTGAATGGAAACTTAAGTCTGTTTAGGCTTACAAGTGGTTATACCTAATAGAAAAATATATGAGGCTATAAAACCTCTTGGTGGTTAAAAAATGAGGGAAAAAAAGGTGAACAAACCCTTCTTTGAAAGTCTTTCTTATCACCTCCGATTGAGAAAATGAAAATGAATATATTTTGTTTGGCCAAGGGCCATCACACATCAAATGATCATCTTCTCAAAACCTAATTCCTGGTAGGCTACAGTCCACGGGGTCGCAAAGAGTCAGACACGACTGAGAGACTGAACGGAACGGAACGGAAGCAGCAGTGGCCCAGACACCTTCTTTCACATTCTCATGAATCGACCTCACATGCCTATGAATAATCCATTTCTGCCAGAGCATTTCTGAATTTGTAATTAAGACAATGTAGTTAAAGATGTACAATGATTTTTTAAATTAATCATTCTTCAATTGTGGGGTAAATTACATGTAAATGTCAATTAGTTATAAAAGAACAAAGGCTATTGCTGAGATGGTGTCAGAGGGACACTGGAGAAAGCAGAACCTAGCACAATGGTTTTTGAACTTTTTTTATAAAGCCAAGAGATAGAATGTAAAATCTCAGTACTTAAAACAGTTAAGAGTATCTGCTGGAGCTGTATTCGGGCTGGCAGGGGTTGTGTGAGCAGGGAGCAAAGGGGTGGGTAGAGAGTGTGGGAGGGGGTTATGAGTGGGATAGATAAGACGTGGACAGGAATGGGGTGACCTTGTGGCCTCTCTCTCTTCTCTTTCTCCACCCCTTTCTCAAGCCCCTCAACAGTCTTGAACATCTTAAGAGGATAGTTAAGATTTCTTGGAACATAATTTGAAAATTAATGGCAGAGTATAAAACACATGGACTGAAGAAATTTATGAGGTCTTATTATAATCCTGGCCCCAACATATAAGCTGTATGAATCAGTGCAAATCATCAGAACTTATTGAACTTTTTGTTTGCACCTGTGGAATGGAGATGATGCTAGAACCGGGGTAAATGAGGTATCACTTATAAAGAGGTAAGTAGGCATGCCTGGCATATAATAGTTGCTCAGAAAATGGCAGCTACTGTTATTATCTAGGGGAAACACTTAAGTTTGCACTGTTGCTCTAAAGAAGCTCGGTGCTGGGGGTTTCTGAAGAATTTTGTTGTTCAAAAACTGTGGTTTACTTTGGGTGTGTTGATAGCCAAGGAGACAACCTTTCTATCTCTTATGACTTCTATCAGGTGCTTTAAGGATCCCAGTTTTGAGAACCCAACACATGAGAGTATTTGGGGGGCTTTTTCCTCTGCTAATTTGGGAATGTACCTTAACATGGAGGAAGAGTAAAAAGTTTGAGGAAAAATGTGGATGGAGATTAGAAGACACTTTTTCTGCCAAGAAGTATCTCTCGCCCCAGGGGGCCAGTGTTTTGGGGGGGCTAACAGTGAGAATCCCCAGAAACAGCAGCTCTGACAACTTCTGTGCTTGGAAGGGATTTAGAAATCAGTTAGTTTGACTCATGCAAGACTTGGCGACTCAACAACAACAACCCTATCTTATTGGGCAGTAAACAGAGAGTGGCAGGAGGGGAGGAGGAAGAGTGCAAAGGTAGTTTCTGAAAAGTAAATTCCTCTGAGTAGGCAGACCTGTTGGGATGATTCCCAGGTGGCTCAGTGGTAAAGAATCCACCTACAATGCAGGAGACATATGGGGTCGCAAAGAGTCAGCAGGACTGCGCAAGGGAGCACACAAAGGCAGACCTGTTAAGTCCTTAACCCCTTATTGTGAACTACTCTGGTGTTTGAGGTGTAGGGTGGGGGAAGGATCCTACAGTCTGGCTTGGACCAAGGTGCTGCCAAGGTGGGCAAGGAGGGATCTTGACAGTGAGGCCCAGTTTCAGGCCTTCAGGCTGAGGGAGCTGAAAATGAAAAGCTGGGAAAAGGAGTCGTTATAAAATGATTTTGCCATCTCTGTATCCTCAGTGAAGCTGACTGTGCTGAGCACACTGAGGGCCTCAGCAGACTCAGTGAAGGATTGACTGAAGCTCCTGCCTTCACTTGTCTCTTTCCCCTGAATCTTTCTAAACACCGCCTCTAGCCCTAAAGGGGAAGAAAGTAGGTGGAACTCACCAAAGCAAACTTCTGTCATCTACCTTTTTTTTATCACTTAGATGTGATTTATTACAATTTCACTTTCAAAGGTCCTTTTCAGAAGACTGCCTTTCCAATGAATTTTAACACAAAGTGTACAAAATGTTAGTATACTAACTCTACTTTTGTCATACTTTGGCAACCTCTTTAATATATAGAGACTAGATATTATAAAATTGGGACCCATTTGTCCAGTATATACATAATATATACAGTAAAGTTAAATGAAATGCACTTAACATATAAAGCAATGGTAAGCTGAAGTGTTCTAGTACACACTAGCAAAACATCTTTTGCAAACTTCTTTCCCACCTCCCTCAACCCAATGAAAAAGCACAGAGTATACTGTTCGGAGAGGAGGTTTAACAATTCCATTTCCAATTACAGTATTTCCCATCAGTTTTAAAAAGCTATTTACAAGAAGCATATTACACTACTTCTACTGTAAAATGCATCAAACACTTCTAAATATCTAGAAAGACTAGATATTTCATATAGGAACTTACTTGTCCACTATGTACACAGTACTGTTAAGTAAAATTGCACAGAGGTAACAATGGTTATAATTTGAGGTATCTCCTAAATATGACCATTTTGGCCTGAACCATTCCCACCCTCACTTCCTCTTCTCCACCACCAATCCAGTGGACAAGTACAGGCGTGTAACGCTTAGAGGTGTCTGAATACATTCATATAAAAAATCATTTACAGAAAACAAGCATTCCTATGAATTTCAACACAAAGTGTATAAAATGTGCTAATTTTACTACTTTGTCATACACTGGCAACCTTTTTAACATCTAGAGACTAGACGTCACAAAATTAGGACTCATTTGTCCATTATATACATTATATACACAGCAAAACAAAATGCATATAACATACAAAAAATGGTTTCATCTGAAAATGTCCAGGTGCAAACAACTAGCATATTACCTTTTGTAATTCTTTCCCTCCCACCTCCGCCAAACCACTGAACAAGTGTAGACAACAGTATACTGCTCAGAGAGGTGTTTTAACATTTAACATTCTCAAAGACAATACTTCTAATGAATTTGAGCAAAAAGTTATTTACAAAGTGTTATTTCACTACCTCTACATTTAGCAAACATCGGGCACTTCTAAACATCTAGGTGGGCTAGATGTTTCAAATAAGGACTTAATTTGTCCACTATATACAAAGCAGTCTTGAGTAAACTGCCACATGTAACAGTTATAATCTTGAAATTGTCTTCAAAATATGAGTATTCTAGCCTGAGACCCTCCCCTTCTCTTCTCACCATAACCAGGGGGCTATAATGCTCAAATTTTCAGAAGACAATCTTTCCTAAAAACTTTTAACACAAAATGTACAAAATGCATTATTTACTAACTCTATTTTTGTCATACACTGGCAACCTCTTTAACATCAAGAAACACTAGATGTTGTAAATTAGGACTCATTTGTCCATTATATACACAGCAAAGTGAAACAAAATGCACTAACGGAAAAAACAATGGTTACTCTTGCCTCACTGTAAACACACTGGCACAGAGGATCTGCACTTCCCTCCCCTCTCCCCCGACACTGAACCAGTGCACAAAACACAAAGTGTACTGCTCCAGGAAGTGGTCTGGCCAATCCCCTCACTCCTCAACAACATTTCGTATGAATTTTAACAAAAAAGTATTTACAAAATGTCTTTTTACTACCTCGACTTTTAACATAAATCAGGCACTTCAGAACATCTAGAAAGACTAGGTATTTCAAAAAAGTACTTATTGTCAACTGTATATACAGTAGTGAGTAATAAAATGCACACACAAAACAATGGTTATATAGAAATGTCTTCTAAGTATGACCAGTCTGGCATAGAACTTTCTATTCTTCCTCCTCAAGGTCTTCCATTCCACGTCCTCCAACTCACTGAACAAACGGGGACTTTGGTGGCTCTGGAAGTTGCTTCTAGAGGTAATCAAACAACTCCATTTCGAAAAGTCATTTCCAGAAGACATTTCTTTTCTATAGTTTTCTTTTTTTTTTTTTTAAACAAATGGGCATTTGCAAGACGTGATTTTTCTATTTTATCATACGTCGGCAATCTCTTTACATCTAGGAGGCCTAGATGTAGCGAAAGTTTTCTTTTGAAAGGTTGGGGGTAAAGTTGAGAGCAGCTTTTTCATATTATATACACAGGCCTTCTATCAGTGGCCAGTAAATCTTCCCAGAGGGCGGCGGGCACTTTCTGTTGGCCACAAGGGGTATGTTATTCTACCATTTGTATCTTCTGACATCAAGGTCTTGGTAGAACGACGATCACCGTCCGATGGCGTGCTAACGTTCCACCCCGTCGTTGACTGTGGCTCCGCTCAATTTGCGGGCCTGTTAAGGCCTTTATCCGTCATTGTCCGGACGAGGTGAGGTTTCGTCCAACTGGGACAGAGCAGTCACCTCAGGTCACGGATCTGCATGGCCCCAAGGCCTAAGGGTGGACAAGCTGGCGGCCACAATCCTTCCTGGGCCCCTGAGGCTCTAACGGCCCTCCTTGGAGTTCAAGCGGCCGCCATTCTTCTAGTTCTGCCACGCCCAACGCCCAAAGGCGCCACGTTCTTGGTAGCCAGGCGGAGGCTTCACCTAAGCCCAAGCCCTGCAGCTCTGGGTGAAGAGACCCAGCGGTCTGCAGGATCCTGGCTTGGAAGGGCCGCCGACATTAGGGCGCAGCGGTGGGGGTGGGGGTGGAGGTAGAGGTTCGCGGCTGCTTCCAGTCTTGGGCCCTGCCAACTGGCGGCCTCGGCGACCGCTCTGCAAAACACATCTGAGAATTTCCAGGGCCCCCCACCCCCCAGTTCACCTGCCGACCAGAGGCTGGAGTGCCTGGAGGGCGCCAGGATAAAAGGCCACGATCCACTTCTAGCCGAGTTCTTAGCTGGAACTCTGTCATCTACTGAGGATGGAGGAATTGGGTTTTGGTGGTAAAAGGAAGGGAGGGAAGTTAAAAGTTAAACAAGTTTTAGAAAGTTCAGGATATGTCTCCAAAATGCCAAACATCACCCCTCTCTTCTTCATGCTCTTCCCTGCACCCTCATTCCCCAAAAAGGCCAAGGCTGAAATGGGTCAGGAGCCTGGCATGTGGACTCTCACTCTTTTGTTACAGATGGGTGGTGGTGGTGCAGTTTAGGAGCTGAGTAGACTGTCACTCCAAAAAGCGTTTGACTGCTCCCTGAGAATTTGGTCTGGAGTTGGGACTGAAGCCTACCTCAAGAAGGAAGGATCTTTCAAGTTGGGAAGCCCCCAGCAAAATTAAAAACTCAGTTGAGGTCCAAACCAACCTTCCAGTGCTGTCCAACAGAAAAGTTCTCTTCCGTGTTGTCCAAAACCATAGCTGAATGTGGCTCTTAAACACTTGAACTGTGACTAGTAGGAATGAGGAAAAAAGTTTTAAATTTTATTTACTTTTAATGAATGTAAAATTTAAAATGTCTCTATGTGGTTAGTAGCTACTGAGTTGGACAACACAATTTAGGCACCTTTCCACCCCTCTCTCAGTCTCTGTCATCCTGTGTTTTCAGTGGTCACCACTCAAGGTTTTATTACCTATCAAAACCATATGATTGATTTTGATGATATCAAATTAAGACATCTTGAAAAATTCTTTCCAGGAAGTTAGAATTGCTAAAGGAAAGCTTATTCAGCTTTACAAATGGATGGTATTCCACACATAACTCATAATTCATTTAAAAAATCTAAGTTCAGAACTAGTAAGATACTGATGGTTTGGGTCTAGGCATTTAACCTCCCTGGACCTTTGATTCTTCAACTGTAAATAAGGTGTTTGTACTAAATGAACCTGAAGCCCTTTCCTAGCTCTAAAAAAATGTGATTTGAAATAGCTGCTATGATGGTGAAAAAATTATATGTGTTCAAAGAAATAAAGTTATGGAGATGGCTAACATTTCAGATAAGACTATTACAAATTTAGTAATAAATATGAATTCAATATAATTATAAGGAACACTAGTAAGACATAATAGTAAAATATAAGATAAATCTGAAGGGTCTTGCTTTGAGGCAGAAAGTCTGAGAAAGAGAATTTTCTTAGACTGCACACTGTTCTCACTGTCCATTATAAAAAAAATTCCACTTATTGATTTTAATGGAGCCCATAAGTTTAATCTACAATTTGCTGTAAACACTAAAAGATGTATTACTTTGAATTTGTTCACATAGCTCTTTAATAACTTTTAGAAAGCCACTGAAAAGCAAGAGTTGATCATCAAAGGAATCATTTCCTAGCTCTCATGAGGAAGTTACTTTGATCTCAGCCCTGGCGAAGACACACTGGCTGCACTATCAAGAGCATAGTTTTCACATCAGTGCATATCACCTATCCAGCCCAGACACCTTATGACCCCACATCAAAAGACAACCGGAGCTCAACCTCTTTAGGGAGAAAAAGATGTTTTTACAAAAGGCCACCAAAAGTGATTAAATGAAATGTTTCTAGCACCAAATATGCAAGTACACCAAAGACCAACTGCAAACATTGGCCACACCAGCCCTAGGAGAGAGCAAATCAGTAGTTAATATATTGCGTATGGAAAGAATTCTACAATATGTTGTTCTCAGACAACATTCTGAGAATAGTCTTTCCATACCCTGGGATTCAACAGAAACCCAGGAATTCTAAATAGTAGCAATAAAAAGCTAATGATTATATAGCACTTCCTATGGGCCAGACACTGATCTTAGTGTCTGGTGGTAGAATAAGCCTGAGTCATCATAAACGACATGAAAGTGTGGTCCATTTACACTGAGCACAGACTACTTGGCCAATGGTACCATCAAAGCACTGCCTAATCAAAATGCTTTAAACTTCTGAAGAGATGGAATGCTATACGCCACACAATTTGCTTAAATGATTTTGTAAACTATACTGGAAATTACTTAGGGATCAAAAAGTTAGCAACATGAATGTGGCATTTTCCTTCTCTTATCTGGAGAAAATAGGCTCAGACAATTGGGGAAAGTGTGGCAGTGTCTGTCATAGTCTATAGGGACCGTGGTTCAGGCAAATAAAGGCGACAGCAGTCCTTGAAGCATTTCAAACTGGTGAACCCCTCCCATTGGGCCTTTACACCTCAGTACCCGTTAGTGATGTCTTAGAGTAGATTGGCTTGTTCACTGTTCTGACTTCCCTTTTTTCAATTGCTAGTTCTTTCTGACTAACCTTAGAGAATGTCATGAAAAAGAAACTTGTCACCAGTAACCTGCATCTTTTAACAGGCCCTCTTCTGGAAGACAGTTCTTTAAATTCTCATCTTGCTTTCTCCTTTCACTTTTGCTTGCTTATTAGTATCTTTTCATCTGTAACCAAAACCACAATTTTTGGATTATATTTTTAAAAAGTTACCCTCTTAAAATCCATTGTATAAGCTTCCACAGAATTAAGAAATTAAGGTTTATAGTCTGGCAAATCAGGATTTGTATTTACTAGTGGATAACCTTAGTACTTAATACTTTATATATTTCTATTCCCTATTCTCAATGAAATCGGGTAGTAAAATCAGTTTCACATAGAGTGGTGCCCTTGGTTCACAAAGACTGCTGAATGTTCAAGAATTCTGTGTGTTGGTTATTAAACAGTGTCATTGTTAAAAAATTAAATTATATAAATTTATGCTTAAAATTATATTAAGACAAAAATAATGAATGCTCACAACTCATCACTTCCTAATTATCTTGTTACATTTTATCATCATCTGTGATTTTGAAGTTAAGTGTACTGTATCAGTATAGTGGAAAGTGAAAATGAAAGTCTCTTAGTTGTGTCGGACTCTTTGCAACGCCATGGACTATACAGCCCATGAATTCTCCAGGCAAGAATACTGGAGTGGGTAGCCTTTCCCTTCTCCAGCGGATCTTCCCAACCCAGGAATTGAACCCAGGTCTCCCACATTGTAGGTGGATTCTTACCAGCTGAGCCACAAGTGAAGCTCAATAATTCTGTAGTGTATAGCCAATCCCCTCTCCAGCGAATCTTCCCAACCCAGGAATCGAACTGGAGTCTCCTGCATTGCAGGCAGATTCTTTACCAACTGAGCTATCAGGGAAACCAAGTATATTGGAAGTAATACATAAATGGTACGCTTATATATAGTACAGTACATCTCTTCCTGCGCCTGCCCATGTTTAGTTGGAAATCAACCAGAGTGGAAATATTTACACCATGAAAATTAGCAAACACTACAAATCAAGGCTTTTGGTCCCTTGGCATAGTTGCTTGTAACCGTTTACCTGCACACCACTGCTCATGTATGTGATACAAGAATTAATATGAAATAATGTATAAAAGGTACTTAAGTATATAGCTCATAATAGGTACTTAATAAATGATGGTTCTCATTAGTATTGTTATCAATCAATCAGTGAATCAGTTGTTTATTATCTAATTCAATGCGCTGAAAGATTACTTAGAGCATATAAAAATTCAGTACTGTGATCTGTTTCCATAATGATATAGATCTCAACTTGATTAACATAATAGTCTTATCTACAGCTTGTCCTAATTTTGATTAGTGATATGCCTTTTACGGAAATTTTAGTATAATCCATTGATTTGTCAGAGAAAGAAACAGAGAGTTCCAAAAGCCTATTATTTTGCCCAAGATTTCACAGGCCTCTAGTAGTAAAATGGTAGCAATATATGTTATCAATGTATCTTATAAAGTCTTTTGACACCTTTCATAAGTGGATGAATCATTTATTAAGGGTATGAACCAGATGGTTTATATTTTTGATATTTATGATATCCTTGTGGAAACTAGAGACAGCACATATAATAGAAGTTGAAACATAAAAGTACCATTGTAAATAAAGAATGGCCAAGTGTTAGCAATATTATATAGTTCAACCTAATACTTTTAACATAACAAAGTGAATATTCAAATTGATATGATCTTTACTTTTCTTTCCCACTCCTGTACTACAAACATAATTTAATTAAGATAAATTCAGTCACATACCTGTGAGCTACAGATGTTTAAATGAGAATTTGTGGGATGATTTGGCTACGAGAATTTTATGATTTCTTTGCTAAAAAATGATACTATGCTACCATTGTACTTTTAAACATTGTGAAACAAATATCCCTAAGCTTTAAGATGAAGAAGAAAGACAAATAGTTGATATAAGTTTGTGTGGAATTTGTGTCATTTTCTGGTTTGGGTTTAAGACCAAAGAATGGCTAAATTATATGTATTAGCCTAGGCTTTAAAAAACACTCACCACATAAGCATTAGCTTAGAAAACCCTAAATTGCTTTAAAAAATGGTCAAGCCAAAATAGAAGAAAATCCGTGGTTTTGTGCCCAATATACAATTACACAATTACAGAATTTATATGCTTGTAGTTGGATTTACAAAACCTCCTTAATGTACTAAAGTGTGGTCTAATTGCTTACTAATAAAAGGGGGGAAACACTCTCTAATTAGATAAATACCTTTTATAGCAATCTAAGTAAACACAGTCTGTGTGCCAGTGGGTAGCAAAGAGTTGGGAATGTGTGCTCAGTGCTTCTTTTCACCCTGCTGTTCCTGGTCGGCACAGTCAGTCTGGAATGCAGCGTCCTTGCCCAGAGCTGCTCAGCATTCCTGACTAACAGCTCTAATCAGCAACTCCTTTAGTCAACAGCATTCAAGAGATGAAAGGAGGCAATAGTTTTAAATTTTTTCCCAGATAATTGGAGTCAAAATAGTAATTGACTCTTGTTTGTTTTTTCCAATATGCCCTCTGGAAATAACCTCAGGGTCAAAGTAGTTCTCACAGTCCCTACTCTTTCCCCAAAACAGAAACTAGAGTGTTTCTGTTTTCATTAGTTTCTGAAGATCCTGCTTTCTTTTGTTGCTGATTTTGTTTGTTTTGTTTTTTTGTTTTGCTTTGGGTTATGGGCTCTTATTCTGAAAATCTTGAGAAAGCAGCTGTCCTCTTGTTAGCAAGCTGAGTTGTAGAACACTGGAAAATGTGGTCATGTTACTCATAAAGCCTGAGTTCTAGTCCTGGCTCTATTACTAATTTGTTATAAAACCTTGATCACATCACTTGAATTCAGAGTACATCAGCATTCCCATCTGTAAAATAAGAAACTCTTGTATTAGCTAGAAGGCTGTGATTCTAAGGGAGAAAATGTTGAGGCTTCCTGCATCCATTTATACAGAGAAGCCTTTCTGATACCATCAGAAAGACAACACCAATCTCTTTCTTTTAATTTGGTTGTCTTATGCACACCCTTATTTTTCTATTTATCATGCAATGCTCTCTTAGCAGGGATATGAGACCCTTCAAATCAGGAACTGTAATTTATTCAACCCTGCTGGGGATGTAGAGCAAGCATAAAACCGCAGCCTTTATGGAAGAAGGGATGAGGCTGGTGTACTCTGAATTGCTGTGAGGCAAGAGTAACAAGGGTGTGAGCACAAAGAGGAATGAGGAAGGGAACACAAATAAGTACTCCACTCTTTTGGGTGTGCTGGGCTGTATTTAGGAGATAAACTGTGGAAACACGGTAGCAAGAGAAAAGTGACTCAGCAGAAGTCAAGAGAATTCTAAGATCAGAAACTTGTTTCTTAAGAGAGTAGTGATAGTTTCCTTAAAACAATAACAACAAAACTTAAAACCAAAATAAAACAAAACCTGCAATTTTTCTTATTGGAAAAATAACCCACCCTTACGGTAGAAAATTTGGGAGGTAAAATGAGGACACTATCAACCACAATCAACAACTATTTCTTTTCAGTATTTTTTTCTAAACATCTTTTTGTATATATGGCTTAAAGCGCAACATTCAGAAAACTAAGATCATAGCATCTGGTCCCATCACTTCATGGGAAATAGATGGGGAAACAGTGGAAACAGTGGCTGACTTTATTTTTCTGGGCTCCAAAATCACTACATATGGTGATTGCAGCCATGAAATTAAAAGACGCTTACTCCTTGGAAGGAAAATTATGACCAACCTAGACAGCATATTAAAAAGCAGAGACATTACTTTGCCAACAAAGGTCTCTCTAGTCAAGGCTATGGTTTTTCCAGTGTTCATGTATGGATGTGAGAGTTGGACTATAAAGAAAGCTGAGCACCAAAGAATTGATGCTTTTGAACTGTGGTGCTGGAGAAGACTCTTGAGAGTCCCTTGGACTGCAAGGAGATCCAACCAGTCCATCCTAAAGGAGATCGATCCTGGGTGTTCATTGGAAGGTCTGATGTTGAAGCTGAAACTCCTGTACTTTGGCCACCTGATGCGAAGAGCTGACTCATTTGAAAAGACCCTGATGCTGTGAAAGATTGAGGGCAGGAGGAGAAGGGGACAACGGAGGATGAGATGGTTGGATGGCATCACCGACTCGATGGACATGAGTTTGAGTGAACTCCGGGAGTTGGTGATGGACAGGGAGGCCTGGCGTGCTGTGGTTCATGTGGTCGCAAAGAGTCGGACATGACTGAGCGACTGACCTGAACTGAACTGAACTATTATATTGAGTAAGCAATTTTATACCTTGACTTTTCACTTAAAATTACTTAATTTAAATTCTACTTTATGCATGTACCATAATTTACTTAACAATTCCCCTACTTTTCCCTATTTATGGTTTAGTCATTAAGTCGTGTCTGACTCTTGCAACCCCATGGACTGTAGCATGCCAGGCTCCTCTGATAATGGGATTTCCCAGGCAAGAATACTGGAGTGGTTGCCATTTCATTCTCCAGGGAATCTTCCCAAACCAAGAATCGAACCTGGGTCTCCTGCATTGCAGGTGAATTCTTTACTGACTAGGCTATGAGGAAAGCTCTCCCTATTTATGGTTTTTCTCTATTATGAATATTTCAGTAATGAATGTTATTATTTATTTATTTTATTGAAGTATAGTTATATTAGTTTTAGGTATACAGCATAGTGATTTGATATTTTTATAGCTTATACCCCATTTAAAGTTATTATAAAATATTGACTATATTCCCTGTGCTGTACATTATATTCTTGTATCTTATTTTATACCTAATAGTTTGTATCTCTTAACCCCCTTCCCCAGTCTTGCCTCTCCCCCCGAGCTACTGGTGACCACTAGCTTGTTCTCTATCTGAGTCTATTCTGTTTCTGGTTTGTTATGTTGGTTTGTTTATTTTTTTTGTTCTACATATAAGTGAAAGCATGCAGTATTTGTCTTTCTCTGTCTCACTTACTTCACTTAGCATAATACCCTCCAGATCCATCCATGTTGTTGCAAATGGAAAAATTTCATTCTTTTTAATGGCTGAGTAATATTCCATTGTATGTATATGTGTGTGTGTGTGTGTGTAAATATGTGTGTGTGTGTTTATCTTGCATCTTCTTTATCCATTCATCCATGATGAACATTATTATGTGACAAATTTTCTCCATATTTTTGGACAATTTTCTGAGAAGAGATTTCTGAAAGAGACATTGCTAGGAATAAAGATATAAGAATTTTAGGAATAAAAATATAAACAAACATATAAGAAATATATAAACACACATAAACACATATGTTCCCAAATTATTTCCTAAGAAAGTATTATCAATTTTCACTTTCACCAGAAGGGACCATATGTATATATTACAAATAAGAGCTGTGTGAGGTTGAAATTCTCTATCACATTTAACTGAATTATTTTGGCCCCTATTGTCAAGGAGTTTCCTATGAGGGGAAGTGGGACTGAATGACCCAAATGGTACCTGCCATCTACAAGAGTCACTGGCTAAAATCATCTGAACTACTACCAAGAGAACTGGCTATCCAGTTCCATTGGCTCCCCAAGAAGTTGGAATCTCAGCTCGCTGAAGTCACAATGCTCGCTGCTAAGGATACGGTCCCTGTCCTTGAAGAGCGAACTGTCTAGTGGAGTGCAGGTATTAAATACTTAATTTAAATATAATGGTAACTGATAATACCTGAGACATTTTCAAGGTATTATAGGATCTCAGAAGAGGCCCTTAATCAAAGAAAGGTGGGGAAAACATTGTAGACAAAAAGAAACAGCATTATCAAAGGTATGAAGGGAAAAACATGGATTGTATGTTCTATGTGTGTGTGTGTCTACAAGTCATTAAGTTTTCTTTAAGGATAAAGTATTAAGTGGAAAATGGTGTAAGCTTGTAGGGTTGTCAGAGGCTAGGTCATGGAGGGCTTTATATGCCATACTGAGAAGCTTAAACTTTCTTTTATAAGCAGTGGAGAAATATTTGAGGTTTTAGAGAGAGTGATGCAGTCAGATGTCATGATAGGTAATGTTTCTGACTGTGGTGAAAGAATGGATAAATTTTTAATGAGGCAAGACCAGAAGCAAGGAGATCTGTTAGGAGACTTTTGTAATATCCTACTGAGGAAAGGTAAAAGCTTAAATCAAGGCAGTGGCAGTATGGAAGAATGGAGGGGAAGGAAAGGCTCAAAATTATTCTGGATGTCAGTTGGGCAGGAGTTGATAATTGACTGAATGTGAGGACTAATGGAAAGAAAATACTGCATAAAAATCAAGATAATAAGAATAGCAAAGGATCAGTGGTCAATACGTTAACTGTAGAAGAGAGGTCCAGCCAGAAACATCACTCTGGCTGAAATATGAAGAATGGGTAGAAGGGGTAAGACCTAAGGGAGAACAATATGAAGGCTGCTGGAGTAGCCCTCGTAATGGATGGCAGTGACTGGATTAATGCATTGCCTGTGAGGTGGAGAGAAGTAGATGGATATGAAGGATTTTAAGGAAGTAAGAATTGACAGAGCTTTTTGATGGTTGGGATGTGAAGATGAAGGAGAGAGAAAATTGAAGGATGATTCCCAAGGTTTCTAACTTAGGCAACAGAGAGGATGATGACACCATTTATTTGAGACAGGAAGCTCCAGGAGAGGAGTGTGTTTGAGCTCTATTGAGTTTAATTATGAACAAATTGAGCTTCAGTTCCTGTGAGACATGGCACACTAATTCATTTATTCATTCACTCAACAAATATTTACTGAGTACCTACTATATGCCAGGTACTATGTGATATTCTGGGACTAGAGAAATGAAGACAGTCTAGTTTAAATTCAAGTACACATGTCGATGAGCTTCCCAGGTGGCACTAGTGGTAAAGAACCTGCCTGCCAATGCAGGAGACAAAAGAGATGTGGGTTCGATCCCTGGGTTGGGAAGATCCCCTGGAGGAGGGCATGGCAACCCACTCCAGTATTCTTGCCTAAAGAATCTCTTGGACAGAGGAGCCTGGTGGGCTACAGTCCATGGGGTCACAAAAGTAAGACAAGACTGAAGCAACTTAGCATGCATGCATAAACATGTTGATATTTGAATGAAGCTAAGGATGAGTTTAAAGCTAAGTTATGGGTTTGGGACTCACTAGTGCATGAAATCATTTGGAGAGTCTCTAGAAAATGTTAATATGTGGGGCAGGTTGAGGAAGAGGTACCAAAAAGAAAGCTGAGAGGTAGTGACCAGAAATAGGAGGGAAATCAGGAAATGTGGTATCACAGAAGCCAAGAGATAAAAGTCATTCAAAGATGGAGTGGTGAATGTTTCTGACAGATCAGAGGAGAAACTCACTGTCCATTGGATTTAGTGACAAGGTGCTCATTGGTGAGGTATGTGGGAATATCATCGGAATGATATGGGCAGAAGCCAGTTGCTGTGGGTTTAGGAATGAATAGGAAAGGAAATGGAGATGGACTTTGTAGATAATTTTTTCCCCCAAATTTTAACTATATAGAAATCTCCTGAGCCAAGGCAAGAGCAGCGCACAGCCTTCTGGAGCCCAAGCCTGGCAGCCATGGTGTTGGAAGGAGGAATGAAATGTGTTAAGATCTTGCTCTATGTTCTTCTGCTGACCTGTTGCATCTGTGCAGTGGGACTGATTGCTGTGGGCATAGGGGCCAAGCTCGACCTGAATCAGACCGTTAAGCAGGGGGCCGCCCCTGAATCCATGTTGCCCGTGGTCATAATCGCAGTAGGTGTCTTCCTCTTTCTGGTGGCCTTTGTGGGCTGCTATGGGGTCTGCAAGGAGAACTACTGTCTTATGATCATGCTTGCCATCTGCTTGTCCCTAATCATGCTGGTGGAGGTGGTTGCAGTTGTTGCTGGTTATATGCTTAAAGACAAGGTGATGTCAGAATCTAATAAGGAATTTCAGTGGCAGATACAGAATTATCCAAAAAGCAATCACATATCACCGATTCTGGACAGGATGCAGGAACATTTTAAGTGCTGCATTGCAGTTAACTACACAGTTTGGGAAAAGATCCTGCTCATGACCAAGCGAGTTCCTGGCTCCTACTGTATCAGCATAACTAAAGGCTGTGGGATTAATTTCAACATAAAGGAGATGCACGCTGAAGACTGTGTGGACAAGACTGGGGCCTGGCTGAGGATCAAAGAGGCGATTTCAACAGGCTTGAGCGTTGCCTTTATGGAGGTCCTGGGTATTATCTTTGCCTGCTGCCTTGTGAAGAGCATCCGAAGTGGCTATGATGATACCAGAGATCTGATCTCTTCAGCTTGCTTAACCAGGAGAGTGGGGTAGTATACTCCAGGTTTTTCAATTAAACAGATTATTTTGTCAGACCAAAAACCATGTTTCAATTCTTAAAGGGGAAAGTAGCATCAATAATAGCTGGAAAAGGAATGTGGTGCCCAGAGTTACACAAACTGCAATGTTGAGGACGTAGTCCTTTAGACTACCAAGTCTGTCTAAGACTTCTCATCCCAACTATTCATACAAGGAGTTGGGGTTCAACTACAAAGTTAGAAGAGTCCACACAAAATCACCCTCACTTCTGACACCAACTGTAACTTTGAGAGTTCCCCAAACACCCCTAAGCTTCAATAATTTATCAGAAAGATGCACAGAGCTCATTGAAACCTATTATGCTCATATTTTATTACAGGAAAAGGATACAAATTAGAACCAGCTAAATAAAGGAAATGATATGTAGGACAGAGTTTGGGAGGGTCATAGGCGAAGCCTCCCTTGTTCTTAGGATGTATTACCTCCCCAGTATTAATGTGTGAAAATATGCACGGAGTATTGCTAACCTGTGAAGCTCACCCAGCCGTGGTACCAGAATTTTTATTGGAGCTTCACTATGTAGATATGATTGACTGATTGGTCATCCATGTGGTTGAACTCTGTCTCCAACTGTCCACTCCCGGGATTTTGGGCTGATTTCACATGGTACTAGGGGCCCACTTTGAATGACAAGGACAGTCTTATCACTTGGGAAATTCCAAGAGCTCAGAGTTTACTTCCCAGGAACCAGGGACGGACATAGTTCTTTTTGAGAAGGTCAAAGTCTTTATTATACAATGGAATCACGTGAGGATTTTTGGTTTTATAGTTATTTAGTCTTGCTTGAATGAATTAGGCTTGCGCATGTTTAAATGCTGATTAGTAATTGAGAACTTTAAGATTGAAGATAGACGGCAGAGTTAAGATGTCAAGATTCTTGAGAAGGTAGGAAGGGATAGGTTAAGACAACCAGGGAACAGAGGCATTAGCCTTCCCCTACATAACAGCAAAGAAAGATGAAAGGATGAGGACTGACCTAATAGGACATAAGAAAAAGTCTTGAATAATGTCCTCTAATTTCTCTGTGAAGTAGGAAGCAAAATCATTTGTTGAGAATGATGGCCCAGGAGAAAGTCAGAAGTATGAGCAGTTGGAAATAGTTGCCATGGAGTAGGAAAACCCAGCAAGCTGGAAGGCCTGAGCTAAGAGTCTCTTTAATACATTAATATTGATGACCAGAAATTTATAGTGGTGCCAATTTGCATGGTTTCAAAATAAGTACAATGGTGCAGTTCAGGCTTAAAGGAGTCTGAGGAAGAGATTCAGAAATCAAATTTTGCAATCTTCCCAGTTATAGGACAAGAAGAGTGAAGTCTTTAGTAAAGCAAGGAGGAAGAGAGAATATCTGGAGACAAGTTAGAGGTTAATCTAAGCTTGACCTAAGCACCTTCCAAAGACCCTTCCTCCAAATATCATTACCTACAGCGTTAGGATGTCAACATGTGGATTTGGGGGACATCAATATTCAGACCATAGCATGTATGATTATTCTCATTTTAGAGGTGAAGAAATTAAGGCTCAATATGCTTTGGTAACTTCACCCAGGTAAAAGATTCAGCAGCAGATATAGGATTTGAACCCATGTCTTAACAGGATTAATCCACAGCAGCACAGAGACAGGAGGTCACTATTTTCACAAGATTTCAATTCAGAAAAACTCTTCACTGCTTTTATTTCCCATATTTAGAAATGAGTATTTTAGTTTTGTATTACTATTATTTGGGGAACAGTTGTTTCTATTTTGTTTCCCTAGCTTTTAGTAAACTTCCCTTTAAAAATATTAGTCTGCTTCTTCTTTGCTGGAGTAGAAGAAGAAAAGATGTTTTCATTTTATTTCAATTACACGGAGAAGCGAGTGCTCAGTCACTAGCATAGCTGTCTCACTCAACTCAGCCATCATTATTCTGAAGCTCATTATTGCTCAGACCTTGTAAGGTTTGGTTTCACTGAGGAATCCCATTCATTATTTAGGGCATATAGCAAAAATAGATTCTGATGAGTTAAATATAGAAAGTCCAGGCCATCATCTAGATATCAGAGTCATAAAGAAAATGACAATGATTCATAGAGTGTCAGAACAGGAAGAAATCTCAAAAAACACCCTGTTCACTTCATTTTACAGATATAAGACCTGAGACCCAGAGTGGTTAAGTAATGTTCTGGAGGTCTCATTCAGGTAGTATGGAATAGACAGAGCCAAATCACCTGATTAAACTTCTTTTTTCTATCCTTAACATCACAGTGGCCAAAATTTTGTTTTGTCAGATTCCTATTCTCTCACTCCTCAAGTCCAAAGTTCTTTTAATGTCTCTGACTGCCAAGTGGGCCACACAAATATTGGTCTCTTCTTTTGTTCTGTTGCTAGATTCAGTACAGTTCAGTTCAATCACTCAGTCGTGTCTGACACTTTGAGGCCCCATGGACTGCAACATGCCACCCTTCCCTATCCAGCACCAACTCCAGCAGCTTGCTCAAACTCATGTCCACTGAGTCGGTGATGCCATCCAACCATCTCATCCTCTGTCATCCCCTTCTCCTCCCACCTTCAATCTTTCCCAGCATCAGGGTCTTTTCAAATGAGTCAGCTCTTCGCATCAGGTGGCCAAACTATTGGAGCTTCAGCATCAGTCCTTCCATTGAACACCCAGGACTGATCTCCTTTAGGATGGACTGGTTGGATCTCCTTGCAGTCCAAGGGACTCTCAAGAGTCTTCTCCAACACCACAGTTCAAAAGCATCTGTTCTTTAGGGCTCAGCTTTCTTTATAGTCCAACTCTCACATCCATACATGACCACTGGAAAAAACATAGCTTTGACTAGAGAGACCTTTGTTGGCAAAGTAATGTCTCTGCTTTTTAATATGCTGTCTAGGTTGGTCATAGCTTTTCTCCCAAGAAACAAACATCTTTTAATTTAATGGCTGCAATCACCATCTGCAGTGATTTTAGAACCCAAGAAAATAAAGTCTCTCACTGTTTCCACTGTTTCCCCATCTATTTGCTATGAAGTGATGGGACCGGATACTGTGATCTTGGTTTTTTGAATGTTGAGTTTTAAGCCAGCTTTTTCACTCTCCTCTTTTCCTTCCATCAAGAGGCTCTTCAGTTCTTCTTTGCTCTCTGTCATAAGGGTTGTGTCTGAATTTCTGATGTTGCTAGATTAGAAACCAGGAAACTTCGAAGAAGAAGGGTAGAAGATGGGTGATAGCTCTCATGTACCTCTTCTGCCTTTTCCCTTACTCCTTCCTTTTCATTATTTTACCCCAAAGATGTTTTCCAATGCTGGTAGTAGGGGTTATGCTTGAAGGTGTCTATCAGATATATATTGTGACAGTTTTAGAACATGGTCCCAAAATTCTTATATACTCCTCAAGAAGCAAAGTCTATATCCTCTACCCTTTAATATGGGCTCTGTGAATGCTTGACTGTTAAGAGTGTGGCAAAGGTGAGAGTGGCTCAGTTTCTGGGCCTGGGCCTTAAGAAATGGGCACGTTTTATTTTCTGTCTCTTGAGATGGTCATTCTTGAAATACAGTTACCATGTGTGAGAAAGCCAGCAACCCAAGGAGAAGCCTCAGTGAGCTGTAGCTGGCAGCCATCACCACCTCGCCAGTCACATGAGTGAGCCTCTTGTCTTCCTTGCAGAACTCTACCCAAATTGCTGATCTGTGGGCAAATAAATGGTTATTGCTGCTGCAAGCCACTAAATTTTGTTTTGTTTTGGTAGTGGTAAGGGGATTAAGTAGCAGAAAATAACTGGAACAGGTATTTCTACAAAAATGCTATATAACAAACCACCCCCTAACTCATTGGCTTTAAATAGCAGTCATTAGTTCTCACAGATCTTTAGGTCACCTAGGGCAGCTCTAATCCATGTCTGCTCATTTGGAAGGTCAGTCTGAGGAGCTATATTCCCTAGGACAAGCTCTTCTCATGAGATGGCAGGAGTCCAAGAGGAGAGTGAAAGACACAAGGTCCAAACTCAGAACTTGCCACTGTGGCTGCTGCCAACATACCATTGACCAAAACAAGTCACATGGCCAAGCCCAAAGGCAGGTGGTGAAGAAATATCCTTTCTCCCTGTAATCAGAGGAGCTGTGAAGTGACACAGCGAAGGTGCGAAACGAGGAGTGAAAAATTGGGAGCAATTGTGCAATCTACCATAGTGAATAGAACTCAACAACTTTGGGCTGAAATATCTCGGTTAATTTTAAAGCATTAATAGATTATCTGAGATCTACTACCAGGATGTTTTACTGATTTTAGAAAATTTAAGAATAAAATTAAATTCAAGAAGAAGAAAAAAAGAATTCATGTGCATACTTTTAACCTTGAGTGGGCTGGGAAAAATACTTAACTAAGAAAATACAGCTACTAGAAAAATGCAATTGCCTTTGTTTCCTGCCTAAACTGCGCTGTGCAATATAATCTGGAGATAAATACTCTTTTGCTTTTGTAAATCAGATTCTCTCAAGGGAAGTGTTTATTGCATTCCCCGTAAAATCATGGGTTTCCCATGAGAACAAAAATACTATCTTTGGGGAATAGCATAAAGACATATTATTCTTCTTTGCCTCTCTATAGCTATTGAAAATTAAATTGGGAAGCTAACTTATAGTCTTTGAATGTTTCTTTTTTAATTTAATTCTTATTTTATATTGGAGTATAGTTGGTGGCTCAGAGGTTAAAGCATCTGCCTCCAATGCGGGAGACCCGGGTTTGATCCCTGGGTAGGGAAGATCCCCTGGAGAAGGAAATGGTAACCCACTCCGGTATTATTGCCTGGAGAATCCCATGGACGGAGAAGCCTGGTAGGCTACAGTCCACGGGGTCGCAAAGAGTCGGACACCACTGAGCGACGGAATGGAACGGATAGTTGATTTACCATGTTGTGTTTGTTTCAGCTGTACAGCAAAGTGATTCAGTTATACATATATGTGTATCCATTCTTTTCCCATATAGGTTATTACAGAGTACTGACTAGAGTCCCCTGTGCTATACAATGGACCCGTGTTGATTATCTATTTTATATATAGTAGTATATTACTAATCCAAAACTCCTAATTTATCCCTCCCCCCACATTCCCCCTTTGATAACCAAAAGTTTGTTTTTTAAGTCTACGAATCTGTTTCTGTTTTATAAATAAGTTCATTTATATAATTTTTTTAGGTTCCACATATAAGTGATATCATATATTTGTCTTTGTCTGACTTTACTTCACTCAGTATGATAATCTTTAGGTCTATTCATGTTGCTGCAGATGGCATTATTTCATTCTTTTTATGGCTGAGTAATATTCCATTATATATATATACACCACATTTTCTTTATCCGTTCATCTGTTGATAGTCACTTAGGTTGCTACCATGTCTTGGCTATTGTAAATAGGGCTACAGTGAATATTGGGGTGCATGTATCTTTTTGAATTATGGCTTTCTTCAGGAAATGTCCAGGAGTGGGTTTGCTGGGTTACATGTTAGCTCTATCTTGAGGTTTTGAGGAACCCTCGTACTGTTCTCCATAGTGGCTGCACCAATTTACAGTGCCACCAACAGTACAGGAAGTTTCCCTTTTCTTCACACCCTCTGGAGCATTTATTGTTTGTAGAGTTTTTAATGATGTCCATTTTGACTGTTGTGATGTGAATGTTTCTTTTTAGAGAATCTGATTTTGGCTAACATGGAACTACATTTCCCAGAATTCCCTTCTCTGCATAGTTTTTTGTTAATATGGATCACTAGAGACATTTTGGGGTTTCCCAGGTGGTGCAGGGGTAAAGAATCCGCCTGCCAGTACAGGAGACACGGGCTTAACCCCTGGGTCGGGAAGATCCCCTAGAGAAGGATGTAGCAACTCACTCCAGTATTCTTGCCTGGAAAAGTCTATGGATAGAGGAGCCTGGCGGGCTACAGTCCATGGGGTCACAGAGTAGGACACGACTGAGCACATACAGATACATTTTGGGTAATATTTGAATGGTGGAAATAAAGCAACATACATATTCTTTTTTATACTTGGAAAGACAGTGCATGGTCACAGTGCTCTTGCAATGCCCACATGGTGTTGCTGATCTGCTAGCTCACCCTCTTGGTGTGGGACAGCAGATGGGTTCACAGCTCCTCCAGGTCCTGCCAGACACTCTACAGCTTCTTCAATCCTAAGACAGTGTATGCAGCTTCTGGGACAACAGTAAGGTCTGCTTCCTTTAACTACCTCTTCAGCTTCTCTGATACCTGCATCAAGTCTGTGTTCAGCTTTGTGATAAAGGGTGTCAGGTTCTCCTTCATGTCAATCCATCACTGACTAGAGGCTTGAAGGCAGTTAGAGACACACACAAGTTCTAGTTAGTCCTCAACTTCCAGCTTTCCTTCTGGGCTGCCTGTTCTGCTGAATTTAGACCCAGTGACTGGTGCAGAAGCAACAGCCAAACAAAAACTAATCAGCTTCCTTGATTATATAAGGTCAAATTCCTGTAATAACTTTCTTATTTAACATAATTGCTTACGGTTTTGCTTCTCTGATCAAACACTGACAAATACAAGTTGTTGTTGTTCAGTCGCTCAGTCATGTCCAACTCTGCAGACCCATGGACTGCAGCATGCCAGGCTTCCCTGTCCTTCAGCATCTACCAGAGCTTGCTCAAACTCATGTCTATTGAGTCAGTGATACCATCCAACCATCTTGTCTTCTGTTGTCCCCTTCTCCTCCTGCCCTCAATCTTTCCAAACATCAGGGTCTTTTCTAATGTGTTGGCTCTTTGCATCAGGTGGCTGAAGTATTGGAGCTTCAGCGTCAGCATCAGTCCAATGAATATTCAGAGTTTATTTCCTTTAAGATTAACTGGTTTGATCTCCTTGCAGTCCAAGGGACTCTCAAGAGTCTTCTCCAACACCACAGTTCAAAAGTATCAATTCTCCTGCACTCAGCCTTCTTTATGATCTAACTCTCACATCCATACATGACTACTGGAAAAACCATAGCTTTGACTATACAGACCTTTGTTGGCAAAGTAGTGTCTTAGCTTTTTAATATGCTGTCTAGGTTTGTCATAACTTTTCTTCCAATGAGCAAGCATCTTTCAATTTCCTGGCTGCAGTCACCATCTGCAGTCATTTTGGAGCCCAAGAAAATAAAGTTTGTCATTGGTTTCTATTGTTTTCCCATCTATTTGCCATGAAGTGGTGGGACCGGATGCCATGATCTTTGTTTTTTGAATGTTGAGTTTTAAGCCAGATTTTTTTACTTTCTTCTTTCACTTTCATCAAGAGACTCTTTAGTTCCTCTTAGTTTTCTCCCATAAAGGTGTTGTCATCTGCATATCTGAGGTTGTTGATATTTCTCCTGGCAACCTTGATTCCAGCCTGTGCTTCATCCATCACAGCATTTCTCATAATGTACTCTACGTATAAGTTAAATAAGCAGGGTGACAATATACAGCCTTGATGTACTACTTTCCCAATTTTGAACCAGCCCTTTGTTCCATGTCCAGTTCTAACTGTTGCTTCTTGACCTGCATACAGGTTTGGCAAACAAATGCAAGAACCTTATGTAAAACTCAACATGATTTATCTTTTCTAATATTTTTTTCCAAATACCCAAGTCTTTTAGCCTATAGTAAATACTTACTAGATGCCAAGTACTTTGGTAGGCACTAAAGGAAACAAAATGAATAAGGTAGTTGATTCCTGCCCTGGGAAGCTCAGTCTGGTCCCCATATATATTGTAGAGTTATGTAAAGGAACCAGTAGCGCTGTTAAATACAGAGAATGTTATTATCCAACTCCTAGAACAAACCTTGGTGCTCTAGTGATTTCTCTGCAACCTGTGATATGTGTCTAGGCACAGTGGAGTTGCCTGATGACGTGTGTATGACACTAGGGAAAAGGATAACATGGTACTTAGTTGTTGTGACATCCCAGTGACATGTTACAGTCTTAAGTGGCCTGGAAATGTAAAACCAATCTTTCCCATGCCCAGAGCATAATAATAGAAACTATATAAAAATAGTATTGCTAATAAAAGAATATAGGTTGAGAGGGTAAAAATTCAGCTTTCTCACTGGAGCAAAGAAGATGATCCCCATGTATCTGACGTCTGGGAGCAGAGAGGTGAGGGGTTGTGCATGCTGCAGGCTATGGGGAAGTTCATCACCAAACTTAGTGCCCCTGGGAGGAGGCGCAGATACCACATGACTTACCTTAATAGAGGAGGAGGAAGCTGTGATGATGATGTTCCCTGTAGCAATGTTTTCTGTACACATGTTTCTAAAGATAAAAATGGTCTCATAAATGATTAAATATATGATCGCATGTCCATGCCATGTAATACTGTGCAGTCGTAAAGAAAGAGTGAGGTAGCTGTGTATGGACTGGTGATGGGAAAAACAAGACACGTTAGTCAGTCAAACAAGGGGCCAGCTGTGAATAGTGTGCTACCGTTTGTATTTATAAAGGAATAAAAATAGGCTATATACATATTTACTCGTATAAGTACAGAAAATCTTTGTTGCTGTTGTTGTTTAGTTGCTTCAGTCATGTTCAACTGTTTTCGACCCCATGGACTATAGCCCGCCAGGTTCCTCTGTCCATGGGCTTTCCCAGGCAAGAATACTGGATTGGATTGCCATTTCCTACTCCAGGGGATCCTCCCGAAACCAGGGATCGAAGTTAAGTCTCCTGCATTGGTGGGCAGATTCTTTACCACTGAGCCACCTGGGAAGCCCTACAGAATATCTTTGGAAGGATTTCAAAAACCAGTAATGTTGGTTGCCTCTGGAGGGGAGGACAGGTAGGCTAGGGGACAGGAGTAAGAGCAAGACTTTGTACCTAATACTCATACCTTTTTCATTTTGTGCCATGTGAATTTAATACTTATTCAAAAAATAAAGGAAATAAAAAGTAAAATTAGAAAGAAAATGGCCAAGTAAATGTAAAGACATTTGGAAGATAACTCATCCCTCTTGGAAGCCCCACAGAAAACTGGTACTGGAGAGGGTGAGAATGCATCCACTGGCCCTGCTACTTACAGCGGCAGTAGCAGTTGCCAGGTTTGACCAGTTGCCAGGTTTCCAAGTACAGGGAAATGAGGGCTTGCAAAAGAAGTACCTTGCAAACAATATGGCATTGATCCTATTTGGGGTGAAGAGGTCAAGGGGAATTATTCACAGTGAAAGCCATTACAAAAGACCACTGCAACTTATTTGGTGGAGCTAATGGCTCCTCTTTTGACTAGTCCCCCAACATAATGAGGAATCTGGAAGCTTGGGAGATCTTTTTCGAAGACCACCCCATCCATTTGCCACATAAACTATCAAAAACAAAACAAAATGCAACTGTGACTCTGAACATCCTCGAGAGAAGCTAAGGTGTGTGTTAGTACTGGAACAACTGAAAACTCCTGCCAGCTAAGAGCAGAGTTACTTGTTAACCACCTCAGGAACACACTCAGTCAGCAGAATGGAGCCTTGTATGAGAGAGCCTCAGGGCTTAAAAAAGTTATTGAAGGAGAGAATCCCATTAGAACCTTCTGGGGACTAGTTCACACACTCTCATGTCACACCGCATACCTCAGAGAGCACAATTCCCATCTTTTAGGAGAAATCAGCCTCTCATTTGCTTTCTCAATCACATGTATTTCCACCTTCATGTCTGTCAAACCACCAACACAGAAATTCCAAATGCAGCCACCTTTTCATCTGAAAGAGAAAAAGGCAGCCAAAGTCCTCAGTCTCTCGTCACAAAATACCCCAGGCCCCAGAGTCAAGAAAGCACATATTTTCAGCAGAAAATGCTCAGCCCAGCCCTGTCAGGATTGCAGTCCTGGTATTTGTTATTATGCATATTTGAAATGTTGAGAAGGAAAGGGGAGATGAAAGAACTTGGGGCCCTCAGGCATGTCGGAAGTCATCCCACCTCAATTAGTTTTTCCTCCACCCTGTCACCTGGTTTAAGGGGGACATGAAAGGAAACTGCAGCTGCAGGATGCCCCTTTGCCCATCCCCCACCCAGTCCAACCTACTTTCATCTCTTGCCCTAAAAAATAAATAGGACAGTGTGAGAATAGAGGAGTAAAAGAGAGACTGGGTCACAAACCTCATTTTCTATCTCAACTCTTGCTCTTTTGTTTTAAGATCATTTTTACCTGGACCTTACTCCCCTGCATTCTTGATCCTTCTTTTAAGAAATCCTGAGTTTATTTTCCCAAGTCAGAATAAAATACTCAAGGCAGAAAATGCTCTGTAATGCAAAACACATCAACCTTATTTTCAGGGCACGGTTTTACACAACTATAGTATGTTTGAGCTGCAGAACTTAGACATCATTTTTCAAATCTCTTATTTGGGGTCAGCTGAAACCCAGAAAAGTTAGTCAACTTGTCCAAGCTAGTTGCTGAACCAATAGTAGGAAGGAGGTTGTCTGATTCCTGTCAAGGAGGTCTATAAATAGACTTCAAAGTGAGAATTATATTTTTTATTCTTTTTTTATGCTGCATACTTTATGCTGAATTTTGAACATACCAAAATAATACTCCGTATTGAAAGTCATTTCTCTAATGATATTAACTACTCACAGCACACAGTTAAGAATCAGAAAGGAACTGAAAAAGATTAGATACTCCAAATAAATGTATTTGAGCTTATGCACTAAGTTTCTTTATTCTAAATATAGGAAATGTCCTCAAACTTTCCCTCGGAGTCTATTCACTCTAACTTTGCACACAGTTCTACCAAGCTTAGGTATTTGATTTTCTTCATTCACTTGTTTAATTATCCACTGAACCCCTGCCCCAGACCAGACACTGTTCTTAGAGATTGCAGGTTTAAAGACAAATAAGGCTCAGCCTTGGAGCTTACATTCTGGAATTGTAAACCTAAAATTCCAAGGCAATATGCTTGTGTGGAGGTCAGTGCAGGTACTGTGAGACAACACAGTCCAGCCTGGGAGAGTCAGAGGAGACCTCACAGAGCAGATGAAATCTGTGCTGGGACTGGGAGGGCAAGCAGGTGTTTACATTCTGGGCAAAAGGAAGAGTATGGAAAAGATAAGGGACCCAGAGGAATGTCATGTCTTCCAGCAAGTACAGGTATTTTTATAACTAGAGAATAGGATAAGTTCAAGAATTGGTGGGCTTGTATACCACTCCCAGGAGTTTAGATGTTGTCCTGAAGGCGATACAGAATCAAACAAGACTGATAATTAAATTTACCTGTTTGAAAGAAAACTTTAGGAGCTTGTGTTGAATGGGTTGAATACATAGGAAACTGTGGTACTGAACTCCGAGGATTTCTTCAGAAAGTTTGTTTCATAGTCCTTGTGAAAGATGGGACCTGAGTAAACTTGACAGCATTTCAGGGGATAGAGTTATGAGAAATATTGGACTTGAAGGCAGAAGGTGAGGGAAATGCAGGAGATGAGAATGACTCCCATATGTCTAGCTAGTTGTTTCCCCCACATTACATTATGCCCTCTTTCCTAGTAATAGAAGCTTTGAATTTTAATGGGAATGGAAGAAGCCTATATATCCCAGTCTTCTTTGCAGCAAAGTAACTCAGTTCTGGCCAGTGGCTGTAAGTGAAAGTGGTATGTGAATGTCCCAAGATGAGTCCTTAATGGGAAGGAGCACACCCTTCTCTTCCTTTTTGATGACTGGAATTCAGCCATAATTATGGGAGGTAGAGCAGCCATTTTGGAAGATAAGGAGGAAACTGCATATAGAGGAGGGCAGAGGAGCAAGATTGAAAGGACCTGGGTCTCTTATGATTGCAGAGCTGCCAAATCAACCCTGAAGGACTCTCATTTACATGCAAGAAAAAATAAATTTCTTTTTTGTCTAAGCCACTGTTCTTTTGGATTTCTGTTGCTCACAGCCACAATGAATCTTAAAACAGATAACCAAACAGATGGTGAAACCATGGATTGAGAAGGTGAGTGAAAGGAAGAATAAATTTGAGAGGGGAAGAATATAAATTTGGATAGGTTGATGTTGAATTGTGTACTGAATTTCCAGATAGAGATATCAAGCCAGCAGTCACCTGTCGGTTCAGTTCAGTCCAGTTGCTCAGTGTCCAGATCTTTGCGACCCCATGAACTGCAGCAAGCCAGGCTTCCTTGTCCTTCACCATCTCCCAGAGCTTGCTCAAACTCATATTCATTGAGTTGGTGATGCCATCCAACCATCTTGTCTTCTGACATCCCCTTCTCCTCGTGCCTTCAATCTTTCCCAGCATCAGGGTCTTTTCAAATGAGTCAGCTCTTCGCATCAGGTGGCCGAAACATTGGAGTTTCAGCTTCAGCATCAGTCCTCCCATGAATATTCAGAACTGATTTTCTTTAGGATTGACTGATTTTATCTTACAGTCCAGGGGACTCTCATAAGTCTTCTCCAACACCACAGTTCTATAGGTCTGAAACTAACAGAGAGGTTTTGGATGTAGACCCAGACTTTAGAATGGCCAAAGTGGAGGTGGCAGTAATAGCCGTGGTGCAATTATGAGTGAAAAGTGGATGGCCAAGAAAGGAGTCACAACTAGGGGTCAGGGAAGTCAATTAATGTAGAAAGAAGGGAGAACATATATACTTTGGACACAGAGGCAAAGCAGAAATCATGGGCAATGTGCTCAGGCTGAGATGGAATGAACAGATGGACATGCAATCAGTGAACTGCATTGATTGTCCAAAGCCAGAGTGGAACACAGAGGAGGCAGAGGCTGATGCTCACTCTACAGGCTTCCATGTTGTTGATGTAGGAACCTGCATCATGAGTAGTTTCATAGAACACCATGACCAGGGAAGTTTGACTCCTAGCATGGGAGCTATCAATTCTTTGCCTCTGTTGTAAATATTTTCATGGGAGAGGCAACTATGTGCTAGAAGGCTAGTGCCTCTTTTCAGAACAGAGCAGTTCCCTATAGAAACCAGTAGTTAACAATGTTTTGATTCTCCTCGAGTTCTACTTGGTTCAGCAACTAGTTTTGTTCTGTGATAGAGGAAAAGAGACATGAGAGTATGATAGAATGGAGAGAGAGAGGATGAGAGAGTGACAGAGAGAACATTGACTTGAAATACTCCATTGTCATGTTATCTAAAATGCTTTTGCTCTCCTTGTTACCAAAATATTTCCATATTTCCATTCTTTCAAGATCCATCTCATATTTTATCACCTCCACAAAGACTTTCCAAATTACCCTGTCCCACATTAAGCTCACATTCATAAAAACTCAAATAACATTTCTACCTCATTTGTACTACAGAAACAATCATTTAATTATATATTGATTTTGAATTATAATCTATGTGGAATCTTGTCTTTCTGAATAAATTACATACTCCCTGAACACAGAGATTACATTTTACATGCATCTGTAATCCCTTGCATGTCATGTTTATAGTAAGTATTAAACAGATGATTGGTGATGAAATGGAACCAAAGGAGCACATGAGTTGCGTAAATGCCAAGACACACATGCTAGTAACAGCATCTCCTGGTGACTCTTCAAGCAGAACTAAGAGCATACCATATTCCCTGTTCTTCTCTTTTGACATATGTACTAGAAAATATTTAAGTAATCACTCAGGAGTGTTAAGGTGAGCCACCACCCCATACCACACATAAGGGGACAGTTACTTGTCCAATGGATACTTTATCCTATAGTGTTGACCCTTAAGCTTCTCAAACTTTTTCATTTTTTAGTACTTTACCTCAATTGGTTGAAATGGTTCAAGAGTTTATTTCTTTTTTTTTTTAAGGAGCAAGGAATGGGAGAAAGGCTCACATTTCTCTAATGACTGTGAGACATAGTTTGAATTCTCCTATGCAGAATGGGGCTGAGACTTGGGGTCTCCAAATTTATGTATAAATTTAGAAGTTCCTAGTGGATACTCTGACCAGTATGATGAAGATTATGATGGCCAGGGTGAACTGACTTTCCAGGGCCTGCCGCAGTAAGCTCTGATTAACTGTAGAGATAGAACAAAAGATGGAGTATTTTCAAAACTAAAAGCCCCACCCTAATGATTCCAAATCCTGAATGGAATATAAGAAAAGCAGAACTCTGATAACACAACAAAGACAAAAAAATGAGTTCCAGATTCAATAGCTATTAATCTTCAGATTGGGAACAGGAACTACTTGATCTTACAGAGATGCAAACTGTTGGAAATGACAACAGCTGCTTTTATTGAGCTGTAGTGCCAGACACCATGCTTTGTTTGTTAAGTACATTATCTGTAATCCACAGCAATCTTACAAAAGTATCATTATCTCCATTATACGGTTTTGAAAACACAGTCAAAAGGATGCTAAGTAAACTGCTCAAGGTTGCAATGTTATTAATTGGGCAGAAGTGAGATAGAAACCCAAGTCTGTCTGAAGCTACATCTTATGCTTTTTTCAACACTGCTGTATGATTGCTGAATTTATATACAGTTGATTTAATTTAGAAAGAATTTCCATGTATTTCATCTGATCATTATGTATGATAGGTTATTGTTCTATCCATTTTGCAAATAAGGAAAAACAGGAGTAAGTAACTGAATATAGATAAGCCTCAGTTTCCTCTGCTATAAAATGGGATAATAATGTCTACCTGGAGTTGTTAGTGGGGGCTAGACATGTTTACTATGTGCAATTACCAGTCCACACTCAGTGCACAATAAATGCTTCCTCTCATATTGTAACTATCATTGCCAAGGTTGTAAAATGCCCAAAGTCATACAGCTTAAAGGTGATACATACATGGCTCATGTACAAGTTTTCTGAGCCTCTCCCAGTGATTCAACTCCTGTGGCTGAGTCCAGTGGATCCTCAGGAGGATATCTCGATAGGTCTGCATTTAAGCTAGACCAGAAGCACAAGGTATAGGCAGAAGTCAGTTCAGTTCAGTTCAGTCACTCAGTCAAGTCCAACTCTTTGTGACCCCATGAATTGCAGCACGCCAGGCCTCCCTGTCCATCACCAACTCCCGGAGTTCACTCAAACTCATGTCCACAGAGTCGGTGATGCCATCCAGCCATCTCATTCTCTGTCGTCCCCGTCTCCTCCTGCTCCCAATCCCTCCCAGCATCAAAGTCTTTTCCAGTGAGTCAACTCTTCGCATGAGGTGGCCAAAGTATTGGAGTATCAGCTTTAGCATCAGTCCTTCCAATGAACACCCAGGACTGATCTCCTTTAGAATGAACTGGTTGGATCTCCTTGAAGTCCAAGGGACTCTCAAGAATCTTCTTCAGCACCACAGTTCAAAAGCATCAATTCTTCGGTGATCAGCTTTCTTCACAGTCCAACTCTCACATCCATACATGACCACTGGAAAAACCATAGCCTTGACTAGACGGACCTTTGTTGGCAAAGTAATGTCTCTGCTTTTTAATATGATATCTAGGTTGGTCATAACTTTCCTTCCAAGGAGTAAGCGTCTTTTAATTTCATGGCTGCAATCAGCATCCGCAGCAATTCTGGAGCCCCCAAAATAAAGTCTGACACTGTTTCCACTGTTTCCCCATCCATTTCCCATGAAGTGATGGGACCAGATGCCATGATCTTCGTTTTCTGAATGTTGAGCTTCAAGCCAACCTTTTCACTCTCCTCTTTCACTTTCATCAAGAGGCTTTTGAGTTCCTCTTCACTTTCTGCCATAAGGGTGGTGTCATCTGCATATCTGAGGTTATTGATGTTTCTCCCGGCAATCTTGATTCCAGCTTGTGCTTCCTCCAGCCCAGCGTTTCTCATGATGTACTCTGCATAGAAATTAAATAAGCAGGGTGACAATATACAACCTTGTCAGGCATCCAAAAATCCTTCTGCAATTATATATTGATCTTGGTATGCATTAGAATTAATAGTGAATTTTAAGAAATACTGAAGCCTAGGCCAAATCCCAGACCAAAGACAACAGAGTCACTGGTGGTAGGGCTCAGGCATTAGTATTTTTTAGAGTTTTCCAATATGCAGCTAGGATTAAGAACCATTGATGCAGAGAAAAACAAGGCCAAATATTTGTCTATCTTGAGTTGTTTCTGACTCCCAGTGGCCTTGTCATCCACAGACAGCTTCCTGTTATGACATCTTAATTTTATATGATGCTCTGCAGCTGGCAAAGTACTTTCTCCTTCCTCATTTGGACATCAAAACATAAAGAAGCAGACCAAGCAAAGACCATCGCTATTTTTTTAATGAGGAAAATTATACTCACAGACTTAATCTGGATTATCCAATGTTGTGACTAGTTAGTGATACAGGTGACTTTGAAAAACTTCCAAGTACTCAATTTTATGCCTACAGTCTTTTTAGTATTTCTTTCTTTCTTTGGGTTATCAAGAAGGAAGAGAACCTTGTGGTCTCCATATTAATCCCTTGAATCTTTTAAAGAATCCCCACTTCACCAGCTGAAAATTTCTTTAATTGCCATTTTAACAAACATGAATTTGATGGCAAGAGAAAATTCAAAACCAGCCATTGCTGATCTTAATGGTAAGTGGCATTTATCAGAATAGATGTTAAAAATGTTATTCGAGCGCAACATGATTATTAGATTATATTTATATCTGATTCTAGTAAACTCTTGAAATTGAGAAAATTTCTGAATTCTATAGAATTAAGACAGTGATGGTTCTTGGGAGGGAATTTTATCAAACCGTCTGTTACTTCACTAAACTCTGACTCCTATACACCATACATTATTTAGAGTATAATAAAACTGTTTACTTCTCTGTAGTTAGGAAAAATGACCTATTCACTCTTTTGAATTTCAGTTGATTGATGTCCTCTTGTACATCACATTTATAGCTGATAAGGTTACAACTGTGATAACTACTAATCACTGAAATGTAGACAAGGTCAAGGTTTGCCTTTTTAGGCAAAATCCTACAAATCAACCAAGGCTCCTTTATTTGAGATATAAAGAAAATGAAGGCAAAAGTATGTTTTCCAGTAAAGAGTGAAAACAAACAGGCCTGGAGGCACTATTAGGGGAAAGTCAGTATGGATTTAGCATCAGCTGAAAGGCTAGTGGCCTGGTTGCTAATTCTAACCATCCTTGATTTTCCATTAGCCCAATATTTAGACTGTGTATTTTCTAAAGTTAAGAACCATCCATTTCTCACTAGACATTGCATTTGCAAAGCAAACAAAAATAAAACAGACACTACCACCACCCCAAACTGGATCAAAGGAGGTAATAGGCTAAGATATTAATACATGACACATGTCACAAAGACAGAACAGGCATCCCCAATCACTGTATAAAGTATTCCCAGTTCCCAATTATAAGAGAGCTTTAGCTTGATAGGGATTGCATTGAATGTATAAATTACTTTGGGTAATATATTCATTTTTACAATATTTATTCTTCCAATCCACGGACACGGTATATTTCTCCATCTATTAGTGTCCTCTTTGATTCCTTTCACTAATGTTTTAGTTTTCTATGTACAAGTCTTTTGTTTCCTTAGGTAGATTTATTCCTAAGTATTTAATTCTTTTCGTTGCAACAGTGAATGGAATAGTTTCCGTAATTTCTCTATTTTCTCATTATTAGTGTATAGGAATGCAAGAGATTTCTGTGTGTTGATTTTATATCCTGCAACTTTACTGCATTCATTGATTAGCTCTAGTAGTTTTCTGGTAGAGTCTTTAGGGTTTTCTGTGTAGAGGATCATGTCATCAGTGAATAGTGGAAGTTTTACTTCTTCTTTTCCAATTTGTATTCCTTTTATGTCTTTTTCTGATCTGATTGCTATAGCCAAAACTTCCAGCACTATGTTGAATAGTAGTGGTGAGAGTGGGCACCCTTGTCTTGTTCCTGACTTTAGGGGAAATGCTTTCAGTTTTTCACCATTGAGGATAATGTTTGCTGTGGGTTTGTCATATATAGCTTTTATTATGTTGAGATATGTCCCTTCTATGCCATATGATCCAGCAATCGCACTCCTAGGCATACACACCGAGGAAACCAGAATTGAAAGAGACACATGTACTCCAATGTTCATTGCAGCACTGTTTATAATAGCCAGGACATGGAAGCAACCTAGATGTCCATCTGCAGATGAATGGATAAGAAAGCTTTGGTACATATACACAATGGAGTATTTTTCAGCCATCAAAAAAATGCATTTGAATCAGTTCTAATGAGGTGGATGAAATTGGAGCCTATTATACAGAGTGAAGTAAGTCAGAAAGAAAAACATCAATACAGTATACTAACGCATATATATGGAATTTAGAAAGATGGTAACCTTAACCCTGTATATGAGACTGCAAAAGAGACATAGGTATATAGAACAGTCTTTGGGACTCTGTGGGAGAGGGTGAAGGTGGGAGGATTTGGGAGAATGGCATTGTAGCATGTATATTATCATATGTGAAATGAATCACCAGTCCAGGTTCGACGCATGATACAGGATGCTTGGGGCTGGTGCACGGGGATGACCTGGAGGGAGGATATGGGGAAGAGCGAGGTGGGAGGGGGGTTTAAGAAAGGGAACACATGTACACCCGGGGCGGATTCGTGTCAATGTATGACAAAACCAACCAATATATTAATGTAAGGTAATTTGCCTCCAATAAAATTTAAAAAAAAGACATAAAAAAAAGAGAAAGCTTTAGAGAATGCTGTTATTGCTGGATTTTCTCCAATCCATAGTAATTCAGTTGTATCTTTCTCCATCTTGTTCTTTAAATGGGTGTTGGCACCTTTTTCTCTTAGATTGGGAGCTGTTGGGTCTAAAGTATAGGCTTTTGTCAGTTGCCATTAAATCATTTTATTTACTCAGGAGTCATGCTGCTCATTTAATTATTAAATGTCTTAAAATATCAGGTGTGCAATTTGCAGTGGAAATATAACAATAGACCATCTTTTCTAATGGGATTTCAACAAGAATGAAACTAGAGGGATAAATCTGGCTCTGTAGTCATTAAGAATATAGGGCATTCCATTTCTAAAGAGGTTCCTAATGAGGAGGATTATGTAGCAAAGAAATAAAAAATAGAAGATAATCAATTATCATAACTATTTACTCCAGAGAAACATACAAGTTATAGATTTTGATGAAGAATATATTTTCCATTCTTGGTAAATAAATCATTATCTTGTTCACTTGTGTTTAAGAAGAGATATTTCCCTCTAGAGGAAACAAAATATGTTTGCTTTGTAGTTTATTGGAAAAAGCCATCCAGGCCATTTGTTGAAAATAAGCATACAAAATTTCTAAACATTGCAAATGCCTACTTTTCTTTTTCAGAGTTATTGGTGATGGGGATGGGTTTATGTGTATGGAGAGAGATGTCATCTTTACTGGAAGAGAGATGGAATCCTAGGGCAGAACAAGAAATAAACTGAAGCTTTACTGCACACATAAATCATGCTTGGCCCAGGGCAGCTGACAATTTGTAAGGCTAACCTATAATTCTTTTCATTCTTGGAATTTCTTCAAACGCTAGTTTTATATAACCATCCAAAGCCAGATTTTTTTCCTTTCTGTTGTGATTTTTAATTTCCATTCATTGACAATGATCACAAGCAAAACTAGAAAGAAATTAAACGGGTAATGCTAGGTGCATTAATTTTTATAGAGTAGGAAAATCCTAAATCAGTGCCTGAAGGAAAATAATTCACTTGCCTTAAGGAGAATATGAGTCGTTCCACTATATATCTGTTTGCTCTTCAACCAGATAGTCCTGTTTAGAGAGCTGTGTTGTTGTTGTTCAGTTGCTCAGTCATGTCTGACTCTTTGCGACCCTATGGACTGACACACCAGGCTTCCTTATCCTTCACCATCTCCCGGAGCTTGCTCAAACTTGTCCTCTGTCGTCCACTTCTCCTCCTGCCTACAATCTTTCCCAGCATCAGGGTCTTTTCCAATAAGTTGGGTCTTTGCATCAGATGGCCAAAGTATTGGAGTTTCAGCTTCAACATCAGTCCTTCCAATGGACTGGTTGGGGCATAGGGCTGGATTACTGTAATATTGAATGGTTTGCCTTGGAAACGAACAGAAATCATTCTGTCGTTTTTAAGATTGCATCCAAGTACTGCATTTCGGACTCTTTTGTTGACCATGATGGCTACTCCATTTCTTCTAAGGGATTCCTGCCCACAGTAGTAGATATAATGGTCATCTGAGTTAAATTCACCCATTCCAGTTCATTTTAGTTCACTGATTCCTAGAATGTCGACGTTCACTCTTACCATCTAATGTTTGACCACTTCCAATTTGCCTTGAATGAAATGTCAAGAATAGGCAAATCCTTAAAAATATAAAATAGATTAGTGGTTGCCTAGGTATGGGAGGGATAAGGGAATTGGGGGTGACAGCTAAGGGGTGCAAGATTTCTTTTGAGAGTGATAAAAACATTCAAAATTGATTGTGGTAATTGATGCACAACTTTCCGAATATACTTAAAACCATTTAAAATTGGAGTATAGTTGATTTACAATGTTGTGTTTCTGGTATACAGCAAAGTGATCCAGTTATATATTTATATATACACATATATATTGCTTTCTATGTCTGTGAGTCTGTTTCTGTTTTGTAAATAAGTTTATTTCTATCATATTTTAGAGTCCACATATAAGTGATGTCATATAGTATTTCTCTTTCTCTGTCTGACATACTTCATGTAGTATAATAATCTCTAGGTCCATCCATGCTGCTGCATACAGCTTTATTTCATTCTTTCTTATGGCTGGGTAGTATTCCATTATATATATGTACCACATCTTCTTTATTCATTTATCTGTCAGTGAGTCTTAATTCTGTGCCTTGGCTATTGTAAATAGTGCTGCAATGAACATTGGGGTGCATGCATCCTTTTGAATGATCGTTTTCTCTGTTTATATGCCCAGGAGTGGGATTGCTAAATCATATGGTAATTCTATTTTTAGTTTTCTGAGAAACGTCCATGCTATTTTCCTTAGTGGCTGCACCAACTTACATTCCATCAACAGTGTAGCAGGATTCCTTTTTCTCCACACACTCTCTAGCATTTGTTATTTGTAGGCTTTTAAATGATTCTCACTGGTCTGAGGTATACCTTATAGTAGTTTTAATTTGTACTTCTTTAATTTGTGATGTGGAGCATCTTTTCTTGTGTCTATTGGCCACCTGTATGTATTCTTTGGCAAGATATCTATTTAGGTTTTCTGCCCATTTTTTGGATTGGTTTATGTCACACACACACACACAATACACAGAAGAACTGTACAAAAAAGATCTTCACGACCAAGATAATCACGATAATGTGATCACTGACCTAGAGCCAGACATCTTGGAATGTGAAGTCAATTGGGCCTTAGAAAGCATCACTACGAACAAAGCTAGTGGAGGTGATGGAATTCCAGTTGAGCTATTTCAAATCTTGAAAGATGATTCTGTGAAAGTGCTACACTCAATATGCCAGCGAATTTGGAAAACTCAGCAGTGGCCACAGGACTGGAAAAGGTCAGTCTTCATTCCAATCCCAAAGAAAGGCAATGCCAAAGAATGCTCAAACTACCGCACAATTGCACTCATTTCACACGCTAGTAAAGTCATGCTCAAAATTCTCCAAGCCAGGCTTCAGCAATATGTGAACCGTGAACTCCCAGATGTTCAAGCAGGTTTTAGAAAAGGCAGAGGCAACAGAGATCAAATTGTCAACATCCTCTGGATCATGGAGAAAGCAAGAGAGTTCCAGAAAAACATCTATTTCTACTTCATTGACTATGCCAAAGCCTTTGACTGTGTGGATCACAAGAAACTGTGGAACATTCTGAAAGAGATGGGAATACCAGACCACCTGACCTGCCTCTTGAGAAACTTACATGCAGGTCAGGAAGCAACAGTCAGAACTGGACATGGAATAACAGACTGGTTCCAAATAGGAAAAGGTGTGTGTCAAGGCTGTATATTGTCACCCTGCTTATTTAACTTATATGCAGAGTACATCATGAGAAATGCCGGGCTGGAAGAAGCACAGACTGGAATCAAGATTGCTGGGAGAAATATCAATAACCTCAGATATGCAGATGACACTACCCTTATGGCAGAAAGTGAAGAGGAACTCAAAGGCCTTTTGATGAAAGTGAAAGAGGAGAGTGAAAAGGTTGGCTTGAAGCTCAACATTCAGAAAACAAAGATCATGGCATCTGGTCCCATCACTTCATGGGAAACAGTGTCAGACTTTATTTTTTGGGCTCCAAAATCACTGCGGAGGCTGACTGCAGCCATGAAATTAAAAGACGCTTACTCCTTGGAAGGAAAGTTATGACCAACCTAGATAGTATATTAAAAAGCAGAGACATTACTTTGTCATCCAAGGTCCGTCTAGTCAAGGCTATGGTTTTTCCAGTGGTCATGTATGGATGTGAGAGTTGGACTGTGAAGAAAGCTGAGGGCCGAAGAATTGATGCTTTTGAAATGTGGTGCTGGAGAAGACTCTTGAGAGTCCCTTGGACTGCAAGGAGATCCAACCAGTCCATTCTAAAGGAGATCAATCCTGGGTATTCACTGGAAGGACTGATGCTAAAGCTGATACTCCAATACTTTGGCCACCTCATTCGACGAGTTGACTCACTGGAAAAGACTCTGATACTGGGAGGGATTGGTGGTGGGAGGAGAAGGGGACGACCGAGAATGAGATGGCTGGATGGCATCACCGACTCTGTGGACATGAGTTTGAGTGAACTCTGGGAGTTGGTGATGGACAGGGAGGCCTGGCGTGCTGTGATTCATGGGGTTGCGGAGAGTCAGACACGACTGAGCGACTGAACTGAACTGATTTTTGTTGTTGTTGTTATTGAGTTGTATGAGCTTTTATATTCTGGAAATTAAGCCCTTGTTGAGTGCATCATTTGCAAATATTTTCTGCTGATCTATAGGTTGCTTTTCATTTTGTTGATGGTTTCCTCTTCTATGCAAAAGCTTGTAGTTTGACTAGGTCCCATTTGTTTATTTTTGCTTTTATTTCTATTGCCTTGGAAGACTGACCTTGGAAAACATTGGTATACCTTATGTCAGAGAATGTTTTGTCCTTGTTCTCTTCTAAGAGTTTTATGGTGGCATGCCTTATATTTAAGCCTTTAAACCATTTTGAGTTTATTTTTGTGTATGGTGTGAGGGAGTGTTCTAAGGTATGATAGCAGCATTCACTGACATGTGCACCTTTCCCAATACCACTCGCTGAAGAGATTGTCTTTTCTCCATTGTATATTCTTGCCTCTTTTGTCAAAGATTAATTGACAGTAAGTGTTTGGGTTACTAAAAGCTATTTATTGTACACTTTAAAAGGGTGAACTGTGTGGTATGTGAATTATATCTCAATATAGCTATTTAAAAAATAAACAAAAAAGCCTTGCTTAGAGAAAAAAGTCCTTCATCATCAGACACCTCTGAATCATTGGGAGGAAAGAAGACGCCACAAGTTAGTAGAAAGAATGTTGAGGATACTAGTGAGTGAATTGCTTGTTCACAGGAATAGGGAATGAGAATCTTTGGTACATTTGCTCTTCAGGGGGTAAATTAATAGCTGGAATTAACCCAAGTTCAAAAAGGCAATCTTAGCTAATTAAGACTAAAAATCTGTCAGGGTTAGTAGTGTAGTGAATAAATGTTTTCAGAGTAAGCTTAACTATAACATTATTGCAAAAAGTAAACTTTTGTAAATTAAAACAATAAGAGTTTTCAGTGTTCTCTCTGAATTTGTGCATATTACCATAAAAAAAAGAGAAAGAAAGAAATCCCCCAGACACTTCTAACTAGCTTCTAAACTTCATCCTTTATGTACAGTGAAGTAAAGTGAAAGTCGCTCAGTTGTGTCCAACTCTTTGCGACCCCATGGACTATACAGTCCATGGAATTCTCCAGGCCAGAATACTGGAGTGGGTAGTCTTTCCCTTTTCCAGGGTATCTTCCCAACCCAGGGATCGAACCCAGGTCTCCCGCATTACAGGTGGATTCTTTACCAGTTGAGCCATAAGGGAAGCCCAAGAATACTAGAGTGGGTAGCCTTTCCCTTCTCCAGGGGATCTTCCCAATCCAGGGATTGAACCCAAGTATCCCACATTGTGGGAGGATTCTTTACCACCTGACCATAAGGGAAGCCCAAGAATACTGGAGTGGGTAGCCTATCCCTTCTCTGGGGAATCTTCCTGACCTAGGAATCAAACTGGAGTCTCCTGCATTGCAGGCAGATTCTTTACCAACTGAGCTGTATTTCTAAACTGAGCTATGAAGTTTCTAAACTTCATTCTTAAGGTAAAGAGTTATAGCTAATTCTATTAATTCTGTTTCTTGTATATTTTTTGCAAGAGGATTAAAAATGCCCTCTATCTGAAACCATTTTCTATACTCTGAAGGTTCAAAAAGTTGTTTCTTTTGCTCAAACTTGGGAAGGTCTTATTTAAAAGTCAGTTAATGGCTTTTGTATTAGGCCAGCAAATAATTCTGACCTAACTTGGAGAACTCATTAATGCCAGTCTTGTTAAAGAGCTGATCATGCCCCTTAAATAATGCCATTCTGATAGAGGTGAGGTTGCTCATTGTTCAAATCTCAACTTTTCCAGCCAGTTATTTCTGACTAAGAGGTCTATTTGCCACCATCCAGTCCTCAACTCCCTCTGATGGAGAAGGATAAGAGACTTATGAGAGCTTCCTGATGGGAGAGACTGACTGAGAGGGAAACTGGGTCTTGTTCTGATTGGCAGGGCCATGCTCAGTAAATTTTTAATCCGATTTTCTGTTGATGGGTGGGGCTGTGTACCCTCCCTGTTATTTCACTTCAGTTCAGTTCAGTTGCTCAGTCATGTCCGACTCTCTGCAAACCCATAAATCACAGCACGCCAGGCCTCCCTATCCATCACCAACTCCCAGAGTTCAAACTCATGTCCACAGAGTCGGTGATGCCATCCAGCCATCTCATTCTCTGTTGTCCCAGTCTCCTCCCACCCCCAATCCTTCCCAGCATCAGAGTCTTTTCCAGTGAGTCAACTCGTTGCATAAGGTGGCCAAAGTATTGGAGTTTCAGCCTTAGCATCAGTCCTTCAAATGAACACCCAGGATTGATCTCCTTTAGAATGGACTGGTTGGATCTCCTTGCAGTCCAAGGGACTCTCAAGAGTCTTCTCCAGCACCACAGTTCAAAAGCATCAATTCTTCGGCAATCAGCTTTCTTCACAGTCCAATTCTCACATCCATACATGACCACGGGAAAAACCATAGCCTTGACTAGATGGACCTTGGTTGGCAAAGTAATGTCTCTGCTTTTTAATATAGTATGTAGGTTTGTCGTAACTTTCCTTCCAAGGAGTAAGCGTCTTTTAATTTCATGGCTGCAATCAGCATCCAGGGTGATTTTGGAGCCCCAAAAAATAACGTCTGACACTGTTTCCACTGTTTCCCCATCTATTTCCCATGAAGTGATGGGACCAGATGCCATGATCTTCGTTTTCTGAATGTTGAGCTTCAAGCCAACTTTTTCACTCTCCTCTTTCACTTTCATCAAGAGGCTTTTGAGTTCCTCTTCACTTTCTGCCATAAGGGTGGTGTCATCTGCATATCTGAGGTTATTGATATTTCTCCCGGCAATCTTGATTCCAGCTTGTGCTTCTTCCAGCCCAGCGTTCCTCATGATGTACTCTGTATATAAGTTAAATAAGCAAGGTGACAATATACAGCCTTGATGTACTCCTTTTCCTATTTGGAACCAGTCTGTTGTTCCATGTCCAGTTCTGACTGTTGCTTCCTGACCTGCATGTAGGTTTCTCAAGAGGCAGGTCAAGTGGTCTTGTATTCCCATCTCTTTCAGAATGTTCCACAGTTTCTTGTGATCCACACAGTCAAAGGCTTTGGCATAGTCAATGAAGTAGAAATAGATGTTTTTCTGGAACTCTCTTGCTTTCTCCATGATCCAGAGGATGTTGACAATTTGATCTCTGGTGCCTCTGCCTTTTCTAAAACCAGCTTGAACATCTGGGAGTTCATGGTTCACTTATTGCTGAAGCCTGCCTTGGAGAATTTTGAGCATGACTTTACTAGCATGTGAGATGAGTGCAATTGTGCGGTAGTTTGAGCATTCTTTGGCATTGCCTTTCTTTGGGATTGGAATGAAAACTGGCCTTTTCTAGTCCTGTGGCAACTGCTGAGTTTTCCAAATTCGCTGGCATATTGAGTGTAGCACTTTCACAGCATCATCTTTCAAGATTTGAAATAGCTCAACTGGAATTCCATCACCTCCACTAGCTTTGTTCATAGTGATGCTTTCTAAGGCCCACTTGACTTCACATTCCAAGATGTCTGGCTCTAGGTCAGTGATCACATTATCGTGATTATCTTGGTCATGAAGATCTTTTTTGTACAGTTCTTCTGTGTATTCTTGCCACCTCTTCTTAATATCTTCTGCTTCTGTTAGGCCAATACCATTTCTGTCCTTTATCGAGCCCATCTTTGCATGAAATGTTCCCTTGGAATCTCTAATTTTCTTGAAGAGATCTCTTGTATTTACCTGGGGCCAAACTATGATGGAGGTAATGAAGATAATGGTGACCTCCTTCAAAAGGTCCCCATGCACACACTGCTCCAACCCTGCAGCAGGCCACTGCTGACCCATGAGTCTGCCAGAGATTCCTGGACACTCACGGGAAAGTCCGGTTCAGTCTCTTGTGCGGTCACTGCTCCTTTCTCCTGGGTCCTGGTGCCCTCAGGTTTCTGTTTGTGCCATGCAAGAGTCTGTTTCCCCAGTCCTGTGTAAGTTCTGATGGCTCTATTTTACGGTCAATGGCGACCTCCTCCAAGAGGGCTTATGCCATATCCAAATCTGTTGCACCCAGAGCCCTTGACCTGCGGCAGTCCACTGCTGGCCCGTACCTCCACAGGAGACATGCAAACACAGTTCTGTCTCAGTCTCTGTGGGGTCTCTGGGTCCTGGTGCACACAAGGTTTGTTTGAGCCTCTGAGTATTTCTGGAAAGTATAGGGTTTGATTCTAAACGCAATTTTGCCCCTTCTACCATCTTGCTGGGGCTTCTCCTTTGCCCTTGGATGTGGGGTATCCCCTCAAAGTCATTCCACCACCGCGCAGCTGAGCACCTACTGTCTTGCTGTGGCTTCTCTGCCTTTGGATGTGGGTTATCTCCTCACAGCCGCTCCAGTGCCATGCAGCCACCACTCTCTCACCCCAGTGAAATTCTCTTTTAAACCTGAGAAATCTCACCCTTGGCATCCTGCCGCCTTCGCCTACCTTTCCAAGAATTAGCCACTTAAAATTACTGCAACTGCGGTGCAGATCAAACTTTGAGACATGAATCGAGTAGGGTCACCCAAGATGGACGGGTCATGGTGAAGAGTTCTGACAAAACGTGGTCCACTGGAGAAGGAAATAGCAAACCACTGCAGTATTCTTGCCTTGAGAACCCCATGAACAGCATGAAAGGCAAAAAGATAGGACACTGAAAGATGAACTCCTTAGGTTGGTAGGTGCCCAATATGCTACTAGAGATCAGTGGAGAAATAACTCCTGAAAGAATGAAGAGACAGAACCAAAGCAAAAACAACACCCAGTTGTGGATGTGACTGGTGATGGAAGTAAAGTCTGATGCTGTAAAGAGCAATACTGCATAGGAACCTGGAATGTTATGCCTATGAATCAAGGCAAATTGGAAGTGGTCAAACAGGAGATGGCAAGATTGAATGTCAACATTTTAGGAATCAGTGAACTAAAATGGACTGGAATGGGTGAATTTAACTCAGATGACCATTATATCTACTACTAGACCATTATATCTACTACTAGCAGGAATCCCTTAGAAGAAATGGAGTAGCCATCATGGTCAACAAAAGAGTCCAAAATGCAGTATTTGGATGCAATCTCAAAAACGACAGAATGATCTCTGTTAGTTTCCAAGAAACCATTCAGTATCACAGTAATCCAAGCCTATGCCCCAACCAGTAATTCTGAAGAAGCTGAAGTTGAACGGTTCTGTGAAGACCTACAAGATCTTTTAGAACTAACACCCAAAAAAGATGTCCTTTTCATCATAGGGGACTGGAATGCAAAAGCACGAAGTCAAGAGATACCTGGATTAACAGGAAAATTTGGCCTTGGAGTACAGAATGAAGCAGGACAAAAGCTAATATAGTTTTGCCAAGAGAATGCACTGGTCATAGCAAACACCTTTTTCCAACAACACAAGAGAAGACTCTACACATGGACATCACCAGATGGTCAATACCGAAATCAGATTGATTATATTTTTTGCAGCCAAAGGTGGAGAAGCTCTATGCAGTCAGCAAATACAAGACTGGGAGCTGACTGTGGCTCAGAGCATGAACTCTTTATTGCCAAATTCAGACTGAAATTGAAGAAAGTAGGGAAAACCACTAGGATGTTCAGATATGACCTAAATCAAATCCCTTATGATTATACAGTGGAAGTGAGAAATAGATTTAAGGGATTAGATCTAACAGACAGAGTGCCTGAAGAACTATGGACAGAGGTTTGTGACACTGTGCAAGAGGCAGGGATCAAGACCATCCCCAAGAAAAAGAAATGCAGAAAGTCAAAAAAGTTGTCTGAGGAGGCCTTGCAAATAGCTATGAAAAGAAAGGCAAAGAAGAAAAGGAAAGATGTACCCATTTGAATGTAAAATTCCAAAGAACAGCAAGGAGAGATAAGAAAGCCTTCATCAGTGATCAATGCAAAGAAATAGAGGAAAACAAAAGAATGGGAAAGACTAGAGATCTCTTCAAGAAAATTAGAGATACCAAGGGAACATTTCATGCAAATATGGGGACAATAAAAGACAGAAATGGTATGGACCTAACAGAAGCAGAAGATATTAAGAAGAGATGGCGAGAATACACAGAAGAACTATACAAAGGTCTACATGACCCAGATAACCACGATGGTGTGATCTCTAACCTAGAGCCAGATTCCTGGAATGCGAAGTCAAGTGAGCCTTAGGAAACATCACTACGAACAGAGCTAATGGAGGTGATGGAATCCCAGTTGAGTTATTTCAAATCCCAAAAGATGATGCTGTGAAAGTGATTCACTCAATATACCAGAAAATTTGGAAAACTCAGCAGTGGTCACAGGACTGGAAAATGTCAGTTTTCATTCGAATCCCAAAGAAAAGAAAGAAAGAAGAAAGTGAAGTCACTCAGTTGTGTCTGACTCTTTGCGACCCCATGCACTGTAGCCCACCAGGCTTCTCTGTCCATGGAATTTTCCAGGCAAGAATACTGGAATGGATTGCCATTTCCTTCTCCAGGGGATCTTCCTGACCCACAGATCAAACCCGGGTCTCCTGCATTGCACGCCACCAGGGAATCCCAAAGAAAGGCAATCCCAAAAATGCTCCAACTACTGCACAGTTGCACTCATCTCACACACTAGTAAAGCAATGCTCAAAATTCTCCAAGACAGGCTTCAACGGTACATGAATGGTGAATTTCCAGATGTTCAAGCTGGATTTAGAAAAGGCAGAGGAACCAGAAATCAAATTGCCAATATCTGCTAGATCATCAAAAAAACAAGAGAGTTCCAGAAGAACATATACTTCTCCTTTATTGACTATGTCAAAGCCTTTGACTGTCTGGATCATAAGAAACTGTGGAAAATTCTTCAAGAGATGGGAATACCAGACCACCTGACCTGCCTTTTGAGAAATCTGTATGCAGGTCAGGAAGCAACAGTTAGAACTGGACATGGAACAACAGGCTGGTTCCAAATAGGGAAAGGAGTACACCAAGGCTGTATACTGTCACCCTGCTTATTTAACTTATATGCAAAGTACATCATGAGGAACTCTGGACTGGATGAAATACAAACTGGAATCAAGATAGCCAGGAGAAATATCAGTAATCTCAGATATGGAGATGACAGCACCTTTATGGCAGAAAGCGAAGAAGAACTAAAGAGACTTGATAAAGAGACTCTTGATGAAAGTGAAAGAAGAGAGTGAAAAAGTTGGCTTAAAGCTCGACATTCATAAAACTAATATCATGGCATCTGGTCCCATCACTTCATGGGAAGTAGATGGGGCAACAGTGAAAACAGTGACAGACTTTATTTTGGGGGGGCTTCAAATCACTGCAGATGGTGACTGCAGCCATGAAACTAAAAGACACTTGTCCCTTGGAAGAAAAGTTATGACCAACCTAGACAGCATATTAAAATGCAGAGACATTACTTTGCCAACAAAGGTCCATCTAGTCAAAGCTATGGTTTTTCCAGTGGTTATATATGGATGTGGAATTTGGACTATAAAGAAAGCTGAGTGCTGAAGAATCGATGGTTTTGAACTGTGGTATTGGAGAAGACCCTTGAGAGTCCCTTGAACGGCAAGGATATCCAACCAGTCCATCCAAAAGGAAATCAGTCCTGAATATTCATTGGAAGGACTGATGTTGAAGCTGAAGCTCCAATACTTTGGCCACCTGATGCAAAGAATTGATTCATTTTAAAAAAGTGGGAGGAGAAGGCGACAAAAGAGGATGAGATGGTTGGATGGCATCACCGACTCATTGGACATGAGTTTGAGCAAACTCTGGGAGGTGCTGATGGACAGGGAGGCCTGGTGTGCTGCAGTCCATGGGGTTGCAAAGGGTCTGACGTGACTGAGTGACTGAACTGAACTGAACTGAGTCCTCAACTCTGCAATGGTGACACTTCATGGGTCGGTTGCCTGGTGTAATTTGGAGTCAGTATGTTTTTAGTGTACACTGTCTCTCCAGATAAACTAAGAAAATACCAATAGTATCATTGATTGAGCCTTTTTTGTGTATGCTTTATGTATGTAATTTTTTCTCCACACAGCAAGCTAGCAATGCTGTTTCGTTAGTTATATTCCCATTTTATCTGTGAGTAAACAGAAGTTTAGTGAGATTAATCAGGTCACCTAAAGAACCAGTGTAGTTAAATTAGTCAGGCTAGTTTGAAAACTGCTTCCATATCATATACACACTGATTACAAAGCTAATGCTCTTAACTATTATGTTGCTTCCCTGGTGGTTCAGACAGTAAAGCATCTGCCTACAATGCGGGAGACCCGGGTTCAATTCCTGGGTCGGGAAGATCTCCTGGAGAAGGAAATGGCAACCCACTCCAGTATTCTTGCCTGGAAAACCCCATGGACGGAGGAGCCTGGTAGGCTGCAGTCCATGGGGTCACAATGAGTCAGACAGGACTGAGCGACTTCACTTTCACTTTCATTATGTTGCTAAAGTGTCGCCCATCGGAAAAGTGTCCTTATATCCCTTTTTGACCAGAACATTTCTCATTTGTATTTACTGACGTAGTAAAATTACTGAGAATGTGCCCATTCACTCTTGTGGTGGCTATGAGAATATACCATTCACATCTTCAACGGCAGAGAGTATAATTGACCAATGGCTTCTTCTGTCACGCAGCTCTAGCACCAGACAAAGGAAGAACATAGCCATGGGAAGATTTAGGGGTCAAGCCAGAAGAATATATCACTTCTGCTTACCTTTCATTGGTCATAATTCAATTGAAAGGAAAATGTAGTTAATTCATGTGATAAGGAGGAAGAAAGCATTGATATTGGTGATCAAATAGCCAGTGTCTTCCACAACCTGTAGTACTTTTGTTATGCTTTTTATGTCTGGTATCTTATTCAGGAATAATCACTGGAAAAAAAACTATTTTATGTTCAGACATGCACAAAGACCAGGAGGTGTAAATGTTCACTTACGTTGAATTATCTTTTAGTATATGTAGAATTTGCCTGAGAGACATCTTGGAGCATTTGTCTTCTCTTTCTCTGTTCCCTCAATCTTTGTCTCTATTTCCCATGGTCACTTTGGTACTTTTTACATCTCTGTTCTTTCCCGGCATTCTATCTCTACCCTAAAGAAGCATGTCTACTTGAGGTTCTGAGAATCCTCTCCTGTTGCCATAAAAAGAAAGGGGAGATCATTTTTGGAATGATATGAGGCAGACCTGAAACCTTTGGATGCCTCAAAATTTGGGAAATGTATAGTTCAAACTAAGCTGTTTCTAGCTAATATTGACCACCACTCATGGCATAACGTCAACTTGCTTTACATCATAACAAGTAATATGTTAACATCATATTCTTTCATCCAGCAATTCTATTTCAAGAAAGGATTTCAAACCTTTGGATGCCTCAAAATTTGGGAAATGTATAGTTCAAACTAAGCTGTTTCTAGCTAATATTGACCACCACTCATGGCATAACTTCAACTTGCTTTACATCATAACAAGTAATATGTTAACATCATACTCTTTCATCCAGAAATTCTATTTCAAGAAAGGATTTCAAAAATAGATTTCAAAATTCTATTTCCTATGAATCGCCAGTCCAGGTTTGATGCATGATACAGGATGCTTGGGGCTGGTGCACTGGGATGACCCAGAGGGATGGTATGGGGAGGGAGGTGGGAGGGGGTTTCAGGATGGGGAACACGTGTACACTGTGGCGGATTCATGTCGATGTATGGCAAAACCAATACAATATTGTAAAGTAAAAAAAAAATACAATAAAATAAATAGCAATTGAAAAAAAAATCCTATTTCCTAATCTTAAGGAACTAATTAGACAAGTTAGCAAAGACACATACATAAATATATTTATGGATGCATTGTTTACAAATAATGAAGAAACAGAAACAATCTAAATATCTGAATATCTTACAATAGGAAATTGTTCCAATACATTTCAGTACATGCACATAAAGCATGAATACCATACTGCCATCAAAAATGATGACATATCCACGTTTACTTAATGGAAAAATGTTTATTATATAGAAGTGAAAAATTATATTACAAATAGTAATTACAGTATGATTCTAATTTTTGCATTCATGTATTTTCACTTGGAAATATTAGAAAGATCACACCAAAGGGTTAGCATTGATTATCCTGAGGTCATAGAATTTCATACTGTTTTAATATTGCTTTATTTGATTATCTGCATTTCTAAAAATGTTCTCCACATTTAGTACTTGCATAATAAGAGAGAGAAAAAATAAAATAGGGAATTGGAGAGTGGGAGATGAAGTCTCAGCAGGTGGTTTGGTTTAAGAGAAAAGTGCTGACATTTTCCTTAGTCTTTATGAAAATTTGGGTCCCCAATGTTCCCCATCCATTCTCTCTCCTGTCTCCTTCACTTTAGGAACTGTTGGAGACAAATTCTCATTTGATAATTTTACTTAAATTGAAATCCAACAGCATAGAATAAAGATATATTAAATAAATATGCCAAAGGCACACAAATTAAATTTCCAAAACAGTGGTTCTTTTGTCCCTTTTAAAGTCAGTTCCTTTGATTTTAATGTGTTATGAATAAAAACAATTATATTTTTATAACAATTAAATAAAAACAAATATAATATAACAATTATATTTTCTTCTTTCAAAAAAAGAAAATCCAACCAACAAACCCATGATGCTTAGAAGAACAGGGATGGTATGTCATTTTTGTAACTGAGCAGGAAAGTTTAACAAAACTTTCAGTGATTTCAAAGGTGTTAGGCTATTAACATTGTGTGATGGCCATGAGAATTCTCTTGGATCTCCTACTCTGGGGAGCCCAGATGTTGCACTATGAGGTCCATCTGCATTCTGCTCCAAAGCCATAACTCCCAGGCAATGACAGCTTTGCAGGGCTGCTCCCAGATACTGACTGAGTGTAGCATCGGTACTAAAGCAAAAATGTTCCTGGAAGATGCAGGGCTCCTTTGATGAACAGCTTAGGCTCAAGGATTCCTCTCCGGTATTTCCAGATTCTCTTGTAACTGCATTGTAGATGAAGATGCTTCCACCAAACTTACTTCCTTCTCTCTGCCCCCTTCACTTGGGTTCAGACCTGCTTTGCAGTTTAATGGCTCTTTCAGCCTCTCACAGCTGCTGCTCCATTTTTCTTTCACAGGCATGTCCCCTAATAAATTTCTTGATTACTTAATGTTATCTTGGCATGTGTTTCTCAAAAGACCCAAACTAATACAAATAGTTCATAATGTGCCCAAGAGATTGAAGGTTAAGTGATACATGTATAACCACACTAACCACAATTCAGGTGCAGACCTGGAACCAGAAGAAAGCATTTTCCCAATGGCTGTCCTTTAAGGAAACCTAAACTAAAATTCTATTAAAGTTTATTTCACTTTAAAAGGAGTTCCTATCGAAGTCTTCTAATCACTCAATAATCAGAAATACTAATTGCTTTGGCAGAGTCAGAACTTGGAACCCACAATCACAACCATCATCCAACAGCATCACTGACCTTTAAAATTAATCTGTCTGTCTTGGAATATTTACTACTGATTCATTATTGGCTTTGGACATGGCCTTTAAATTCTGTGGAACTCTGTTTTTTTAATTTTGAATCTTTTGCTATATGGGAATCTCCTTGGGTTTAAGCATGCTGGCTCTTAAATACTGCAGAGTTTGAATCCTGGCTCCAATTCTTATTAACTGTATGACCTTGGGTAAAATACTTTATACGTCTTAACCTCAGTTTCTTTTTCTACAAAATGAGTTTAACAATAATCTCCTATGATTATTGTGAGGAGACTAGTATTTAGTGCACAGTACATTTTTATAAATATTGGCTCTTGTGGTTAGTATTGATTTATTGATCACTGCCTAGGTGCTCTGGGAAGAACTATGAATGTAAAACAATGTAGTTGAGGAACCCATAGAACAAGAAAAGACTGGATATATTTAATTCTGCAGCTGTGGGCTAAGGACTATACCAAAGGAAAATAGAAGGTATAGGGGTTCTATAAAAATAGGGTAAAGTGGGTTCTGGGAAGGCTTCCTGAGAGATAATAGTTACACTTCACCTGAGTTCTGAAGGTTATAGAACTTGATTAATCAGAGCAAGGCTTGCACGCAAAGAGGATGGCTCATGTAAATGTAGAACAGCATGGGGCATTCCGGTCAGGTGCAGGAGATTTGACTTAATCCAACTGAAGAATGTGAGAGGAGAAACATTTAGAGGCATATCTTCAGAGGTTGGCCTGGACTTCCATGCAGTGGAATGTGGATTTCATTCCTAGAGAGTGGAGCTTCAACAATAAAAGTGTTATAACAGGCTAGGAGCATCACCAATGATGTGTTTTAGAGTGCTTTTTCTGGCAGCTTTATGAAATATAAACCAGGTATGAGAAGGACTCAAAACAGACAGGAAGACCAGTAGGGAACCCCTTTGATAAAGTCAGAAAAGAAGGCTGGAAAAACCAGGATATAGAATATATGAAGGGGAACAAATTTGCAGGAAAAGAATAGTTCTTCCATTATGTATGTTCTGCTTAATTCCACAAAGAACTTGACATGGCTTGCAGAAAATATATGGATAGTGAAATAAATAAAAAAGTAAAGCACTAGGACCAGGGGGAATACAGATTAGATAAGGAAATATGAGCTCGAATAGAAATAAGACATAATTAAGCCAACGGTATTGGGCTTGAGCAGGTGCTATTTTGGTAGCCAAAACAAACAAAAAAATTGATTTGGTATAGTGTTCATCAACTGTACTATAGGTGAGTTTTCTCCTCATTACCCTCAAAAGCATCAGTTAATGAGACCATTTGGAATGTTGTGTTTAGGTATCTGGGAAACGTCTAACTAGAAATGTTAATAACATTTCTATGTGTGAGTCTGGGACTCCAATATGGGCCTGAGCTGGAGAAATACATTAGTGATGCCTCATTTTCCATGTGGCCATCAGAACTACGATGTAGATTAAACTCATCCAGGGAGACTGTGTTGGCTAACTCCTTGGCCAGATAAACCAGTGGCATAGGACGAGACATTCTCTATGATCCTTTTGGCTCTAGCATCACATTCTAGTGGGTAACTAGGGGATCTTAGCTCACCACCTGTCTGCTGCCCTGGAAACACCTGGAAATCTGAATCTGAAGAAATACTTAAGATTCTGTCTACAACAAAGTTTGTTCCAGTCTTACAAGTGACCCATCTTAAGAAGATGGTATTCTCTGATCCTAGACTAACCATACCCTCTAGGCTGCTTCAGGTTCAGTTGGATCCAACTTAGTTTAGCCTGATTCCCTCAAATATGGAGCAAGATCTGTTGAATTCACAGAGGCAGGTAAGGAGAACTTGTGGAGCAGTACATCATTGCTTGTGTTCTAGATCGCAAATGAACCAGATGTCTGGATTATATGAGATGCTTAATTCTTGAACTTCATAACCAAACCACCTTACTCAACATTTCCTACTCTATCAAAAACAAAAAAAAAGCCTTTATTGAATATCTTGTCCACTTGGCTGAAGTAATACACATAGGTATAATGCCTTTGGGTTCTCTTCTCTTATCTCCATGTGCATTGATTAAGTTTTATTTTTGCATTTATTTCCTCAGATTCCAAATTTTTGCTTCTGGAAGGTTGGAAGGGATACTTTGTTTCTATGCTTTTTGTGATTACTCTGGGATTTTTCATACACATTTATCAAATCTAAAGTAAATCAAATAATGGTGTCTTCTCAAATAATACAAGGACCATAGAAGGACCTTAAAACATAAATGCTAATCACTCCTTACTCACAACTCTTATGATTTTATTGACCATACACCCACATAAATTCTATTTTGAGTGTTAACCTTGCAAATTATGCTATTAATTTCAATATGTACTTAATTTTACCTACATGTTGGCCATTTCATATGCTCAGCTTTCTTTCTTTCATGTCATACATTCCTTTTGTGTTCCTTTTCCTGGAAGTACATCCAATATAAGTTTCTTTAAGGATGGCATTGGTAATTTGACCTTTAAAACATAGTAGCAGTAATAACAATAGTGATGATAATAAAAGTAATAACTGCAAATCATTGCATGTTTACCATGTGTCAGGAACTGTGCTAAGTGCTTTAAATGGGATTATCTTTTGGGATTCCCTGGTGGCTCATACGGCAAAGCATCTGCCTGCAATGCAGGAGACCCGGGTTCGATCTCTGGGTCAGGAAGATCCCCTGGAGAAGGAAATGGCAATCCACTCCAGTACTCTTGCCTGGAAAATTACATGGATGGAGGAACCTGGTGGGCTACAGTCCATGGGGTCGCAAAGAGTCGGACACAACTAAGTGCTTTAAATGGGTTATATTTTAATCCTCACCAAAACCCTTCAGATATCATTGTCATATCTATTTTACAGATAGAAAAACTGAGTCCTAGGTTAACTAACATGTGCAAGGACACTTAACCAGACCAGAAACCATTTCTAACCCAATGTCCATGCTCCTAACCATTCTTCTTACATCCATACAACTGCGGACATATTTCAAATTTTCTTCTATAGCCTCTTCTGTCTTACTTGTCACTAGACTTACAGATTCAATTTGTGAAAAGAATGTTTAGCACCAATTGGAGGCTATTCACAAATTGAATCTGTAAGTCTAATGACGAGCAAGACAGAAGAGGCCTGAGAGGTTTTTCAGATATGAAGCTATCATTATAATCAGAGTCCTTCCTTTGTGTCTGCACATCAATAAGTATATAAATTGCAGGCATACTATATTGCAATGCTACATCATTAGTCATGCTGCAGTGAATCTGACTTCAAACTACGTAGTGTAAGCAGAAGGAAACCACTCTCAAGTTTGTGATCTAAGACCCGACACATTGTTTTCCATTATTCAAAGCATGCATACATATTGAAACTTCTCTTTTCTAGGACCTTTTGAAGTCACCTTCCTAAGCATCAATCTCCTCCTCAAATCATGATAATAGTTGTTTTTTCAAAATAACCAAGAATAAGTAGAACTCTTCCGTGGCCCCTCATTTTGTGATGCTGAATCTCACCATAAGCTATGTTATTCATAAATAATTGCTTTGAGTCTTAGTTAGAAGATTATGGGGTTTCCCAGGTGGTGCTACTGGTAAAGTATCCACCTGCCTACCAATGCACGAGATGCAAGGGATGTAGATCAAACCTCCATCCCTTAGAGTAGAAATGGCACCCTACTCCAATATTCTTGCCTGGAAAATTCCAGGGCCAGAGGAACCTAGTGGGCTACAGTCCATGGGACCACAAAGAGTCAGACATGACTGAGCACACATAAGAAGATAATATTATTGAAAGGAAACATCATTCAAGTACCATCAGGTAAATACCTCTAGTCACCATCTTAAAGCTCTGCACAGCCTGAGAGAGACACTGCCTAGAAAGCTCATTCTCATGTTGGAGAAAGAAGATTTCATGGTGTTCCAAAGACCTGACTAGTATCTTATCAAATAAGACCTAGGTGTAGCTGTACTGCTCTTAGACAAAGTAGATTTCTTCAGGACAAAGTAGAAGACAAGTATTACCAGGGTTAAAAGGAAATTATATAAAAGTCTATATATTGGGAAGACTTAATAATCCCAAATGTGCATCCATCTAATGACAGAGCTTCACTATACATGAAATAAAAACTTACAGAACTAAAGGGAAGAACAGAAGAAACAGTAATCAGAATTGGAATTTTAGCATGCCTCTCAATAGTTGTCAGCATAAGTAGCCCTTCTCCTAAATCAACAGGAATACAAAAGATGTTGATCTCACTGATGTTTTTATTTTTTTAAATTTAATTGGAGGCTAATAACTTTACAATATTGTGGTGGTTTTGCCACACATTCACATGAATCAGTCAGGGGTGTACATGTGTTCCCCATCCTGACACTCCACCCCACCTCCCTCCCCATCCCATCCCTCAGGGTCATCCCAGTGCACCAGCCCTGATCAAACCTGTCTCATGCATCACACCTGGACTGGCGATCTGTTTCACATATGATAATATACATGTTTCAGTGCTATTCTCTCAAATCATCCCACCCTTGCCTTCTCCCACAGAGTCCAAAAGTCTGTTCTTTACATCTGTATCTCTTTTGCTGTTGCGCATATATGGTCATCATTACTATCTTTCTAAATACCATATAAATGCATTAATATACTGTATTGGTGTTATTCTTTCTGACTTACTTCACTCTGTAAAATAGGCTCCAGTTTCATACACCTCATTAGAACTGATTCAAATGCATTCTTTTTAATAGCTGAGTAAAATTCCATTGTGTGTATGTACCACAGTTTTCTTATCTATTTGTCTGCCGATGGACATCTAGGTTGCTTCCATGTCCTGGCTATTGTAAATAGTGCTGTGATGAACATTGGGGTACACGTGTCTCTTTCAATTCTTGTTTCCTTGGTGTGTATGCCCAGCAGTGGGATTGCTGGGTCGTATGGCAGTTCTATTTCCAGTTATTTAAGGAATCTCCACACTGTTCTCCTTAGTGGCTGTACTAGTTCACATTCCCACCAACAGTGTGAGAGGGTTCCTTTTTCTCAGCACCCTCTTACCATTTATTATATGTAGACTTTTTGATAGCGGCCATTCTGACTGCTATGAGATAGTACCTCATTGTGGTTTTGATCTTGCATTTCTCTGATAATGAGTGATGTTGAGCATCTTTTCATGTGTTTGTTAGCCATCTTTATGTCTTCTTTGGAGAAATGTCTGTTTAGTTCTTTGGCCCATTTTTTGATTGGATCACTTACTTTTCTGGTATTGAGCTGCAGGAGTTGCTACTATATTTTTGAGATTAATTCTTTGTCAGTTCCTTCATTTGCTATTGTTTTCTCCCATTCTGAAGGCTGTCTTTTCACCTTGTTTGTAGTTTCCTTTGCTGTGCAAAGCTTTTAAGTTTAATTAGGTCCTATTTGTTTATTTTTGCTTTTATTTCCACTACTCTGGGGGGTGGGTCATAGAGGATCCTGCTGTGATTTACATCAGAAAGTGTTTTGCCTATGTTTTCCTCTAGGAGTTTTATAGTTTCTGGTCTTACATTTAGATCTTTAATCCATTTTGAGTTTATTTTTGTGTATGGTGTTAGAAAGTGTTCTAGTTTCATTCTTTTGCAAGTGGTTGACCAGTTTTCCCGGCACCACTTGTTAAAGAGATTGTCTTTTCTCCATTGTATATTCTTGCCTCCTTTGTCAAAGACAAGGTGTCCATAGGTGCGTGGATTTATCTCTGGACTTTCTATTTTGTTCCATTGATCTATGTTTCTGTCTTTGTGCCAGTACCACACTGTTTTGATGACTGATGCTTTGTAGTATAGCCTGAAGTCAGACAGGGTGGTTCCTCCAGTTCCATTCTTCTTTCTCAAGATTGCTTTGGCTATTCGAGGTTTTTTATATTTCCAAGCAAATTGTAAAATTATGTTCTAATTCTCTGAAAAATACCATTGGTAGCTTGAATCTATAGATTGCTTTTGGTAGTATACTCATTTTCACTGTATTGATTCTTCTGATCCATGAACACGGTATGTTTCTCCATCTATTAGTGTCCTCTTTGATTTCTTTCATCAGTGTTTTATAGTTTTTTATATATAGGTCTTTTGATTCTTTAAGTAGATTTATTCCTAAATATTTTATTATTTTCGTTGCAATGGTGAATGGAATTGTTTCCTTAATTTCTCTTTCTGTTTTCTCATTGTTAGTTTATAGGAATGCAAGGTATTTCTGTGTGTTAATTTTATATCCTGCAACTTTACTATATTCATTGACCAGCTCTAGTAATTTTCTGGTGGAGTCTTTAGGGTTTTCTATGTAGAGGATCATGTCATCTGCAAACAGTGAGAGTTTTACTTCTTCTTTTCCAATCTGGATTCCTTTTATTTCTTTTTCTTCTCTGATTGCGTGACTAAAACTTGCAAAACTATGCTCAATAGTAGTGGTGAGAGTGGGCATCCTTGCCTTGTTCCCGACTTTAGGGGAAATGCTTTCAATTTTTCACCGTTGAGGTTAATGTTTGTTGTGGGTTTATCATATATGGCTTTTATAATGTTGAGGTATGTTCCATCTATGCCTGCTTTCTGGAGGGTTTTTATCATAAACAGATGTTGAATATTGTCAAAGGCTTTCTCTGCATCTACTGAGATAACCATATGGTTTTTATCTTTCAATTTGTTAATGTGGTGTATCAAATTGATTGATTTGCAAATACTGAGGAATCCTTGCATCCCTGGGATAATGCCCATTTAGTCATGATGTATGATCTTTTTAATATGTTGTTGGATTCTGTTTGCTAGAATTTTGTTAAAGATTTTTGTATCTGTGTTCATCAGTGATATTGGCCTGTAGTTTTCTTTTTTTGTGGCATCTTTGTCTGGTTTTGGTACTAAGGTGATGGTGGCCTCATAGAGTGAGTTTGGAAGTCTACCTTCCTCTGCAATTTTCTGGTAGAATTTGAGTAGGATAAGTATTAGCTCTTCTTTAAATTTTTGGTAGAATTCAGCTGTGAAGCCATCTGGTCCTGGACTTTTGTTTGTTGGAAGATTTCTGATTACAGTTTCGATTTCTGTGCTTGTGATGGGTCTGTTAAGATTTTCTATTTCTCCTTGGTTCAGTTTTGTAAAGTTATACTTTTCTAAGAATTTGTCCATTTCTTCCAAGTTGTCCATTTTATTGGCATATAGTTGCTGATAGTAGTTTCTGTGTTGTCTGTTGTGATTTCTCAATTTTCATTTCTAATTTTGTTGATTTGATTCTTCTCCCTTTGTTTCTTGATGAGTCTGGCTAATGGTTTGTCTATTTTACTTACCTTCTCAAAGAACCAGCTTTTCTCTTTGTTGATGTTGGCTTTGGTCTCCTTTGTTTCTTTTGTATTTATTTCTGCCCTAATTTTTAAGATTTCTTTCCTTCTACTAACCCTGAGGTACTTCATTTCTTCCATTTCTAGTTGCTTCAGGTGTAGAGTTAGGTTATTTATTTGATTTTTCTCTTGTTTCTTTAGGTAACCTTGTATTGTTATGAACCTTCTCCTTAGCACTGCTTTTACTGAATCTCGCAGGTTTTGGGTTGTTGTGCTTTCATTTTCATTCATTTCTATGCATATTTTGATTTCTTTTTTGATTTCTTCTGTAATTTGTTGGTTATTCAGAAGTGTGTTGTTTAGCCTCCATACGTTTGTATTTTTAATAGTTTTTTCCTGTAGTTGACATCAAATCTTACAGCATTGTGATCAGAAAAGATGCTTGAGATGATTTCATTTTTTTTTGTTTGTTTGTTTTTGCCAAGGCTAGTTTTGTGGCCCAGGATGTGATCTATCCTGAAGAAGTTTCTGTGTGCACTTGAGAAAAAGGTGAAATTCATTGTTTTGGGGTAAAATGTCCTATAGATATCAATCAGGTCTAACTGGTCCATTGTATCATTTAAAGTTTGTGTTTCCTTATTAATTTTCTGTTTAGTTGATCTATCCATAGTTGTGAGTCGGGTATTAAAGTCTCCCACTATTATTGTGTTACTGTTAATTTCCCCTTTAATACTTGTTAGCATTTGTCTTACATATTACAGTGCTCCTATGTTGGGTGCATATATATTTATAATTGTTATATCTTCTTCTGGGATTGATCCTTTGATCATTATGTAGTGTCCTTCTTTGTCTCTTTTCATGGCCTTTATTTCAAAGTCTATTTTATCTGATATGAGTATTGCTACTCCTGCTTTCTTTTGGTCTCTATTTGCATGAAATATCTTTTTCCAGCCCTTCACTTTCAGCCTGTATGTGTCCCTTGTTTTGAGGTGGGTCTCTTGTAGACAGCATATATAGGAGTCTTGGTTTTGTATCCATTCGGCCAGTCTTTGGCTTTTGCTTGGGGCATTCAACCCATTTACATTTAAGGTAATTATTGATAAGTATGATTCCATTGCCATTTACTTTGTTCTTTTGGGTTCAAGTTTACAAACCTTTTCTGTGTTTCCTGTCTAGAGAAGATCCTTTAGCTTTTGTTGAAGAACTGCTTTGGTGGTGCTGAATGCTCAGCTTTTGCTTGTCTGTAAAGCTTCTGATTTCTCCTTCATATTTGAATGAGATCCTTTTGGGTACAGTAATCTGGGTTGTAGGTTTTTCTCTTTCATCACTTTAAGTATGTCCTGCCATTCCCTTCTGGTTTGAAGAGTTTCTATTGAAAGATCAGCTGCTATCCTTATGGGAATCCCCTCATGAGTTATTTGTTGTTTTTCCCTTGCTGCTTTTAATATTTGATCTTTGTGTTTGACCTTTGTTAATTTGATTAATATGTATCTTGGGGTGTTTCACCTTGGGTTTATCCTGTTTGTTACTCTCTGGGTTTTTTTGGATTTGGGTGGCTATTTCCTTCCCTATTTTAGGGAATTTTTCAACTATTATCTCCTCAAGTCTTTTCTCATAGCCTTTCTTTTTGTCTTCTTCTGGGACTCGTATGATGCGAACATTGGGGTGTTTGACATTGTCCCAAAAGTCTCTGAGGTTGTCCTCATTTCTTTTAATTCTTTTTTTCTTTTTTCCTCTCTGCTTCATTTATTTCCACCATTCTATCTTCCACCTCACTTATCCTATCTTCTGCCTCAGTTATTCTACTGTTGGTTCCCTCCAAGGGACACATACAGACTGAAAGTGAAGGGCTGGAAAAGATATTTCATGCAAATGGAGACCAAAAGAAAGCAATAGTAGCAATACTCATATCAGATAAAATAGAATTTGAAATAAAAGCCATGAAAAGAGACAAAGAAGGACACTACGTAATGATCAAAGGATCAATCCAAGAAGAAGATATAACAATTATAAACATATATATGCACCCAACATAGGAGCACTGCAATATGTAAGACAAATGCTAACACCCAAAGAGATTCACAGAGTTAAGTAGAGAAGAGAAGGGGGAGGAAGGAGATAGAGGTGACCTGGAGGAAAAAGGAGAGTCAAAAGGGGAGAGAGCAATCAAGCCAGTATTCACACTCCTAAGTAAAAATGGGTACTGAAGTTTGGATTCTTAAAGTATAGAATTGATAGCAAATACCAAAAAGCAAAGATTAAAAATCTAAAGTAGAGGTTAGACTCTCAATAATACAATATGAAAGAAACAAAACAAAATCACAAAATTATTTTAAAATATATGAAATTTCCTTTAAAAACAGGGTATTTTTTGCAAGGTAATAGTAGGTTTTAAAAATGAAAATTAAAGAAGTAATAAAGAACTTAAAATTTGAAAAATTAAAAAATGATAATAGTAAAATATATCTAGAAATTTCTCTGTAGCTGTTGAGGGCAGTGTGGGGTCAGTTCAGTTTCAGATAGTTCCTTGTTCCGGCTTATACTTCTTCTCAAGGTCTATAGATCCCTTCCAATGTAGCCAATGCTAACTACAGGGTTTTAATCTGTTGCACCTGTCACTTCCAAAGCGATTCCCTCTTCTTTTTTTTTTTACTTCCTCTGTTGGAAAGTCTCTTCAATATATCACTTCTGCCCTGACACAAGGGCATTTAGGCTCATTTATTTAGGCTCACTTGTTCAATTGTGCTGCGGGGAGGGAAGAACACTGCAAACAAATATAACTGACATGTCTCACTGATATTTTCAGAGCATTGCATCTAATAGTTTTTATTTTCTTGGGCTCCAAAATCATTGTGGATGGTGACTGCAGCCATGAAATTAAAAGATGCTTGCTCCTTGGAAGGAAAGCTATGAGAAACCTAGACAGTGTATTGATAATCAGCGACATCACTCTGCCAACAAAGATCTGTTCAGGTAAAGCTATGGTTTTTCCAGTAGTCATGTACAGATGTGAGAGTTGGACCATAAAGAAAGCTGAGCACCAAAGAATTGATGCTTTAAAATTGTGTTGCTGGAGAAGACTCTTGAGAGTCCCTTGGCCAGCAAGGAGATCAAACCAATCAATCCTAAAGGAAATCAACCCTGAATATACATTGAAAGGACTGATGCTGAAACTGAAGCTCCAATACTTTGGCCACCTGATGGGTAGAGCTGACTCAGTGGGAAAGACCCTGATGCTGGGAAAGATTGAATGCAAAAGTGATCCTTTCACTGTCATAATTTGAGTTCTAGTCTGGTGGCAGAGGATGAGATGGTTAGATAGCATCAGTGACTCAATGGACATAAATCTGAGCAAACTCTGGAAGATGGCGAAAGACAGGAAAGCCTGGCATGCTGCAGTCCATAGGGTCACAAAGAGTCAGACATGATTGAGGGACTGAACAACAACAACAAAAATCTAACAGCAACAACATACACACAATTTGAAAATGTAAGCAATTGAATTAGTAATCAAAAAATTACCTACAAATTTAAAAGCCCAAGCCCAGATGGCTTCACAGGTGATTTAGACCAAATATATATTTTAAATGAATACCAATTCTCCTCAAATTCCTCCAAAGAACAGACAAGCAGGACACACTTCCTAGTTCACTCTGTGAGGTCATTATTACCCAAATACTAAAAGCAGGCAAAGATATCATAAAGAAAGATACAGACCAATATCTCTTATGCATATAAGCACAAAAATCCTCAACAGAATACTAGCAAACCGAATTGAATCACGTGTAAAAAGAATTGTACACCATGACCAAGTGGATTTTATCTCAGTAATGCAAGCTCAGTTTAACATCCAAAAATGTATTATACCATATCAATAGAATATAAAGAAAGAAAAGAAAAACCACATGATCATCTTAATAGATGAAGAAAAAGAATTTGATAAGATCCAAGACCCTTTCATGATAAAACACTCAACAAACCAGGGATAGAAAGAAAATTCCTCAATCTGATAAAGCATATCTACAAAAATCTATAGCTAACAAAATATATAATGATGAAAGTTTTGATATTTTCCTCCTAAGATCAGGAATAAGACAAGAATGTCTACTTGTGCCACTTCTATTCAACATTGTACTGGAGGTTCTAGATAGGAAAATTAGACAAGAAAATGAAATAAAAGACATCTACATTGGAAGGGAAGAAGTAAAACTATTTCTATTCACAGATGACATGATCTTATGTATAGAAGTTTCTAAAGAATCACTAAAAACCTATTAGAACTAATAAACAGGTTCAGCAAGGTTGCAGGATACAAGATTAATATACAAAAGTCAATTGTATTTTTATACATTTGCAGTGAACAAGCCAAAATGAAATCAAGAAAGCAATTTCATTTATAATAGCAACTGAAATAATAAAATGGGAATAAATTTAATAAAGTAAGTGTAAAGCAACAAAACATTATTGAAAGAAATTAAAGAGTATTGAAACAAATAGAAGGAATTCTATGTTCATGGATCATAAAATTTAATATTGTTAAGATGGTAATGCTCTCCAAATTGATCTACAGATTCAACATGGTCTTTACTAGAATCCCATCAGGCATTTTTGTAGGAATTGGTAAGCTGAACCAAAAGTCCATATGGAAATGCAAGGGACCAAAAATAGTCAAAACAATCTCAAAAAAGAACAAAGTTGGATGACTCACACTTCTATATTTCAAAACTTACTACAAAGCAACAGTAATCAAGAAGACACATACTAGCATGAGGATAGACATAAATTAATGGAAGAGAATTGAAAATCCAGAAATAAGCTCTCACATTTATGGTTAACTGATTTTCAACAAGGGTGTCAAGATTATTTAATAGGAAAAAGGAATAGTCTTTTCAACAAATGATGCTTGAGCAATTGGATATCTACATGCCAAAGAATGAAGTTGGTCTCTTAGCTCACATCATACATAAAAATTAACTCAAAATAGATCAAAGGTCTAAATGTTATACCCCAAATTACAAAACTCTTAGAAGAAAACACAGAGGATAAATCTTTATAGTTTTGGGTTAGAAGAAAAGAAAAAGAATATATTAAATGGATTTTATAAAAATAAAAAGTTTTATGCTTCAAAGGAAGCTATCAGGAAAGTGAAAAGACACCTATAGAATATGAAAAAAATTATTTTCAAATTTATGTCTAATTAAAATTTAGTATCAAGAATATGTAAAGAATACTTTCAACTCAAAAATAAAAGACAGCATAATTAAAAACTGGGAAAAAGACCAAGACAAACCATTGTCTAGGTCATAAAATAAGTTTCAATGCATTTAATAAGACTGAAATCATACAGAGTTCTATTTGTTCTCTGATCAAAATAGAATTAAATTAGACATAAGTAATAAGATATGTTGAAATACTTCAACTATCTGAGGGATTATTTTCTAAATAACCTATGGACCAAAGAAGAATTCACAAAAGAAACTAGAAAATATTTTGAAATGAATGATAATGAAAATACAACATATCAAAATGTGTGGGATGTAACTAAGCAGTGCTTAGGAAGACATGTATGCTTTCTGTACAATATAAAGATGTGTATTTTTTAAAAACTCATTGAATTGTACACTTGAGATTTGTCTATTTTACTGTATGTAAATTTACCTTTAATTTAAAAATAGCACCAGGCTGTCAGATAAAGCAGAAATCATGGAATAAATAAGAAGGTATTAAATAAATGAAGATTGGAGAAGCTCTGGTTAAAGTGTGTTTTCTAAATGGTAGCACACTTCTTTTTTTAATGTATAAATATCATAGAGTAAAATGTACAAATCTTGATCACTCATATCAAGATGAAGAATATTCTATCTACACAGAAAGTTTCCTCCTGCTCCAGTTCATTCAGTACCCCTTCTTCAACCTCTAAAGTTATCCTAGAAGTTTTTAATAATGGTAGTTTTGAAAGTGAAACAGTTCAATAGAGTCAACTTTGGCAGAGGTCAAGTAGAATAAAGATTTAGGAGGCCACTGTAGATGGTAAAATTGGCGGAAGATTCCAAATTGGAGTTAGTCTTGAAATGAATGGGAAGTGAAAAAGAAACAGACTTTTAAAAAGCCCGATACTGCTACTATACTCGATGATGAAAAGGGGGGGAACAATTATCTTTCTAATACTTGAGACATTTTCAATATATTTTGGGAGATAAAACACTTTGAAATGCTTTTCATCAATAGGCTAAACAATGATTTGGTAGACAAATAATATTTTAACATATACATCTAATTTAGTCACTTTTCCTATGTTGTTACTGAACCAAACTTGAGTCTGCCCCCCACATTCAGTAAGGCCAGTCTGTTGCAGGAAGGGAGACCTCTTCCGGGACCTGAACGTAGGCTCTTGTCTAACAATAGGAATGAATTGTCTGAGGAGACAAAGAAAGAGACTTTATTGGGAAGGGGCACCTTGGTGGAGAGCATCAGGGTAAGGAAACCCAGGAGAACTACTGTGCCACACAGGCTTGCAGTCTCTGGTTTTATGGTGACGGGATTGGTTTCAGGTTGTCTCTGACCAATCACTCTGACTCAAGGTCCTTCCTGGTGGCACGTGCATCATTCAGTCAAAATGGATTCCAGTGAGAAGGATTCTGGGAGGTTGGTATGACATATGGATTGGCGTCCCCTCTCTCCTTTTGACTTTTTCTGATTTCTTCTGGTTGGTGGTAGCTTATCATTTCAAGTTCCTTACCAGGACCTCCTGTTGTAACTACTCATGCAGGTGATTACTATCATACCTGGCCAGATCCCCCTAACAAATCTGCTGACATGGATTGTGGTGAATGAAAGTGCAGCTTTATTGTAAGACATCAATACTAGGAGGAGTGCCTCACTTTCAAAAACCCTGAACTCCTCAAAGGGTTTCACCAAAGCATTTTTAAAGGCAAGGTGAGGGAGGGACGTTCCAAAATATGTGATCAGCTCATCCATAATTTTCTGGTTGGCTGATGAAAAAGGTCTGTGGGCTAAGTGCTCCTGATCATCAAGTAGTTAATTCATTCCTTTTGTGGTCGTCTTAGCATGCATCAGATACTATTATCTAGGTACTTCAGAGAGGAGCTAAAGCAGAGGATATGGGAGAATGGGTCTATCCTGGGAAGATCCCATAGGGTCCTGCTGCATTGCAATGGTAAATATATATATATATATATATAGGTAAAATATATATATACACATATATATATATAGGTAAATATTGCAATGCAGCTAGATAGCATATTAAAAAGCAGAGACATTACTTTGCCAATCTAGGTCCGTCTAGTCAAGGCTATGGTTTTTCCCGTGGTCATGTATGGATGTGAGAGTTGGACTATAGAGAAAGCTGATTGCTGAAGAATTGATGCTTTTGAACTGTGGTGTTGGGGAAGACTCTTGAGAGTCCCTTGGACTGCAAGGAGATCCAACCAGTCCATTCTAAAGGAGATCAGTTCTGGGTGTTCAATGGAAGGACTGATGCTAAAGCTGAAACTCCAATACTTTGGCCACCTCATACGAAGAGTTGACTCATTGGAAAATACTCTGATGCTGGGAGGGATTAGGGGCAGGAGGAGAAGGGGACGACAGAGAATGAGGTGGTTGGATGGCATCACTGACTCAATGGACATGAGTTTGAGTGAACTCCAGGAGTTGGTGATGGACAGAGAAGCCTGGAGTGCTGTGATTCATGGGGTCGCAAAGAGTCTGACACGACTGAGTGACTGAACTGAACTGAGAGACTTTCACACACACTGGATTTCAGGCACTTGGCTAGATGCTGAGGACTGGATCAGTGGACAAGACAGAATCGTGTTGGAAGAAGAAACTTTTTTTTCTATGTAGCTTCTTAGGTTCCATCTGGCCCCTATAAATTAAATTGACAAAAGACAGACTAACAGAAGCAAAAAAAAAAAAGATTTAATTGTATATGTATGTATGTAAGTTCACAAAGAAATGTGGCTCAACAAGGTGGTTAGAATTTGAGGTTTATATACCACCTTTGGCTATACAAAGGAAAAATAGTTAGGGAGATTCCTGGACGAGGGGATGGTAAGTTAATGGGCAGGTAAGGAGAAGAAATGTATAATTGATAAGGGTTGTTTAGTAAGGTTTTTTATGAAGATAAAAATCATTTGAGGAGTTAAGAGTTGTTTCTAGGAGTGCTTTTCTTCCTGGTACAGAGAGGGAGACACCTTTACAATGGAAATTTATGTTCTCCTTCTAGAAAGGAGTGGAGAGCAAAGAGCTCTTGGCCTTCTGCTCAAAAGAATACTTATGCTGAAGTGGCATATTTGAGGGTGGCATATTCTAGTCCCTCTCAGACATAATAGCTGTCTCAAAGGCGTTTATAGTCTAGCAAAGATAAGAAACATTGACTAATTGTGGTTGAGCTTAACTAAGCAGAACTAAGAGTTCTGAACTAAGGGCTGTAACAGAGTCTGGTGGTGGTTTAGTCACTAAGTGTGTCCAACTCTTTGTGACCCCATGGACTATAGCACACCAGGCTCCTCTGTCCATAGGATTCTCCAGGCAAGAATACTAGAGTGGGTTGTCATTTCCTTCTCCAAGGGATCTTCCCAACACAGGGATTGAACAGGCGTCTCCTGTGTCTCCTTTATTGGCACACACATTTTTTTACCACTGAGCCACCTGGGAAGCCCACCTTGTAGACTACTCTAAGTACTTCATTCATTTTCCTCAGGGCAGTAGTAAGCTATTGAAGGATTCTAATCAGGGCAGTAACAGGATCATCGATGCAAATGGCAGTTGAGTTCCTCACTAAACTTCACTTCTTCTGCATGTTGGGAAGGGAAGGCGACTTGTCTGATTTGGTTCCTGCGCTGTCCACAGAAAAGTTTCCTCAGTGTTGTAAATTGCTGCCCTCCTCTCCATGATGCCTCCCTCGTTCTCACTCCACTGCAGTTGTAGCTTAGACATTAAGCAGAGTTCCCTAATGGGCTGCAGCACCTCTGTATGGCCCCAGTGAAGGAGAAATGAGGCAGAACACATTTTCTTCTTTTGTTCTGTTAATTTATTCCAATAGTTCCACCCTTTAAAGCTGTACGGCTATTAGAATTCCCTACATAGTTAAAAATTACACTGAAGCAGGGAATTAAAAAATATCTAAAAGGACATAGCAAATATGTTTACCCCTTTAAGTCAAAGGAAAAGGACCCAGTATGTATGTAGGGAAGAGTGCCAAATTTCACACTCATGTTGTCAGATCCACTTCCTCTCCAAGACAACCATCTTCTAATATCTGTCTCACAACTCTTCACTGGCCTTTCAGGACATCTTTCCAGTGCAGACAGGTCTTGTACAGAGGGACAATCAGCAGTAATCTTTGACATTCTGCATCCCATAGAAACCTCCAGGTGCTCCTTGGCACCACTCTCATGTTTTAATTCTGAGTTCCTCCCACCAGCATGACTTGTATGAAAGTCTCTGTTTTTCTGATTACCCAGTTGTTACCTGTTGGAACACATACTTACATGTACCCACATACCCTTACCCATAGTCTTCAGAGGACAAACATTATTTGGCAGAGACAGTACAAACAAGTCTCACAAGAAGGAAAAGGCGATAATTCCCTAAGTTTCCATAATTTACAAGGTCACTTCTTTCACTATGGAGTTAGTACAGTGCATAATTATGCAAAGCAGTGTTAGTTCCTTTCTATTATCCCCTTCTCTCAAATTGTAGCTCCTTTGAGCTTCCCAAGAATAAGAAATGGCCCATTACTAAGCCATATACCTCTTAATGACCACTCAGTTAGCTGCACAAAGACCTGGTTAAAGCTAGAAATTACCTCTTGAAATTTTCCAATTAGCTATTAGACAAAGGCCATCCATCTCCCCAGCCTCTGTCTTGGGAAGTAGACTGGTGCTTGGAAAGTAAGGGAAATGAGTATAATCAGATTTACATTTTCATCAGAATATCCTGAGTGGTAAGTAGAAAGTGGCTGAGGGGAAGACTGCAAGATTACTTGCTAGAGGGCCGGGAGGAGAAAAAAGACTGTACATTGTGGTCTTAATTTGCAGTCAAACAACTCACAAAAAAGGAATTCAAGAAAAGGAGCTTTGTCAAGTAAGATAGGTTCTGCTGCTGCTGCTGCTGCTAAGTCACTTCAGTCGTGTCCAATTCTGTGCGACCCCATAGACGGCAGCCCACCAGGCTCCCCCGTCCCTGGGATTCTCCAGGCAAGAACACTGGAGTGGGTTGCCATTTCCTTCTCCAATGTGTGAAAGTGAAAAGTGAAAGTGAAGTCACTGAGTCCTGAGATGGTGGTGCTGTCTTAGAAAATTTATAGGGTTTCATGAACATGGAGTATCACTGTTTTCTTTTTTTTTTTTTTATTTTATTTATTTATTTTTGACTGTGCTGGGTCTTTGTTGCTGTGCCCAGGCTTTTCTCTAGTTGCAGTGAGTGGAGGCTATTCTCTACTTGTGGTGTATGGTGGCTTCTCCTGTTGCAGAGCATAGGCTCCAGTGCTCATGGGCTCAGTAGTTGTGGCTTCCAGGCTCAACAGTTGTGGTGCATGGGCTTAGCTCTCTGCAGCATGTGGGATCTTCCAAGATCAGGGATAGAATAAAGTCTTCTGCATGGGCAGGCTGATATTTTACCCCTGAGCCATCAGGGAAGCCCTATCACTACTTTATAAATAGGAGGGAAAATGTAATAACATGGAATGGCACTCCCCCCACTCCACGCAAAATAACCAGTGTTAGAGTCTGTGATCTGCACAAACAAATATAATCATTTCCTCGTCATTTTCCAAAGGGAGAGTCTTAATAACAGCAACAAAAATCCAGAAACTTTGTGTGTGATGGTAACCACTTTATAAGCACTTGGATGAATGTGATACAACTAGGATAACTATGTGGCTTTTATTCTAAAATTAAAGAAGTGATAATTCAGAAAGTACTTCCTCACCTCAGATACTGTTCCTCAGAAATGAGATTTCAACTTTCCTGACACTAAATTTGGGCAGAGGTGTCAAATCATTATAATAACTGCAAGTTGGCCCCAGCTAAAATAGCATTTCAGCAGCCTTCCACTGGCATATAATCAACTGCACACCCACTGCTGGACTTGATACACAATTGTGGCACCAAAAATGATTAGAATATTCCTCTCAGTGCCAAGTATTGCAGTACAGCAAATTAACCTTTGACCAGAATAATTATTTTCCCACTTTCTGAATGTCTATGTTAGTTAAGCATTTTCAGATCAATGCAGTCATATGTCTACCTGTAACATGAGAAATTATTCCTTATTTGCTGATTAACCCTTTGTCCCACAAAGGACATGCTATGTCTTTCAACTCAGAAGGGTGGACAACTGGCTATTTCAAAGTATTTGACGCACTAAACAGTCCATAAGTGCTTACCTAAATGCATCATATTAGTATATCATATTTTGAAAACTGCCACACAAAGTTGACCCAAACAAATAGTTCTCTACAAAATAGTTTCAGTGCTTTAATTTTCTCAGGATTGTCAAAATCAATATCTTTCTCTGTACCACATATCTTTGTGGCAGTAATTAGCTTTGTATTAATAGAATTGCTGTTACAGAAAAGTAGGTTTTCCCTGGAGAAGAGGGAGGATCTACAAGTTGTTATGTATAGAAAGGCAATTTCAGGAGGAAAATGATATAGAGTGGGTAGCTGCCGTCTATATTTGTTCTTTACTTAAGGCTCCATGTTTCTTATTTTTCTATTTTTGGACTTTTAGCTAAAGTACAACACTACGGTTATTGAATTGTTCATTATAGTAATCTTCTATAGAAACTTAATTCATAACTAAGGTTGCAGTGTTTGGGATTATAAATATTCCTGTTTTGCAACTTACTTCTTCCATAAAATCTCAGTGGAAAACTGTCTTCAGAGGAGCTCCTCAAAAATTTTGTGTCATTTTCTACCAAGTGCATGTAATACAAATGTGCTCTTCTTAAAGGAAACCCCATGGGACCAAAACAAGTCACAAACAAAAATCAAAATAATAATAAAAATCTTCAGTCACAGTACTTTAGTGCAGATAAATATACTTTTTTAATGTGAACTCTGAATAAAGGTTGAATTATTGAACTTCTATCCAGGAGTGTTAAGCACCTCAAAAGAAAATTCTTTTTAGAAGGAATAGTTAATGCTTGTGGACTTTAAATGGCCATTTAACTTTGAGTAGAAGCACAAACAGGAGTTGACCGTTAAGGACTAGAACACATTCACTGCATCTCCCTCTTCTGCTGGACAGATCCAAAAGTAGGAATGTTTTGGCATAGTGTATAACTTTGTTTTCTAAACAGGAAAAATAGTTTTATAGAACAAAGTCATAGGGTATAATGAAAGGGGCACATGTTTTAGAATTAGAAATATACAACTTTAGATACTGTTTCTACAACTATATTGCAGTTGGAGGCTCTGTTTTCTCAAATGTAGAAGGAGGATAGAGCCAATTGAAAGAGATTGGTATAAGAATTAAGTGAAATGCTTATATTAATAAAAGCACCTGGCTCAGACTAAGTGCTCAACTGGTCCTTTCACGATTAGTGATATGTTTTTCATTGGATTTAAGTGGGGTTTATAAGATGCTGAAAGCTGTTTTCCTAAGGAATATATCAACTTCACAGCAAATATAGAGGAAAAACAGGAATGCATCAATTTCTATTGTAATATTTCAGAAGGTCATACAGACCATTATACAGAGAGATGCCATCAACATCAAAAAAATCCATAAATGCATTTTTTGCAAAAAGATGGATGGCTAATTTTAGAGTTTGGATATCATAAAAGTATTCATTTCAGAATTCTTATATACAATGTTGTAAACAGCTGACCTGTTGACTTAGTAGTTCAATCATTCGGTACCCTGCAAAATTATTTTTCTCCTAATATACATGGCATTAATATTCTAAAATTCTTCCATTGAGTTACGTGCCCTAATAAGAGTTTCCTGGGCATCCCCAAAGGTTCTGAAGAGCTCATAGGGAGAGGAGAATTTTCCCGAGAGCAGCATGTCACCTCCTCCTCACCACATAAGCCTCTTTGTTTTGTTTCCTTCTGTCTTACTAACAGCTTGGCACTTCTCTTTATCTTACCACTATTCCTACATCATTTTAAGAGCTCCTATTTCTCTCTCTTCTAACTGTCTGATTTTCTCTTCCATATTTGGTGTACCAGCTTTGGAGTAATGGCTTGAAGACAGTGCCTGCCAGCATGCACAAGCTTCACTGAGGTCCGCAGAAACAGCTGAAGACTCAGCTCTCCATCTGATAGAGAACTGAGAAAGCTGCGTTGCCCCTGGGGCGTTGGTGTTTAGGGGAAGGAAGGCTTTTTCCAGGGGGCTTTGAGCCAAGATTGTGATTTAGAAGGAAACTGCCATGGTTCTGAGCCATCCTACAGAGGATGTAGAGAATAATAAAGGTCCATGAGGAGGAGATAGAGGTGATGGAAGCAACCTTCTTCAGGCCACAACTCCAGGCTGACCACATTTCTTCTCTGTTAGTGTTGTTCTTCTCTTGTTTCCTTTGCCCTCATATGGAGAACCTATAAAACCAGGACACTGGCTGAAGAAACCCCATGACTTCACTTCCTGGAGGCCAGAATCCCACAGTTAACCATCACGTCATGGATGCTGGAAGGAAAGACTTGATACAGAGACCCAGCCCCTATTTCAGAAATAATTTTTAGGATGGATCTAGTTATCCTTTGCCTTAATGCTTTGAAAGGATTTAAAATCTCAAAAAATGACCTTGAGGGCAAAATGTACAAAGAGGCGATATTGTTTGTTAGACCTTTGACCTTTCACAGAATTTGTGACCATTTAAGGATTGGGAAAAAACCCCAAACATCTTTTTTTATGTAAACTTCTCTTTTCTTCTGCTGCTTTGAAGCACATGTGTTTGACGGGAATTTTAAAATTCATGTCTTGGATTTATGTCTCTGATTACACATAGTTCATCAAGATCTTGCTCTTCATGAGCTATTTAATATTCAGGAAGTCATTTAAGTCATTTTAGAATCTTCTTAAAATCCAACAAGAAGTTGTGTTTACAAAAGACACATAGACCTGAAATATTTGCATATTTTATTTGCATCCAAATGCAGAAGCCATAAGTAGTTTGGAATGGGAGGGAGATTCAGCCTCTCCTGTGACAGTAAGAAAGGTCTGATGCAATATCATTCAAAAATGCTTCCTGATAATCCCACATGGACATGATGTGTGGAATCTTATGTTACATACATCATTCATTGCCTGTGGTCTCATGTTATAGTCATGTGTATATGTATGTCTCCAGTCTTTAATGGAGATGATGTCTGATATAAGAGGAGGAAAACTAGATGTAAGCTTAGGTAAGCAAAGTTCAAGTCCTGATTTTTTACAGCTGTGTGACCTTGGACAAATCAGTGAATGTTACTGAGCCCCACCTATTGTACATATTTCATGAATTTTGAACAAATCAAGAGTTATAATGAACGTAAACATTCTGTCAACTCCTAATTGATACTTGCCATCTACTATTCAGTTCAGTTCAGTTCAGTCGTTCAGTCGTGTCCGACTCTCCGCGACCCCATGAATCACAGCACGCCAGGCCTCCCTGTCCATCACCAACTCCCGGAGTTCACTCAAACTCATGTCCACAGAGTCAGTGATGCCATCCAGCCATCTCATTCTCCGTCGTCCCCTTCTCCTCCCGCCCCCAACCTTTCCCAGCATCAGAGTCTTTTCCAGTGAGTCAACTCGTTGCATGAGGTAGCCAAAGTATTGGAGTTTCAGCTTTAGCATCAGTCCCTCCAATGAACATCCAGGATTGATTTCCTTTAGAATGGACTGGTTGGATCTCCTTGCAGTCCAAGGGACTCTCAAGAATCTTCTTCAGCACCACAGTTCAAAAGCATCAATTCTTCGGTGATCAGCTTTCTTCACAGTCCAACTCTCACATCCATACATGACCACTGGAAAAACCATTGCCTTGACTAGACGGACCTTGGTTGGCAAAGTAATGTCTCTGCTTTTTAATATACTATCAAGTTTGGTCATAACTTTCCTTCTAAGGAGCAAGCGTCTTTTAATTTCATGGCTGCAATCAGCATCCGCAGTGATTTTGGAGCCCCCAAAAATAAAGTCTGACACTGTTTCCACTGTTTTTCCATCTATTTCCCATGAAGTGATGGGACCACTGGTTTTCATTTATTGTTTCAACAAGAATTTTTCAAGATTAACAACAGAAACTTTGTGGGAAAGAGGACAGAAATATGGAAAAAGAGTGGACTTTTATTTTCAACACACATTTCTTTTTATACTAAAGTGGAATGCCTTTATCATAACAATTATGTGCTGTTTCACACCCTGTTGTGGCCATTTCTAAATAGAGGAAGAGGAAACTTACGATGTCCTGGAAAGCTAATTTTTATCAATGCCTCCAGATTAGGCATTTTAGCATATTTTATGGTGAGTTGGTTCAAAATATTGTATCTTTCAAAAACTGTACTATTGAGGCTTACTTTTTAATTTAAAGAATATATTCCTTGTATGATATAATACAATATATAATTATAAAAGAGACATTTCAAATATAATCTTGATTTAAGCAAAGATTATTTAATACAATTTTGCTTAAAATTCTAGGTGCCAACATATTTTAGAAATAAGGAAATCACTTGCATTTTTCTGCTTGTCACAAAAGAAGAAGTAAATGTGTTTACCACCACATGTGATGCCCCAGGAGGTTGCATTTTATTCTGGATGTCAAATTTTAAGTGGAGAAATAACAGGGTGCAGACAAACTGAGAACACTCTCTCAGTAGCTGTTTTTCCCTCCAGTGGGTGATGAAAATCAAATCCCTAAACTGCTCCTTCTGGGCTTTTTACTAATTAACTTGACATCTGTGGTGAAGCGGAACATAGACTAACCTTGTTCATTCCCAGTCCCACAATTAAACTGCTGGTAGTTCAGGTCAAAAGCTTATTTCTGGAAATTTGAGAGTAAAATAATTGCAAATTGACAGAAAGTATAAAACAACTTCTTTAGTATTTTTACCAAAGATATTCAGGAAAAGGAGGGGCTTTCAGGTAGAGTAAAAATTGTACTCACCAACCCACGATGATTCCCTACTTATCTACTGTATCTTTCTCCAACTATTGATGAAAGAATCAAAGGATCCATGAAAATAGGACCATTCGTGTAAAATAGTTCTTACAGAGCAAAGAGGAGTGGAGTAATGCTGTGATTGTGATGTGATGCAAACAGAGATGGGAGTGGGAAAATGAAGTGGGCAGAAATTTTCTTGGAAGATCTAGGGAGGAAATATATGATTCCATAGGGAAAAAAAAAGAATAATATAGCAAAAAATGTGTACTGCAAAGAGAAAGTGTTAAATTCCCCTCATTCATGCTACTATCAGCAAGTATCTGGTGACCTACATGTGTCTGTAGCACAGAGTCAATGAGACAAAACTAGGATGACCTGTGGCTTACCAGATGAAAGGAAGTAAAGAGGTTATGCTGGGAAAAACTAGAGGCAGACTACACTTGTGTACAAATGAGAAAAAAAGATGAAATAGAAGCATGGATGGGCAAAAGGACATGATGACTAGGATTTTTTTATTTCTTTTGGTTTTTGAATGTTGAATTTTTTTCTTTTTATTTTATTTTTTTTAAGTTTTTTAATTTATTTATTTTAATTGGAGGCTAATTACATTATTGTATTGGTTTTGCCATACATTGACATGAATCTGCCCCGGGTGTACATGTGTTCCCCATCTTGAACCCCCCTCCTGCCTCCCTCCCTATACCATCCCTCTGCTTCATCCCAGTGCACCAGCCCGGAGCATCCTGTATCATGCATCGAACCTGGACTGGCGATTCGTTTCACATATGATAATATACATGTTTCAATGCCATTCTCCCAAATCATCCCACCCTCGCCCTCTCCCACAGAGTCCTCTCTTTAAAATACTACATCAAAAAAATATTTAAGTACAGGATTGAAATAAGTTACTTATACAAACCACATGGATAAATCTCAAAAACATTGTGTTTTACAAAAGAACATTTACTATATGACCCCATTTATATGAAGCTCTAAAAAACGCAAAACTAATTTAAAGTGAAAAATGTCAGAAAAAAATGTCTTTTGGAGTCATAGTAGAGGCATGAATTGACTGGGAAGGGACATGAGGGATTTTCCTAGGGTAACAGATATGTTCTATGTCTTAATAGGGTTTTGGGCTAGTGTATGTGTATGTCAAAACTCAGCAAATGGTACATTTTAACATTTCACTGTATATAAAATTTACTTCAAAATAAGGGACTATAAACAAATGCTGAAGTCTGTTACTAATATGCTACTTGAATTTTTTTGAGGGGAAATACACTGATGTCTGCTTGCTTAGAAATACATTAAAGTATAAGAGTTTGGTGGATGGATAAAGAGATGGATAGATACGTTATCCAGGCAAGAGTACTGGAGTGGGTTGCCATTTCCTCCTCCAGGGGATCTTTCCAACCCAGGGATTGAACCCAGGTCTGCCGCATTGTAGGCAGATGCTTTACCCTCTGAGCCACCAGGGAAGCCTTTAAAACAAGTATGCTGCTGCTGCTGCTAAGTCGCTTCAATCGTGTCCGACTCTGTGCGACCCCATAGACGGCAGCTCACCAGGCTCACCTGTCCCTGGGATTCTCCAGGCAAGAACACTGGAGTGGGTTGCCATTTCCTTCTCCAATGCGTGAAAGTGAGGTCGCTCAGTCCCTAGGCAAGGGTACTGGAGTGGCTTGCCATTGCCTTCTCCAGGGGATCTTTCCAACCCAGGGATCGAACCCAGGTCTGCCGCATTGTAGGCAGATGGTTTACCCTCTGAGCCACCAGGGAAGCCTTTAAAACAAGTATAGTAAAAGATTAATTGTTGAGTCTAGGTAGTGGACATATGAAGATTCATTTTACAACTTTATATTTGATTTTTTTTTATAATAAAATGGACAAAGTGGGAAATGGGAGAGATGAAATAAGACTGGCAAAAATGTGACTAAATAGTGCAGTACGGGGACTGTTCATGGATTCATTATACCATTCTCTCTACTTCCTATATGTTTGAAATTTTCCATGACAAAAAATTAGAAAGTAATTCATTTTGTTGGGGAGGAAAATTTTTTTCTATACCCTTCTAAGTACTACTGGCTGATCTAAGAATTAAATTACATATCCATAAGAATATGAAGCTCCCAGGCACTCAAGTGGTTCCACAGACAGGTCATCCAGAGCTAAAGAGAAGTGGGTATTGGTCTAGGACATCAAAGGGGAGGAAAACAATTCACAGGGAGCCGGGAAGAGCAAATGTTTGGTAAACAAATGTTTGCCATGCCAAGTAAAGAAGTCTTTCCGATGTAAAAAAGAAATTGTCTTTGGTAATAGGTCTCTTCTGGGTACAGGCTTCCTATTTAAATTCTTTTAGGTGGTTTAGGGGGAGATAAAAAGAAAAACTACATGAGTCTTCTGTTCCTCAAAGATAACTACCCCAAAACAATCCTCATGCCAAAGAGACACATTTTGGGGTGGCTAATTTTGCTCCCCTACAGTATGATGGGATTATCCAACTTGAATACAGAATTGCATTTAAGACAGTGATCTCCAACCTTTTTGGCACCATGGACTGTTTTGGTGGAAGACTATTTTTCCATGGACCAGGGATGGAGGAGATGGTTTTGGGGTGATTCAAGAGCATTACATTTATTGTTCACTTTATTTCTAATCTAATGCTGCTGACAGGAGGTACTGGTCCACGGCTCCGGAGGTTGGGGACCCCTGATTTAAGTCATGTAGTTATGAAATTTTTTTTTCTCTCATTTCTTTATATCTAGTAACAGTATTTAATTTTGTCATAAGGGAGAAATTGAGAGAAATGGATTCAGATAGGATTCTAGGGAAATTAGAAGAGAGGGTCCTGAACTAAAACTTCCATCTTTATCAAAATATAATCACTTTTACAAATCACTTCTCATCACCTAAGTTCAGTTCAACTCTGTATCCTGATCCCTCCCTCGAAAAGGGGAACCTACCTCTACAGTGTGAGGAGGAGAAAAGGTAGTCATTAAGAATGCAGACTTGAAAGAACGTGTAGGAACATGGTGGATTCTGAAGCCAAAATGTAAGCCTCCTACAGTTTTCTTTCATTCTCCCCACTCCCAGCTTGGCTTCATCTCTCTTTCCATAATGTTCCAATAACTTGTAAATGTGTTGGTGAACTGACTGATTTCACAAGCCCTAATTCTACTCACTAGCTACTTGCAGATCTTTCTTTGCTATAGATTCTCATTCTGAATTTTCCCTTATTTCATTATTGCCTTCTCAACTGTTTCCTCAATAAATGCCTTCACAAACCTACTAAAAAGATTACACTTTGGTTTAAAAAATATTGAACCAATATAAAAATGGGCATATGAAGAAGATCTCTGTGGTTGTTATAAAATTGCTTTGAAGATAACTGTTCTTTGTATTGTTCAGTCCTCATATGTTCAGTTTCTCCCAGAGTTTATGAGCTATGGGTGGTCTCTCTTGGTGATCTGTGAATCTCCCTTTGTTTGATAGTTGTGTAACCCTCATATTTCCCTTTTGACCATGGGTTCCATGAAGTTTAGAGCTACTTGATTCATTAAAAAAATAGCCTTCTTTGGCTCTATTTTCTGTTCTAACTATTCCATTCTTGCCTTTCCCATATCCATCCCAATCATTGTTCCCATTACTTGGTTCAGTTCAGTTTAGTTCAGTCGCTCAGTCGTGTCCGACTCTCCGCGACCCCATGAATCACAGCACGCCAGGCCTCCCTGTCCATCACCAACTCCCGGAGTACACTCAAACTCATGTCCACAGAGTCGGTGATGCCATCCAGCCATCTCATTCTCCGTCGTCCCCTTCTCCTCCCGTCCCCAACCTTTCCCAGCATCAGAGTCTTTTCCAGTGAGTCAACTCGTTGCATGAGGTGGCCAAAGTATTGCAGTTTCAGCTTTAGCATCAGTCCCTCCAATGAACATCCAGGATTGATTTCCTTTAGAATGGACTGGTTGGATCTCCTTGCAGTATAAGGGACTCTCAAGAGTCTTCTCCAACACCACAGTTCAAAAGCATCAATTCTTCGGCGATCAGCCTTCTTCACAGTCCAACTCTCACATCCATACATGACCACGGGAAAAACCATTGCCTTGACTAGACGGACCTTCGTTGGCAAAGTAATGTCTCTGCTTTTTAATATACTATCAAGGTTGGTCATAACTTTCCTTCCAAGGAGCAAGCGTCTTTTAATTTCATGGCTGCAATCAGCATCTGCAGTGATTTTGGAGCCCAAAAAAACAAAGTCTGACACTGTTTCCACTGTTTTTCCATCTATTTCCCATGAAGTGATGGGACCAGATGCCATGATCTTTGTTTTCTGAATGTTGAGCTTCAAACCAACCTTTTCACTCTCCTCTTTCACTTTCATCAAGAGGCTTTTGAGAGAATGGAGAGAATGGAATTGTAGCATGTATATTATCATAAGTGACCAGTCCAGGTTCGACGCATAAATTTTCCTCTGTTCAAAAAAAATAAATAAATAAATAAATAAAATAAGCTTCTTCTGATGCCCAGAAAAAAAAAGATTACACACAGTAAAAAAAAAAAAAAAAAAGAGGCTTTTGAGTTCCTCTTCACTTTCTGCCATAAGGGTGGTGTCATCTGCATATCTGAGGTTATTGATATTTCTCCCAGCAATCTTGATTCCAGCTTGTGCTTCTTCCAGCCCAGCGTTCCTCATGATGTACTCTGCATATAAGTTAAATAAGCAAGGTGACAATATACAACCTTGACATACACCTTTTCCTATTTGGAACCAGTCTGTTGTTCCATGTCCAGTTCTAACTGTTGCTTCCTGACCTGCATACAGGTTTCCTTCCCCTCTAATAATTATAGATTTGATGGATTCATACTATTTAAACTTTTGTAAACTGGTCTAGGTTTGGAAGTAGGTAGGGAATACAAAATAATTTCTAAAAAACCCTCCAATTCTGTTAACAAGTTATGTTACTATACCTCACAGTTTATTGCAGTGATAACTTAGCATACTGCAATAAAAGATAGGTTTAGCTGATACCTTTTTTTGGCCAAGCCACATGGCTTGCAGGATTTTAGTTCCCCGACCAGGGATTGAACCTGTGCTCTCATCAGAGCACAGAGTCCTAACCACTGGACTGCCAGCTGATATCTTTAGAAAATAAAGTTCTTTGTTATATTAGAAAGTCATCAGGAAGCAATTAAGAAGAGGAAAATGTGCACAATTTAGAGTGATTTTATTAAAACAAAAAACACTGAGGCCTACTGCCAATATGCTGTATTGTCCATCCATTCTCTTGACTATATGTGTTCTTCCAACTTCTCATCACAATGGTCAGGCTGATCACTGATGTGGAAACAGATCTCATTCCTCTCAACTGGCTTTTGTCAAACAGAGACTGAATCTAGGTCATCTCTCTTGGAGATAGTGCTGTATCCCTGTGGATTAGAGAGAAAAAGCCCAACAGTATGACAGAAAAAATTCAACTGTCAAAGTTAAACTAAGTATCTTTTAACATCATTATAATTTCATAAGTGTATATTCCCTAAAAGATAAGAAAGATTCCTCTACCACAGTTCACCTGGGATAATTCATTCTTCCCAAACACATAGTCACTAGAAGCTATGACTGACCCACTGATTAAATATTTAAAAGCTGAAAAAAGTTAAAATGCATACAAACGCAGAAGGAAATGGCTGTATAATTATCTGATCTTAGGGTAAAGAAAAGTATTCTAAACTTTGCAAAGTGACATAACAATTGCAATAAATATGTCTACATAACAGTGTAAGACTTCTGTCTATCAAAATTAGAAACCAAACCATAGCTGGGACTAGTGTATGCAAGATATGCAAGACAAAGATTAAAATATTTCATCTACAAAGAGCTCATGAAAATTAAAATGCTTTCAATAAATGAAGGAAATGACATGATCAGAAAATTCTTCCAACATCAAAAACAAAAATAATAAATACCTGAAAAACTAGTCAACACTACTGGCAATAAAGATACAATATTAAGCCATAAGATTTTTTTAATGTGTTTCAAAATAGCTCAGATTTTCAAACAAGCATATATTTTCATACTGGTAAAATGCATATAGAAAGAATCTCTCACTCACTGCAGCCAATAGAGCCAGATGCCACCTTTTGTATAGGACAACTTGCTATGTTTCAAGAGCCTTAAAAATATTAATTCCTTTTTTCCTGATAATTTTAATTCTAGGCATATATCCAAATAAAATAACCAGAAACATGAATATATGTACAGAGATACATGCATAATAATGTTCATCAACATAGTGTTTATATCATTTGCAATGGAAGAGAACCTAAATTATACATCATTTTATTGAATTATAAAGTTAATAAGAATTTTGCAGAGAATAGAATATTACATAGCCATTTAAATTATTTTGCAGAAAAAAAATTTTAATGGGAAAATGCTTAATGTATATTTTTATGGAAAAAAGAACATTATACATTATAAAAGATTTTAAAGCTATGCAAATTATATCTAAAACATGGAAAGAAATATGCTAAAATGTTAACTATTTCTGGAAAACAGGTTTATAAGTGACCATTATGTTGTTCTTTATATTTTTCTAGGAATACAATAATTTCATTATCTACAAAGAGCTACTAAAAACCTTAGAAGAACCCCTCTTTTTTCTATCTTTAACTCTTCCTCACATCATAAGAAAAAGTGTATTTCTCTTTGAGCTAGGACTTGCTGCTTAAACAGAAATAATCAAACATTTCTCATATTTCTACCTCCCTCATTATACTGTGATTTACACTAGGAAAAAGGTCCTCTTAATCCCTGTCTCTTGAATATGAATTTCCAATTTAGGGAACCAAATTGGATTCTGAGAGGGTAGAAAAACCACTGTAATAAAACTAATTAAAATTGCACTAGAAACTTAAGGAAGAATAGAATGCTACCAGAAATAAAATATTGATAATGAAATATCCCAAATGGAAAAATGACATTTTTGCTTTGTAAATTTGAGTTCTGAAGCTAAACAGGCTCTTTATTTTCACTTAGGTACATGGCTTATAATTATAATCTGGTGGTATTTTAGCAAATTGTTTTGTTATTGCTGTGTAACAAACCACCACAAAAGAAGATGACTTAGAAAAACCACCATTTATTTAACTCACCATTGGCAAATTGGGCTCAGCAATGCTTCCAGTCTCACCTGGGCTTACTCATGTGTCTGTAATCAGCTACCCTGTAGCCAGAGGAAGGCTGCTTTAGGATGGCCTGAGCTGGGGTGGCCTGTCTCTATTCCATGTAGTCCCTCATCCTCTAGCAGGGCCCAAGTTTGTTCTTATGTTGAAGGCTTAAGTCCAAGAGGGAGAGTAGAAACAAGACCATCTGTGGCCCAGGCTGGAATGGGGGAGAAACTAGTGCCAGAATTCAGGGAGTGGAACCACCTGGCAGAGAGAACACCTTTGAAATCATTCTGCCCTGCAGGCTCTTGCACTATGGACCTGTGGGTAACTGTTGTGGTTTAGTCGCTAAATAGTTTGACTCTTTGCTACCCATGAACTGCAGCATGTCAGGCTCCTCTGTCTTCCACTATCTCAGGGAGGGATAACTTCTCCTCTCTAAAATGCCCTGGGGATCACTCTTCTGGGGTTTTTTTTTTTTTTTTTTTTGGACAATAAGTCCAGGCTTCTGTTTAGATGGCCAATCAATCTCCCCATTGTCTTGTTGAATAGCTCCTCCCTTCTACCCAAATGTCAATCCCTTACTCTTTGAACAAGATTTCTTACTTCTTTCAATATGGATAGATGGAGAATTTTCCAAATTGTCAACCAGTCTGCTTCCTTTCTGATGAACAATTCTACCTTCATATAATTTCTCTCCTCACATTTTACTACAAGCATTCAAGAGAAACTAGGCCATTTCTTCAATACTTTGCTTAGAAATTTCTTCAGTCAAATTTCCATTTTCATTGTTCTCAGGTTCTACCTCCCACAAAATACTAGGAAACAAATAATTCAGCCAAGGTCTTTGACACTTTATAACAAAAATGGCCTTTCCTCCAGTTTCCAATAACATGTTCCTCATTTCCATCTGATACTTCATCAGAATGATCTTCACTGTCCGAATTTCTACCAACATTTGTTTATGACCACTTAGGTTTTCTCTAAGAAGACTGAAGATTTCTCTACAGCATTCCTCCTCTCCTGAGCCCTTTGGAGAATCACTCTTAATGTCCATTAACAATAAAATAGGCTCTTTCTAGCCTGAATCTCAAAATTCTTCATGCCTCTGCCCAATACCCAGTTCCAAAGCCTCTGCCACGTTTTTAGGCATTTGTTACAGCATCACCCCCACTTTTTGGTACCAATTTTTTTTCTTAGTCCATTCCAACTGCTATATGAAAATGCTACAAACTGGGTAGCTTATAAACACCAGAAAATCATTTCTCACAGTTCTGGAGGCTGAGAAGTCCAAGATCAAGGTATTAGCATGGTCCAGTTCTGATGAGGGCCCTCTTTCTGGTTCATAGCTGGGGCCTTCTCACTATATCCTCACATGGTGGAAAGGTTAAATTGTTGTTTTAGTTGAAACTTTGGCTAGATATTCTGACACCTGACAATGGCACCATAACATGAGGAAAACTCTCCTTTAAAACAAAAATGTTGGAAGTTTGGAATTATAAGACATGGACAGGAGAGCTGGCAAATCAGAGGCCAGATGAGGCACTGTATCTTTTTGTAACCATGTGTTATTGTACCCTCCATGGTAATCACAGCCACGGGTTTAGACTTATAGGCAAGAAAATTGATTATAAATCTGGTATTCAAAAATTAATAATTAGATACTTTTAATAATGAAGAATGGCAGTATCCTGTTCCATATCTATATAAACTGTTTATATTAATTATTTTGATACATGAATTAGTATTACCATATGTAGCTTTTCAAAATTTTTCTTTGAAACCAAATTGGAATGATAATGAAGGTTGCATAGGTAAAGAAAAACATTTTGAAGTAGGAAGACTTGCTAAATCTAGGAATCTTTCATGATTTATAAGAAATAAAACTTTGGATTTCTTTTAAACTGGAAAATATCACACCAAATCAGATAATCATTATGGACTCCATATATAAACACTCTTGCTTGCTGGATAGACTATTTAAACCTGATCTTTTCAGACTGAACGTAAGTAAAACACTTGAGTTAGATAAAGCATTATTTTAATATTGAAAAATATGGGTGAGATAGTCACATTGGTGAAATAACTTATCTCAGGAGACACAAAAGGTAATCCATTCTGGAATTTTATGGCATAACTGAATAATGTGATCATTACAACTTCAAAAATAACCTCATTCTCCAAGTTACTTAAAGACTCATTCATATTTCCCTGGAACACAAAAAATTAGGCAATTTCTCTTCTTCCTGACCCTTTTTAAACATGCAACATCTATTGCAGTATTTTCATTCCTCAGATTCATTGCTATTGAACACATCAGAAATATCAGAAAGCATTTTGTAGGCTAGAAATCAGAGTTTCTATATTCTAGACATTTCTGATATTTTTTGTCAATACTGTTACATGGATCAAAATACCTAAGTAGTAAACAAAAAATGCATTAAATATTATCTTACAAATGTTTATGTATGATTCAGAGAAAGAACAATTGCATTGACAAAGGGTTATAAAGATGTGAAAGATGATGGCACACTGAGGAACAGGCAAGTGCTTGGAGAGTGGCTGAGGATCCAGAATGAGGCAGAAGATGAGCCTGCAAACTTAAATAGGGACAGGGCAGAAAAATTTTTCAACTCATATAAAGAGTTTGAGATTTATCTGGTAGTGTTCAAGGGATCTATTGGATTAGGTTAAGCTGGATAGTAACACAATCAGATTTGTTTTTAGAAAGATTGTTCCAGTCTGGTATGGTAGCATTGCATTGGATGGATTAGAGGTAAGAATGAATGGAGGCAGGAAAGCCAACTAGAAAGTGGTAGCAATAGGCCACATGAGAGCTGAGCTAAGACAGAAGATAGATTTGAAGAGAAGAGTGGTTTGGATAAACACTACAGAATTTTAAATGATAGAGCATGGTGAGGTCAGCAGTTTATATTAGACACCATATATGATTGAATACATCCTATCTGTGTGTTCATTTTCTGTCATTATCAATTCTTATTCCTCTCCTTCATCCCTCACTCCAGCCAGGTGCACCTGTTTTATTTTCCCTCTGTGGTTCAAACTTCCTCTAATCCTATTTCAGCATTGGCTGCACAGTTAGTCATCTGGGAGGTTTTTAAAAAATACTGCTATCTGAAATTCTGATCTAAGTTATCTAGGATGTGACCTGAGCATTGGGATTAAAAAAAAAAAACCTAATAATTTAAAGTGCTATCAGGGCCGCCGAACCCTGATCCAAGTTATTGATTGTGATTGAAGCTAAGGACTTTTAAGACTTCTGCCATTGATTGTTGGGTTCTTTGAGCTCACCTTTCTTTTATTTACAAATCTCACTTTACCTGATCACTGACTTTGAATTTTCCTTCAATTTTTAGTCTAGCCCTCTGATATAGCTACAAAAATGAAAATGAGTTCTAATTGAGCCATCAAGGAATTTAAAGGATATTGGAATTTCCCATGAGTACTAGAGAACCAAGTTTGGAGTCAAGATCAATGACCAGAATAAAACACCAGAACTGGCCCTGTGAAAATAGTTATTACTGTGACTAGTGATAGACACATGGGTTGCATAGCCCACACCACCAATGCTGAACAAAACACTACCTCTTGGAGCTATGGCCACAGCTACTCCTGGAAAATAGATACAGCATTGTCTGCTCAAGAATGAATTCCCTATTGGCCTTACCTCTCTGTCCATTAGTTTCCAAATCTAGAGGCAGTGCAAATGGTTGGAAAGCATATGGCCACACTCCAGCAGCAAAGGAGGCTTGGAAAGTGAGTGTCTGGCATTTTGGGCTTCTGTACGTTTGTGTGTGTGCTCAGTCATGTCCAACTCTTTGCAACCCGATGGACTGTAGCCCACAAGGCTCCTCTGTCCATGGAATTCTCCAGGCAAGAATACTGGAGTGGGTAGCCATTCTATTCTCGGGAATCTTCCTGACCCAAGGATCGAATCTGCATCTCTGGCATCTCCTGCATTGGCAGGAAGAGTCTTTACCTGGGCTTCTATAGCTGTGGGAAACTCAGTGGTAGGCCTCATATGCAAGGAGTTCCCATATATAGCAAGGAATTCGAGTTCTTTCTGAAAAGGTGAGAAGATGATAGTTATTATAATTATTTCCCCCCTATTGCCTGGGTATTCTTGTTTGTCTGATTCCTATGTTTTCTCAAAATCTAGCACCATGAATAGGCTTTCTTTCCTTCCTTCATGCACTTAATACTTTGTTGTTGTTTAGTCTGTAAGTCGTGTCAGACTCTGAAACCCCACAAACTGTAGCACGTCAGGCTTCCCTGTCCTTCACTATCTCCTGAAGTTTGCTCAAATTCATGTCCATTCAGTCTGTGATGCCAACCATCTTATCTTCTGCCACCCCTTTCTCCTTTTGCTCTTAATCTTTTTGAGCATCAGGGTCTTTTCCAATGAGTTGGCTCTTCACATCAGGTGGCCAGTACCTACTTGGTACCTATTACATGTGCCTACCACTTCCTCTTTTGTGTTCCTACAAGTAGACTATGATTACAGTCTCAGATAACTATTCATTGGGTTTGTTTATATTGGTGGAGGGGCCTTTGTTTCAGGCTGCATATTCTCAGCTCTTTCTTTGCAATGTGATATTCTATTAAAAGAATAGGTTATATTTTCCTTTCCCACTTGACTTTGGACTCAACCATGTGACTTGATTTGATGTAATGGGTAAGACATCAAGTGCCAGTTCTGAGCTTCAGCCTCAGTCACACATATTTCTACTTTATTTCTTAGACCTATACTATTGCTATAAGAAGTACTTATCCCCAACTAGCCCACTGGTCCAGAGAGGATGAGAAACAATTAGAGTAGAGCCACCTCCATTGATTGTGGATCTGAGTTTCAGGATGGTTTGTTATGCAACACTGTTGTGGCTGTAGCTGACTGATACTTTTGATAGTGATGAACTAATAGGGAACTTTGAGATAGAGATACCACTTTTCTTATACCCTTTCAGAAGTACAAAGTGATGTGCAGTGCCAGCATTTTAAAGTATTAGTCAATATGCCTTTAGGTGCATATTTTGGGACCCAAATATTGCTATTATATGATTTTGAATATACTTAAGAAAATTGATCCAAGAAATAGTACTGAGAGTAGAAAAATACAGAAAAAGGCCCCCAATTGTGACAGATGATTATCAGAATCATTAGCCTTAGAACTTCCCTCATGGTCCAGTGGTTAAGACTTCGCCTTCCAATACAATGGGTGTGGGTTCAATCCCTGGTCAGGCAACTAAGATCCTACATGTCTCATGGCCAAAAAAACAAAATATATTTTTTAAAAAAAGCAACATTGTAAAACAAATTCAATAAATACTTTAAAAATGGTTCACATCAAAAAAATCTTAAAAAAACAAAAAATCATCAACATCACCATGAACATCATTGATATCCTCTTCTATGAAGCACATTTTGTGTTCAGAGAATAACATTGTTATCTCTATTTTTCAGATGAGAAAACTGAGGCTAAGGGACATTAAATAATTTTACCAAATCATTGGGAAAAATCAGGATTTTTTGTCCAAGCCTGTCAGATCCCATAGTCATGTTCTAAATATGTTCTTGACACCTCATCTAGGGAAGAATGCCAATAATAATACAAATAATACATATTAATATGTGTATGTTACTTTATGAAGTATTTGCACAGATATTATCTCATTTGGTCTATATAATAATTTGTAAAATGAAAACTATTATGTATATGGTCATATAAAGGGCAAATGTCAAAGTTCTGAGAAGTTATAGGATTCTAGCCCAAGATCAAATTCATGGTAAGTCCTAGCACTTGTTACAAACTCAGACAAGATGGGAAATGTATGTCCTACTGCCAACTAGAACATTTAAGAAAACCTTTGGTGTACACAATTGAGAACATAGTTCACATAAGTGAAAATCTCTGGGTAGTTGGTTAAAATATATGAAGAAAAATTATCTAATAGACACGGCTAATAATCTAATAGACAAGCCAAACACCTGAGTCATTCATTCCTACTGAAGATTCTAATTCACTTTCTCTATTCCACTGATGTGTAAAAAGAACAACCCTAAATGCATTCTGTTGATAATCTCAGGATACATCCTAAATTAGTTATTTCTTCTCACATTCGGTTTCTAATTATTCATCTCTGGCTCAATTTCAATTTTATTTAATAAAGTTTTTTGTACTCATTATATAACTCTGTAAATTATTGTGGGCCACCACTGTGAGTTTCATTCTGCCTCTGTTTCCCCTTTCACAAATATTGTTGTACAACATCATTTATACAGACAAGCTGTTAACATTAGGTTATATCAGTAACAAGTGCATTTCTCTTCCTGAGTATTACAAGAGTAATACTTGTAATACTCAAGTATCAATACTACTGCTCAAGTATTAATGCTATTAATACTCAATTATTAATACTAATATAAAGTAATTAAATACTTGTAATACTCAAGCAAGAGTTCTATTTTTTTAAAAAAAAGATTCATTCTTTGATGACTGTTTCATTTTGAATTTGTCTCTTTCATCTTTTCTAAAATGGAAATAAAATTATCTACCAAAACAACAGTATTGGGGGTGAATTCTATGCAAAGCATTTGCAAAGATGGAAACATTCACAAAAGGAAACAAAAAGGAAAGACTGCCATTATGTATTTAAAATGAATAATCACTAGTGACATTATCTGTTCTTTGAAATCTGGGCATGATTATGTTGGTTGTTTCATAAATCTCTCCTTATATAAAGTCATCTGGAAATAAAAATCCAGATGTCCTTTTTTGCCATGAATATAACTTAGTGAGGGAAGAACTGCCCAAGAACCAAAAGAAGAGACCTGAGTTTAAGGTTAGACATGGAACCCTAACCATTAATGGGAATTTGCGCAAGCCTTTCCATTTGTCAGAATAAATGGTTCTTAAACTTTTAATATGGAAACACATTTTTGAGTACATAAATCACTTTTGCAAACTTTCAAATAAGCAGTCCCCACTGTGGGAAACGATCTCAATCCCCTGAAGAATTCTTCAGGCTGACATAAGAATATGCTTCAGAGTTACGCCGGTTGAAGTGTAAGGAACTTGGGATATTAATCTACTTAACTCCTTGTCCATTCACAGTGGAAGGAATGCTGCTGGGCATACACTTTATGGCACTTCTGGTTGCTATTGGACAGGCCAAGTACTTCTATGACCAGACCAACAGTTCTTGTGTAGAGTCATGAATTTTGCGGTAAAGCTGCCTTTGACAACACATGAAAGTGAGAGCTGAAGGGGTAATAGTGAGGCACCATAATGTTTGCTATATCTTCCAACTAATATTTTTATTCTAATTGTAGAGTGAACATTAGTCTTTTTTTCTCTTTCTCTGTCTATCTAGGTTCTAGACCACCTTCCTATATTTAAGGAAATCCTTGACCCAGGAGTTTTGGGAAAGAACAGAGCCTGCTTTCTAGCATGAAAGCTGGAAAGGCAGATATGTGTTTTCTAAGCTCATTTGCAGGTAGGACTCTATTGATTAGGTGCTGTTGCTTGAGATATTGAATGTAGAGCAAGTGACACAGTGAATCTGGGGGCACTGGAACACTAAATCTTGTGACACTGGATGGCAGTGGTGGCAGCAGCCCATCTCCAGAGCATCTGTGGCAGGAGGGAGGGATCCGTGGTGGTACCTGATGTGTAGAATTCCCAGTAGCAGGGGTGCAGGCTCTTGAGTACATTGTCTGGCAGTGGCCAGAGTGGTATCCTCATCAGATACCTCCTTAGCCTCCCTTGGTGATGCTTGTTTCCTGTGCCTTATTATTCCGTCTTCTGGTAATTCTGTGAGCTACTGTTGACTTACCAATGCATTTGATATTTGCTTAAATCATCCAGGGTCAATTGCTATTGCTTGCAGCTCAAAATCTTAACTAATATAACAGGTTGAGGTTGTAGTTCCCCAAACTTCTGTTTTTAACAGCCTTTCAAAGTGATTCTAATGCAGACTTTGAGAACCAGTGCTCTGAGTTCTGTTTCCTCAAAAGGGAAATAAGTATAACAACATATGCTCAGCAGAGCACTTGTGATGTTCAAATAAACTAATTACCAGAGAGGAGCTTCAAATGCATGAGTAAGATGATTTCACAATTGAAGGCATCAACTAAATGATGATTTTAAAGTAATTTTCCACTCAGAAAGAATGGATTGTGTTAAAGCATTTCAGCTATGTGGTGAAGCAATCTATTTCAATACTGACGTCTTATGGATAACTACCTGGACCTGCCTGTCTCCAGATCCCTCCAGCCCTCATATTTGGGATCAATGAACCTGTGGTAGATAGATTACAAAAATGGCCATGATTCTTCACCCCTCCTTATATCCAGTTCCATTACAATAATCTTGAGTTAAGTCAATCAGATGATTGTTGTTTTAAGCCATTGCACTTTGGGTGGTTTGTTATACAGGAACAGATAACTGATACAGCCCCCCAAATATTTTCTGAGTTCTATCTGAGGTCACTTGGGCCTGTGGGAGGATTGACTAAGGAACTTCTTATCAGGTACTCAACATTGTGTAGCACATACATGTAATAGTTTTGCTGGTATCTCCCTCTGGCTCACATCTCAGTTTTCAGTGATTTGGTCCTTGGCTTATCATTCTGTTGCAGTGACTAAGTTCTCTGCCCAATAGCTCACTATATCCTCATGATTTTGGCTTTTGTCAGAGGAAACTAAATAAACATCTTGCAAAATGTCAAATTCCTCATTCTAAAATCAACAATTATTTGAAGCTGAAAACCACCATCATAGAATTACTCTCTTGGATAGATGTTAGTTGTTATAACTATGCAATCTTATCATTAAAAATATAGTTTCAAGGAGTTTATTGTCTGTTTTCTTCAAGGAATTTTATGGTTTCAGCTGTTGTGTTCAAGTCTTTAATACACTTTGAGTTAATTTTTGTGTATGGTGTAAAATAGTGGTCAAGTTTCATTCTTTTGTATGTGGCTGCCCAGTTCCCCCAACACCATTTATTGAAAAGTCTGTCCTTTCCCCATTGTATATCCTTGATTCCATTGTTGTAAATTAATTTACATATATTCATGGGCTTATTTCTGGGCTCTCAATTCTGTTTTATTTACCTATGTGTCTGTTTTTATGCCAGTGTTACTGTAGCTTTGTTATATAACTTGAAATCAGGGAGCATGATGCCTCCAGCTTTGTTCTTCATTTCTAAGATTTTTTTGGCTATTCAGAGTTTTTGTGGTTTCACACAAATTTTAGGATTATTTGTTCTATTTATTTGAAAAATACCATTGGAATTTTGATAGGGATTGCATTGAATCTGTAGATTGCTTTAGGTGGTACAGACATTTTAACAATATAAATTCTTCCAATCTATGTACATAGAATATCTCTTCATTTATTTGTGTCTCCTTCAATTTCTTTCATTAATGTCTTGTAGTTTTCAGGAGTGGAGAGTGAGGAGGTTCGGAGAAATGGTAAAATGGACCAAAAGGTAAAAAGAAAAACAAAACAAGAAACACATTAATACTGAAGCTATCTGTTAAATGTTAGTTCCAAATGTATTAAGTCTCTGTATGTTTATAATAAGAACTAAAGGGGAAACATTATCTCATATACTTGGTATTACACTGAGTGTAGCAAGATGTATATATATACAGATGATTTATAAATTTCCATTTGTGGTGATGCCTTGAGAAGGGTAAAAATTAGAACAGCTTTAACTCTGTCTCAAATTTATGACATGAATCATATATTTCCATCTTTGATGATACAATAATGATATATACCCCTGATCACACAAAAAATTAAACACTAATAAATATCTTTAATACTTTACTAGAAAAAATTAAACCACAGAGAAAGGGGAATATTTTATGACAATAAAAGTTTCACTCCATGAGAAGATGTGTAACCAAATATCACAAGAGCCAGATAAAGAAAACAAAATCTCTCAGAATTGCAAGTTCTTTATAAGAAACACAATAATAATAGAAGGCTTTAATAGTCTTTCAAATTTTGACAAACTTGTCAAAAAATAAAGATGCAACATTTGCATAATATAAGGAACTTAAAAATAAAGTCACCATTCGCTTCTTATGTAATAGAACACTTACAAAAATCAATTATTTGTTGACCACTAGAAATCCTTAATAAATTTCCTAAAGTAGATTTTTAGGCTACACTTTTTTTATCATAATCAAATAACAATAAAATCATAAAATTATAGAAAAACATACTTAGAAATCAAGAAATATCTTCCTAAATGACTCCCAGATCAAAGAGAAAATTACAAATGATCTAGGAAGTAATAAAAGTTATACTTTATATAGTACCTGTATTCAAGAAATTTATAATGTTAAATATTTTTATTTTAAAAAATGATTGAAAATATGTGAACTACATGATTCAGTTTAGGAAATCAACAATAAAAAGTCAAGAGAAAGCAGGAAGAGGAATTTAATACAGAAGAAGATTAAAAATAATAATGGGTTGCCATTCCCTTCTCCAGGGGATCTTCCCCATCCAAGGATCGAACCCGTGAGTCTTACGTCTCTGTCTCCTGCCTTGGCAGAAGGGTTCCTTAGGGAAAGATAATGACTTTTCTTTGAAAAATTGAATAGGTCAACCTCTGGCAAGTCCAATTCAGAAAAGAGAAACCAAAAGTGCCATTATTGGAAATGGAATGGATATTATAACTACAAAAACGGATAAGACTGAAAAAACTTAGAGATGGTATGGAAGTCCATGCAGCAAAATTGAAAATCTAAAGGAAATGAATGACTTCCTAGTAAATTTTGGACTTTCACCAGATCCATCCTAATGACATAAATAGAGTCCAAACATTTCAATCCTATAAAATGCGTTACTGCGAAATTAATGAAAACCAATTTAAAATAAAAATTTCCCAAGGACTTGGATCAAACTTGTACATCCAGGACCCAAATGTGACACTGCCCCAACAGGGTTCCTCGGCAAGAAGCTGTTTGACTTTCTGGAGTCAAGGAGGAAGGGAGAGAGGGAAATCTGTGCAGCAAGATGCTCAGAACCAACTGCAAGGCAGGAGTGGGAGGAAAGGGAGAGGAGCCAGGCTCTGTATAGGAGTTGGACCCTAGTTGGACTGATGTTGATGTAGTGATTGTCTCCTTCTAGTGGAAAGTTTTACATTGCTCTTTTGAGTTCTTGCAAAATAAAAAATCCTGTCATTAAACTGAGGAAATACTAAGTGTTTACTTTCAAATCCCCTTCCACTCATATACCCCACATTTGATAATAAGGACTAAGCAGGGAATTGGTACTGAGCAGCAGCTGGATTATATCCAATGGCAGGCATCTCATAAGAAATAAATAAATGAAATAAACACAAGATTATAAATGGTGGTTGTCTCTGGGTGGGTGGATGTACAGAAGCTTTCAAATACTGTGTAAAATCTTATTTTTTACAATGTTTCACTATCATAGTTAGGAAAAGGAATCCACTTGTGATGGTGCCCTTCTAGGCAGACATTTGTAAATGATACTGCCTCTTCAAATTAGGACAAAAATTTAGTGGTTAGATTTTAAATGCTTGATAACAATGCAAGAATGATAATGTACTAAGTACTGGTTTGTTCCCACGATGCTAGTCTCTCACTTTCAAATGAAGTGGTTGAGGAACAAGATCATCTCTGGCTAGTTTTGCCAATGTACAATACTGATGGAGATGTTGCCACCACATTATACTGTCCTTCTTTAGTTTTTAAAAAGTATTTATTTATTTATTTATATTTGGCTATGCTAGGTCTTCATTGCTGCCTGAGTTTTTGTCTAGTTGCGGTGAGCAGGGGCCACTCTCTAGTTGCAGTGCATGAGCTTCTCATTGAGGTGGCATTTCTTATTGCAGAACATGGGCTCTGGGGTGCTCAGGCTTCAGTGGTTGTAGCACATGGGCTCAGTAGTTGCAGCTCTCAGGCTCTAGAGCGTGGGCTCAGTAGTTGTGGCATACGGGCTCAGTTGCTCCGCAGCATGTAGGATTTTCCAAGATCAGTGATCAAACCCGCATCTAGTGCGTTGGCAGGTGGATTCTTTACCACTGATTCACCATGGAAGCCCCTACGCTAATGGCTCTGGTAAAGATATATCTTCTTTTTAACTCCTAGTCATGATGATTGGCTAATTGACTGATTGGTGATGATGCTAATGCATTAAAGCTGTCCCACAAATGAAAATGTTCTACACTACCCAAAGAAGCTTTCGAAATACTTTCAGAAGTAAAGATATAACTGATGTCCCCATTATATTGTTTATTTCTAATATTTTTCATACATTTGCTATTTGAAACAATAAGTTGAAGAAAAAAATTCTAAACCTTTTTTTCTGGAATGGGACAAAATAATTGACTTTTGAACTATATAACTTTCAAGGTAAAATCTTCCCTGAATTTCTATCTGCATTTCAGCTTTCATTGCCTGGATACCAGCAATTTCATTTCACTCCCAGCATTCTGACTAGAGAGGAATGATAGAAGTGTCTTTTCATCAGCTGTTGTATAATAAACACTTTCATTCTCAAAGGCACAGATTTCAGCAACAATGACTTTGCCTATAAGCAGCCTACAGTTGTTAAATATTGCTATATTACTATTATAAAGTAAGATATGAAAGCTTTCTTATGTTCAGGTTGCCTTTTAAGACATGTAATAGTGTTCCCTTAATCATGTTTGGACATCTTGTAAAACAAGTGACAAAGCACATCCAAAATAGCTTGCATCTCTGTATAACATACCATCCCCAAATCTCTTATATGACTAGAAATCTTTCCCTTGCTTAAGAATGATGAAAATGTTTCACTATTTTTCTGATGTCCTATAATTTCTTTTTGAACACACAAGTAAAGAAAGTGGACAAAATATTGTAGGATTGTGGATCCTGAATTATGTATAACTCACTTCATATTTATTGAAGTCTCGAAAACAATTACATGGTAATTCTATTCACCAATTTTCTATCCTATAAATAGTTTTTTTAATCAAATGGGCTATGTTTATTGTGTAAATCCTAGAAATCCCTTGAAGCAATAAAGTAGAAGTACAGTTGAAATCATCATTTATTCACCAAGTTGCTAAACTTAAAAGAGGTTTCTGCTGATTTCCGAACTACCAATTGTCTGATGTACAAGACACAGAGATTGCATATCCAATAACACCACTAAACTTGTTGATAGCAAAATATAATTCAGGAAATTTTTCTCTCAGTAATATCTTTTCCAGATGAAACTTTGTACCTGGGATTTTTTAATTTCCCAATTCAAAAAACTAAAAAATTCTTTCTCTTCAACTCATAAAAATGATTGGCATTCTATATAATTTATGTAAGCTTTTTATTTAAAAATTTTAAGTTCTGAACACTTAAAACTATATGGGATTGTCATCTTAAGTGTATTTTTTAAAGTCTATCATTTTAAAGTTTGATGGTAAGAACAAAATAGGCTTGGGCTACCTCATTTTTCTCTAACATTTTCTTTTTTTTAATTTATTTATTTTAATTGGAGGCTAATTACTTCGCATTATTGTATTGGTTTTGCCATACACTGACATGAATCTGCCCCAGGTGTACATGTGTTCCCCATCTTGAACCCCCCTCCCACCTCCCTCCCCATCCCATCCCTCTGGGTCATCCCAGTACACCAGCCCCGAGCATCCTGTATCATGCATCGAACCTGGACTGGCGATATGTTTCACATATGATAATAACATTTTCTTTCTCTGTATTCTTTATATTCTTTATTTTATCAGAGTCAAAAGTTATTTGTTAAGTAGACTTTTAGTTTATTTTTTTAGTTTTTTTCTGCTTGTGATAATTTGGGGTGGCAAAATTGACATTCAGGTTTTAAATCATCCACCCAAGATGCAATGAATTCTCAATAGGGTTTTTTTTCTTGAAATATTCTACTTAAATGGAAGTAAATAACTACATTTTAAATTAAGTTCTTAAAAGGTTGTTATATTTGATGTTATAATTGTTAACAAAATAATTCTACAGAAATTAGAATTAATATGTAATCTAATCACTGTTATTTAGTCTTTATTATTATTCAAATTGTATAAATAATTATCGAAAAAAGGAAAAACTTGTTCTTTCTAAAGTTGTTTTCCTCATGTACTTTCATAATATTTACAATAATTGTCAATCTTTTCCCTTATTCATGTAGCTCTTTGAAAGTTTTTAATAACTGTTTTGCATATAAAAATTAATGGCTTTCACTATCATCATTAATTATTATAGAATTTTATTTCTGCAATAATAAATGTACACTTATATTACGATTGACTGTTATAATTTCAACAAATAAAATACTCAAGGAATTTTTAACTCTATATTATACCCAGAATGCATATCTATATTTGAAAGTGAATATACAGAAGTTAACAATAAATTCTGAGGATCTGGCTTACTGTCATTGCACCATTATTATTTTACTGTTGTTATTGCATGAAGTATATGTAATGGCAACCAATAATCTTTCAAATAATGTTAAAATGTACAGAAGGCTATTTAGCTTCTCAAAGGCTGCAGCCAAAATCCAAGTTGAAAACAAGACATTGGCTGAATTCCAAGGTCAAAATCAAAATTTCATGCCTCCCTGCTTTGTGTATTTAAAACCTCCATCTCAAAAAAATAATTTCAGGCATATTATAAGATTTCCATAAAAGCATTTATGTACATTTAATGGATCTATTTCTATCCGGAGCAATATGTCAGGTTATGTGTTCACAGACTTAAAAACTGGAAATCTGAAGTTCTTTCTTGTTGGATACACGCTAAGGAAGGTATTTAGATAGCCTCCAAATATGATTGCCAGCAAGGTCTCCCCAACTTATATACACATGCGGCTCCCATTCCTCCTATGAAGAGGTTGAGTCTATTTTCTTCCCTTGAATACAGGCTGACTGGTGACTTTGCCACTTCTAGGCCTAGCCCTTCAGAGGCAGGGTTCACCTTTGCTTCCTTGGAACCTAGCTGTTGTGCTGTAAGGAAGTCTGAGCTATCCTGCTGGATAAAGAGGACATGTGGAGGGCTCTACAGGCTGAGGAGGATGGGCTTCCATATAGAAAGAGATTACACTGGGCAGACCAGAATTGCTATGGGCCAGTGACTGTGTTATACCTTTCACTCCCTCCTGTTTGAGTGGACATGTCAACTGATTTTCCTAGTTTTGTCTCACTTTTGTATGATGAGTGTATGGGGGACACATAACTTGTATTTTTAATTCACAGTTTTCTTCTTTGAGGGGAAACATGCTTAAGCAGCTGCACCAAACAAAAACCCCACAGCAAACCTCAAAATTGCACCCAAGGATCCGCATCTGAACTTGTTTTAGATGGCAAGATCCTGGACTTTGAGCTGATGCAACAATGGTATGACCTTGTTGAGGATTACGTTGAGTGATGTGAATTGTCGAAGAGTGAATTATGGTAGATGGTCTGTAAATATTACTGTGAAAATATATCCTTTCTCTATGCTTGCATGCTATTTGTCTCATAGAGAGGAAGCCTCTAGTTTCCCTTCTTTTGAATTTGGCTGATCTGTGACTTTCTTTAACCAATAGAATATAGCAGAAGTGCTACTGTGTCAGGGGCAGCTTACACTTTTGTTTCATTGGAACCCATTTGCCATAGTGGAGACAGAAGACATGTGGCAAGGTCCTAGAAGATGAGCTGCCATGTGGAGAAAGAGTCCACATGTAGTAAAACTGAAGCACCCCAAGTGACAATATCAAGGCCCAGATATTGGGCCTTGCAGGGCCTTGCAGATCAAACCAGGCACCAGCTCAATGCAGTCATGTGACTGAGCCCAGCTAACACTGCATAGAAGAAAATAATTGTCCAATCAACACAATCATCATAAATAATATATTGTTGTTTCATGCCACTAGGTTTTGGGGTGGTTTGAAAAAATGTCATCTATTAAAAAAGCATTATAAATTACACTGCTGTTTATGGAATTAATTTGTTAAAATGTGCTCCTTTAAGAAGAGATATGTATTCCTTTTGGTAAAATAAATTTGTGCCACTTAAAAAACCTTTGGAGAATATTAAACAGTTGTTGAGAAAATCTGAGTCAAAGATGTAATATATTCTTAATTTAAAAAAATAAATTCTAGCGGAAACTCTTTGTAATATGAAATGTATCATTACTCGTTATTTCTGGCACAAATTTAAAGATCTGTATCTATTCTACTCCTTGGAGAAATAATCATCTGATATTTTTCAAAGTATCACAGTGACCTGACATATCAAGAAAATCTTACTTTGCAAGGCAAACTATATTAATTGGTCATAATATTTAATGTACTCATGTTAGTTTTGTCTGTGCATCAATAGTATACATTCTTTAAGATCAGAGGCTACGTATTCAGTTTATTTTCTTCTTTTCTGTTTAAAATTCTATTAATCTATTATATCTATTAATATTAATTAATCTTTTAATCTATTGATATTATTCCAGAAACATAGGTAATTGACAAGATTATTCATCATTCAATAGTCACTTATTGAGAACCTCCTGTGTGTCTTGCAATGTGAGATGCAAAGACCACTCAAGTCTCTGCCTCAAAGGCTTATAATTTTGGGAAAATATGAAAGCAAAAATCTTTTCCCCCTGGAGTAAGGGGAGAAAGTTATCTTGGTTGGGCTCAAGATCCAATAGCAACTAGAGATTGACTGCTACTGAGGAAGGACCAGGAAATTCCCATCCAAGATCACCCAATATCAACAAAGAATTCTTTCAGTTGTCTCATCAATAGACTGGACATATTTGAGGGTAGACTCCATGAACTTGAAGATAGATTAATATAAATGCCATTTACTAGGGAGGTCTGTTAGAGACTCAGTACCCTGGGTTTTTATTGGAGATTGGTCAAATAGGTACCATTTGCCTAGTGCATATTAAAATTCCAGACTCTCTGAAGTAAAGTGTGTGTTCTATATGTCATATTGTTTGTACAAACAGTTTAGGTGCAGTGACACATTCTTATAAGTTAGGGTGGTGCCAACATTCCCCAAATCCAAGTTCCCTGTTGCTAGCCAAGGGCCAACCTTGAGAACAGGCCATTTAAGGTATACTAGCTGCACCCTGGAAGTTGTGCTGACGTAGTCTCTGCTTCCAGAAGCTTGTCAACATCAAACTTATCCTGTAGGGGATATGTTCATATTCTACAAGTATTTAATCAAGCCAAGGAGCAAATGAACCCAAAGAAACCAGCCTGTGATGTCAAAAACTAATAATAAATTAAATTAAATTAAAAATTATAGCAGTCACAGGCCTGCCATATTAACTCTTTTCTGCAAAGTAATTAATAAAATTTAATTGACTCCAACTTCTTCAAAGTCTGGGGCAGAGGAGAAACTGTTTCCACAGGAGAAACTATTGTTTGTTGTTTCTGAATAGTTTTTTCTTTATAAATTAGGTTCATTGTGATTGTAAGAGTAAATCACCACAGTGGACTTCAACATAAAGAAACAGATATATGGATTATGTTGGAAGCAGGATCAATGCAATGCACTTCTGGTAGTGTGAAATTAAACATGTTAGTAAGAAATTAAAGTTTTGTTTTTGAATGTACCTTACATTAATTTTCAATCAGTGTAAATTTGCCGGAAACCTGGAAAAAAATAAGCATTAGATAAAAATGAGATATCAAACACCTAACAAATAAAGTGAGTGGTATTCAGAGCCTTTGAAACCAAAAACAAAAAAGAGGTAGCAAGCTAAGGTGACATCATTTAATAGATGAGCTCCTCGTGGCATGCTGCAAAATGTAAATGTATAATCAAAATTGACCCCCTCTTCAAACGAGGAAGTGGCTATTTTTGAATGATGAAGTTGTGGAACCCCGAAGGAGCATCAACTGTCTCTAGAGATAATCCTTGCTTAAGGGAAGATTTGCTGTTGGAAGAACTGTTATTTTCAGCATTACCTATTGACGTCATAATATTTTCTCAATGGCTTACTTCCAAACATCCTCAAATGAAGAAGAAAAGTCTCTCCATTGGTGGACAACTGAAAAGTACATAGGTGTTACACAGTACATAGTACATAGGTGTTAGCAGGAGACAAACCTATTAATTGAGTCAAATATTAATGGCACCAAATAACCACCATGTGGTTCTGGTCAAGGTTCTTGATTTCTCTGAGCCTCAGTTTCCTCCTCTATAAAAGGCTCATAATAACAACAAGTTTGGAGAATTCTTACAAAACTTACTCTAGCTGTAAAGTTCCTAGTCAAGTGAATATTATAGTAGTGAGAGAGTCAATTCTTAGGCAGGTTGATAAGAAGTTCGGGGTCCCCAAGGAGGAGAAAGAGGTCTGGTGTTCTCAAAGCAGAAATAGGGGTCTGGAATTCTCAAGGAGGAGGAAAGGACAAACATCTTTTTTTTCCCCTCTATATTCCTTAGTCTTAGTCACATGAAACGTTTTTTTCTTTAAGCCCAGAACTGATGATTATACAACAAACAACTCAGTTTAAACTCTGTACTAAGGATTATATAACAACAATGTAGCTTGCTTGAGGACAGTTTCTCCTTCCTGAAAACCTTCTGGCTAATCCTGATGCTCAGAATTGACTCATTTGAAAAGACCCTGATGCTGGGAAAGATTGAAGGCAGGTGGAGAAAGGGACGACAGAGGATGAGATGGTTGGATGGCATCACCAACTCGATGGACATGAGTTTGAGTAAACTCCAGGAGTTGGTGATGGACAGGGAGGCCTGGCATGCTGCAGTATGTGAGGTCACAAAGAGTCGGACATGACTGAGCGACTGAGCTGAACTGAATCCTGTTATCTTAAAATGTAAATTATGGGAGTGAGTCTAATAAGATCTTTACAACCTTGAGACATTGTTTTGATTTATTGCAATAACCAATTTAAAAAGTGTATAACTCCCTTGCTAACACTAGCAAAGGGGGGCACTCTCCACCCCGCTTCTGATGTTTATGTCAGAAGCTTTCTCTGTACCTTTTTATACTTTAATAAAACTCTGCTATACAAAAGCTCTTGAGTGATCAAACCTGGTCCCTGGTCCCGAAGTTAAATCTTCTTCTTTGGAGATCACAAATCCGACACTGTTCACCATAGCTATCAGTCGGAGAGCGTTGAAAAGTGGATATCTTTACCTTTTACAGCTTAATGGTTAAGATGTTGTATCATAGTTCATATTAGATTCTGCCTGAGCCATTCTTTCGAGGTGAGTAAAGTAGGAAGAAGAAGCTGCTGCAATATAACTAGAATATTATATATTCCTCCAATATAACCTCCTCTGGGCATCTGCACTTATACAACCACCTGAGGAATGTAGAGGGATTATTTTGAGAAATAGACTTTGTGCAGTACAAATTTTTCTTAAACATAAAATCCAGGAAACCTCAGATTCTGTTTTTTCTTGTTTAATATGGAACTGTGAAGTAAGAGATCTTTCAAGAAAATTGTAATAAAAAGTAAAGGTAGAGAACACCAATCCCACTGCTCATTTACATTCCCCAATTTCTGATTGAATCCCTCACCAGGAGTCCAATAAATCTCCTGCAATGGGAGCTTCCCATGGAGCACACTGTATGACAAAATTAGAGGGGATGATTGCACAGTTACATTCAAACAACATGAAGTATAGATCTTCAACTCAACCAGGAAAAGGGGATATTTGAGAAGGTTTTTTTTTTTTGTGAAGCACTGAGCCTGTTTGTGGATATTAAAATGATTTCACAGCAGCTGTTAAAAATCTAGTTCCGATTTGGTGGGATGTGAATTACAAAATTAAAGGGATTCAAAAATGAATAAGCATATTCTTTATTGCCCCGAGCCCCATCACCCAGGATGAGGAGAGGGAGAGAAACATCATCATGTGAATCATTTCTGTATCTAATATGATAACAATAATGAGAATGAGATGCTATAAAAATGGGGCAGATCCACTGCACATCTGTCTGATATGGTTCTATTTTTGCACAGTACTAAAAGATCCGCAGTGGCACAGGATGCTGCTCAGTTTTCCTGTGTGCCCTACACCTGTGAGACACAGGGAAAGGGACAAAAGTTACAGTGAAGACTGTTACAATTTCAATTTACTCACATGATGGTCATTTTGCCCATCAAGACATAGATAAAAGAAGCCATTCTTCTAGTATGTGGCAATGTCATAGCATAAATATGCTCTCATAGAACCATCACATAGGCGGTTTACACAGGGCAATGGATGGAAGTCTCACTGCTATTCTCTGGGCCAACGATAACATTCTTTCATGACTCCAATAAGTAAGATGATAGCCTTTCTATGCCCCATGAGGGGTTTCTCTAATTTTCTACTGTTGCTTTCAGGAAGAAAGTCTTTATGCCTGCTTTTAACATTTGCATATATAAAATATTTTTATTTTCATTTTGGCCTTTAAATAGGTTTTGGCTGAGTTGTATTAGGTTCGTGTAAAAGTTATTGTGGTTTCAGACCATGGATTTTAAATCATTGTAACTAGGCTCAAACACATCTTTATTAATCAAAATAGGAGTCATTACAATCAACACATTTTTGCCAATGAGAAATAAGTTAGTTTATTCCTATAGTGTAAAAATCCGTGCTTAAGGATTTGATGAACTCTTGGAAAGCATTTTCTGCTTGTTGTGGAAGCATTTTCTCTGCAAGAAGTTGTTGAGATTCTTGAAGAAGTGATACCCGGTTGGCGAGAGTTCAGGTGAATATGGTGGATGAGGCAAAACTTCGTAGCTCAATTTGTTCAACTTTTGAAGCATTGGTTGTGCAATATGCTGTCAAGCTTTGTTGTAGAGAAGAATTGGGCCCTTTCTGATGACCAGTGTTGGCTGCAGGCATTGCAGTTTTTGGTGCATCTCATCCATTTGCTGAGCATAGTTCTCAGATGTAATGGTTTCACTAAGATTCAGAAAGCTATAGTGGATCAGATCCATGGTGTAGTGGATGACAGTAATCCAAGTCTATGTCCCAACCACTGATGCTGAAGAAATTGAAGTTTACAGATTCTATGAAGATCTACAAGACCTTCTAGAAATAACACCAAAAAAGACATCCTTTTCATCATAGGGGATTGGAATGAAAAAATAGGAAGTCAAGAAATACCTGGAATAACAGGCAAGTTTGTCCTTGGAGGACAAAATGAAGCAGGGCAAAGGCTAACAGAGTTTTGTCAAGAAAGCACACTGGCCATACCAAACATCCTTTTCCAGCAACACAAGAGATGGCTACACATGGACATCAACAGATGGTCAATCCAAAAATCAGATTGATTGTATTCTTTGCAGCTGAAGATAGAGAAGCTCTATACAGTCAGCAAAAACAAGACCGGGAGCTGACTGTGACTCAGATCATGAACTCCTTATTGAAAAACTCAGGCTTAAATTGAAGAAAGTAGGGAAAACCACTAGACCTTTCAGGTATGATCTAAATCAAATCCCTTATGATTATACAATGGAGGTGACAAATAGATTCAAGGGATTAGATCTGGCATATAGAGTGTCAGGAGAACTATGGACAGAGGTTCATAACACTGTAGAGGAGTCAGTGACCAAAACCATCCCAAAGAAAAAGAAATGGAATAAGGCAAAGTGGTTTATTGGAAGCTTTACAAATAACTGAGGAGAGGAGAGAAGCAAAAGGCAAGGGAGAAAGGGAAAGATATACCCAATTGAATGCAGAGTTCCAGAGAATAGCAAGGAGAGATAAGAAGGCCTTCTTAAATGAACAATGCAAAGAAGTAGAGGAAAACAATAGAATGCAAGAGACTAGAGATCTCTTCAAGAAAATTAGAGATACCAAGGGAACATTTCATGCAAAGATGGGCACGATAAAGGACAGCAATGATAAGGACCTAACAGAGGCAGAAGAGATTAAGAAGAGGTCGCAAGAATACACAGAAGAACTATAAAAAAAAGGCCTTAATCACCCAGATAACCACGATGGTGTGGTCACTCACATAGAGCCTGATATCTTGGAGTGTGAAGTCAAGTGAGACTCAAGAAGCATCACTATGAACAAAGCTAGTGGAGGTGATGGAATTCTAGTTGAGGTATTTAAAATCCTAAAAGTTGATGCTGTGAAAGTGCTGCACTCAATATGTCAGCAAATTTGTAAAACTTAGTGGCCACTTTTTCCAGGACTGCAAAAAAAAAGTCAGTATTCATTCCAATACCAAAGAAGGGCAATGCCAAAGAATGTTCAAACTACTGTATAATTGGTGCTAATTTCACATTCTAGTGAGGTTACACTCAAAATCCTTCAAGCTAGGCTTCAGCAGTACATGAACCAAGAAATTCCAGAAGTACAAGCTGGGTTTAGAAAAGGCAGAGGAACTAGAGATCAAATTGCCAACATTCACTGGGTTATAGAGAAAGCAAGGGAATTCCAGAAAAACATCTACTTCTGCTTCAGTGACTATGCTAAAGCCTTTGACTGTGGATCACAACAAACTGTGAACAATTCTTAGAGAGATAGGAATACCAGACCACCTTACCTGACTTCTGAGAAACTTATATGTGGGTCACAAAGCAACAGTTAGAACCTTACATGGAAAAACTGACTGGTTCCAAATCGTGAAAGGAGTACATCAAGGCCGTATATTGTCACCCTGCTTCTTCAACTTCTATGCAGAGTAGTACATCATGAGAAATGTAGAGCTGAATGACTCACAATCTGGAATCAAGTTTGCAGGGAGAAATATTAACAACCTCAGATATGCAGATGATACCACTTTAACGGCAATAAGTGAAGAGGAACTAAAGAGCCTCTTAATAAGGATGAAAGAGGAGAGTGAAAAAGCTGGCTTAAAACTCAACATTCAAAAAATGAAGATCATGGCATCCGGTCCCATCACTTTATGTCAAATAGATGGGGTAAAAGTGGAAACAGTGACAAATTTCATCTTTTTGGGCTCCAAAATCACTGAAGATGGTGACTGCAGCCGTGAAATTAAAAGGCATTTGCTCCTTGGAAGGAAATCTATGACAAACCTGGGTAGCGTATTAAAAAGCAGAATCATCATTCTGCCAACAAAGGTCTGTACAGTCAAAGCTATGGTTTTTCCAGTAGTCATACATGGATGTGAGAGTTGGACCATAAAGAAGGCTGAGCACCAAAGAATTGATGCTTTCAAACTGGTGCTGGAGAAGATTCTTGAGAGTACCTTGGACAGCAAGGAGATCAAACCAGTCCACCCTAAAGGAAATCAGTCCTGAATATTCATTGGAAGGACTGATTCTGAAGCTAAAGCTCCAATCCTTTGACCACCTGATGCGACGAGCCGATTCTTTGGAAAAGACCCTGATGCTGGGGAAAGGTTAAAGACAAAAGCAGAAGGAGGTGGCAGAGGGTGAGATGGTTAGATGACATCACTGATTCAAGGGACTTGAATTCCAGCTAAACCCCTGGAGATAGTGAAGGACAGGGAAGCCTGGCATTGTGCAGTTGCAAAGAGTTGGACATGACTTAGTGGCTGAAAAACAAAAGAAAATATGGAGAGTGGTGAAAACTATGGCACCTAGGGAATAATTGATCAGTTTCAAGGGGCAGAAACTATTTAGATCTTGCCATCATTGTCTGGGAAAGGAGACCTCGGATAACTGACTTTATGCAAAGTCTCCCAATTTAAAAATATTGTTTTCTTGAAAACTTACAAATACTGTACAACAACCAATGTTTAGACCAGATAGTATGTATGTGTGAGTCTCATTTGACTCCAGGTCTTCCATCTTGCACTCAGTTAACATTATTATTAATAGCAGCTATCATCATTGGGCTATTAATCTTTGTCAGATACTGTACCCATAAGTTTTTGCTGCTTAAAACCTCCCCAGTGGCTTAAGGCAGCTATTTTAAATTTATCTCAAAATTTGGGTTGGCAATAGAGATTGGACTCAGCTGAGGATTTCTGGTCTTTGCTGGCTTCCTGATATGTCTACAGTCAACTTTCATTTGGTTAAATCCTTACATTCTGTGGGGTTGGCTGGCTGTCCTCTCACGTGTTCAGGGCAACTAGGCCACATGCTTGTCATCCTATAGGAGGCTAGCTGGAGCTTGTTTACATGGCAGCAGCAGCAGTGTTCCAAGAACGCAAGAGGGCCTCCTGAAGCCTAGTTTTGGGACACTTACGTTGCATTCCATTGCCCCAGAGCAAGTCACAGGGCCAGTCCAGACCCATGGAGTGAAGAGAGAGACTTCATCACTTAGTATAAAGAACTGTGCTCAGTCGCTTCAGTCATATTCGACTCTTTGCAACCCCATGGACTGTAGCCCACCAGGCTCCACTGTCCATGGAATTCTCCAGGCAAAAATACTGGAATGGGTTGCCATTTTCTCCTCCAGAGCATCTTCCTGACCCAGAGATCGAACTTGCATCTCTTTTGTTTCCTGAATGGGCAGGCGGATTCTTTACCACTAGTGCCACCTGGGCTACAAAGTCACATTTACAGTGGGATGTGGGCACAGAGAAAGGGATGACAGAGGCCATTTTTTGCATAAAATCTACCACATTTAATCACTTACATTGATAATGTCATTTAATCTTTATCACCCTCTTGAGAGGCAAGTATTTCTTCACCCAGTTTAAAGACAAGAAAACTGAGGCTTAAAATGTTGCTTCTTAAGTACTCATAGCTGCATCTTGAATTGAGATAAAGATATGCTAATAATGATTCTTAAAGGGTCCCTGTTCAATTCACTGGAGGCTTAGAGTACCCTACTGTACTCCTCTACTCCACTGCATCCTTAACCATCTCAGACCCCATCCCATTCTCAGGGAGTGGAGTGGGGGTCACCCAGGAAGTTGACCCAATAGTGATTGCTGGCCTGCCTGGATCTCAGGAGGTTGTTAGCACTAGCTTCCTTTTTGCTGTGTGTCAGAAGTCTGTCAACCCCTTTTCTTCCTCCACAGTTCCCATATCAGTCAGGGACTACCACCCACTGTCTTTTAGTCACCCTCTGGTTCCTGGAGTTCACATGTCAGTGTCCTTGCTTCTGGAATCCTGACTACAGTCCAATGCATAGATCTAGCTCTAGCCTCTGTCCCAAACCCTCACTATGCTCCTCCCCTCTGTAGTTAACCAGTAAGTATACAACTCTATCTGCAACACAGTCATTTTGAGCTCTCATGGGAGACTTTGGAGTACATGGCTAGCAAATACCTCTAAAAGAGGCCTCTTTCTGCTGCTTAGAGATTTGGGAAAATATAAAATTCCTACATATCCTTTTTCATAAGCACTATGGAAGCCCTATTCCATCCTCATTCAGAGGCTGGAAATTCTGAATGTCCTCAGAGGGTTACAAATATGTTTGATAGATGCCTAGGGAACTAGTTTTCTGAGTCCTGGATTGGTGAATGCTAGCCCTGCATATGTTGGAAAAACATGACTGGTTTGCAAACTATTGAGGACAAATGCCTTGTTTTTCTTCTGGCTTGGTTTTAAATAGAGAGTAGGAGGTTGGGCGGGGACCGAGGGGGAGTAGAGAGAGAACAGGCATTGTTGTGTAGGGTTTTGGATGCCCCTGCACGAAGTCTGAAACAAAAACCAGAGCCCCATTTGGCAAACAGCCTTTAGGATGAGTCACAGTGAGGGAAACGAGGCTGGGTGTCCAGTCTTTGTACTTACTGCCTGGGATCATGGCAAATATTTAAATGATTGGGAAAGCAGTGTGAGTGGGAAACAAGATGAGGCTCACAGAGAGAGAGGAGTTACAGGCTTCACTAACTTTAAAGGAAGAAAAAAAGGAGAGATTTTTTGTTCAACATTATTCATTTTAACCAGAGAAACAAATGGCCTTTTTAAAACTTAGAAAGCCCTTAGAGACCCAAGAGTTTGGAAATTACAAGAAGCCTAATTTGGACCCTCCAACACAGTAGTTCTCAGACTTCCATATATATTAGAATCATCTGAGAATAAAACCCCTACAATACTCAGGTTGCTCTCTGGACCAACTACATCAGAATCTGTAGTATCACTTGTTGCTTAGTCACGAAGTTGTGTCCAACCCTTTTGCAATCTCATGGACTGACTCTTGCCAGCCTCCACTGTCCATGGGATTTCTCAGGCAAGAATACTGGAGTGGGTTGCCATTTCCTCTTCTGGGAGATCTTCCCGGCCCAGGGATTGAACCCTTATCTCCTGCATTGGCAGGCGGATTCTTTACCACTGAGCCTCCAGGGAAACCCCTATAGTATCACTAGGTATCGGTAGATTCTAAAGCATCCCAGGTGATTCCGATGTTGCATCTAGGTTTAAGAACTACTGCTCAAAGTGAAACTTGACAAACGGTTGCTATATGATAAGACTCATACAAGGTATAAAAAGCAAAAAGGGTGACATGTAGGCAGAATCTTAACAAAAAAGAAAATAAAACCACAAAATGCAGCCTGTTCTCTTTCTGACAGTTTGTTCAATTTGATTTAATATTTCAGGCAATTTTCAAATTAAAAACAATGAGAATGTTTTGTGTTCACATTACTCCAGGCATTTAATAAAGATCCAGTCACTTCCTTGTTTTGTACTTCTAGACCTTAGCTTTTCAGTTTCTTTTTTCAGTATTTAGTCCATTGACAGAAAAGAAGAAAAGGAAACAAAAGTTCCCAATCAGCTTCCTAATTTCCTAGTAGGTCTTATCAGAAAACATACAGGCTTTTAATGGAATTTGCATTAAAAACACGTGGAACATTCCCTTCCAAAGTTTTTCTTCACAATTCTGAAATTTGAGTTAGAACCAAAATAAATGATTTGATGAGTTGTACTGGAAATAACTCCACTTTTCAATAGGATTTTGTTGTACAATAACATCTAATGATAAATAACAACAACAAAAATCTTTGATATCCTTCAAAAGAAGGATGCATGTATGGGGCATGATTCATCTGATTATGATTTTTTATCCAAATGTACTCTAACCTCAGTAGGGTCAAGGTTAGGCCTATGGCTTAATTCAGGGGTATTTTTACTATTATTCATATTATACGAACTTAGGTAAAATCTCTTATTCTTCCTTTGAAGAAAATTTAGAGCAAACATCACAACTCATTGCTATTATTATCGTCAAAAATGACGATAATGATCCAATCATCCTGCTTTTGTCCCAGCTGAAAAGGAAATTTTTAAATTAACTGGTCAGTAAAAAATTGGAGTATGATTCAAACATTAGTGTTATAGTAGAATCCCTAACTTTGTGATAGCAGTGCTTCTATATCTGTTGTATCTATCAATATCTCTATCTCATATCCACTGATATCTCTCTATATTTTTCATGTATATTATATGTGTGGATTTTATAAATTTAATTTTTCTCCTCTACTGGCTTGGAAATTATAATCTTTTTCCATTCCTTAAAATTTTGACATGCATTATTAACAAAGACTAAATTTAACATCTCCTTCTGTAGAATGAACATTTTAAATTCCTTGCAACTCCTCTCTTTTTACATGTTACTTTCTCCAGTATTTTAGTTATATCTTGTTTTTAATTTGCAAGTTAGACATTAATTGGTTTTGTACCATTACATTTTAATTTGTTTCATTTGTTATCAACATTTTCAATGGAGATGGCTTCCAAGAAATCCATAAGGCTTTTAGGGGGATATAGCTGTGCTCTGCTATATCCTTCCCCCTCATTTTCTGCACCCCAAAGAGGACTACTTTAATGCTGCTAGATCATTCTTTTAGTTTCACCTCCATGTGCATGCATTCACCTCCATACTTCTTGATAAATATTGCTAAATACCGCTGCTTTATTTTTTTAAGATTTTTAAACTTTTTAATTTGTATTGAGACATAGGCAATTAACAACGTTGTGATGGTTTCAGATGAACAGCAAAGGGACTCAGCTATACATATATATGTATCCTTTCTCCCCCAAACTTCCCTCCCATCCAGGCTGCCACACAACATTGAGCAGAGTTCTATGTGCTATACATATTGGTTATCCATTTTAAATATAACAGTAAATATAACTGCTTCTTAATTCTTTAGTTTTAGAGATTGCCTATTTTCTTTCCAGTACAAGAGACAGGATGTTATACCAATATTCAACATGTATGTTGCTATGACTACACAAATGCTAATCTGACGGCCAGATTGTATGCCATGATCACGCTTCCTTTCCTGAAAAAGGTTTTGTTTTCTCTGAAGTTAATGATTTTGTTTCTTTGTTTTGTATTTTGTTTTGCTTAGTTTTCAAAATACTTAACACAAATTAAAGCCCAAACTTTTCCTTTGTCATATAAACCTCATCTTGATATGCTTAAACTCATTCTAAGATAATGTGGCTGAGCCATTTCCTTGAAGAGTCCTTACACCCTTATCTTTGGGACTTTTCTTTCAGGCTTGTCAGATTACATCAGAAAGAAACTTCTAGTAGGAGGCTGCTTGTCAGTATTCTGGGTGCTGGATTGGAGAAGAAAACTGAAGGTCTTAACATTTCTTATGTAAACTTGGACTTAATGCTACTTTTTCATACAGTACCCTTAAGGAAATGGCAATCCACTCCAGTATTCATGCCTGGAAAATCCCGTGGACTGAGGAGCCTGGTGGGCTACAGTCCATGGGGTTGCAAAGAGTCGGACACGACTGAGCCACTTCACTTCACCCTTGTTTTCAAGTCCAGAACCTTTGGGTTTTACTCTCACCAAGATAAAAACAACCTGCATTCAGAGGGGCAGTTGCCTGGCTATGTAATAGAAGGGAGAAGATGTAAGAATTTGTTTTTTAAATAGACTTTCAATAGATCCTCTTATTTTGAACTCTACATGCCCATCTGCTTTGAGAGGTAACTCTCACCTCCAACTCAGGGTTCTGTGAAAACAATCAGATTGCTCTAGTCTTTAGATTCAGCTCTCTCAGTCCTGCTAAATTAGTTAATTTAGTTTTCCATCTTCCATACTGGCTATCTTTCTTGTTTGCATTGTCCTTATGAATTCATGCCTTTAAAATTCCTTTATATTTGTTTCAGGGGAGTTTCAGGCACCTGTAGAAGTAAATGAGAGTGTTGAATTTAGGCAAGTTCAAGCTGAGGATACGTTCAAGTTAAGGTTACCATTATTCAGTGATTTCTTTTTAGACCCATATGTCTTCCTGTTTCTTTGCTCACCATTCTTTCTTACATTCAGTCCTTTCTTTGGGAACATTTTCCTTCTTTTTAAAACATATACTTTAGAAGTTCTTTTAATAAAGGTTTGCTGGTAAACTCAGTTCTTGTCTGAAAAAATGTACTTATTTCACCTTCATTCTTAAAGCATATTGTTTCATATACTGCAATTCTAGAGTGACAGTTATTTCCTCTCAGCATACAGAAGATATTAATCCATTGCTGTTATTGAGAAGTATGTTAGATCTTATTCTGTTCTCTTTAAGCAACTCTGTGCTAAAATCATGATTTTTCACCTCTATCTTTTCAGCTGAATCTGTTCTTCTGTTAAACCATCTATTATTGCATTTTGTTTACTTCTGTGACTATATTTTTATTACTGGAAGTTCTATTTATATTTGTAAAAATTTGTCTGGGAATATTTTGTGATGGGTCATGTTATTACTTCAATTTTCTTATTCTTTAATCACTTTAAGTATACTTATTTTGTGGCATATAGCCAGTAATTATATCATCTGAATTTTTGGATAGTCAGATTCTCTAATTCCTGGTAGGTTTTCTCCTCCTCCATGTGTTTTCTAATATTGGATATTGAACTTCTTTTTGATTGATTTTTATTTAAGGAAATCCTGTGAGGAATGGAATATGACCCTCTGAAGAAATATGAATTTGCTTCTGCTAAGGAAACTCAGGACCACATTATACATTTCTTACTTTGATTTGGGGCCTCCTAAAACATGTAAGTTATGAACCACAAATGGGCAAAAACAAACCTATGATCTTAAGTTCTCAGGAAAGAATATTTTAAAATTTATTTTGCTTTTGTATCCAGGGCCCTGGTCAGTTTGTCACTGTAAACAAATTTTATCTGTCATCTTCTTTTGCTAGTGGATTCTTTTTTCTATTTCATGCTTTCTTTGGCTCTGTACCCTATAAGGGATTACTTAGGAATCAGATCCCAAATCTTTTCCCTCAGATGGCCAGAGACAGTTTCCCACACAAGTTTTCAGGTCTCATTGTATTTTGTCCCCTGTGGTTTTCCTTAATTTCTTGTGGGCTCAACTATGAATTTAAAGTGATGTTTCTCCAGCCTGTCAGTATGTTTTATATTGGAGGGCTGTTCTTTCCCCCAAGATAGCTGTTCTGCTGCATCTCCAGAAACAGAAGTTGTGATATATCTGTAAGACAAGGGAAGACAGGAGAAATGAGGACAAAGATGGGAAGATGTTGACGTTAATAGATTGGATGAGATCCAAATTATAGGTTGTTTTAGAAGCAAGAAAATGATGGATACTTAGAAAACAGATGACAAATCCAAATTGAGATATTTCCTACAACATAGCTAGCCTATACCCTTTCAAAATATTCAGGTTAAGAGACACAAAGTAAGACTGAAGAACTATACCAGAATAAAGAAACTGAGAGACATGATGGCTAAATGGAAGGAATGACACTAGATTGGGATTCTATACTGGAGAAAACAGCTATAAAGGACATTGTTGAAACAATTGATGACATTTGGATATGGACATGTCATATTAATATTGAATGTCTTACCTTTGATAGCTATGGAGTGGTTATATAAGAGAAGGTACTTGTCCTTAGAAGACACACATTGAAGTTTGTAGGGATCAAGGGGCACAATGTCTTCAACTATTAAATGGTTCAGAAAATAATATGCACACACATAACTATATATTTTTATATATGGAGAGAGATTTATAAAGCAAATGAAGCAAAGTTAAACAATTGTGAATCTAGAAAAAGGGTGTATGGAAATTCCTTGTACTATTATTGCAACATTTCTCTAAGTGAAATTGTATCAAAATTTTTAAGTGGGGAAGTGCTGAGAAACCACTTTAGGGAATATTTACTTTTAGGAAAAGAGAGAAGGAAAATAAGCAGATGAAGGAGAGCAAAGCAGAACACGTTATTGATACAGGAGGATAACTAACTAAGCATAGATGACCAAAGTCATGGTACCCACACTTGAATTCACAAAGACATCAGAATATATTTCAGAACAATGGGATTCTTCATGTTCTTGCAAACAAATCATGTAGTCACTTTGTGAATTACCTAAACTAAGTGGTATTATGATTCATTGATTCATTCAGCAAATATAACATCCTCACATTTTAAAATAACTTTTGCTTTTGCCATATTAAATTAATATCTTTGGAGTAGCTATAGTCTGAACAGCAAGATCTGACACTTCTTTCGAAGGCGTTGAATAGAACTATGCTTTTCACCCAGAATAGTTTGTGATTATTGTGGAAATTTTATAATTGCATTCTATTAATGAGAATTATCCTTTCCCTTATAAGATTTGGGGTTTTCAAATTTAAGACATAGTTTCCATATCAAACTTTAGGTTGAGTTTTGCTAAATTTGTGAAATATATAATTTAATTTGATGATATCATGCACCATCTATTTTATATCACATTGTAGCTATTACTTTAGTATCCTTGTTGAAAAGGCAATGATTTTCCTGAACAATTTTTGGAGAAATGATTGTGCCTTATTTCTTTAGTACTATAATTAATATGTTTAAATAACCAGTACTCCCTGCTGCTTTAGAGATGGTAGAAAAAGTTGTGGGAGGGAAGACTTGATTGAATTCTGCCTTTGAAGGAAAAACACTCACTTTGATTTTTAAAAATCTTCACAAATAGCTTTAAGAATTTAAAGATATAATTAATTATCATGTTATATGTGTTATATGTTAATTGCAACATGCAAAATGATCATATATATTTAAAGTCAGTTAACTCTTTAGCTTGCTGCTCCTGCTGCTAAGTCACTTCTGTCATGTCCAACTCTGTGCGACCCCATAGACGACAGCCCACCAGGCTCCCCCATCCCTGGGATTCTCAAGGCAAGAACACTGGAGTGGGTTGCCATTGCCTTCTCCGACTCTTTAGCTTAGGTGTTGGCAAACTTTTTGTGTAAAGTCATGTAGTAAATATTTTTGGCTTTGCAAGCCATGATGTATTTGTTGCAACTAGTCAGTTCTGCTTTTGTAGTGTATGCAAGTGAGTCGGAGTGGCCATATTCCAAACAACTTTATTTACAAAACAGGCAGTGGGCTAGATTTGTCCCTTGAGCCATAGTTTGCCATTCCCTGCTTTAATTTACAGTTATTTCATGTTGGAATGTGCCAGCCTTATCTTAAGGGAAATTCAAATCATGAAAGGGAATAATTTTTCTTTTTAGAGAAAATTTCACTGGTTACTCATATTCTCCCAGTACTGTGTCAAGGGTAGAAATCAGGAGAACCAACTGTCAAAACTCAAGCAATAAAAACCAACATATCTGTGTATCTGTGATAATTAAGAAAACCAAGACAAAATAAACTCCAAAATAAAGGAAAACCAAAAATCTAGTTTCTGTTAAAAAACAAAAGAGAATGGTTTCATTTCACTATATCTTCCAACTGCCCTCCAGTTTCCATTGTTTTCTTTTACCTGTTGTTAGGGATGAAGAATTAAGTCAGTTAGTACTTGGACTCCAAATTATTTTTGGATTCAGAAGGTTTGCTATTGAATGAAGTGCAAAGAAATAAAGGGAAACAATAGAATGGGAAAGACTAGAGATCTCTTCAAGAAAAGTAGATACCAAGGGAACATTTCATGCGATGATGAGCACAATAACAGAAAGAAATGGTATGGACCTAACAGAAGCAGAAGATATTAAGAAGAGGTGGCAAGAATACACAGAAGAAATATACAAAAAAGGTCTTCACGACCCAGATAACCATGATGGTGTGCTCACTCACCTAAAGCCAGACATCCTGGAATGCAAAGTCAAGTGGGCCTTAAGAAGCATCACTACAAACAAAGCTAGTGGAGGTGATGGAATTCCAGTTGAGCTATTTCAAATCCTAAAAGATGATGCTGTGAAAGTGCTATACTCAGTATGCCAGCAAATTTGAAAAACTCAGCAGTGGGTACAGGACTGGAACAGATCAGTTTTCATCCCAATCCCAATGAAGGGTAATGTCAAAGAATGTTCAAACTACCACACAATTGCACTCATCTCATACACTAGCAAAGTAATGCTGAAAATTCTCCAAGCCACGCTTCAACCATATGTGAACTGAGAACTTCCAGATGTTCAAGTTGGATTTAGAAAATGCAGAGAAATCAGAGATCAAATTGCCAATATCTGTTGGATTATCAAAAAAGTAAGAGTTCCAGGAAAACATCTACTTTTGCTTTACTGATTACGCCAAGCCTTTGACCGTGTGGATCACAACAAACCATGGAAAATTCTTCAAGAGATGGGAATACCAGACCACCTGACCTGCCCCCTGACAAACCTGTATGGAGATCAAGAAGCAACAGTTAGAACTGGACATGGGATTGGTTCCAACTGGACTGGTTCCAACTGGTTCCAATTCGACTGGTTGCAAATTGGGAAAGGAGTACGTCAAGGCTGTATACTGTCACCCTGCTTATCTAACTTGTATGCAGAGTACATCATGCAAAATGCTGGACTCGGTGAAGCACAAGCTGGAATCAAGATTTCTGGGAGAAATATCAATAACCTCAGATATGCAGATGATACCACCCTTATGGCACAAAGTGAAGAGGGACTAAAGAGCCTCTTGATGAAAGAGGAGAGTGAAAAAGTTAGCATAAAACTCAACACTCCAAAAATGAAGATCATGACATCCAGTCCACCCCTTCATGGCAAATAGATGGGGAAACAGTAGAAATGGTGACAGACTTTATTTTCTTGGGCTCAAAAATCACTGCAATGGTGAGTGCAGCCATGAAATTAAAAGGCACTTGTTCCTTGGAAGAAAAGCTATGACCAACCTAGACAGCATATTAAAAAGCAGAGACATTACTTTGCCAACAAAGGTTCGTCTAGTCAAAGCTATGTTTTTTCCAGTAGTCATGTGTGGATGTGGACCATAAAGAAAGCTGAGGGATGAAGAATTGATGCTTTTGAACTGTGGTGTTGGAGAAGACTCTTGAGAGTCCCTTGGACTGCAGGGAGATCCAACCAGTCCATCCTAAAGGAAATCAGTCCTGAATATTCATTGGAAGGACTGATGCTGAAGCTGAAGGTCCAATCCTTTGGCCACCTGATACAAAGAGCTGACTCATTTGAAAAGACCCTTATACTGGGAAAGATTGAAGGCAGAAGGAGAAGGGGACAACAGAGGATGAGATGGTTGGATAGCATCATCAACTCAATGGACATGAGTTTGAGCAATCTACGGGAGTTGGTGATGGACAGAGAAGCCTGGCATGCTGCAGTCATGGGGTTGCAAAGATTTGAACATGACTGAATGATTGAACTGAACTGTTATTCAATGAATGAATGAATATATTTGGTAGTATGTCTTCCAACTTAAAAGTTCCTTTCACAAGAGTTTGTCATGGAGCATTATTAGCTCTCCTTGGATAAAATGCTTTCAGCCAAATTATACATAAGCTTTTTCATTTGGAAAATATCTTTAAATAGCAATTAGGTCCAATTTGTTTTGTAAAGGAGGACCACTGTGTTAACATCAGTCCCCACATTATACTCTTACTGAGTGGCAGCCTTTGATGAGTATTAGGTATATTTCAATTATCCCAGCAATAGTTTGAAGTTCAAGTTAATGAAGTTATAAATGCATTCTTTTAGAGTTTAATCTAAAAGTTCACCTGAAAGTATGTTTTGTCATAAGAAATTTGTTGACTTACTATTAAGATCATTTCGAAACAAAGTACATTTACATCCTTTTATCATTCATGAAGTACTTTTCATGTACATTATCTCAATTGATTCCAGTAACACCTTTGTTAGATATGCCACTTTAAAGTATTTTTATGTTTTTGAACAAGTGTTGGAAAAAAATACATGCTTACATTTCTATATACATCATGTTTAGGGAATTAAACTGTAAGCTCTGTTTACGTGGAACAATGTCTTATTCACTGTTGTATCCACAGCAGATAGTACAACTACTGCCATATAATAGGCACTCTGTACATATTGTTGCATCAATAAATTAGTAGGTGAGAAGTAAGACATTTATCAAAGTTCCTACTATACAGAAGAGAAAACAAAAATTAAGAGATTGTCAATGATGTACTTAAGTGTGAATGGCTGGTAAGTAGAAATAGAACTGGAGTACAGAAAATATTAATAAAATAATGCATATAAATTGCTTAGCACAATGCCTAAGGCATAACAGATGATTGATGTGTACTTATTTTATATTATATGCATGCATACCCATGTGAAGCTCAGTTGCTTCAGTCGTGTCCGACCCCATGCACTGAAGCCTGCCAGGCTCCTTCGTATATGGGATTTCCCAGTCAAGAATACTGGAATGTGTTTCCATTTCCTTCTCCAGGGGATCTTCCCAACCCAGGGGTGAAACCGGTGTCTCCTGCATTGCAGGTGCATTCTTTAACCTCTGAGCCACCTGGGAAGCCCATATTCTACACATATATTCACTTAATTTAGTGATCTTTTCACCATACTGCACCGTAGTAACAGTACATATGATAGAAAATAATCCAGTATTTCAAATAATGTCTACTAAAATGTAAACATATCCTCAAAGACTAATTAATTTCTCTTTTCTTCATTTTCACGTATTATCAATGAGTTGATTTAAAAGCCAAAAACAATTAAATTGAATTTTATACAAGAGCATAAAAATAAAGCTATCTTCTATTTATCATATACCAGTTTGCCTGTGTCAAAGAGGAAAACTTCCATTTAGCCCCCTGAAATGTATACAAGCTGTTGTTCCCCTTTGCAAATCCAGAGCCATTTACTTTGTTAATTACCATTAATTACAAAAGCCCAGAAATAGGTCTGTGCAGATTCACGCCAGTTAGGCAGCCCTGTAAATAGTGAGCTTTGCCTGAGTCCTATTTTAAATACCTTCATTATTAACAATGTCATGACATCCTTAGAACTGAATGCCATGCAGTAAACTCCTAAAATAAAACTTTGAACATTTCAAAACAGTCAAGGCAACCTTTACAGAAAGTATTTTGCCACATAGCTGCTAAACTAAGCCATCTATTGATGCAAACATACATTTTTCTTTCATAAGTCTGCTTTTTGGAGGGTGTCACATTTTGGTAAGCGCAGAGAACTGTCAGTTTTTCAAATAAGGCTCATATTTATTTATTTAAACACAGAAGAACTTTTCTTATTTTAACTTCCTTAAAGACTTCGTAGGGGAAGTCTTTAGAAGTGTTTATATTTTATTACTGATGATTGTTTTAGTAAAATACTTTCAAAGAGAGATGTCTAGGTTCACAGAATGAGCTTTTCTGACATCCTCATTATTCTAAAGTCTTTTCTCCAGAATTTTATTTTTGCCACAAATATCAATGTCATACTTGAAAAGGCAACTCTAATTTGCCCGCTGTAAGTAGGAGACTGATGTTTTAGAGAGTAGTTTGAGAAAGACATTTATGATGCCAAAGGTCACTTGATCCACATTTGAATTCATATTCCTCTGCCTCCAGTGCCTGTGCTCTATTCACTATAGCAGGCTGGGAAAAATTTTAAATTTGCCTTTCCAAAAATCCAAGAAGAAAGACTAGGAGCTAGTGGAGACCATTAAAAAATCCAAAAATGTGTATATCTACATCCTCAAAGAATGGGCAGCTCTAAAGTCCAGTAAAACTTCTTGAATAAAGTATGCATTATAACCAACAAATGTGAAAAATATATGCAACTAAAAGGTAAGGAAATACCGAAAGCTACAGAAACTTACTTTTTTCTTATCTGATTTACAAAGCGATGACATATCCAAATAATTAAAGATGAACTGGAGTCATTGTCATTTGGAGAGAGTTTTGAAAAGTAAGCTTAGCATTCTAAGTTTTCTAGGCTTCTGGAATTATCCCTTTCTTGACTATCTGAGTAAGATTTCTTCCTGAAATCTATTTCTCTTCCAATTGGTTCTGACGACTTCCTAAAAAACAACAGTACTTACTGGTTGTTACTTGTCAGCTGTTTCTTAGAATACAGCTGCAACTTTGTCTTCAATCATGTGTAGTCATTTTGATGACATTTCCCCAAATGTTTCTGTCTTCTTTTAACAGAGAGAGAATTTCTTACAAGGATACTATTCTATCAGGGTCCTATCCTTATGAACTCATTTAAACTTCCTTCCTTAAAGGTCCTTTCTCAAATGCAGTTAGAGGTTAGGGGTTAGGGCTTCAGCATATGCATTTTGGGTGAAGAGAGCATTAAGTCCATAATAACATTAGACTGTGGTTTTAGATGGATGGATGGATAGAGAGAGAGAGAAAAGTATCTAAACCAGCTAGTGAAAGGCTATACAAAGAGATACACTAAAAACATAATAGATAGGAACAAATGAATTGTTTTAATATTCAAATAATCTACTGAAGAGCAGCAAAAAGAAAACAGAAATTTAAAATAAGAACAAACAAACAAAAACTAAATATTATAAAATAGCAGACTTGGTCTCTAACATAGGCTTCCCTGATGGCTCATTGAGTAAATAATCTGCCTACAATGCAGGAGACACAGGAAACAAAGGTTTGATCTGTAAGTGATTTAAATATATCAATTAAAAAACAGAGATTGACATGGTAGTTTAAAATAAAAAATGACCCAATAATATGCCATCTACAGGAAACTCACTTCCAATAAAATGATATAGGTAGGTTGAAAGTAAAATAATGAAAAAATATAGAATGAAAATAATAATTAAGAAAAAGGACAACTGGCTGTTAATATCAGTTAAATTAGACTTCAGAACAAAAAAGTGTTACTAGGGACAAAAAAGTATATTGCATAATGATAATGAGTCAATCCACCAAAACATAATAATCGTAAATGTAAATATTCAAATAACAGAACATCAAAATATGTGAAGCAAATACTTACAGAATTGAAAGGAGAAATAGACAAATTCATAATAGTAATTGAATAGTTTTAACACTTCTCTCTCAAGAACTGATAAAAACAACTAGAGAGAAAAATCAAGGTGGTTCTAGAAGAACACAACAACACCATTAACCAACAGAATCTCACTGGCATTTATGGAACACTCCATCCAACTGAATGCATATTCTTTTCTAGAGCTATGAAACATACACCAAGATGTCATATATCCAGGCATAAAATAAACCTCAAAACATTTAAAATAATTTAACCATACAGAGTGCATCCTTGAACACAATAGAAGCAAACTAGAAATTAGAAAGAAGAAAAAAATCTCCAAATATCTGCAAACAAAATAGCACACTTCTAATTAAGCCAAGAATAAAAAAAAAAATCTCAAGGGAAAAAATTTTTAAATACATTGAAGTAAGGGAAAATAAAAATACATATCAAAATTTGTGAAATACAGCTATAGTAGTATTGATAGGAAAATTTATAGTGCTAAATATTTGAATTAAAAAGAGGAAATGTCTGAAATCAATAATTTAAGTTACTACCCCAAGAAACTAGAAAAAGCAAGTAGAAGGAAAGAGTTAATAAACAGTAGGAATTAATGAAATTAGAAACATAAAAATAATAAAGAAATATAATGAAACAAAAAACTAGTTATTTGAAAAGTTCAATAAAATTGACAGACCTCTAGAGAAGCTGACAAGAAAAGAAGATACAAGTTAATAATATCGGAAATATATTATGACAGGAACTATTATGTAAAACACTATCCATATAAATTTGACAATTTAGGTAAACTGGACCAATGCTTTGAACAATTCAAACTATCACAATTCACCCCTTATGAAACAGATTTTTTGATTAAAATTACTGAGTAAATGAAATTCATAGTTGAAAATTCCCCAAGAAGAAATCTCCAGAGGACAATTCTAAATTTATTTTATTAATCCAGTAATAACTAGATGCTAAAATCAGGAAAAAGACAGTACTCTGCCCCCCACCCAAAACTACTACAAACCAATATCTCTCATGAATATAGGTGCAAATATTCTTGACAAACTATTACGATGTAGTATTTATCAACACATAAAAATAATTATATACCATGATCAAGAAGAGTTTGTCCCAAGGAAGCAAGTCTGATTCAGTAGTCAAAAATGCATCAGTGGAATTCACCATACCAACAGGCTAGTGAAGGAAAAAAAATTACATGATCATTTTAACTGCAGAAAACCCATTTGATGAAGTTCAACACCCCTTTGGAATAAAACCTCTCAGGAAACTAGTTATAGAAGAGAATTTTCTCAACTTGATAAAGAACATCTAAAACAAAATGAAAACAAATAACTTACAACTAACATTATACTTAATTTTCAAAGACTGAATAATTTTGTTCTAAGATGAGGAATAAAGACAAGTATGTCTTCTCTCACCACTGCTATTTAACATGGTCTTAGAAGTTCTAGCCAGCACAATAAGGCAGAAAAAGGAAAGAAATGTCATAAAGATCTGAAAGAAATAAAACTGTACCTATTTATAGATGACATAATAGTCTGCATAGAAAATCCCAAGGAATCTACAGATATACACTCTTTTCACAGGATATAAGATCAATGTATGTTAATTGTGTTTCTGTAGACTAGGAATGAACTGTGAAAACCAAAATAAAAACCACAACACTGTTTATAATTTCTCTAAAGGAAGGGAAATAATGTGGATAATAAATCTAACAAAATATGTACAGAACCTGTATGCTGAACTATAAAATGCTGATAAAAGAAATGAGATATGTAAATAAATGGAGAAGCATATCATTTTCATGATTTGGAAGACTCATAATAGAAAGAAAAAAATCAGTTCATCCCAGATCTATGTACAGATATATCACACTATCAAAATCTCAGCATGACACTTGTTGTAGATACAGGCAAGAATATTCCAAAATTCATATGGAAAGACTAAGGGACTAGACTAGCCAATTTTTTTGAAAAAGAAGAATGAAGTGCAAGGAGTCAATCTATCCTATTCCAAGTATTATAACCTGATAACAGTCATCAAGACTCTGTTGGTACTGGTGACGGGATAGACACATTGATCAATGAAACAGAATAGTAAAACCAGAAAGAGTGCCACACAATTACATAAAATTGATTTTTTGCAAAATCATAAAGAAATTCAATGGAAGAAGGATAGTCTTGTTAATGAAAGGTACTGAAATAATTAAATATTCGTAGGTAAAAAAAGTGAACCTCAATTGAAACCTCATACCCTATACAAAAATTAACTCAAAATGTCACATAGATTTAAATATAAAGCCTAAAGCTATAAAACTTCAAATGTAACATAGGAGAAAAATTTTTGAGACTTGAACTTTTGTGAAAAGTTTTCAGACATGACACCAAAAACATAATTCATAAAAGAAACAAATCAATATTAGACTTAATAATTTAAAACTTTGTTCTGTGAAAGACTTTGTTAAGAGAGTAACAAGATGAACTATAGACTGGAAAAAAATTTGTAAACCACATGTCCTTTATCAGTAAAGGACTCATGCAGATATATATAAAGAACTCTCAAAAGTCAACAGTAAAAATCAAGCAAGTAAATTAGAAAATGGGCAAAAGACATAAGAGATAGTTTACCATGGGAAATAAAAGGACAGCAAATAAATGTAAAAATATATTCAACATCACTAGCCATTGAGGAAATGCAAATTAAGATCATGATCAGCAATAGCTGCACACCTGTAAGAATGGCAAAAAAAAAAAATGACATCAATTGTTTGCAAGGATACAGAGAAACTGGATCTCTCATAGATTGCTTGTCAGAGTGTAAAATGGTTTATCAACACTGGAAAATAGTTTTACAATTTCTTTAAAAATCTAAATATGCATTTACCATGTAACCCAGGAACTGAACTCTTAGGCATTCATCCCCCAAAAACTGAAAATTTATGTCCCCATAGCTTTATTTTGGATTTCCCAGGTGGCACTACCTGGGAAAGAACCTACTTCCCAATGCAGGAGACACAAGAGATGTGGGTTTGATCCCTGGGTTGGGAAGACCCCCTGGAGGAGGGCCTGGCAACCCAATCCAGTATTCTTGCCTGGAGAATCCCATGGACAGAGGAGCCTAGTGGGCTACAGTCCATAGGGTTGCAAAGAGTCAGACATGGCTGAGGCAACTGATCATGCATGCACAGTTTTATTTTCAATAGTAAAAAACTGATAACAACCTAACTATCCCTCAGTGGGTAAGTGGTTAAATAAACTGTGGTACACATGTAAGATGGTATGTTACTCAGTAATAAAAAGGAACAAAATATTGATATACACAGGAACTTGATGGATCTCAAGGAAATTATCCTGAATGAGAAAATAAAGCCAATTTCTAAAGGTTATACATTACATGATTCTATTTACATAACATTCTTGAAATGTCAGAACTATTGAGATAGAAAATAGATTAGTGGTCAGGAGTTAGAGATGAGAGGAGAAGGTAGAGAGGTGGATGTGATTATAAAGGAATAGCATGAGAGAGATCTTTGCGATGATGGAATAATTCTTTATCTTGTTGTAGGTGGTTGTCACATGAAAATACATATACATTGTACCTTTAAGTGGAGAAGGAAATGGCAACTCACTCCAGTAATACTTGCTTGGAAAATTCCATGGACAGAGGAGCCTGGTGGGCTACAGTCCGTGGGGTCACAAAGAGTCAGACACGACTGAGGATGCATGTACACATGTACCTTTAAGAAAGAAAAATAAATTTAAAGGACTTAAACTATCTGAGACTTATTTTAAAGTGACAGTAATTAAGACAGTGTGGTATTGATATAAAAGTAGACAAATTAATGAAACCACATAGGAGATTTGGAATGAAATCATGCTTATACAGTCAACTGATTTTCAACAAAAGTGTAATGGTAATTTGGGGGTAGAGAGAGTCATTTAAATAATGTTTCTGGTTCAATCGAATGTCTCTATATAAAAAATGAAAATTGGCTCATATTTCACACCATATACAAATGTTAATGTAAAATGGATCTTAAATCTAAAGCTAAAACTATGGAAGTTCTGGAAGAAAGCATAAGAGAATTTTTGTGACTTTGTTAAAGATTTCTTAGGAATGATATCAAAAGCATGATCTATATAAGAAAAAAAAAGTTGAACTCCATCAGAACTAGGAACTGCTCTTCAAAATTCTGTTAAAAGGGTGCAAAAACAAGCAACTGACTGGAAGAAAATATTTGCAATTCACTTATCTGATGAACTTGTATTCACAATGTATAAAGTCAATATTCAATAGTAAGAAATTACATATTCCACTAAAAATAGGATATATACTTGAAGATATTTCACCAACAAAGGTACATACATGGCTAATAACCACATGAAAAGATGTCCAAAATCATAATTAGAGAAATACAAACGAAAACCGCAATGACATAACCCGGTTGTTGCTGTTATTCAGTCGCTAAGTCATGTCCAACTCTTTGAGACCCCATGGACTGCAGCATGCCAGGCTCCTCTGTCCTCCATTATCTCCTGGAGTTTGCTGAAATTCATGTCCCTTGAGTTGGTGATACCATTCAACCATCTCATCCTTTGCTGCCACCTTCTCCAGCTGCCTTCAGTCTTTCCCAGCATCAGGGTCTTTTCCCATGAGTCAGCTCTTCACATCAGCTGGCCAAAGTATTGGAGTATCAGCTTCAGCAACAGTGCTTCCAATGAATATTCAGAGTTGATTTCCTTTAGGATTGACTAGTTTGATCTCTTTGTAGTCCAAGTGACTCTAAAGTTTCGAGAGTCTTCTGCAGCACCACATACCTATTATATACCCCTACATACCTATTAGAATGGCAGAAATTAAGTCTAGCCATATCAAGTGCTATCAAGGATGTGAAACAAATGGAACTCTCATATACCAAGGATGGAAATATAAAATTGTACAACCATTTTGGAAAAAAGTTGAGGAGTTCCTTCAAAAGTTAAATATATGCCGGTATATCATCCAGCCATTCCCATCCCTACATGTTTACCTAGGAGAAATGAAAACATATGTCCCTATAGAGGCTTGTACTAAACATACATAGCAGCTTTACTTGATATAGCCTCAAACTGAAAATAGGTCAACCATCAACATGTGCATAGATAAGCAAATGGTGGTATATCCATATGATGGAATACTACTCAGCAATAAAAAGAAATGTACTTTTAATACATGTGACAGCATGAATGAATCTCAAGATAATTACTGTGACTGAAAGGAGTCAAACAAAAATAAGAGTACATACTGTATGATTCCATTTATAGAAAATTCTAGAAATTGAAAACTAGTGTATAGTGATAGAAAGCAAAAACTACTGGACTGTAAGACCTGTAAAAACTGAAATAGTGTAAGTATGGTCCATTCTTGTATCTCTAGTGGTACATAGTACATGTTCACTTATTCATTCACTGAAGAGATTTTAATTGAGTGCTCACATTGTGACAGGCACTGTTCTGGGAATGAGTATACCAGTCTCACAAGGATACTATCCCTGTGAAGCTTATATTCCAGAGCAGAGAGAACATGATGAAGGAAGATAGGAAGGAAGGATATAATATATATTTGCTTGTAAGCAAGAAGGAAGGGAGAGGTGGAGACAGAAAGAGACCACTAGCTATTTACTCCGTGTTAAAGTTTTCAATGCCTTTTCTTTAAGGAAATTTACTCTAATACCTATTCTTCCATTTCTTAATGTCCAAATAAAGCTTTTCCAGGGTCACCCTCACACAGTAGATGACCACTTATGTAGTTTGAGTCTAGAATCCCCAGAAAAAATTTCCTAATAAAAATGTTTGAAATACTCTACCTTCGTATGGTTCAGTTCAGTTCAGTTCAGTTCAGTCACTCAGTCGTGTTCGACTCTTTGCAACACCATGAATCACAACACGCCAGGCCTCCCTGTCCATCACCAACTCCCGGAGTTCACTCAAACTCATGTCCATCGAGTCGGTGATGCCATCCAGCCATCTCATTCTCTGTTGTCCCTGCCTCCCCTGCCCCCAATCCCTCCCAGCATCAGAGTCTTTTCCAGTGAGTCAACTCTTCCTATGAGGTAGCCAAAGTATTGGAGTTTCAGCTTTAGCATCAGTCCTTCCAATGGATACTAAAATATCTTTCTAATGTGAAAAATATCTTTCATTGCACACTTAGGCATGATGCTTCAAACATAATATTTTGGTGTCATAATTATGAGTGAATAAAGAATAAATAAGAAAGCTGTTGAACCAGGGGTTTCTTTTCAGGGTTGCCACCTATCATATGATGGGTTAAGGACAACTTTCACAAGTAAAAAAGTACTTATTTAAGGAGTAGGTATCAATGAGGAAAGAAAATACTCACAAGGTTAAAGTCAGCTATCAAAGATGACCATGGTTCTCTGATCTGTCCATCATCCACTGGGGAGCATTTTCTGGACCTGGCTTGAGTTTGACTCCCAGGGAGAGAACATTTTACTCTTGAGTCTTTCTTCTTGTAGAGCAAGTGTGTGATCACCATCTCACCTTGTTGTTGAGTGAAATAAAGATGTTATTGATGAAACCAAGAAACTGGATTTACGATGCTAACTACCCCAGTACCTGGGGCTTGTGGAGCCCTTGAGATGTTATAATCCTCTGTGAGAAAGATGGGTGTGGACAGAAAACTATCAGTGTTGTTGAAAGCTGAGCTTGAGCACTGTCTTCCATTCATGGAAAAGATGGACTCTTCCAGATTCCAGCTAGTTTATTGTCTAGGCAGCCTAGTGAAGGCATGTGAGTCATGTTTAGATAGCCTGGTTTTTGTAATACGAATACTTTAAGTGTTTTTTTTTTTTTATCGGGGGTAGAGCAGTGTGAGGAATGAAGGGCTGGAATGAGGAGAAAGAAATTAGATAAGAAAGCTCAACCACATATATTCACAGGATGAAGAAAAAATCATGAAAGAAATGAGGATCTGGGGATGCCAACTACAAATTTCGTTGTTTTCCATTTTGTCTAGGAAATCCATGCAAAATATTAATGGGGAATTGACAAATCCACAAGAGAAAACATATGTCAATATTACCTTCTGATTGTAAAATCTATAATGCAAAATATCATATTGTCTTCCCTCAACAAATGCTGCCTGTCCCTGCTTCTAACAGTGATCCCAAATAGCCAATCTGTTCATCTTCTTGAAACAGCATTCCTTCCATTGCTTTAATCTATGTAGACACATTTTTCATCCGACACATTCCATGATCATCACCAACTTACAGTTGAGAACCCAGTGCATTGGGAACAACTCTTTTGGAAATTTACCTTGAAGCACTTCTGTTTCAGAATCACATAGACTAACTTCCAAATCCTTTCAGTTCAGTCGCTCAGTCGTGTCTGATTCTTTGGGACCCCATGAACCGCAGCACACCAGGAGTTCACTCAAACCCATGTCCATCAAGTCAGTGGTGCCATCCAACCATCTCATCCTCTGTCATCCCCTTCTTCTCCTGCCCTCAATCTTTCCCAGCATCAGGGTCATTTCCAATGAGTCATGTCTTCACATCAGGTGGCCAAAGTATTGGAGTTTCAGCTTCAACATAAATCCTTCCAATGAACACCCAGGATTGATCTCCTTTAGGATGGACTGGTTGGATCTCCTTGCAGTTCAAGGGACTCGCAAGAGTCTTCTCCAACACCACAGTTCAAAAGCATCAATTCTTCAGCACTCAGCTTTCTTTATAGTCCAACTCTGACATCCATACATGACCACTGGAAAAACCATAGCCTAGAGTAGATGGACCTTTGTTGGCAAAGCAATGTCTCTGTTTTTTAATATGCTATCTAGGTTGGTCATAACTTTCCTTCCAAGGAGTAAGCGTCTTTTAATTTCATGGCTGCAATCAGCATCCGCAGTGATTTTGGAGCCCAGAAAAATAAAGTCAGCCACTGTTTTCACTGTTTCCCCATCTATTTGCCATGAAGTGATGGGACCGGATGCCATGATCTTAGTTTTCTGAATGTTGAGCTTGAAGCCAACTTTTTCACTCTCCTCTTTCACTTTCATCAAAAGGCTCTTAGTTTTTCTTCACTTTCTGCCATAAGGGTGGTGTCATCTGCATATCTGAGGTTATTGATATTTCTCCCGGCAATCTTGATTCCAGCTTGTGCTTCCTCCAGCCCAGTGTTTTCTCATGATGTACTCCGCATATAAATTAAATAAGTGGGGTGACAATAGACAGCCTTGATGTACTGCTTTTCCTATTTGGAGCCAGTCTGTTGTTCCATGTCCAGTTCTAACTGTTGCTTCCTGACCTGCATATAGGTTTCTCAAGAGGCAGGTCAGGTGGTCTGGTATTCCCATCTCTTGAAGAATTTTCCGCAGTTTATCGTGATCCACACAGTCAAAGGCTTTGGCATAGTCAATGAAGCAGAAATAGATGTTTTTCTGGAACTCTCTTGCTTTTTTGATGAGCCAGCAGATGTTGGCAATTTGATCTCTGGTTCCTCTGCCTTTTCTAAAGCCAGCTTGAACATCTGGAGATGCATGGTTCATGTATTGCTGAAGCCTGACTTGGAGAATTTTGAGCATTCCTTTGCTAGCATGTGAGATGAGTGCAATTGTGCAGTAGTTTGCACATTCTTTGGCATTGACTTTCTTTGGGATTGGAATGAAGACTGACCTTTTCCAGTCCTGTGGCCACTGCTGAGTTTTCCAAATTTGCTGGCATATTGAGTGCAGCACTTTCACAGCATCATCTTTAAGGATGTTCAACTGGAATTCCATCGCCTCCACTAGCTTTGTTCATAGTGATGCTTCCTAAGGCCCACTTGACTTCACATTCCAGGATGTCTGGCTCTAGGTGAGTGATCACACCATCATGGTTAATGGGTCATGAAGATCTTTTTTTGTACAGTTCTTCTGTGTATTCTTGCCACCTCTTCTTAATGTCTTCTGCTTCTGTTAGGTCCATACCATTTCTGTCCTTTATCGAGTCCATCTTTGCATGAAATGTTCTCTTGGTATCTTTAATGTTCTTGAAGAGATCTCTAGTCTTTCCCATTCTATTGTTTTCCTCTATTTCTTTGCACTGATCACTAAGGAAGGCTTTCTTATAGCAATTATTTATAGTTCCCAAAACAATTTCAAAGGTTTTATATATATATATATATATATATATATATATATATAAATGCTTGAAACATTACATATTTGGGGGAAAGGAAAAATTCTTCTGAAGTAATTGAGCACCACTTCGTATTCCATGTGTTTAGCATTCTATATTTTATCTGTTAAAGTTATCTCATTTTACACATCAAAAAATTTTACATGAGTATGATTGTCTTGTAGATCCATCTTGGCATTTGCATTTAACACTAACTTTTCTTGGCTTAACAAATGCTGGTTTTATTTTCAGAACTGGCTTCTTAGGCCATCTAAGGAGATGCTTTGACTAGCATATGGTGTTTCTTGCAAGGAATTGAAACATTATTTTACAAGGTGATTGAAAAATGTGTCTTCATAAACAACTGCTTTTAATGTGAATACATGTCTGTGAGCATCTCTTTAGCAGAAATCTTGACTGTTCTTCATTCAGTTGGTGCTTGGGCTCACGTTTCTTGTATATAACTTATCATTCAAGGGAAAGCTACTAGAAGTAAGACTTGGTTTATCTCTTTACTATAATATGAAAGGGAGAATAGTATTTATTTTCTTGTTTTATTGAAATATACTTGCTTTACAATGTCATGTTGGTTTCAGGTGCACAGCACAGTGTTTCAGATATATATGTGTGTGTATGTGTGTATAATTGCACACACACACACACGTATATAATTTTCAGATTCTTTCCCTTATAGGTTATTACAAAATAATGAGTATAGTTCCTTTTGCTATACAGTGAGTCCTTGGTAATCTATTTTATATGTAGTGGTGTGTATGTATTAATCCCATCATCTTCATTTATCCCTCTCTCCCTTCCCCTTTGGTAACCATAAATTTGTTTTCTATGTCTGTGGGTCTATTTGTGTTTTGTAAATAAATTCATTTGTATCATTTTTTTCAAATTCCACATGTAAGCAATATCATATGATATTTGTCTTTATCTGGCTTACTTCACTTGGTATGATAATCTCTAAGTCCCCCTATGTTGCTGCAAATGGCATTAATTTATTCTTTCTTTGGCTGAGTAACATTCCATTATATTATATTATATATATATATATTCTTTATCCAATCATCTGTTGATGGACATTTAAGTTGCTTCCATGTCTTGGCTGTTGTAAACAGTGCTGCGATGAACATTGCGGTTCATGTATCTTTTCAAATTAGTTTTCATCTTTTCTGGATATACACCCAGGAGTACAATTGCAGGATCATATTGTAGCCCTATTTTTAATTTTTTAAGGAACCTCTATACTGTTGTCCGTAGTCAGTGTACCAATTTACATTCCCACAAGAGTTCCTTTTTCTCCACACCCTCTCCAGCATTTGTTATTTGTAGACTTTTTGATGATGGCCATTCTGACTGGTGTGAGGTAATACCTCATTATAGCTTTGATTTGCATTTGCCTAATAATTAGTGATGACCATAAAAACTTCTGCTTGTCTGTGCTAGAAGAGTGATCACTATCTCAATTAGCTTTGCATGGTTTATTCTTGGAAATTAAGGGGCAACATTAATTGATTTGAAGACAAAAGGCTTATAGCTCTTCTTAATGAATATTGCCCAAATCTGGAAATACAGATTTAATAATGCAGCATGGGAAATAGATGGAAAAACAGTGGAAACAGTGTCAGACTTTATTTTTTTGGGCTCCAAAATCACTGCAGATGCTGATTGCAGCCATGAAATTAAAAGACGCTTACTCCTTGGAAGGAAAGTTATGACCAACCTTGATAGTATATTAAAAAGCAGAGACATTACTTTGCCAACAAAGGTCCGTCTAGTCAAGGCTATGGTTTTTCCCGTGGTCATGTATGGATGTGAGAGTTGGACTGTGAAGAAAGCTGATCACTGAAGAATTGATGCTTTTGAACTGTGGTGTTGGAGAAGACTCTTGAGAGTCCCTTGGACTGCAAGGAGATCCAACCAGTCCATTCTAAGGGAGATCGATCCTGGGTGTTCATTGGAAGGACTGATGCTAAAGCTGAAACTGCAATACTTTGGCCACCTCATACGACGAGTTGACTCACTGGAAAAGACCCTGATGCTGGGAAAGGTTGGGGGCGGGAGGAGAAGGGGATGACCGAGAATGAGATGGCTGGATGGCATCACCGACTCTGTGGACATGAGTTTGAGTGAACTCCGGGAGTCGGTGATGGACAGGTTGGCCTGGCGTGCTGTGATTCATGGGGTCGCGGAGAGTCGGACACGACTGAACGACTGAACTGAACTGAACTGAACTGAAATACCAGCTTCATTTAGACAGAAAGTAACACTTCATATCCTCAATGTGGAGCCAGGCCACTAAAACTCAGATATAGTCCAAACCAAAAGCATTAAAATATTAGGCCCTCTGAGAAGATGGATTGGAGTTCTGCCTTTGAGAATGCAATCTAATACTCCTTATTTTCCCTTAAATAAATGTAGTCAAAATGTTTTCCCTTTCCATGTGCTGTGCCAGGCACATGCTGTGTAGATATTGTCAAAAGTGGCTGTTACTGTAGCTAAACTGCCTAGATCAGTCCTAAGTTCCCAGTACCTTTCTTCCTAATGTTTACCTTTCCTGCCAATACTTTGTAGTGACCTCACCCTTCATCTTTCAGAGAAAAGAAAACACTCCATCCCATTTATCAATTATTAAGTAGTAACCAATACTGCCAGCCATTGTTTGCCCTCCTGTGACCATCCATTCAGTATTTTGGTGACATAGTCATACCTCATTTGCCTCTGACTGCACATTAGGGGCCTTCAGAAGGTGATTAATCATTACTCTGAGGCAACAGACTATGTACAGCAGCCTGAAGAAGTGAAGACAGAAGGGTTCAAGATGAAATTCAGTTTTATAAGGCCAGCTCCACATAACTAAATTAATGACTGAATTCTCCCTCCTTCTCCTTTGTCTGCAAGTTGTCTCAGATTTAAAGTTAATGTCTACTGAGACCTAAGTGAATAATAGCTACTGCTGATAGCCCAGAACTTCGGGGAAAAGTGCTAATTGGAGCTCTCTGATTTAAAGAAATAAACTACCAGAATATGTCAAAACACACAAGTACTCATAGTGGATCATCAACAGTGGAATATCAAGAACCGTTAATAGCCATGGGAAAAATACATTGAATTTCTACAGATAATTTGTGTTTACTCCTGGTTGTTTATGCAGTCAGTTGGCAAGGATTTATTGAGTGTCTATGTGTCCAGTATGTCAGCAGTTTCAGCAAGAGGGAAAGCAAAAGTAACTCTAGTGTTATACAAGTCAACAAGCTACATGAAAATCCAGTTTCTTTTGAAGGAGGTTTCAAACAGAATTCTAAGCCAAAGAGTAATTTTTTATTAAGTTATAGTTTTATTTATTTATTTTTTATTTATTGGAGGCTAATTATTTTACAATATTATATTGGTTGGTTTTGCCATACATTGACATGAATCTGCCCCGAGTGTACATGAGTTCCCCTTCCTGAAGCCCCCTCCCACCTCCCTCCTTCCCTTATCTTCCCTCTGGGTCATCCCCGCACACCAGCCCCGAGCATCCTGTAACATGCATCGACCCTGAACTGGCGATTTGTTTCACATATGATAATATACATGTTTCAATGCCATTCTCCCAAATCATCCCACCCTCACCCTCTCCCACAGAGTCCCAAAGACTGTTCTATACATCTGTGTCTCTTTTGCTGTCTCGTATACAGGGTTATCATTTCCACCTTTCTAAATTCCATATATATGTGTTAGTATACTATATTGGTAGGTAATAATGATAATAATAACTAACACAACTGACAAAAATTAAAGCATTTGGAGGTTTAATAAGTTGCTTAAAGTCACAAAATGAGCATAACAAAGAAAAAAAGCAGTTTAGGTGTTTTCAAGGACTAGAATATTTGCTTTCTCTGAAATCTGGATAAAAAGTTTCCATGAAATTGGGTTTCCTGCCTTTTTTTCTTCATATGTGAAACAGAACTAAATGAGAAAATGTATAAGTAGTGCTTATAGCATAAATACCACACAGTAAGCTCAGACAGTAAAGAATCTACCTGCAATGCAGGAGACCCAGGTTCATTCCCTGGGTTGGGACGATTCCCTGGAGAAGGGAATAGCTACCCACTCCAGTATTGTTGCCTAGAGAATTCCACGGACAGAGAAGCCTGACAGGCTACAGTCCATAGGGTCACAAAGAGTCAGACACTACTGAGCAACTAACACATTTCACATATATAAGCCTGTGTAAGTAGATGGTCTCTACAGACGAACAGTTTGCTACAAACATAGAATAGCTCCTGTACTCTTAGTAAGAGAGAATGATCACACATTACAGGTTAAATTGAGCAAATCAAAGCTTCCACTTTTAAAAATGTAAAAACTGTGCCGAGGAATAGCCTGATTGGTATAGATAAGTCAGTGGTTCTCATTTAGGGGCAATATTGCCCCCCAAGACATTTTGAGACATTTTTGGTTATCACAACTTGGAGGAAATGATGCTGGCATCTAAAGGGTGGAGGCCTAGGATGCTGCTGAACATTCTATAAGGCATAGGTCAGCCCTCACAGCAAAGTATTATTTGGCTTAAAACGTATGTAGCACTGAGGCTGAGAAAGCCTAGTCTAAGCTGATGGACATAAATTAGGACATCAATTTTGTGTATGCTAAAATAGAAGCATTGAGGGTGTTAGATGTAGAAGTGGATTTTCCCTAACATAGATTTGCTTGATAGAAAGAAAAAATGGAGCAGAATAACATAGCATGTTTCTATGATGCAGTATCTCCCTAGAAATTTAAAGAAACATCAAAAGCTAAGAGTGATTTTAGAGCAACAGCTTAAAGGGGGATAAAAATGGAAGGATTTTATCAAACAGAGAATATGGGCTCCATAATATAACATTAAAATTTTTTCTAAGCCTGAATGCAAGACTATGGAGTCATACTAGGATTGGCACTTTTAAGAGGACTAAATTTAAAAGGTGTTTCCACAGAAGTATCTCTTGGTCATTTAAAATTTAAGAGACAAGAAAAAATTGACTTAAAAATCAATGCATTTGACTAGAGTGAGATTTTAATTAAAGGGCAGAAGCAACAAAAAAACGACTTTAATTAGGGAATGCTGGCTCTTTTGCATTGTGAAGCTTTTACTTATTTATAGAGGTGCACACATACAAAGATACTAAATACAGGAGAGAAGTGTTGTGACCCAAAGAGGAAATATGGAAACTCAGTGTTTTAATTAAAGATGACATTTAGGGACATCAGACTGGTGGTGAAAACAAGAGTAAGTTAATAGTCATGTATGGGCAAACAAAGATTTTGTTAATTTTACCAATTTGAGCAACAACAATAAAAGATAAAAAATAAAAAGAGAATTATAACATGCCTTTGCAAAGTGTTTTATGATATACAAAGTACTCTGACATTATCTCATTTATTTATAGAGTAATATGGGAAAAGTTATTGTTTTTCATAATGACTCTTTACTCCCAGGTGTCCAAAACACTTGGCGTCCAGTAATAGCGTTCCAGTGAACTACTGAGTTAATGTGTGGATTTCAAGAGCTCAAACAGCAGTAATGATAATCTAAAAACATCTAACTCACTAAGGGTAGTAAGAAGTAGATGGAAGACATAGCCTACATCTGAAGACAGCCTATCATACCACCAACTTAATGCACTGGAAATAATAAGTGGATAACTCTAGATGCTGAAATTCATAAGGAGCCGTACTAAGGGTAGTAAGAAGTAGATGGAAGACATAGCCTACATCTGAAGACAGCCTATCATACCACCAACTTAATGCACTGGAAATAATAAGTGGATAACTCTAGATGCTGAAATTCATAAGGAGCCGTATAAACCCAATAAATCACTGATAGAGGCTGTAAACTTGCCAGCAAATCAATTAAAATATCTTTGCAATCCCTTTCCATTTGTGAGTAAAATAACACAAGGGATTTGAAAAATAAGCCATCATTGTTTGCTTAAAATCAGTTCTTGAGGTGGTAAAGACACCCCAGTCACCATTCATTAGCAAGGCCTTTATGATATCATTTGTTAAATGGGAGAAAGGATTCTTTACATGTAAATATGATAATGCTAATCCATTATCAGTATTTTGAGCTGACTTTCTAGTAGTTAAGATAAGTTCATATTAAGTAAGGTATATACTCTTCTCTCAGAGAAGGCAATGGCAAGCCACTCCAGTACTCTTGAAAATCCCATGACAGAGGAGCCTGGTGGGCTGCCGTCTATGGGGTCGCAAAGAGTCGGACACGACTGAAGCGACTTAGCAGCAGCAGCAGCATACTCTTGTCTAACTTCAAGATACAATAGGTCTGAAGACATTATTTATGGTACATGTTATCTTTTGATCACACATAAAATTAATACATACAGGGATAAAACTCTGCCAAATCACTTGATTTCCTTTTAGCAACTATGATGCATTTAGGACAAATTAGGAAGGGCTCCAAATGACAGGTATGTAATAATTTTTAGGGTGATAGAATCTTCAGTTCAGTTCAGTTCAGTTGCTCAGTAGTGTCTGACTCTTTGCAACCCATGAACTACAGCACGCCAGGCCTCCCTGTCCATCACCAACTCCCAGAGTTTACCCAAACCCATGTCCATTGAGTCAGTGATGCCATCCAACCATCTCATCCTCTGTCGTACCCTTCTCCTCCCACCCTCAATCTTTCCCAGCATCAGGGTCTTTTCCAATGAGTCAGCTCTTCGCATCAGGTGGCCAAAGTATTGGAGCTTCAGCTTCAACATCAGTCCTTCCAATGAACACCCAGGACTGATCTCCTTTAGGATGGACTGGTTGGATCTCCTTGCAGTCCAAGGGACTCTCAAGAGTCTTCTCCAACACCACAGTTCAAAAGCATCAATTCTTCGGCGCCCAGCTTTCTTCACAGTCCAACTCTCACATCCATACGTGACCACTGGAAAAACCATAGCCTTGACTAGATGGACATTTATTGACAAAGTAATGTCTCTGCTTTTTAATATGCTATCTAGGTTGGTCATAATTTTTCCTTCCAAGGAGTAAGCGTCTTTTAATTTCATGGTGGCAATCAGCATCTGCAGTGATTTTGGAGCCCAGAAAAATAAAATCAGCCACTGTTTCCACTGTCTCCCCATCTATTTCCCATGAAGTGATGGGACTGGATGCCATGATCTTAGTTTTCTGAATGTTGAGCTTGAAGCCAACTTTTTCACTCTCCTCTTTCACTTTCATCAAGAGGCTTTTGAGTTCCTCTTCACTTTCTGCCATAAGGGTGGTGTCATCTGGATATCTGAGATTATTGATATTTCTCCCGGCAATCTTGATTCCAGCTTGTGCTTCCTCCAGCCCAGCGTTTCTCATGATGTACTCTGCATAGAAGTTAAATAAGTAGTGTGACAATATACAGCCTTGACGTACTCCTTTTCCTATTTGGAAACAGTCTGTTGTTCCATGTCTAGTTCTAACTGTTGCTTCCTGACCTGCATACAGATTTCTCAAGAGGCAGGTCTCTTAGAGCTAGGCAAAAATCTTAAGAATATCTAATACCAGTCTATATTTGTAAATGAGGAAGTTAAGATTCAGGGAGGTTAAGAGACTCACCTAAGTATATGTAGCTAATGTTGTGGCTTATCAGGGTCTAGAATTCAGAGTTCCAAGCTACAAGTTCAATGATCTTTCCATCATATCACACTGTCCTGAGGTCACACTTGGTTCTACCACTATCTTTGTAACACAAAAATATTTCATGCCAAGCCACCAAAAGCATTAATACAGAGGTGTTCTGTGAACTTCTTTGAATCAGCCTGCAAGAGGTAAGACTTCAAGTTCATGCCAACTGCTTACACTATCTCAGAATTATTAGTTGTTTCATCACCACTCAATGAAAGAATGCATAGGGAGCCCCATCATTTAAATTTTTACATCCCCTACAGTGTCCTGGGCTTGTTCACATTCTCAAACCTGATTCAGAGGTGCAGGCTTGGGCAAGAAGACCATCTACTGATCAAATAGCACTTAAGTAATTTTTAAAATTCAGATCTAGAATATCTTTTAATAATCACTTATCTTTAGTGATTATATTTCTACAACCTGCTTTCTAGTCCTAAAACTACTTTATGTGATTAAGAAAAAGCTTTGAGTGTATTTTGGCATTTTGCTATATAGGACAAAGATGTGAACATGACTGTGAGGTGAACAAACTGAATTTGAATAGCCTAAATGCAAATAAAGGGAAAAGTTACTCAGATCAGCTCAGTGACTCAGTCGTGCCCAACTCTTCAGACTGCAGAACGTCAGGCTGCCCTGTCCATCTCTAACTTCCAGAGCTTGTGCAGACTCATGCCCATCAAGTTGGTGATGCCATCCAACTGCCTCATCTTCTGTCGTTCCCTTCTCCTCCCGCCTTCAATCTTTCCCAGCATCAGGGTCTTTCCCAGTGAGTCAGTTCTTAGCATCAGGTGACCAAAGGATTGGACCTTCAGCTTCAGCATGAGTCCTTCTAAATGAATATTCAGGACTGATTTCATTTAGGATGGATTGGTTGGATCTCCTTGCAGTCCAAGGGACTCTCAAGAGTCTTCCCCAACACCACAGTTCAAAAGCATCAATTCTTTGGTGCTCAGCTTTCTTTATGGTCCAACTCTCACATCTGTACATGACTACTGGAAAAGCCATAGCTTTGACTAGATGGACCTTTGTCAGCAAAGTAATGCCTCTGCTTTTTAATATGTTGTCTAGATTGGTCATAGCTTTTCTTCCAAGGAGTAAGCATCTTTTAATTTCATGGCTGCACTCACCATCTGCAGTGATTTTGGAGTCCAAAACAATAAAGTCTCTCACTGTTTCCATTGTTTCCCCATCTGTTTGCCATGAAGTGATGGAACCAGATGCCATGATCTTAGTTTTTTGAATGCTGAGGTTTAAGCCAGCTTTTTCACTCTCCTCTTTCACTTTTATCAAGAGGCTCTTCAATTCCTCTTTGCTTTCTGCCATAAGGGTGCTGTCATCTGCATTTCTGAGGTTATTAAAGTCACTTTTAACAATGTCGAAAAGGCATGGCAAACTGAAGTGGGGTTTGGGCAGATAATGTGAATGCAGTCTAAGAGAAATAAGACAGCAGAAATGGTGAGGTGGGGGAGATGAGAGGTGCAGAAGATTATATCAGTGACCCCAGTTCTCCACTTCTACTTATACCCATATCTTCTGTCATATACCTTTTCAGTCCTTTCCAACAGAGCTGGGACACAATTCCTTACCCCGGCTTTAGTTACAGTGACATGCTTTGACCAATGGGATTAGCAAATATGTCAGAGTTGTGAAAAATACTTGCCAGATTTCTCTTTCTCGTTCTTGTGCTTACGCCTTCCCCATGAGAAGGACACACCTAACTCAGGTTCCCAGGGTAAGACGAAAGACATGTGAATCAGAAGTGCTGCAGCCAAGGTATTCTAGATTGTCCAGCCTACAGCAAAACTCATCCAACACAAGGATGTTTTTGTGTGACTAAATGAATGAATGAATCGGTGCATGAAACTGAAGTCTAAAGCAAGATCAGACTAATGGCTGGTCTAAAGAAAAAACTGGAGCCAAAACTGTGAAAGCCAAGATATGCGTGAATGTGTGGTGGGGGTATAGGGCATGAAATTCGGGCAGCCTCTAGCAAGAGTAGGCACAAACCAGATGAAGGGTACATATCTGCAAGGAAACACTGTGGGTGAGGCTTGTGTGGCAGAGTGGCATGAGGGAACATTTGAGACCTTTTGCTTCTATAGAGATTGTAGAATAAAGTAGACATAGCTGAGATCAAGCCTTATTTAGAACAAAGACAAATTTTCCTGGACTGGATTTGGAGATGGCTTAGTTTTTGGCTCAAAGATTCCATGCCACCTGCATTTTCTATAAAGAGAAAAACCATTGTCACTGAGAGGAAAGGGAGCAGTTCTCTTGGAGGTATGCCTAGGGTCCATCTGCCCTTGGAAATACGATTACAAACTGTAAGCACTGTTAATATATTCCTGTGTTCCTCCTGTATTCCTACTGGGAGATTATCCCTTCACCTCACCTTCCTGAGGAAAACAGGAGGGAGTCATTCTTGGTTACTCCTTCATTACTGAGAAAACTAATCAATATTTGGGTAGGTCTATAAGGAGGAGCCTTGACTAGATGGACCTTTGTTTTTTTCCCAGTGGTCATGTATAGATGTGAAAGTTGGACTGTGAAGAAAGCTGAGCGCTGAAGAATTGATGCTTTTGAACTGTGGTGTTGGAGAAGACCCTTGAGAGTCCCTTGGACTGCAAGGAGATCCAACCAGTCCATCCTAAAGGAGATTAGTCCTGGGTGTTCATTGGAAGGACTGATGCCAAAGCTGAAACTCCAATACTTTGGCCACCTCATGCGAAGAGTTGACTCATTGGAAAAGACCCTGATGCAGGGAGGGATTGGGGGCGGGAGGAGAAGTGTACGACAGAGAATGAGATGGCTGGATAGCATCACTGACTCGATGGACATGAGTTTGGGTGAACTCTGGGAGTTGGTGATGGACAGGGAGGCCTGACATGCTGTGATTCATGGGGTCACAAAGAATCGGACACGACTGAGTGACTGAACTGAACTGATAAGGAGGAGCTTTATCTTTATCGTTTGTCACATTGTTCTGCTTCCTAAAGGTACTGAGCAGAGGTGAGACATATAAGAGACAATGTATCTTAAAAAATGTCTGACCATTCAAGTTCCCAGTTTTCACTTTCTGCAGCATATGGAAAGATGGATCCCTTCTATGCCAACAGGTCTCAGACAAAGGCTGCAGAATGGCTAGGATACTGTTCACTTGGAGCAGAGGTGCTCACAGGAAATTCGTAAATGTGGATGTTATGTAAGACTTCAGCTGTGAGTCAGATAGGAGCTGTGCTAAGTTTCCAAGGAAAGCTGGTTGGAAATGATTCCTTCATCAGCAAGGCTGTTGGGATCACCATGTGTCCACATCAAGTCTTTTGACAGTAGGATGAGTGCTCAGTGAACAACTACACAATGAGCTCAACCAACTTGCCATCGGTAGTCATATAAAGGAATGACTTTTCTCTTTCACTACTCCTTGTCTCAACACTGGAGGAGGTGTAACATGCTGAGAATACAAAAGTTGGCTCAAACAGACCATAGACCTTGCCCCTTCTTCAAGCCTGCAAAACAGTGGCTCTCTATCATATTTGATGCCCTTCTACCCAGGTTTGTGTTTGTGTGTGGGGGGGTTATAATACACTTTATAAAAAATGTACTATCTCAACCATTTTTAAGCACAGAGTTCAGTAATATTAACATTCACATTGTTGTGCAGCCTATCTCCAGGATACTGGCAAAACTGAAACTTTATACCCACTAAACAATAACTCCCAATTCTTCTCTTCTAAAATCCTGGCAACCATCATTTTACTTTCCATCACCCTAAAAGATATGCCATATACATTAGAAGTCATTCCTTATTTCCCCCTAATTTCCCCTCTTCCCGTGCCCCTGGAAGCAACCAATTTACTTTCTGTCTATAGATTGGCCTGTTCTAGACATTTCATAAATCAGTATCAATTAGTATAAGTTCAGTCACAGTTGTGTCCGATTCTTTGTGACCCCATGGACTGCAGCACACTAGGCATCCTTGTTCATCATTAAATCCCGGAGCTTGCTCAAACTCATGTCCATTGAGTCAGTGATGCCAACCAACCATCTCATCCTCTGTTGTCCTCTTCTCCTCCCACCTTCAATCTTTCCCAGTATCAAGGTCTTTTCCAATGAGTCAGTTCTTCACATCAGGTGGCCAAAGGATTGGTCCTTCAGCTTCAGCATGAGTCCTTCCAATGAATATTCAGGACTGATTTCCTTTAGGATTGACTGGTTTGATCTCCTTGCAGTCCAAGGGACTCGCAAGAGTCTTCTCCAACACCACAGTTCAAAAGCATCAATTCTTTGGTGCTCAGCTTTCTTTATGGTCCAATGCTCACATCTTTACATGGCTACTGGAGAAACCATAGCTTTGACTAGATGGACCTTTGTCAGCAAAGTAATGCCTCTGCTTTTTAATATGTTGTCTAGATTGATCATCATTCCAAGGAACAAGTGTCTTTTAATTTCATGGCTGCAGTCACCATCTACAGTGATTTTGGAACCCAAGAAAATGAAGTCTCTCACTGTTTCCATTGTTTCCCCATCTATTTGCCATGAAGTGATGGGACTGGATGCCATTATCTTAGTTTTCTGAATGTTGAGCTTTAAGTCAACTTTTTCTCTCTCCTCTCTCACTTTCATCAACAGGCTCTTCAATTCCTCTTCTCTTTCTGCCATAAGGGTGCTGTCACCTGCATATCTGAGGTTATTGATATTTCTCCCCACAAGCTTGATTCCAGCTTGTGCTTCATCCAGCCCAGCATTTGCCATGATGTACTCTGCATATAAGTTAAGTAAGTATGGTGACAATATACAGCCTTGACGTGCTCCTTTCCCAATTTAGAACCAGTCCATTGTTCCATGTTCAGTTCTAAGTGTTGCTTCTTGACCTGCATAGAGATTTCTCAGGAGATAGGTCAGGTGGTCTGGTACTCCCATCTCTTGAAGAATTTTCCAGTTTGTTGTGACCGCACAAAGGCTTTGGCATAGTCAATGAATCTGAAGTAGATGTTTTTTTTCTGAAATTCTCTTGTTTTTTCTATGATCCAATGCATGTTGACAATTTAATCTCTGGTTCCTCTGCCTTTTCTAAATCCAGCTTGAACATCTGGAATTTCTCTGTTCACCTACTGTTGAGCATTTTTTCAAGTGTTTGTTAGCCATCTGTATGTCTTCTTTGGAGAAATGTCTGTTTAGTTCTTTGGTCCACTTTTTTTTTTTTTCCTGGAATTGAGCTGCAGGAACTGCTTGTATATTTTTGAGATTAATTCTTTGTTGCTTCGTTTGCTATTGTTTTCTTCCATTCTGAAGGCTGCTTTTTCACCTTGCTTTAAGTCTCCTTCATTGTGCAAAAGCTTTTTAAGTTTAATTAGGTCCCATTCAGGTCCCATTTGTTTATTTTTGCTTTTATTTCCATTACTCTGGGAGGTGGGTCATAGAGAATCCTGCTGTGATTTATGTCGGAGAGTGTTTTGCCTATGTTTTCCTCTAGGAGTTTCATAGTTTCTGGTCTTACATTTAGATCTTTAATCCATTTTGAGTTTATTTTTGTGTATAGTGTTAGGGAGTGTTCTAGTTTCATTTTTTTACAAGTGGTTGACCAGTTTTCCCAGCACCACTTGTAAAAGACATTGTCTTTCCTCCATTGTATATTCTTGCCTCCTTTGTCAAAGATAAGGTGTCCATAGGTGAGTGGATTTATCTCTGGGCTTTCTAGTTTGTGCCATTGATCTATGTTTCTGTTTTTGTGCCAGGACCATACTGTCTGGATGACTGTTGCTTTGTAGTATAACCTGAAGTCAGGAAGGGTGATTCCTCCAGTTCCATTCTTCTTTCTCAAGATTGCTTTGCTATTTGAGGCTTTTGTATTTCCATACAAATTGTGAAATTATTTGTTCTAGTTCTCTGAAAAATACCATTGGTAGCTTGATAGGGATTGCATTGAATCTAGAGATTGCTTTGGGTAGTATACTCATTTTCACTGTATTGATTCCTACTTTCTTTCAAAGAGAATGGGCTGCCTTTCTGGGTGCCTGGTGTCCTCCACCAGTGTTCAGAAGTTGTTTTGTGGAATTTTCTCAGAGTTCAAATGATCATTCAATGAGTTTGTGGGGGAGAAAGTGATCTCCCATCCTACTCCTCCATCATCTTAGGACCACCCCTTGCCACATTTTCTTAATATCTTCTGCTTCTGTTAGCTCCATAACATTTCTGTCCTTTATTGTGCCCATCTTTGCATGAAATGTTCCCTTGGTGTCTCTAATTTTCTTGAAGAGAGCTCTATTCTTTCCCATTGTATTATTTCCCTCTATTTCTTTGTATTGATCACTGAGGAAGGCTTTCTTATCTTTCCTTGCTATCCTTTGGAACTCTGTGTTCAGATGGATATATCTTTCATTTTCTCCTTTGCCTGAATATAACTGAAAGTTTTTCTCTTTTGACCAGCATCTCATTTCTTCCAACCCTAACCACTGTCAACCACCACTCTAATCTGGGTCTTTGAGATCAACTTTTTTAGATTCTACATCAGATTGTATACCTTAACAAAAAACATGTTCTACAACCTAAACATATACAGTTTTTATTTATTAATCATATCTCAATAAAGCTGGGAAATGTTTTAAATAAAATGGAAAAATTTAAAAAGAAGGGGAAATATTTTATATCATCCTCTGTGCCCGACTGAGATGAAGTTCAAGGGTAATATAACCTAACTTAGTAATTTTTTAAAACCTATATAATATCCTAAGATCTAAAGGAGAAATAAAAGGAAGGCAATTTATAATATAAAATATAGTTTAAGTAAATGTTTGGGCACAATCATACCACAGTGAGTCAGATGCTTACTTCTACTTATAATAAATGAATTTGGATTTAAAAAATAAATTTTAAATGCATGTTGCTAAGTGAAACAAGCTTATTTGAAATGGCTATGTTCAGTATGTGTTAAGGGTTCTAATTCCAACTGTATGACATTCTGGAAAACGCAAAACCATGGAGACTGTAAAAAGATCAGTGATTGCCAGAGGTTAGAAGTCGGGGCGGGGGTGAATAGGTGGAAAGGATTTTTAGGGCAGTGAAACTTCTCTGTATGATACTGTAATTGTGGATACATGTCATTATACATTTGTCAAAATCCATAGAACAATGTGCATCACCATGAATCCTAATATAAATCAAGCATTTAGGGTGATAATGATGTGTCAACATAGGTTCATCAATTATAACAAATGTACCATTCTAATGTTGGATTTTGATAGTAGGGAGGAGGTGGTATATGAGAATTCTCTGCATTTTCTGCTCAGAGTTACTGTGAACCTGAAACTGGTCTAAAAATAATGTTGATAGCTAGCAACAAAGATAATATCCAAGAGCCCAAACCAGATAATTTTCAATTAAAATAAATAAATTGGACAATATGCAATTGAATGTTATTGAAACTTTTAAATTTTTTGATATTTTAAAATAAAGGCAAAATAGTAATGTTTGTGTATATAACTGTGATCTCAATAGTGGGGACAGGTTCATAATGCAGACTGATTTAGATGTGTTGTGTTGGTCACTCAAATATGAGTGACATTGCCATTGATGGCATGATTTTCCAGATTGGTAAACACTTTAGGATAGAATTTTAAAAAAGAGTAAGTTCACTCTTTCTTCAGTGTTTATGGTAGAAACATTTACATTCCTAGAAAATAGTTATTATTAAAATTGTGTAAATTGTTTTTAAATTAAAAAATGGAATTATGCTCTACATTTAATAATTATCAACAGGTTTCTGCCATGATGAATGTCCAGTGGGACATTTAAAATAGTGCAGGAAGAAAGACAATTTTTCATGAGTTAAGTGTATCCCACACACTGTCTATCAATTCTGACCTCCTCCTACTACATGTCAGTAATGCTCCCCCCAAAACACTGGGACTGTACATCCACCAATTTCCTTAAAAATAGCAACTGTCTGAATTGATGTCATTTATGAATAATCAAATTAAAGTTCTTTTAAAACATGATACTTAGATAAAACATTTCCATTATTAATGTTCCTCAAAATGGGACACATTGAATTAAGCTAAGGAACCAAACCAAAAATTCCCACACAACAATAGTAAGGAATATTTGCAGTATCCACTGAATAAGTATGTGAGCTTGATCTCTGAAATGGACACCAATGAATTGTATTTCAAATCCAACAGATTTTAGATAAATTTTGCATAACTTAAAACAGGTAATAAGTTTTTGCAGTTCTTTGACACTGCTAAGAATTTTTTGTTAATGGTAATAATTTCATTACATATGAGATGAAAGCAAGTCGAGACAAGACTTTTGAGACTACTGATGCTTAATGCCAAGTATAGAGAATATCTTTTTAAAGCTTTTAAAAATATCTTTTTAAAAAACTTTCTATTTGGAAATAACTTCAGCTTACATAAGAGGTTGCAACCTTGCAACCTCGCATAAATAGTATGAAAAAGTCTCATGTACTCTTTATCTAGATTTATTAGTTAATATTCTTCTCTATTTATTTTATCATTCTCTCTGCCTCTGGATGGATTGATGGAAAGATAGATAGATGTTGATATAATTTTTGTGAATTATTTCAGGGTCAGTTGCAGAAATAATGCCTCTATACTCCTAAATATATAAATCTATATTCCCCAAGAGCAAGAATATTATCTTACATAATTACATTACGAAAATCAGGAAATTTTGTATGGATACAGTACTACTATTTAATCTCTAATCCACATTTCAATCTTGCCAATTGAATAATGTCCTTTATAGCAATTCTTTTAAAATTTAAGATTCTGTCCAAGATCTCATATTACATTTAATCATCTTATTGCTTTAGTCTCCTTTAATCCAAAACAGTTATGTTACCATTCTTTGTCTTTTATAACATTGACATTTTCAAGGAATTATTGAATGACCCTGTGTTTGGATTTGTCTGGTTTTCTAATGATCATGTTCAGATTATGTGTTTTTGACAGTAATACCCAAAAGGTATTACAAGGACTTCCCTGTAGCTCAGATGGTAAAGCATCTGTCTGCAATGTGGGATACCCGGGTTCAATCCCTGGGTCGGGAAGACCCCTTGGAGAAGGAAATGGAGACCCACTCCAGTATTCTTGCCTGGAGAATTCCACGGGCAGAGGAACCTTGGCGGGCTACAGTCCATGGGGTTGCTGAGAGTCAGACACAACTGAGCAACTAACACACACACCCAAAAGGTAGTGTTGTATTCTTCTCAGAACATCCCATCAGGAAGTGTATGTTGTTGTTTTGTCTAATTTTAAAGTGATTAGAGAGAACTGTGTGGATCACAATAAACTGTGGAAAATTCTGAAAGAGATGGGAATACCAGACCACCGGACCTGCCTCTTGAGAAACCTATATGCAGGTCAGCCTCTTGAGAAACCTATATGCAGGTCAGGAAGCAACAGTTAGAACTGGACATGGAACAACAGACTGGTTCCAAATAGGGAAAGGAGTACATCAAGGCTGTATATTGTCACCCTGCTTATTTAACTTCTATGCAGAGTACATCATGAGAAACGCTGGGCTGGAGGAAGCACAAGCTGGAATCAAGATTGCCAGGAGAAATATCAATAACCTCACATATGCAGATGACACCACCCTTATGGCAGAAAGTGAATAAGAACTAAAGAATCTCTTGATGAAAGTGAAAGAGGAGAGTGAAAAAGTTGGCTTAAAGCTCAACATTCAGAAAACTAAGATCATGGCATCTGGTCCCATCACTTCACGGGAAATAGATGGGGAAACAGTGGAAACAGTGTCAGATTTTATTTTGGGGGGCTCCAAAATCACTGCAGATGATGATTGCAGCCATGAAATTAAAAGACGCTTACTCCTTAGAAGGAAAGTTATGACCAACCTAGATAGCATATTAAAAAGCAGACATTACTTTGCCAACCAAGGTCCGTCTAGTCAAGGCTATGGTTTTTCCAGTGGTCAATTATGGATGTGAGAGTTGTACTGTGAAGAAAGAAAGCTGATCGCTGAAGAATTGATGCTTTTGAACTGTGGTGTTGGAGAAGACTCTGGAGAGTCCCTTGGACTGCAAGGAGGTCCAACCTAGTCCATCCTAAAGGAGATCAGTCCTGGGTGTTCATTGGAAGGACTGATGACAAAGCTGAAACTCCAATACTTTGGCCACCTCATGTGAAGAGTTGACTCACTGGAAAAGACCCTGATGCTGGGAGGGACTGGGGGCGGGAGGAGAAGGGGATGACAGAGGATGAGATGGCTGGATGGCATCACCGACTCGATGGACATGAGTTTGAGTAGACACCGGGAGTTGGTGATGGACAGGGAGGCCTGGCGTGCTGTGATTCATGGGGTCACAAAGGGTCAAACATGACTGAGCAACTGAACTGAACTGAACACACTAGAAAAAAGATCTAGTAAAAGGAAGTTTATTTGCCAATAAAATATGCTGCACCAAATAAAATTTGGTGCTTTTTCATATGTAAGCAAAAGAGTAAGCTGATCTAACCTAAAAGTAGTATTTTCTTTGAAAAACAAAAGTCAGTCCCTAGTCAATATAACTTATTTAACACCACCTTTATTGACATGAGCTGAGAGTTTTGAATTCAGATTTAAATTCTGGTGACAGTTAATATGTTGTCATATTAACATGACAAACATGATAGCTCAGTTTGTAAAGAATCTGCCTGCAATTCAGGAGATCCTGGCTCGATTCCTGTGTCAGGAAGATCTGCTGGAGAAGGGATAGGCTAACCACTCCAGTATTCTTGTGCTTCCCTTGTGATAAATATCAACTCAGCTGATAAATAATCCACCTGCAGTGTGGGAGATCTGGGTTCGATCCCTGAGTTGGGAAGATCCCCTGTAGAAGGGAAAGGCTACCCACTCCAGTATTCTGGCCTAGAGAATTCCATGGATTGTATAGTCCATGGGATCACAGATAGTCGGACACGACTGAATGACTTTCACTTTCACTAATATGCACAATGATATGTCCTGTCAAAAGCCTAGATGGAACTTGGCTGTTTGTCAAAGGATATTGCTTTACAGGAAATTACGTGCATCAGAGGGAAAGGAGACCACCTCATGAGACTACATATTGGGTCTTTGTGAAGGGTTAGCTGCAAAGTGCTTTCTGCAGCTCAATGAAATGAAAAGGATGAGAATCATTTTTCTCTTATTTTGCTTCCATCTGATTCTGTTCTGCTAGCAAAGTACTTGAAGGAAAGCATCTATTAATCTTGGAACAACCACTGAATTTAATTACCATGTCTAATGTTAGCTTGTACAAAGTGTTATAGGGATATGTTTTCTTCCATAAGAAGTACAGTACAATATGTTCTTCTATTTCAAATCCATGTCACTTAATTCCAGTGCTCTGACAGGAAAAAGCAACACTGCTGCCGACCTTCATATTCAGGCTGTGCTCGCTCACTGAACTACACACCTGAGAAAAATCACATCCCATTTGCCTTCATCTCAACATGTTGCTATATAGCACTATTTCCATTTGTTTTCTTCCTTCCCCCAAAAAAATCAGAATGAGGAGAGCATGAATAATCATTGAATTGCAAGAGACCATGATGAATTTTATTAGTGTACAAAGCATATTGCATGAATTTACCAGGGGTCTTTATTCTGAGCTCACATATGTTCTACAAAGCTGTTATTTTAAACTGCTCATAGAGTGGTGCTGAGTGGCTCATTCCACTTCCTTGTATGGCTATTTGCTTTTGCAGCTGGGGTGGTGGGTGGGTATTAAACTCCACATGCTGTGATGAGAATCTATACAAAGTTTATACTTTTCTGCACATTTTTAGGAGATGCAAGTGGAAATGAAAACAGAAAGCCATATTGATTCTCTCTGGGAGTCTCTCGAATTAAGAAGCTATTTAAAACTGGAAGGTTATTTGATGGTATGTTTGGTATTTGGGTACAGGGTCAACATGTACATTGAAAACAAGAATATTGACAGTTGTGAAATGGTGACCTTCCATCTTCCAGAGGAATAAAGGAAAGAAAGTTAGCTATAATTACAATGCTATGCATTACATCTTCAGAACTTATTCATCTTCTAATTACATGTTTGTACCCTTTGACCAACATCTTTGTACCCACTGGCCTAAGCCAACTCCACCTCGTGCTGGCCCACCAAAAGCACCCAGTGCAGCCTATAGAGGGGACATTCCTACACAAGGCCACCTCTTCAAGACTGGGAAAGGTAGCTATTTCACCTAATTCATAAAAACTAACACAGAAAGTCAAAAAATGAGGAGACAGAGGAATATGCTCCAAATGAAAAAACAAAATAAAACCCAGAAAAAATCCTAAATAAGTTATTTACCTGTTAAAATTTCAAAGTAATGCCAATAAAGATGCTTACTAAACTCAGGAGAAGAATGGAGGGACACAGTGAAAACTTCAACAAAAAGTTAGAAAATATAAGAAAGAATCAATCAAAGCTGAGGAATATAATAACTGAAATGAAAAATACACTAAAGCGAATCAATAGTAGATTAGATGATATGGAAGACTGGATTAGCTGTCTGTGGTGATTTAGTCGCTAAGTCGTGTCTGACTCTTGTGACCCCAATGGACTGTAGCCTGCCATGCTCCACTGTCGATGGAATTCACCAGGCAAGAATACTGGAGTGGGTTGCCATCTCCTACTGCAGGGCCACTAGGGAAGGCTCAGATTAGCCATCTGGAAGACAGAATAATGGAAATATACAAAAAGAAGTCATACAACAAATGAACAAATATAACAGAATTGTCACCTACTCATAGATATATCGGAGAAGGCAATGGCACTCCACTCCAGTACTCTTGCCTGGACAATCCCATGGACGGAGGAGTCTCATAGGCTGCAGTCCATGGGGTCACTAAGAGTCGGACACGACTGAGCGACTTCACTTTCACTTTTCACTTTCATGCATTGGAGAAGGAAATGGCAACCCACTCCAGTGTTCTTGCCTGGAGAATCCCAGGGACGGGGGAGCCTGGTGGGTTGCTGTCTATGGGGTCGCACAGAGCCAGACATGACTAAAGCGACTTAGCAGCAGCAGCAGCAGCATAAACATATAGAACAAGCTGATGGTTGCCACAGAGGAGGGAGGGGATAAGTGATATAGGTGAAGGATTTTTAGAGGTACCAATTTCCAGTTATAAAATAGAGTTGTCTTTTAGTCTCCACAGGAAATTGGTTCTGGGAACCCCTGCAGATAACAAAATTGGTGGAAGTTCAAGTCCTGGATATAAAATAATGTAGTGCGGTTGTCTCACCATATTCACAGGCTCCTCATCCAAGGGTTGAACCAATGGCAGATTTCAGTTTGTGGTTGGTTGGGTCATTGGTTGTGGGGTCCACAGATCACAGTCTACAGATCTGGAGGGCTAAGTGTAAATAAGTCACAGGGATGTAATGTACAACATAAGGAATATAGTTGATAATATTATAACTTTTTATGATTACAGATGGTAACTAGACTTATGTTGATCGTTTCATAATGTATAAAATATCTAATTACCATGTCATATACCTGAAACTAATAAAGTATTATAAGTCAATTATACTCCAATAAAAATAGTGCCTACCTCATAGGGTTGAATGGATAAATTATAATCCTCATAAGCAGATACTACCTCTGACCAAAGTGATCTACAGATTTAATGCAATCCCTATCAAAATCCAAAAATGTTTTTTACAAAAATAGAAAAGCCCATTCTAAAATTCATATGAAATTTCAAGGAAACTAAAAAGCCAAACCAATTTTGAAAAAGAACAACAAAGTTGGAAGTCTCATGCTTTTTGGTTTCTAAACTTACTATAAAAGCTATAGTAATCATAATAGTGTGATACTGGCATAATGACAAACATATAGTCTAATGCAATAAAATAGAGAGCTCAGGAATAAACTCTCATATGCAAATTCAAGTGATTTTTGACAAGAGTGTCCAAGATCATTCAATGGAGAGAGGATACTCTTTTCAAGAAACGGAGCCGAGAAAATGAAATCTACAGGTAAAAAATATAAAGTTCAACACATTATCTCACACCACATAGAAAAATTAACTTAAGATGGATCAGTGACCAAAACATGAGAGATAAAACTATAGAACACTTAAATGATGATATAGGAACAGTAAAGCAATTAATGTCCAGCTAAAAATTTTAAAAAATATATTTTAAATGATAATTTAGGGGAAATCTTTATAATGTTAGATTTGGCAATGATCTTTTAGATATGATAATGAAAGTAAAAATAGATAAATAGGAATACATCAAAATTAAAAGCTTTTGTGTATCACAGGGCACAATCAACAGAATAAAATGGCAACACACAGAACTGGAAAATTATACATCTGATAAGAGGTTAATATCCAAAATATACAAAGAACTCCTTCAACTTAGGAAAAAACTAAATTTTAAAATGGGTAAAAGACTAAAATAGACATTCCTCCAAAGAAGATACACAATTGCAAATAAATTGCACATTAAAGGATGTGCAACATCATTAATTGTTTGTGAAATGCAAATCAAACTCATAATGCTATACCAAGCAACACCAAAATAAAAAAGAAAACCCTGAAGCTTTTTTCAGCCAAAAATGAGTACTTTGCCTTCTGGGTCAATTTCATAACATAGATAAGATCTTTATTTGGATTGTTAGTTTCCTTTTTCTCTGAAGAAGTTTAATTTGGTTTTAACATACAGTAATATGACATGGTTTTAATATTGAAAGGTACTTTGTCATTATATCCTTGTATGATCAAGAAGAAAAATTGTTAATATGGTACATATTATTAAGATACTCTATATTTTGTGAGAGGAAAAAGCAAAAAACAAAAACATTATCAATCATTTCTAAAATTTTCTATTTAATATTTTCAGATTGTGTTGAATGTGGGTAAGTGAAAAGCATGGAAGTGAAACCATGAATGAGGGGTGAATACCATAATTTAGTAGTATATTATAGCTCTTTTGCTACTAGAATCAGTTCAGTTCAGTCGCTCAGTCATGTCCGACTCTTTGCGACCCCATGAATCACACCATGCCAGGCCTCCCTGTCCATCAACAAATCCCGGAGTTCACTCAAACTCAACCCCATCGAGTCGGTAATGCCATCCAGCCATCTCATTCTCTGTCATCCCTTTCTCCTCCTGCCCCCAATCCCTCCCAGCATCAGGGTCTTTTCCAATGAGTCAACACTTCGCATGAGGTGGCCAAAGTATTAGAGTTTCAGCTTTAGCATCAGTCCTTCCAATGAACAGCCAGGACTGATCTCCTTTAGAATGGACTGGTTGGACCTCCTTGCAGTCCAAGGGACTCTCCAGAGTCTTCTCCAACACCATAGTTCAAAAGCATCAATTCTTCAGCGCTCAGCTTTCTTCACAGTCCAACTCTCACATTCATACATGACCACGGGAAAAACCATAGCCTTGACTAGACGGACCTTTGTTGGCAAAGTAATGTCTCTGCTTTTTAATATGCTATCTAAGTTGGTCATAACTTTCCTTTCAAGGAGTAAGCGTCTTTTAATTTCATGGCTGCAGTCACCATCTGCAATGATTTTGGAACCCAGAAAAATAAAGTCTGACACTGTTTCCACTGTTTCGCCATCTATTTCCCATGAAGTGATAGGACCAAATGCTATGATCTTAGCTTTCTGAATGTTGAGCTTTAAGCCAACTTTTTCACTCTCCTCTTTCACTTTCATCAAGAGGCTTTTTAGTTCCTCTTCACTTTCTGCCATAAGGGTGGTATCATCTGCATATCTGAGGTTATTGATATTTCTCCCAGCAATCTTGATTCCAGCTTGTGCTTCATCCAGCCCAGCGTTCCTCATGATGTACTCTGCATAGAAGTTAAATAAGCAAGGTGACAATATACAGCCTTGACCTACTCCTTTTCCTATTTGGAACCAGTCTGTTGTTCCATGTCCAGTTCTAACTGTTGCTTCCTGACCTGCATATAGGTTTCTCAAGAGGCAGGTCAGGTGGTCTGGTATTCCCATCTCTTTCAGAATTTTCCACAGTTTATTGTGATCCACACAGTCAAAGGCTTTGGCATAGTCAATGGACTGGAATGTGTGAATTTAACTCAGATGACCATTATATCTACTACTGTGGGCAGGAATCCCTTAGAAGAAATGGAGTAGCCATCATGGTCAACAAAAGAGTCCGAAATGCAGTACTTGGATGCAGTCTCAAAAACGACAGAATGATCTCTGTTCGCTTCCAAGACAAACCATTCAGTATTACAGTAATCCAAGCCTATGCCCCAACCAGTAACACTGAAGAAGCCAAAGTTGAACGGTTCTATGAAGACCTACAAGACCTTTTAGAACTAACACCCAAAACGATGCTACTAGAATAGTAAACAGTAAATGTCCTGTGGGCGGGTATAGTGTCTTATACTTCTATTTCCTGAATCATTCAGTGTAATAATACCTTTTACTTAGAATGTACTCAGCATGTACTTAGTGTGTAAGTGCATGAGTGAATGAAGAATGGATGAATAAACAAACAAAGGAATAAAGAAATTAGTTGGAGAGATTAAAGAACAGAATATCAGTGACACGGTCAACCTGGAAATTGTAACTCAAGGAGTTATGCCATTCCACTATTTTATTAGAAGAGGATTTTGATAGTCAGCATGACTAATATTGTTTTAATTAATTAAGCTCAGACTTGTCAGTAATCCAAAAATAAAAACTGATGACTTTTTTGGTAAAGTCTTTCTTTCCCTACACATACAGGAAAAGAGACTATGACTATTTAAGTAAAGATAAGAGATAGAAACAAGCAAAACCTCTAACTAACATCAAGGACTTCCAAGAGATTTTATCTGATTCCATACCTGAAATGTATAACTGTAGAACCAAAATAAATTACTATTCCCCCAAATAGGGGTTGAATATGTAGATTTTCTTTTTTTAGCTGCAAATGGTAGTGGGAAATGTGGAGCGAAGGAGGCATGAAGATTTTCCTGTAGAGAAAGTACTTCTTCCTCCCTGACAAATTTGTCTGTGTTCAAAGTCACATTACCAGTCTTCCTACCCTTCATGGTTGCCCAGTCATTTGAAAACATATGAGCAATATTGCCCTACTTCACTGCTAAAAATCAAGTCTCCCAAGATATTTATTAATTACAAAGGGAATGATGGCACCTTTAAAGTGGAGAAATCCAACAGACCCCATTTTAACTAAGTGTTCAAACTTAACATCACCAGTAATGGGATGTACTGACACCATGAACCCTTTCATATAAAACAAAGAAGGACACAACATCACTCTGTGGTGTTGTTGCCAAACATGCTAACCTCAATCTTATCAGGAGAAAACACCAGACAAACACAACTTGAGAGACATTCTAGAAAATTACTGACCAGTCCTCTTCAAAAGTGTCAAGGTCATGAAAGAGAAGGAAAGACTGACGACTGTCACAGATTATAGGAGACCAAGGAGACATAACAATTTAATGATATTTGTGATCTTGGATTGAATCCTAGACCATAAAAACGACTTTAATGGAAAATTTGGTGAAATCTGAATGAAGTCTGCAGTTTATTGTACCAGTGTTAATTTCCTGGTTTTGATAATTGTACCATGGTTACATAAAATGTTAACACTAAGAAAAGCTGGGTAAGGGTTACATAAAAACACACTGTATTACTTTTGCTAGTAAATCCAAAATTATCTTTTCAGAAAGTTTAAAATTAGCTCAAAATAAGCTAAAAAAATCAGATGTTCCCTCAATATTAATGGATATCTTTCAGAGATAAGTAAGTAGAGACACATTGTAAAGTGGACAAAATAGAAGTCAAGACAATGTGACTTACATTGGAATCACTTCTAATTTCCCTTTATCCACTCTTAACTAATGGAATCTATCATTAGTATTACTTCATTTATCTATCCAATCAGTCTGCTAGATGCTATAGTGCTCACTATCATTATCCTATCTGATTTTAGTTATTTTAATTGGTTACATTACACAAGTTTGAAAAAGGCAAAGAAAAAGCTCAAAAAGTTTTGAAAGCACTGCCATCTGCTCCTAAAAGTGTTATATTTCCCTTTTTTCCCCTGATTTTCACTGTCTACCAGACCAAAAATATGTTTGCCATCATCATATCATTCTAACTTCAGCAGTAAGGAAGCTTACCACTTATTTTTAAAATGCTCCAATATTTTTGGTATTTTAAGTGTGAGATATCAGCTGGTCTGGCTCCATATACAAACAAACAAAAAATATACCACTTAACCACCCTTCCCCCAATTTTTCTTATCTCCATTCTCTGGCAATAGAATTTTTAGAAACAGTCTTCACCACAATATGGAAAATACTTCTGGTTTCCAATTATCAGTTGCCAGAGAGTTGAGGACTTACTCTGTATGAACTATCTCAGTTTTTACAAAAGCAATTAGGACTTTTCCAGCTTGAAAATAACCCTCTTCAGATTGATTCAGATGCCAAAGCTGAAGTGAAATTCATCCTAGACAAGAAGTTATTTTTATCTGGAATACTGCTAAATGGAGTTAAATAATAAAATGTATATGAACATTCACAACTGTTTAAAATCTGGTTTTAGTTTTATACATATTTATATACTACATATACAACCAACTATTGTGTGTATATATATATATGCATATACACAACAGTGTATAGAGAGTATATAGTACATACATATATAGTATACACTGAATATAGTATAGAATATATATATAATATATACAATATACATTATATACCATGTATATAAATAGTATATAGATAGTATTGTTGTTCTTGTTTATTTACTCAGTCATGTCTGACTTTTTGTGACCCCATGGACTGTAGCCCGCCAGGCTACTCAGTCCATGGGATTCTCCAGGCAAGAATATATGTATATATACACACTGTATATACTATCTATAAACATATTTATATACTATATATGCAACCAAATATTTTGTATATATATGTATATACACAATAGTATATATAAAGTATACACAATATATATTGTATATACTATAGTATATATAATATATATTATATGCCACATATATAAATAGTACACAGATAATATACAATATATATATCTATACACTGTATATAATATATATACACACACACACACAAGCACGGAAATTGAAACTGTAATCAAAAATCTCCCAGCAAACAAAAGCCCAGGTCCAGACGGCTTCACAGCTGAATTCTACCAAAAATTTAGAGAAGAGCTAACACCTATTCTACTCAAACTCTTCCAGAAAATAGCTGAGGAAGGGAAACTTCCAAACTCATTCTATGAGGCCACCATCACCCTAATCCCAAAACCTGGTAAAGACCCCACAAAAAAAGAAAACTATAGGCCAATATCACTGATGAACATAGATGCAAAAATCCTTAACAAAATTCTAGCAATCAGAATCCAACAACACATTAAGAAGATCATACATCATGACCAAGTGGGCTTTATCCCAGGAATGCAAGGATTCTTCAATATACGCAAATCAATCAACGTAATACACCACATTAACAAACTGAAAAATAAAAATCATATGATTATCTCAATAGATGCAGAGACAGCCTTCGACAAAATTCAACATCCATTTTTGATAAAAACCCTCCAGAAAGTGGGAATTGAAGGGACATACCTCAACATAATAAAAGCTATATATGACAAACCCACAGCAAACATTATCCTCAATGGTGAAAAACTGAAAGCATTTCCCCTAAAGTCAGGAACAAGACAAGGGTGCCCACTCTCACCACTACTATTCAACATAGTTCTGGAAGTTTTGGCCACAGCAATCAGAGCAGAAAAAGACATAAAAGGAATACAAATTGGAAAAGAAGAAGTAAAGCTTTCACTGTTCGCTGATGACATGATCCTCTACACAGAAAACCCTAAAGACTCTACCAGAAAACTACTAGAGCTAATCAATGATTACAGTAAAGTTGCAGGATATAAAATCAACACACAGAAATCCCTTGCATTCCTATACACTAATAATGAGAAAATAGAAAGAGAAATTAAGGAAACCATTCCATTCACTGTTGCAATGAAAACAATTAAATACTTAGGAATATATCTACCTAAGGAAACAAAAGACTTGTACATAGAAAACTATAAAACACTAGTGAAAGTAATCAAAGAGGACACGAATAGATGGAGAAATATACCGTGTTCGTGGATTGGAAGAATAAATATTGTAAAAATGAGTATACTACCCAAAGTAATTTATACATTCAATGCAATCCCTATCAAGCTACCAACAATATTTTTCACAGAACTAGAACAAATAATCTCACAATTTGTATGGAAATACAAAAAACCTCGAATAGCCAAAGCAATCTTGAGGAAGAAGAATGGAACTGGGGGAATTAACCTGCCGGACTTCAGGCTCTATTACAAAGCCACAGTCATCAAGACAGTATGGTACTGGCATAAAGACAGAAATATAGATCAATGGAACAAAATAGAAAGCCCAGAGATAAACCCACGCTCCTATGGACACCTTATCTTCGACAAAGGAGGCAAGAATATAAAATGGAGAAAAGACAGTCTCTTTAACAAGTGGTGCTGGGAAAACTGGTCAGCCACTTGTAAAAGAATGAAACTAGAACACTTCCTAACACCATACACCAAAATAAACTCAAAATGGATTAAAGATCTAAATGTAAGACCAGAAACTATAAAACTCCTAGAGGAGAACGTAGGCAAAACACTCTCCGACATAAATCACAGCAGGATCCTCCAAGACCCACCTCCCAGAATATTGGAAATAAAAGCAAAAATAAACAAATGGGACCTAATTAAAATCAAAAGCTTCTGCACAGCAAAGGAAACTCTAAGCAAGGTGAGAAGACAGCCTTCAGAATGGGAGAAAATAATAGCAAATGAAGCAAATGATAAAGGATTAATCTTCAAATTATACAAGCAGCTCCTGCAGCTTAATTCCAGAAAACTAAGTGACCCAATCAAAAAATGGGCCAAAGAACTAAACAGACATTTCTCCAAAGAAGACATAAAGATGGCTAATAAACACATGAAAAAATGCTCAACATCCCTCATCATCAGAGAAATGCAAATCAAAACCACAATGAGATACCATTTCACACCAGTCAGAATGGCTGCTATCCAAAAGTCTACATGCAATAAGTGCTGGAGAGGGTGTGGAGAGAAGGGAACCCTCTTACACTGTTGGTGGGAATGCAAACTAGTACAGCCACTATGGAGAACAGTGTGGAGATTCCTCAGAAAACTGGAAATAGAACTGCCATATGATCCAGCGATCGCACTCCTGGGCATACACACCGAGGAAACCACAACTGAAAGAGACACATGTACTCCAATGTTCATTGCAGCACTGTTTATAATAGCCAGGACATGGAAGCAACCTAGATGTCCATCTGCAGATGAATGGATAAGAAAGCTTTGGTACATATACACAATGGAGTATTTCTCAGCCATCAAAAAGAATGCATTTGAATCAGTTTTAATGAGGTGGATGAAATTGGAGCCAATTATACAGAGTGAAGTAAGCCAGAAAGAAGAACATCAATACTGTATATTAACGCATATATATGGAATTTAGAAAAATGGTAACCTGAACCCTGTATAAGAGACTGCAAAAGAGACATAGGCATTTAGAACAGTCTTTGGGACTCTGTGGGAGAGGGTGAAGGTGGAATGATTGGGGAGAATGGAATTGTAGCATGTATATTATCATAAGTGACCAGTCCAGGTTCGACGCATAAATTTTCCTCTGTTCATTTCTTTGCATTTGTGCTTTTTTAATAAAATTCTTTTTTAGAAATAAAAAAAAAATGGTTAGTTGCAGTTATAAGGAGACAAACATCAACTTGTCTTGGGTAATGTTAGTCTCTATTTTTTAGTAGGGAATTATACAGCCTTAGTTATGAATCTGTTCACTTTGGTTGCCTTTGGTATGTCAGAATTCCTTGAGCCATAGCTTAATATATAAGTTGGGAAGTGACTGACAGGGAGGAAATAAAGTTATGAGATATGGAATAGCTTTCAAGAGACTTATTAAATAGACATGGCAGAGAGAAAGACTAATAGTTCTGGAATGAGGAACTAGCTGATAAATATGGAGGAGCCTTGAGGGGAAATAAGAGGGATACACATGGAAAGTAAGCCTTCACTCCCTTAGCAAAGAGGCACAAAAACTTCTGTCTCCAAAGTGGAAGGGAGCGAAGAAGTTGAAGGAGGCTAATGATGCAGAGAAAATGTGAGATGGAATGGAAGGAAGCTGAAGAAGCTGGCAGCGTATGATTTCTGTTCTTTCCTAACAAAGTCAGATAAGAGTGAATGTGTTGGTGAGACAGGGGAAGCAAAGAAGGAGTTCAGGACTTTAGGAGAATGAACTCAGCACCATGGAGACTGGCACTGATACCAGTGAAAGGCCTGCTGGAAAACAAACCAAAAAAATTGCAGCCCACATTAATTTACAACAGAATCATTATCTAAACTTTGAAATTCTCTCTAGCCATTCTGCTATTATTTATGGTTTTTCTACAATTCACTTATTTCTTTTCAAATGAATTTTAAACAAGTTTAGATTACTCTAAGAAATAACCCTTGGCATTTCCTCAGCAAAGTCTAAATGCATTTGTTCCAGTCCAGTTTGCAACCTTCCATATCTTTGTGCTTACTCTAGTTTCACAGCTTTGGCTATACCTCTCAATCTCTTCCCTGCCAAGAATTGTATTAATGTACTTTTCAGTCTTGTTCTCTTCATTCATGAAAACAGCAAAGTTTTCTTCTTCCCTATAAATAGCATATAGACTATCTTATAATTTTAAAGGCTGTGTTTAAGTGTGAATTTTTGTTCATTGAAGACCTGGAAATGTAACCTGGAAATGAGTGTTGAAGGTGGGGTAGGCTAGGGCAGGGGGATAGATGAATAGTCATATATAAAGAAATTCAATTTGATTTGGTCTTTAATTTCACTTCACTGTATTTCTTCTCTGGTCCTTTGCTTTACACTCTCCTCATTGAGGTCACCATCCTTGTTGATGATTCTCCTATTAGACTGGCCTCTGTTATACTGATTTCCTAAAGCCCAATGACCTCCAATTCCATTGCATTCTGACTCTACAATCCCCTCTCTGACATCCTCACACATAACGAGCCAGAGCTTTAATCTTCTCATGACTGCTTCCTGGTCTTCTATGCTTTCCAATTCTTTTACTTTGTCACCCTAATTTTTAGTTAACAACTTTAATTGAGTATGTCTTAGGTGCAAAAACCCCAAATGTATAATGCCTTTCCTCTTTAATATCTGTATTTTCTACTTTTCCCACTCCATTCACTGTATTGCTAAAAGCTCAACACTTTCCCAGTTGGGTCCACCACAATTCGTGACATCTAGTTTAAGATAAACCTTAACTGCTGTCTACAAGCTCTTTTATTTTCTGTTCATATGAGAGGTTCTAAAGTGCCTCCACAAAGCTTCTGTCCTACCCTATTTCCACTCACACTAGGAATCATACTGTGAGACTACAAAGGCCAATACCTTTGAGCACAGCATCCCAACTTCACCTCCCCCCACTTCAAGCTTTCTCAACTTCCCTTTTTTCTTTTTTCTGAGGAAGAAACATCTCGGCTTGCTACCACTCTCACCATGCTCCAGTCCATCATGGAAAAAGATAATCTGCCTACGGGACAATACTAATCCACTGACTTTGAAGTAGGGTCCAAACACATTAACCTGCCACTGAAAGTCTTTGACAAGATGATCCAAATTTACCATTCCATAATAGTGTCCTATCAGCTCCTTATATAATGTTTCCTAAACTGCCCTCAAACTGAACTAATTCTTCTTCCTCAAAGGTGCCTTGCACTCCATGCCTATATGCCATGTAGAGTTAAGGTATGATCTTCCATTTATGCAATCTGAGTTTAACTTCTAACTTAGCCTCTTGTCAGCTGGTTGACCTTAGGGATGTAGAATCAGTGATCCTCGATTTCTTCCCTAGCTATTATACTTGTGAGAATCAAATAAAATAGCGATTATTGCAGTGCTTGAAAAACTGCATAATGCTATTAAAATGTAAAGTATTCTTTCATTCAATAAATATTCATTTAGCACCCACTACTTGCCAGGCATTAGTACTGCTGCCACTCACTTCCCAAATGAACATTATATACTTAAGAACACAGAACCAATCTGCATCCACTGATCAGCATAAACAAAAAACAACCAGCAGAATCAAGACACAAAGAAAATCCACATAAACTTGAGGTTTTGCTAATACTGTTTTTGAGAAACATTTGTGGACAGGTTGATGACCAGTTTAATTTTCCTTTAGATTTTATACCTTTGTTGCTGCTTTTCTGGACACCAAAATCAATTCAGATCAATAACCTGAATAAAGGAATTGTGAAAGCTTAATAGAAGCAGGAGTAGAATCTATTCCTCTTATTTCTCAGAATGTGAATCTCTGATTTTAAAAACTATATATTGCTTTAAGTAAACCCATGTCTTGAATCCCTTCCTTCCATGCCAGATGGAATGTTCAGGAGCAGATTGTACAAGCAAGCTTGCAAGGGAACATGGTCTTGTAAATATAGCTTCTCTTGGTGATGACTGTGACTCTACTTGGTAAAGAGAAGACCTTACTGAAAGGTTTTTTCACTAAAGTCACCAATACAAAAAGCACACACCAAAAAGTACATTCTCTCCAGTACTGACAGACTTGTTGTACTAGTGCCAGTAAAATGATTGCTGATTTCTAGAGTTGGGGGGTTGGGGAAGCTGGTGGACAGAAAGCTATCCAGTGAACAAGCTGTTTCTCTTTCTCACTCCTCACTCCTCCTTTTTAAAAAATCCAAAATAGAAATTTCAAAGCTTGAAAAACTTCAAGGCAATTTAATTTAAGTTGCTTCCATGACTTTAAACACTGAATGTTCACACCTACGTCAGTACTACATTGAGAACCTCCCACTCAGAGACTATTTAGGAAAGAAAGGATGCTGTGGTCTGAGATGAGGCCTAGATTTGAGTGATCTTGAGTTCTTAGATGAGTTCTTCAGCAAGACTCCAGAGTTTAGCAGATTTAATTCTTACTCCTCAGTGAGGTTGGCTCAGTTTTCAGGAAGTTTTCCTTTAGTGGTAATTGCTAGAGATAAAAATATTTATCATAAGATAAATAAAATCCCTATATGACCTGCTTCATCATTTGCATATATCGTGCTTCACACAATAAGCTTTTTTCCTAAGAATCTGGATACATATTGAGTTTTAGCCTTCAGGACTCTCCTGATATAATCCTGAATGGCCAGGCATTGCTACTTCTCCCCACACTTAGGTAGTGACAACAACCCATGCTCCACTTTCTTTAACAGTGTTTGCACCTTTATTCGGAGAAGGCAATGGCAAGCCACTCCAGTACTCTTGCCTAGAAAATCCCATGGACAGAGGAACCTGGTGGGCTACAGTCCATGGGGTCGCTACTAGTCGGACAAGACTGAGTGACTTCACTTTTACTTTTCACTTTCACATATTGGAGAAGGAAATGGCAACCCACTCCAGTGTTCTTGCCTGGAGAATCCCAGGGATGGCAGAGCCTGGTGGGCTGCCATCTATGGGGTCGCACAGAGTCGGACACGACTGAAGCGACTTAGCAGCAGCAGCAGCACCTTTATTAGTTTTCAATATATAGTATGGATTTACTGATCATCCCTTTTTTGGGGAAGTAAAATTTGGCTTTAGTGTTTAAGCCAACTTGCATATCTGGCACATTATTTTACACCCCACCATTTTCATGTTTTTTTTAGCTTAAGGCAAGCCAGGTGAGTAGGCGTCATCCATGATAAAATCTTGCTGACTTTTTTCCCTAAAGAAAAGCTAGCGAACAGGAGGTGATAAACGTTATGCTTCCTACTCAGACTCTGTCACATAAGATGTCATTTTTTATTTTAATTATATTCTTTGCCAACTCAAAGAGGCAAGTAATTTTACTGCATATTATCCTACCTTTGTTAGAGTTCCTCGCAAGCATCAGTGGAAGGTCTTTCATTTGTTGTGCCAGAGCTGTTTTTAATAGCCAATTCCGAACCAATCTCTTGGCATCTTGGAGAAAAAAGCAGATTATTTGTTGTCAAAAAAAGGAGAGCAGACAATTGCTAAAATGTAAGCCAAGTATGAAAAATGAAACACTGTTCTGAAACAATATAGCAATTGGAGAGAGTTTTTATTTTCATTTTAAGAACAAAAGCCATATACTTCATTCTTCTCAAGTAGTAGCATTGACCAAAAGGGCTGATGTATACAGACATTATCAGAAAAATGTTGAAAACAAAGGATAAATGAAAAGCTCATATCTTAGTTGGATTTCCAAGAATCAGAGCCTGCAACGAGGATTCTATTGCCAGTTGTGTATTTGGGAGTCAAAGGACCACTGATAGAGTGAAGGGAATATGGGAAAAGAAAGGCAGCCCTTTCAAGAAGAAAGTCTATTTATTATTAAGTCAACTACCACAGTGGGTCCTGAGAGAAGACTCAGGAAATACTATAAAATGAATGCTTCAGAATTATCATACCCAGGGACCAAGGGAGCTGGGGCCTTTATACCCCAACTTCTGGCAATCATTGGTTGAAGGCTATTGAGGAGGTCGAGAGGCAGTGACTATTTCAACAATGTCTCTGATTTGTCTTTCCAGTTTCAGAAAAAGCCCCCAGGCCTAGAGACGCAGACATTGGTAGCTGGAAGTGGGCTGGAGCATGCTAGACAGTTAGGTCCAAAGGAGAGAGTGGCAGACCGACAGCATCTGCAATAGTTCCCCTTTCTACTGAACCATGACAGAGCAGACAGAGCACGTTGTATTGGTCTCTGTCGTGGAACCTCCAGCTAGGGTCCCCAGATTGAACCAGTAAAAATACAGGATGCCTAGTTTAATTTAATTTCAGATAAACAACAACTCATTTGTTAGTATACATTTTGTATTCTTTTATGAGATGGTGGGTCAGGTGTGGCTGTAAGAAAGGACAGGAGGCATTTAGTATATTCACAGATTCTAGAGACAGGAGACATGGTACACTGGTCAAGGCCACATAGGAAAGATAACAGAGTGGTCAGGAGGCAGAAGTCAGGAGCAAAGGAAAGGTTTAGGTCACCACCTTTATTGGGGTTTCCACAGGAAGGCAAAGTGGGGCAGAGTGAACAGTTTAGGATTGGCTAGATTGAAAATTTTTGTTGGACTTTGAGCTATAGAAGTAGTACTTAGTTGCCTGGCATCTGGCCTGGGCTGATTAATGCAGAGGAATATGGTCCTGTGGTGTGTACAGGTAAGATACGGGAGTGATGGCTCTGGATTGCTTAGTTTATACATCGAAAACACGCTCTGCCTTGGTCCTCTGCAATGTCTAAGAAATGGCTAGCTCAGAAAGGGGCAACCTCTTCCCAGCCAGAAAGGTTTCCTATTAGGATATCAAAACATCATAATATGCATAAAATTAAAAATATTTACCATACAGTATAAGTATATCCATGACAACAAATGATTTGTTGTTTATTAAAATTCAAATTGAACTCATCTTACTGTATTTTATCTGTCAACTCCATCTACAGAAAGACATGACAGAGGCAACAAACTCAGCATGTCTAGGAAGAGCAGTGGTCCATTTGCACTCCCCTCTCCCCGCCTTTCCTGTATTTCCCACTTGTCATTGACTCAGGTAAAACACCTTTGCCTTCTATGTGAAAAATGGAGGTGGTAAGAATTTGTTGAGTTTAATAGTGGAGGGATGAAGGACAGATATTTGGTCCTAGAGGCAAACAGATGTCTTTTTCATGATGATAAAGACATCTACATACAAAGCTTATGCTGCTGCTGCTGCTTAGTTGCTCAGTTGTGTCCGACTCTGTGACTCTATGGACTGTAGCCCACCAGGCTCCTTTGTCCATGGGATTCTCTAGGCAAGAGTACTAGAGTGGGTTGCCATGCCCTCCTCCAGTGGGTCTTCTGGACCCAGGGATCGAACCTGGTTCTCCTGCATTGCAAGTGGATTCTTTACCACTGAGCCACCAGGTAAGCCCATAAAGGCTAAGGGCACAAGTAAATAATAAAAGATGTTCACGTTTATTAAGACTTCTTTTTCATGTGAGGCACTGTTCTACATGATTTGCACATATTGTTCAATTAACTTCAGAACATTATGAGGTAAATATTGTTAAATTATCCTCGATTTTCAGATAAGAACGTAAGACAGAAAAATTAAGTAGCCTGCCTAAAGCTATATAGCTAGATACTATATCTCAAGAAAGCATACTCTTTATTTATTTATTTTTTTTGGTATGGCCTTAGACCAGAAACCATACTCTTAACCACCATGCTAGAGAGAGAAAGAGGAGATAGTTGATGGGAAACAGGATGAGATTCACCAAAGAAATGAATGTGAGAAATATTGTAAGGAAAACCAGGAGACCCCGGCTGGATTCCTGGGTGGGGAAGATCCACTGGAGAAGGGATAGGCTACCCATTCCAGTATTCTTGGGCTTCTCTGGTGGCTCAGCTGGTAAAGAATCCACCTGCAATGCAGGAGACCTGGGTTTGATCCCTGGGTTGGGAAGATCTCCTGGAGAAGGGAAGGGCTACCCATTCCAGTATTCTGGTCTGGAGAATTCCATGAGCTGTATAGTCCATGGGGTCACAAAGAGTCAGACACGACTGAGCGACTTTCAATCTCACTCTCCCCCTTTTTTGGTAATGAATTTTCAAATGCACACAAGATGTCTACAAAAAAACAAAAGCAAGATAAGGTAAAGTTAGAAAAGATGTAGTTTTATAAGAGAACCCTTGAGAATAATAAAGTTGTATCTTGCCTGTGAACAAAAAACAATTCTGGCTAGAAGCTAATGAAAGTCCCACACCTTTCAAATAGCTAAACTATGTCCTTAAAATATGATGTTCTCTTAGCAACTAGGGATATGGCACAACGAGATGGCACAGGGTGTTATTTGGTATCCAGCCCAATGTGAAATGGATGTGAAATGGGGTCAAATAATAGCGTCTGAAAAAGTCAGCCTGAAAACAGTCATTTAAGTCTGCTCTGGAATCAAAGGTGGGGTCAGAAAATCTGGAAGAGATAGAGGTTAGATTGTAGATAGCAGCATCTTCCAATGGCCAACAGAGAGGAGAGCTCACAAAGGACACAGAATGGGAGGCACAGCTGTAAATTCAATTCTTTTAACTCTCCATCAGAGTAATAAAAATGGAAATATCAAAATCAGCTCTTTTTTTTAAAAAAAACGGAAATTTATTTTTTAAAAATGGAAATATCAAAATCAGTTTTTTTATAAAAAAACTCTTTTCTGGTTCTGTCCAGTGGAGAAGTCTGAAGATAATGACACCACAAAGAGTGGCACTGAACTTATCTGATATTCAAATTTGGTATCTAAATGTCATTTTTCTCAGAGAGGAAACAGGGTTCTTTAGAGAAAAGGCTGGTTATAGGTCTGGGGCAAGAAGAGTATGGGAGTGAACCTGAAATATTTTTCTGTGCCAGAAAGCAAGAAAGCACTCAAAGAGTATTGTAAGGACATAAGAGCCAATTTGAAGGAGCTCCTACTGGGTAAATTTGAGACAATTTGAGCATCAAAAAGAATAATGGCCATAAGTTATTATAATGCTAAATAAATAAAAATCAATGTGCCTAAGTGATGCCCAGGAAAAAGAAAGAAGGAAAGAAATGCTCTTTTTCTGCTGAAAGATGTAAGCTAATAAATATAGAATGACTGATGAAAAGAGAAAATCACCCTTATGCAGCCATAATGTGATAATTGATTTATATAAGAATGATAAAGTCATTGGATAAAGGATTATTGGGGAACAGGATGTTTGCATGGTGTAAAAATATGATCCTTGGATTACTCAGTAATTGCAGAGAAAAATTTTCTATATTTATTGGAGTATAATTGCTTTACAATGTTGTGTTAGTTTCTGCTGTACATAGTTTTCCTTTCTATTGGAGAGATCTGGTGGACCCAAGGAAGCTCTTGTCTATAAAATGGACATGATAATAATAACTACTTCAGATAGTGGTTGTAAAGATTAAATAAACCAATCCATGCAAAACACATACTACTGAACCACAGAGTTAGGGCACAGAAGCTAACACTACTATAACAGCAATAATTCTTATTCATATTATTTCATCTAAGTGAAGTGAACGTCGCTCAGTCATGTCTGACTCTTTGCGACCCCATGGACTATACAGTTCATGGAATTCTCCAGGCCAGAATACTGGAGTGGGTAGCCTTTCCCTTCTCCAGGGGATCTTCCCAACCCAAGGATCGAACCCAGGTCTCCTGCATTGCAGGCGGATTCTTTACCAGCTGAGCCACAAGGGAAGCCCATTTCATCTAAGCTAAAAGCCAACCCAAGACCTAGAGTCAAAGCTGGTCAAATGGTTTACTTTTCTTTATTTTCCACAAAGACACTAGCCAAATCACAAACCTTAGTAATGGGATGGCTGGTATCAAAAAGTGGCAAATTCAAAAGCCTGGATCCAGAAGCAGAGTGCCTCAGTGTCTAGAAAAAGATGTGTAGACATTATACGTCAGACCTTTCCAGAGTGGGGATACTCTTCAGTTTTTTCTAGAGAGAGATACAAACTTTTCACCCTCCCCTCTTGCCCACAGGCAGGAAAGAGTAAAGAGATTCAAAGAGAGAAAAAGATGGCTGAGACTTTCCCCAAGTGGCAGCATCCTTAGTACCCATGACCACTCTTCCTCTAAGGAAGAAAATGCTTTTGAAGAGCTGATATAGGTACCCAAAAAGAATATGACGGTTGAGATTTCCCCTAAGAGAAATACAGCCCCAATTCACTTGTGCCGAGATACCTGTAAGATGATTATTTTAAAAAATGATGGACATATTATTCCAATGCCAGCTAATTTATTTCCCTCCTTCTAAGGCTTCACTCCCTAGAAAAATGTGTCTGGCTGAGAAATTATGCCTCTTGAAGTTCATCATTCCTCAGCACACTCCTTTACTTTGAAGAAAGGTGAGGTGATAATGATGGAGATAGTAGGAATTTGCTGTGAGCTTCTCTTGGCTAAAGCCTCTCTAGATTAGCAGGTATTGTTGGGCCTTACACTTTTAGTGCAGTCCTCCCTGAATGAATTCTATTACCAGCATCTGCATCTCTTTGCCAGAGAGCTTTCTCTAGCAACTTGGGCCAGCTCTGCCTACTGCCTAGCAGGTCAGAAGTGCTAGAGAATTAATACCCTTGAAAACAGTCCTCAGTTCATGACAAACAAGACTTGGAGGATTTAGTCCCCAGATCTCTAAACCCTTGTGTGAGATAACTCTAAGGTATGCATTCTGCTCTGGTTTCCAGAGTTCTCCAACGGGATGAAGCACTAGTTTTGCACAATGGTGTCCTACTTAATAAAACACACCTTACTGGTTGCCTTTCCTTCCTTGTCTCGCCTCCCTACTTCTTTATTGTTGTCCTCTGGGACCACCTCCCTAATAAAGTATTTGTGCCAGAATCCTTGTTCTTTTGGAGGAACACCAATTACGATGCCTGACTAAACCAAAATTACCACTTCTAGAGTCACAAATTGGAGAAGGCAATGACAAGCCACTCCAGTACTCTTGCCTAGAGAATCCCATGGATGGAGGAGCCTGGTAGGCTGCAGTCCATGGGGTCACTAAGGGTCGGACACGACTGAGCGACTTTCCTTTCACTTTTCACTTTCACACATTGGAGAAGGAAATGGCAACCCACTCCAGTGTTCTTGCCTGGAGAATCCCAGGGACGGGGGAGCCTGGTGGGCTTCCGTCTATGGGGTCACACAGAGTCGGACACGACTGAAGTGACTTAGCAGCAGCAGCAGCAGCAGAGTCACAAATGCACTATGTGATCAAATCAATAATGGAGACGAGTATGCAAAGCTACATTGAAAGTGATCATCTATAATCTGAGAGCATTGGGATGGGGAAACTTGTGAGAAATCTCCTGGAGCTTCGTCTTGCTATATATGTTTGCCTGAGTGGCTAAGAGTGGTTCATAATCTATCTTGAGCAATGTTAATATCCTTATATGGGACAATACTCAAAATGTATGCAAATTATAATCACATAAACCCTGGAGTAGGGTCCTAAAATATGTCAGAAACGGTGGGACCAGAACAGTTGTAGAAGGAGCAACTGACCAGAGTTGGTTTCTGTGCCATGGTCGTTTGCTAACCAGTAGTAGTAATATTTCACTATTTTAACAATCAGCACAGCCATACTAGTGAATACTGATTGAATATCAGTCCTATGCTAAGGTACTGAGTTTTTATGACATTGATTAAATGATAGATTCCCAAGGTTAAAAAAAATAAGATCTTTATTATTGTCCTCTGGGACAATAATAACTACAAATGATAATGCTGTACAATCTCTGGCTAGAGTGTGATTTGAGACTTCCCAGATGGTGCGGTGGATGAGAATCTCCCTGCAAATGCAGGGGGCAGGGGTTGATCCCTTGTCAGAGATGAGCAACCAAGTCTGTGCATCACAACTACTGAGCCCCGCACTCTAACCCCATGAGCTGAAACTACTGACGCCCACATGCCTAGAGCCTGTGCTCTGCAACAAGAGAAGCCACTGTAATGAGAAGCCTGCGTACTGCAACAAAGTGTAGCTCTGCTAACTGCAACTAGAGAAAGCCCACGCAGAGCGACTATAAAGACCCAGCACAGCCAGAAAAACAAAAAAATTTTAATTGGAAAAAAATAAGGAGTTTTGGCATAATAATCACTTCATGGGGCAATAAATTTTAAAAGAATTATTCTATAACAAAATACACAGAGTACTAAAAGCAAAATAACATGTTTTGATTTTTTTCTTCAAAATGACCTCAGGGTCTTTATTAGAAATACCAATTTTCACTGTTTCGTAGATATGTTGGAAAAAGAACTGTAAAACACAGGACAACATACTGTACATCCCAGTTTTTGCAATCTAGTTATAATGAAACATTCGTATAACTTAGAACGGCATTTTTGAATACACTTCCTTTCCTTAGAATAGTTGCAACAATAAGGGAATTTTTTTTCTCAACTTTGAAAAGGATATTTTAAAGACATCTCTTACAGGGTTACCAATAAATATATAAATTCAATTAGAGATGCTATTTCTGTTATAGGGAAATGTCAGAGTGCAGGATATAGGATAAACCTGGTATAGACTATATGAGAGATTATTTATGAATGCTTGCTCTATATGGAAGAAGCCTCAAAAAGCATACCTAAAGCTTCAGGTAACAATTGGGTCCTAATGAATCCTTTTAAAGTAAACCAGCTTTCAAAAAAAATAATAATAAGGTTAAAATGTAAAGGCTTATCTTCCAATCCTTTCCTTTCAAATTGAATATGATGAGTATTCAGGGCAAAAATACCAGTAAACAGCAAATAACTATAAGCTAATAAGGAAGAAAATTATGATCAAACTAGACAGCTTATTAAAAAGCAGAGACATTACTTTGCCAACAAAGGTCCATCTAGTCAAAGCTATGATTTTTCCAGTAATCATGTATGGATGTAAGAGTTGGATTATAAAGAAAGCTGAGCGCCATTGAACTGATGCTTTTGAACTGTGGTGTTGGAGAAGACTCTTGAAAGTCCCTTGGACTGCAAGGAGATCCAACCAGTCCATCCTAAAGGAAATCAGTCCTGAATATTCACTGGAAGGACTGATGCTGAGGCTGAAACTCCAATCCTTTGGCCACTTGATGCGAAGAGCTGACTCATTGGAAAAGACCCTGATGATGGGAAAGATTGAAGGCAGGAGGAGAAGGGGACAACAGAGGATGAGATGGTTGGATGGCATCACCAGCTCGATGGACATGAGTTTGAGTAAACTCCGGGAGTTGGTGATGGACAGGGAAGCATGGCATGCTGCAGTCCATGGGGTCACAAATAGTTGGACCTGACTGAGTGACTGAACTGAACTGAATAATTATATAACTATACAAACATTCTAGAGATACTGTGAGATTAACAAATATTTTTTTCAAAAGAATAAAGTTGCATCAGAGATTTTCACCAAAAGTAAGCTCTGCTTCCAGAAAAGATGGTGACATGAGCCTTAATGTCTAATCCTTTTTTTGTTTCCTATATATTCCGTATGTTTTCTCTCCTTCTTGCCTTCTTTCATATTGAGTATTTTTATTTTTTCTGTTATTGTTCTTCAGCAGCATTAGCATTAGTGTTTATCCTAGAAGTTACAACACACATCCATGACTTATTACAGTCTAACAAAAAGTGGTACCACTTCCCAGAAAATAAGACCATGAAACTGTTTTACTCCATTTACCCCTTTCCCAGTATTTGTGTTGTTATATATTTTAATTCTAATTATGTTTTGAATCACATCAAACATTATGTTTTCATAGACTTCAGTTTTCAGCAAATTTACTCTTACATGCTTCAGAATGATTTCTTTGTGCTTTTCCAGCTTTGGACTTCTAGAGTTTCTTGAATATACAGTCTGATGCATTTTATCCATTTTCAAAAACTATCTTCTCTACTGTCACTTCTGCTCTGTCTTCTCTTTCATATCCCTCTGGAACTTCAATCATATTTAGTGACTGAAAATGAAAGCAACGAAAAGTAAAATTATTTCATTATGTTCCATATATCTCTTACGCTCTTGTCTATTTTCGATCCTTCTGTTCTATGTGCTTCAGCCTAAGTATTTTTTTTTCTATCTTCCAGTTTATTATTCTGTTTTAAGCTGTGTCCAATATGCTACTAAATCCATATATTAATTTCAGATATTTCATTTTCAATTTCTTAAATTTCCATTTGATGATATTTTATAATTTCCAGGACCTTGTTAAAATTCATGCTGCATTTAAATCCTTGAAAATATTAATCACAGCCATTTTAATGTCCATGCTGGTAACTACATTTTTTCAATTATCATATATATTTCAGTTCACTTCAGTTGCTCAGTCATGTCCGACTCTTTGGGACCCCATGAATTGCATCATGCCAGGCTTCCCTGTCCATCACCAATTCCCAGGGTTCACTCAAACTCATGTCCATTGAGTTGGTGCTGCTATCCAGCCATCTCATCCTCTGTCGTCCCCTTCTCCTCCAGCCCCCAATCCCTCCCAGCATCAGGGTCTTTTCCAATGAGTCAATTCTTCGCATGAGGTGGCCAAAGTACTGGAGTTTCAGCTTGAGCATCAGTCCTTCCAATGAACACCCAGGACTGATCTCCCTTAGGATGGACTGGTTGGATCTCCTTGCAGTCCAAGGGACTCTCAAGAGTCTTCTCCAACACCACAGTTCAAAATTATCAATTCTTTGGCACTCAGCTTTCTTTGTAATCCAACTCTCACATCCATATATGACCACTGGAAAAACCATAGCCTTGACTAGACAGACCTTGGTTGGCAAAGTAATGTCTCTGCTTTTTAATATGCTATCTAGGTTGGTCATAACTTTCCTTCCAAGGAGTAAGCGTCTTTTAATTTCATGGCTGCAATCACCATCTGCAGTGATTTTGGAGCCCAAAAAAATAAAGTCTGCCACTGTTTCCCCATCTATTTCCCATGAAGTGATGGGACCAGATGCCATGATCTTTGTTTTCTGAATGTTGAGCTTCAAGCCAACATTTTCACTCTCCTCTTTCACTTTCATCAAGAGGCTTTTGAGTTCCTCTTCACTTTCTGCCATAAGGGTGGTATCATCTGCATATCTGAGGTTATTGATATTTCTCCCGGCAATCTTGATTCCAGCTTGTGCTTCTTCCAGCCCAACGCTCCTAATGATGTACTCTAATATAAGTTAAAGAAGCAGGGTGACTATATACAGCCTTGGCGTACTCCTTTTCCTATTTGGAACCAATCTGTTGTTCCATGTCCAGTTCTAACTGTTACTTCCTGACCTGCATATAGGTTTCTCAAGAGGCAGGTCAGGTGGTCTGGTATTCCCATCTCTTTCAGAGTTTTCCACGGTTTGTGGTGATCCACACAGTCAAAGGCTTTGACATAGTCAATAAAGCAGAAATAGATTTTTTCTGGAACTCTCTTGCTTTTTCCATGATCCAGCAAATGTTGGCAATTTGATCTCTGGTTCCTCTGCCTTTTCTAAAACCTGCTTGAATATCTGGAAGTTCATGGTTCATGTATTGTTGAAGCCTGGCTTGGAGAATTTTGAGCATGACTTTACTAGCGTGTGAGATGAGTGCAATTGTGCGGGATTTGAGCATTCTTTGGCATTGCCTTTCTTGGGATTGGAATGAAACTGATCTTTTCCAGTCCTGTGGCCACTGCTGAGTTTTCCAAATTTGTTGGCATATTGAGTGCAGCACTTTCACAGCATCATCTTTCAGGATTTGAAAGAGCTCAACTGGAATTCCATCACCTCCACTAGCTTTGTCATGATGCTTCCTAAGCCCACTTGACTTCACATTCCAGAATCTTTGGCTCTAGGTGAGTGATCACACCATCGTGATTAATTGGGTCGTGAAGATCTTTTTTGTGCAGTTTTTCTGTGTATTCTTGCCACCTCTTCTTAATATCTTCTGCTTCTGTTAGGTCCATACAATTTCTGTCCTTTATCGAGCCCATCTTTGCATGAAATGTTCCCTTGGTATCTCTAATTTTCTTCAAGAGATCTCTAGTCTTTCCCATTCTGTTGTTTTCCTCTATTTCTTTGCATTGATCACTGTGGATGGCTTTCTTATCTCCCCTTGCTATTCTTTGGAACTCTGCATTCAGATGCTTATATCTTTCCTTTTCTCCTTTGCTTTTTGCTTCTCTTCTTTTCACAGCTATTTGTAAGGCCTCCTCAGACAGTCATTTTGCTTTTTTGCATTTCTTTTCCATGGGGATGGTCTTGATCCCTGTCTCCTGTACAGTGTCACGAACCTCTGTCCATAGTTCATCAGGTACTCTGTCTATCAGATCTAGTCCCTTAAATCTATTTCTCACTTCCACTGTATAATCATAAGGGGTTTGATTTAGATCATACCTGAATGGTCTAGTGGTTTTCCCTACTTTCTTCAATTTAAGTCTGAATTAGGCAGTAAGGAGTTCATGATCTGAGCCACAGTCAGCTTCTGGTCTTGTTTTTGCTGACTGTATAAGCTTCTCCATCTTTGGCTGCAAAGAATATAATCAATCTGATTTCTGTGTTGTCCATCTGGTGATGTCCATGTGTAGTCTTCTCTTGTATTGTTGGAAGAGGGTGTTTGCTATGACCCGTGCGTTCTCTTGGCAGAACTCTATTAGCCTTTGCCCTGCTTCATTCCGTACTCCAAGGCCAAATTTGCCTGTTACTCCAGGTGTTTCTTGACTTCCTACTTTTGCATTCCAGTCCCCTATAATGAAAAGGACATCTTTTTTGGCTGTTAGTTCTAAAAGGTCTTGTAGTTCTTCATAGAACCGTTCAACTTCAGCTTCTTCAGTGTTACTGGTTGGGGCATAGGCTTGGATCACTGCGGTATTGAATGATTTGCCTTGGAAACGAACAGAGGTCATTCTGTCGTTTTTGAGGTTGCATCCAAGTACTGTATTTCAGACTCTTTGTTGACCATGATGGCTACTCCATTTCTTCTAAGGGATTCCTGCCCACAGTAGTAGATATAATGGTCATCATTGTTAAATTCTCCCATTCTGGTCCATTTTAGTTCACTGATTCCTAGAATGTTGACGTTCACTCATATATATTTATTTTTCTATTATTCTTTGGTCAATTTATGTTGGGTGCATAACAGGTTATTTCTTCATTGAATGCTAAGCATTATGTATGAAACATTTAGAGATCTTTTGAGGCTTTAGATAATGTTATATTTATCCAGAGAGAATTTAGTCTTGCTTCTGGTAATCTAAAAAGACCACTAAACCAATCAAAGATTTATTCAATATTTGATTCATAGTTGAAATTTTGACTTTGTAAAAGCTACTCTATGTCTGATATACCCAAACTCTTAGGTAGTAATTTTGGTCAGAACATAAGGTCAAACTGTTTACCTGGGCTATACCTCCATTGGATTTCTTAAACTCTATTTTTTTGTCCACTGAACTACCACAACCTCCATTTTCCCTCTCTGGGCCTATTTTCTCTCCAGTATATTAGCTCTTTATGTTCTTTCTGTCTTGGTGACTCAGATGCCTTAAAAAATGTTTCTCTCATATTTCATCCTATTTTGCTAAATCTTCTCTTCAGGTTGATTGTTCTGAAACAAACTGGTAAATTATTTCAAGAAATAGAACTCCTCCCAACTGGCTTTTTTGTCTCCCCTCTGGAAAATGAATTAACAAAAAAATATATAGCCAGTTCTGAAAAGAATTTGAATTTGAAAATAAAAATATCAAGTTGTATATCTTCAGTTCAGTTTAGTCTCTCAGTCGTGTCTGACTCTTTGCAACCCCATGACACACAGCATGCCAGGCCTCCCTGTCCATCACCAATTCCCAGAATTCACTCAAACTCAACCCTATCAAGTCGGTGATGCCATCCAGCCATCTCATCCTCTGTCGTCCCCTTCTCCTCCTGCCCCCAATCCCTCCCAGCATCAGAGTCTTTTCCAGTGAGTCAACTCGTCGCATGAGGTGGCCAAAGTATTGGAGTTTCAGCTTTAGCATCAGTCCTTCCAATGAACACCCAGGACTGATCTCCTTTAGAATGGACTGGTTGGATCTCCTTGCAGTCCAAGGGACTCTCAAGAGTCTTCTCCAACTCCACAGTTCAAAAGCATCAATTCTTCAGCGCTAAGCTTTCTTCATAGTCCAACTCTCACATCCATACATGACCACTGGAAAAACCATAGCCTTGACTAGACGGACCTTGTATATACAATTTAAATTTATCAGTTATACTTCAATAAGGCTGAAAAGATGTGCTAAGGAAGTTTAATATCCACATGGAAAAATAATAAAATTGGATCTCCTGTTCATAGTCCATTCCAGATAGCTTAAGAATTTAAAACTGAAAGGCCAAACTTTTACAGGAAAAAATAAAAGAATATTTAGAGAAAAAATAAATTAGAATTAAAATATGAAAGAGAGAAACCAAACCAAGGAGAAAAAATGCAACCCCCAAAACCATACACTATGCAAATAGAACTTCGATAAACTGTCATAATATCCTAGAAAAGTCAGAGAAGATTGCATACCCATGAAATAAGAAAGAATGATACATGAATAAGAAAGAATGATACAAAAATTATTTATAGTCAGTTATAAAATATCATATATAAAAATAATTATAATTATATATATAGTGTCAATTTGCAGAATGAGAAGATTTTAAAATCAAGTAAAATCAAGTAAAGGAAGTAAATTCACTTGCAGTAATTTTTCAAATCAAGATTTTGGAAACCTTCAAAAATGCTTTAGTCATGTATAGATGAGAGAGTTGGACCATAAAGGAGGCTGAACGCTGAAGAATTGATACTTTCAAACTGTGGTGCTGGAGAAGACTCTTGAGAGTCCCTTGGACAGCAAGGAGACCAAACCAGTCAGTCCGAAAGGAAATCAACCTGTATATCTATTGGAAGGACTGATATTGAAGCTAAAGTTCCAATAATTTGGCCACCTGATGTGAAGAACTGACTTATTAGAAAAGATCTTGATGCTGGAAAAGATTGAGGGCATGAGCAGAAGGGGGTGGCAGAGGATTAGATGGTTAGATGGCATTACCAACTCAATGGACATAAGTTTGAGCGAACTCCAGGAGACAATGAAGGACAGGGAAGCCTGGTGTGATGCAGTCCATGGGTTGCAAAGAGTCAGACATGACTTAGTGACTGAGCAACAACAAAAAAAAGCAGAGTCAAATGCACGTATATGTCTGGAAGTCATCTAACTCAAAGAAAATGTTCACCTTGTATTGATTTTTACAACCTTTTGAGGGAGAGTTAGGATAAAAACTAAGCAATAGATTTTAGGGACTAACGATTAATGATTAAGATATCAAAGCTTGTTCAGATATAAATTTATGATAATCAAGTACTTTATTAAATATTAACCCTTGCTATTTGGATTTTAGAAACTATATTTTTATAAAAGGCACAAATATACAAAGTATGTGGTCTAATATAGCAATCTAGTTATCAAGGTGACTGAAATCTGACCCTTTGAATATTGCTATATTAGAGGGACATTACTTCTAATGACAACTTATCCAAATTTTGGTCATTCTGGTGTCTAAGAAAATATTACAGCAGCATAAATAGTAACCTTTAGAGCTCTATCCTATAAAAGACAAATTCCAGAAACTGTACTAATGATTTGTATTCAGAGAGGTTTTAATCTAATACTGTTTTGATCACAGGCAAACAAAATGTAAGCTGCTATTCTCAAAATCTCTTAAGAGACTTTAAGACCAATATTTTCCTTTTTCATTTCAGCTTTGACTATTAATCACAGAACCTGTAGTGCTAAAAAACAATGCAAGGAAACTACTATCTGAAACATATCCTTAACATATAACATCGTGAAACCATAACATAATATGATAATTAGTAAATGTATATTCCGAGCTCTTTGGCAATTCTATGCTCAGGAATTATATTATTTCAAATTTATGTGCCATATCATATCATAACATGTTCCTTTTCTTACAAATGCAAAAGGGAAGAGGAATTTTGTTATCTTCCTGTACTGCCACCCTCGACAGCCTGTAATCAGCTTCGAGACTCTCCTCCTCCTTCACTACATAACAATGACTCACCTAGAGCTAACATAACACTCACTTCCTAGGAATCCCTCATTTTCTACTTAATCTCAAAAGTGCTTATTGCTTAAAGCAAAAAAATTTTAAGGAAATGTTCAAAACACAGCAAAAAGAAGGGGGAATTCAGTTGTTCAAAGGAACAAATCAGTTCTCTATGTACTTATGCGAAATGATTTCTAAGAACAGTGTTTTTAGTATACTCCAATTTATGATTTTTTTTCAAAAAAATAAAGACTTTTACTAAATTTTTTTCATAAAATATCTCTAGAATGAAACATACAAAAAAATGCTGGTGATAACTGTTGCTTCTTGAGAAGGGAACTAAGCAGGAAAACATGGGTTTAGAGAGACTTCCTTTTCATTTTACCCTTTTGAACATTAAAAAAATTTTTTTTTACTCCACCATGTGGCATGTGGGATTAGTTCCCCAACCAAATATCAAACCTGTGTGCCCTGAATTGGAAACATAGAGTCTTAACTACTGGACCACCAGGGAAGTCCCCTCTTTTGAACTTTGAAAATATCATTGATATGTGTGTATTACCTATTCAAAATTACAAAAACAAATAAAATGAATGCTTTTCATGGTATTTAGCAAAAAGGAGATGGCAAATAACCTTAGTAATGGCTGCTTCAGAGACATGGTAGGTGTAGTAACCATTTTGTAATGAACTAAAGAGTAACACTGAACTGAACGGAGACATTCTAGTGAGAGTAACTTTGAAAACTCTTTGGTCCTGGATGAGAGAAGAGTAATAGAACAGTAGTCATAGGTGGACTTACAGTGATGAAATGAGGTGCTAAATATCCACATGGATATTAAGGTAAATCAACAGAGTAGAATACAGTGGATAACATGTAAATAATCTCTAACTTTTATGTGTCTCCATTTAAATAAGGGCTAAAGGCATACCCAGTGCTTTGTAGGATCCAAGAATCATTGTTACAGATTCTTTACTGGAATCTGACAAACTGTCTTCTGTCTCTGCTAAGCTGTGCAAGCTTAGGGAATTATTTCATTTCCTTGTACCTCATTTCCACGTGTGCCCATTTCAAACAGATCCTGTGAGGATTAAATAAGCTCAATTCAGTTCAGTCCTTTAGTCGTGTCTGACTCTTTGCGACCCCATGGACTGCAGCATGCCAGGCCTCCCTGTCCATCACTAACTCCCGGAGTTTACTCAAACTCATATCCATCAAGTGGGTGATGCCATCCAACCATCTCATCCCTGTTGTCCCCTTCTCCTCCTGCCTTCAATCTTTCCCAGCATCAGGGTCTTTTCAAATGAGTCAGTTCTTCGCATCGGGGGGCCAAATTATTGGAGTTTCAGCTTCAGCATCAATCCTTCTAATGAATATTCAAGACTGATTTCCTTTAGGACTGACTGGTTGGATCTCCTTGCTGTCCAAGGGACTCTCAAGACTCTTCTCCAACACCACAGTTCAAAAGCATCAATTCTTCGGCACTCAACTTTCTTTATAGTCTAACTCGCAATAGAGGTAAATCACTTGGAACCATGCCTGATACATAGTAAATACTGTGTGTACAAAACACCAAATACTGTGTGGCTTAAATGACAGAATATATTTTCTCACAGTCCTGGAAGCTACGAGTCTGAAATCAAGGAGTAAACAGAATGGGTTCTGCTGAGCTTCTACTCCTTGGCTTGTAAATAGCTGTCTTCTCCCTGTGTTTTCGCATGATTTTCTATGTGTGTCTATGTCCTAATCTCCTCTTCTTATAAAGATACCATATTGGCTTAGGGCCCACCATAATGACCTCATTTAATCTTAATTGCCTCTTTAAAGACCCTGTTTCCACATACAGTCACATTGTGAGGTACTGGGGGTTAAGACTTTAACATGAATTTTGGGTAAAGACAATTCAGCCTGTTAACACCTCTTGTTTGTGGCTGAGGTACTATTCAGGATAATGGCAGATGCTTGGGTACATAGGAAATCAGTTATAATTGTATTAATATCTGAAAAGGATTAAAAGGAGGACCAGGGGGTTGGTAGATTATAGCAATGAGGTAAGGAAAAGAGTGGTTTAGTCTTTGGAAATTTAAAGGAGTAATTATGCATTAATTTGATTCAGCCTGTATAATAAACTTATACATGGGCTTAAAGTTCTTAATGGAGAACTTTAAGTAAAAAAACTGTGGACCCAAGTAGCGCGTGCAGACGATGCACTAGGTTAGCCATTAGTTTTTATTTAGACAAAAGGTTGGGGAAGAGTTACATACCAACTAGCATAAGTGAAGTGAAAGTCGCTCTGCTGCTGCCACTGCTAAGTCGCTTCAGTCATGTTCGACTCTTAGAGACCCCATGGACTGCAGCCTACCAGGCAGCTCCGTCCATAGGATTTTCCAGCCAAGAATACTGGAGTGGATAGCCTTTCCCTTCTCCAGAGGATCTTCCCAACCCAGGGATTAAACCCAGGTCTCCCACACTGCAGGCGGATTCTTTACCAGTGGAGCCACAAGGGAAGCTAGCATACAATTTGAGTCAAATCAATATTTATGCAATATATTCTCATCATGAAGTTAAAATTTCTGTCTAGTTCTAATTACTAAAAATGACAGAAAAGTTTCCTATAACACTGAGAGATTTTTAAAAAGTAGTTCTAAGAACTGTTGACTTGTAACCTTGAGACAATGTTTATTATCAAAAACTACATTTGTTAAGATTTGTTCACTCAAAGTTGTGAACTGTGGAGGTTGAATTGTGAACTGTGGAGGCTGTTTTAACATTGAATAACCACTGGAGGCTGAATTTGCTCATCATCCTTGCAATAATTAACGTGCTATGACTGTACTGATCTAGCTTTACTTACTTAGCCAATATAAAAGTCTATGCAGATTCTCTTATGTTAGGGACATGTCTAAAGAGTCTTTGTGTAGAAGTTATTTTCTATGTAAAATTAATGACTATACAGAGTAACTGAAAACAAGGCTGAATTTCCTTCAATATTGCATAACAAGCCAATGGCATAAACATCAGTGGGTTGTTTTTCTCCAAGAAGAAGGAAGAACAATGTCCTGAAAGCAGCAGGGGAAACTGAAGAGGTGTAGGGAAAAGAGTAACCTTCATTTAAGAGGGTTTTTGGTGAAGCTGAGCTTTGTGGGCGATCTCCTGCTTTCAGTTTCAAAAAGGAGATGAAGAGAATCTCCAAGAAGAGGAGGTGAATATGGAAAGGTTGTAACAGCGAAATAAAATATTACCTGCCTTATCAGTAAACAAAGGATGTCCACAGCAGTGAGCCCCGAGGGAATGCGGGAAAGAAATAAAGAATCCCTGCAATCTAGCAGCCATCAGACTGTCACACCCCATGGTGAACCTTGAGGGAACTCAGGATGAGAAAATGCAAGATACTGGCCCCAGATAGCTGAAAGGAAAAAGGAAAGTGAAGTCGCTCAGTCATGTACTGCGACCCCATGGGCTGTAGCCTACCAGGTTTCTCCATCCAAGGGATTTTCCAGGCAAGAATACTGGAGTGGGTTGCCATTTCCTTCTCCAGGAGATCTTCCCGACCCAGGAATTGAAACTGGGTCTCCCCCATTGTAGGCAGATGCTTTACCGTCTGAGCCACCAGGGAAGTCCAAGATAGCTGAGTCCAGATAGCTGAGGTACATATCAAAGGAATGATTTCAGAGAGCCCAGACTCTCCCATCTTCCTGTACAAAGAAAAGCATTAAATTCCTTAACTTGAGATATCTACTTTTCTTTTATTAACAGTAATCTTTTGCTCCTATTACCTGCCATTTGTTGCAAAACTCCCCTCACCTCCTCAGAGCAGTTTTCTCTGGATTACTTGAAATGCCACTTCCCAGGCTTGAAGTCCTTACAATGTCCACTAAGTAAAACATAACTGTCAACTTTGAGGTTGTGCGTATTTTTTTAGTTGACATAACCATAGAAAAGGGAGTTCTTGAAAACTAAGGGGAAAGTTTTTGGAAGGTGCAAATCAGTGGGAGTTTGGAATGGGGGTGAGAAGACACAGAAAATTCTGGAAATGTGAATATGGCAGAAGATGGTCAGAAAACTTAAGGATTCATATATTGGGAAGGTGACCAAGGATAATAGGGATAAAGAAATATGTAGATGTAGCTGTCCATAATTCTGTCAAGTTAATCATTCCACTGGGGGAAGGGATGAGCAACCAAGCCTCAGTCAAGATCCAGAGACAATTCAAGTCAATGGGGGAAAATTCCACCTTCTGGAGGGTTAAGCTGAGGTCTGCATTGATTATGAAGAGTATAGGAGAGGATCTAGGTTCTAGGCTGTTGGCTCCTTGGGAGTGGGTAGAAGTCAAGCCAATGAATCAGAGGGCCTATGAGTTGTGAATGCTTATTATCAAACTCAAGTTCAGTATCTTCTCATCAACCTTGAATACTCCTGGTATGCCATACAGATGCAGGGCCTTATTTACCAGTGCAGCAGAAAGGTTAGATGAAATACGAAAAGTGTGAGAGAAAATAAGTCTTGGAAGAAATTGTTGATCTATGAGTATGTTGAGTTTGAGAGTGAATGTGGATCACTCATGTGTAACTGAGCAGCACACTGTTGTAAGTGTAAGAGAAAAAGGGAGGTCAGGGAAATTCTAAAGCTTGCTAAGAAAAATAGCTTCCACATGTCTTGGTCCATAAGGTGCCTGGAATGTTGGTGGCAGGTTATATGTTGGCTCTCCTGTTCTTTCTCCTGCTTCTGCCTCACTCATTTCTATTTATCCTTTATCCTCTCTTCAGTTTCTGCTTTCTTTTCCACTTGATCCTTACTTTATCCATCAAAGTTGCTTAAGTTTTTATTTCCTAAACAAATCTTTCCAAGTTCAGGTTCTTCTGCAAGCCACTGCCTCACTCACCCACCCATTCTTATTTCAAAGTAAGAGGTGTATTTGATGCCTACACTTTATATCTATCCTTCTACTTTCCAGCTCCCTGCAGTCTGGCTTTCATAACTCGGTGGGAAAGTGAAAGTGAAGTCGCTCAGTCGTGTCCCACTCTTTGCAACCCCGTGGACTCTACCCTACCAGGCTCCTCAGTCCATGGAATTTTCCGGGCAAGAGTACTGGAATGGGTTGCCATTGCCTTATGGTCCTTAATTCTCTCTAAGGATATCCTCACTTCCAACTCTAGTAGTCACATCCAAGTGTTCATCCTGCTGACCTCTTGGCAGCAGTATTCAAAGTTGTTCTTCCTGCTGCTGCTTCTAAGTCGCTTCAGTCGTGTCTGACTCTGTGCGACCCCAAGAACAGCAGCCCCTCAGGATCCTCTGTCCCTGGGATTCTCCAGGCAAGAACACTGGAGTGGGTTGCCATTTCCTTCTCCAATGCATGAAAGTAAAAAGTGAAAGTGAAGTCGCTCAGTCATGTCTGACTCTTCGCGAACCCATGGACTCTAGTCTACCAGGCTCCTTTGTCCATGGGATTTTCCAGGCAAGAGTACTGGAGTGGGGTGCCATTTCCTTCTCCAGTTGTTCTTCCTAGCCCTTGGCTTTTCTTCTTTCTTCGTTTCTCAATTTTCTCCCATCTCTTTTCTTTAGGCTTCATTGGAGCCTCTCCCCTGGTTTTATCTTAAAGTTAGCTGTTTATTGGATGCTGCTTCAACCCAGAGTAGTGGGACTACCTGAAAGCCTTGGGAAGCTCAGGAAGACATTGCCACCGAGAATGCCACTTTAAGGACTCACTACCGCCACCTGCTGCCACAACTGTCCACTGAAAGGGAAGCAGGAAGGTTTTTATGTTGGTTTTTTAATCTGATAATCAAATGACTAATAATATATTACTAAAATACAAGAATTGCAGGAATGCTACCTGCTGCTGAACATTCTGCAACTCAGTTTCAAACTCCCAAGGTTGGTTAAATATGCCACTTTTACTGCCCTATATTGTGATCTCTACAACATTCCTTCAAGCCAAAAGTGGCTCCTGACAGGGTGTTGAAAATTGGCACCAATTAGTTAATCATCGAACCCACCCTCCTTTGTCCCTCTTGTATGTTATCAGTGATAAAGTAGCGTCTAAGACTGTAGGACTAAGACAGGAGGGCACTGTGGGGTTTATGAAAGTGAGCAGGTGATATTTTTAGCATTTAGAAGCTTTGCACACTTTTTCTGAACACTCAAGCTTGGTACAAGCAATCAGTTCTGAGTACCCAGGTGTTGCACTACCTTTAGCACTTTTTTTTCCCCTCCTACTCTGCTTATTTTCTCAGGCCGCCTAATCTTCATCTCTAGCTCTGATTCCAGTGCTGATCACTCTCCTGTGTTCCAAACCCATACCTCCAAGTGCTGGTTTAAAGCTCAGTATAAGATTCCCTGCAGGCAGCTTCACCTCATCTGTAACTGAACCAGTTTCTTGGCCCCTTGACTCTTCATTCACTTTGCCCAATAAAAAACACTCATGGTCTTTACCTTGGCAAATGGCAACCATCTTCAACTCTTCCTTATCTCTCTCCAATCCCACCACACATTTCCATTTCTCCAATCTGTCTTCTACATATTTGTGAAAAATGTGTTCCTTAAAAAATATATTCAGTCCCTGGTTAAAAAATCTCTATTGAAGGCCTGCTGCATGCAAAATAAAGTCTAAAGTCATTAAACTGGCTTGCAAGATTGATCGTTATCTGGCCCTAAAATAATTTTCCCTTAGAGATTTTTTTTTTAAATTGGGGTAAAATTTACATACTACTGCACAGTTGTACTCATCTCACACGCTAGTAAAGTCACGCTCAAAATTGTCCAAGCCAGGCTTCAGCAATACATGAACCGTGAACTTCCAGATGTTCAAACTGGTTTTAGAAAAGGCAGAGGAACCAGAGATCAAATTGCCAACATCCGCTGGATCATGGAGAAAGCAAGAGAGTTCCAGAAAAACATCTATTTCTGCTTCATTGACTATGCCAAAGCCTTTGACTGTGTGGATCACAACAAACTGTGGAAAACTCTGAAAGAGATGGGAATACCAGACCACCTGACCTGCCTCTTGAGAAACCTGTATGCAGGTCAGGAAGCAACAGTTAGAACTGGACATGGAACAACAGACTGGTTCCAAATAGGAAAAGGAGTACGTCAAGGTTGTATATTGTCAACCTGCTTATTTAACTTCTATGCAGAGTACATCATGAGGAACGCTGGGCTGGAAGAAGCACAAGCTGGAATCAAGATTGCCGGGAGAAATATCAATAACCTCAGATATGCAGATGATACCACCCTTATGGCAGAAAGTGAAGAGGAAGTAAAAAGCCTCTTGATGAAAGTGAAAGAGGAGAGTGAAAATGTTGGCTTGAAGCTCAACATTCAGAAAACAAAGATCATGGCATCTGGTCCCATCACTTCATGGGAAATAGATGGGGAAACAGTGGAAACAGTGTTTTGGGGGGCTCCAAAATCACTGCAGATGCTGACTGCAGCCATGAAATTAAAAGACACTTGCTCCTTGGAAGGAAAGTTATGACCAACCTAGACAGCATTTTAAAAAGCAGAGAGATTACTTTGCCAACAAAGGTCCGTCTAGTCAAGGCTATGGTTTTTCCAGTGGTCACTTATGGATGTGAGAGTTGGACTGTGAAGAAAGCTGATCGCCGAAGAATTGATGCTTTTGAACTGTGGTGTTGGAGAAGACTCTTGAGAGTCCCTTGGACTGCAAGGAGATACAACCAGTCCATTCTAAAGGAAATCAGTCCTGGGTGTTCGTTGGAAGGACTCCAATACTTTGGCCACCTCACGCGACGAGTTGACTCACTGGAAAAGACTCTGATGCTGGGAGGGATTGGGGGCAGGAGAAGAAGGGGATGACAGAGAATGAGATGGCTGGTTGGCATCACGGACTTGATGGGGTTGAGTTTGAGTGAACTCCGGGAGTTGGTGATGGACAGGGAGGCCTGGCGTGCTGTGACTCATGGGGTCGCAAAGAGTCGGACATGACTGATCGACTGAACTGAACTGAAAATTTACATACAGGGAGATGCGCAGATATTAAGGGTACAAATTAATTAGTTTTGACAAATGTACACACCCATGTAACTAATGCCTCAATCAAAATACAAAATATTTCCACCACTTTAGAAAATTCCCTAATGCCCCTTTCAATCAATTTCTACATTCCCAGAGACAAGCACTGTTCTAATTTTGATCATTCTTGATTAATTTCATCTGTTATCAACATAAAGAATGTATTCTTTTTTTACTCAGTATAATGATTTTGATATTCATTCACACTGTTTTTTGTTCATGATTTCTTATTGCTGAGGAATATTGTATGGTGATGCCACCAATTGGAAGTGTTTCCAGTTTGAGGCCATGATAAATAAAGCATCTATAAACATTCTTGTACAAATGGTTTTTGTGGAGTTATATTTTAACTTTTGCCAGTTATGAGTGGGAGTGTGATTACTGGATCACATAGTATACGTATAGTATGAAAGATTATATCATTTTCCACTTTATCAGCAATATATGAGTTGCTCCATATCCTCAACAAAATTTGGTGTTGGCAGTCATTTTAATTTTAGTCATTCTTGTGGTTGAATTGTGACCTTAATTGCTCATTGTGATTTTAGTTTCTATTTCCATGAGAATTAATACATTTGAGCCCTTTCCTCTGTGCTTATTGGGCATTTATATGTCTTCCTTTCTTAGGTGTCTCTTCAAGTATTTTCACCATTTTTAATTGAGTTGATTGCCTTTATATTGTTGCATTGAATGCATTCTTTGTATACCTTTCCTGTAAACCCTTTATCAGATGTCTATATTGTGAATACTTTCTGCTCATCTCTTGCTTGCCTTTGCATTTTCTCACCTGTCTACTTTAATAAGCAAAAGTTTTAAATTTTGATGAAGTTAGTTATCAATTTTTTTATGTTTATTGATTTCTGTGCTCTATTTTAAAAATCTTTGCCTGCTCTTAGATAACAAAGATATTCTGTCGGAGCAATTTTTTAGACATTTTATTGTTTTAGCTTTTATGTTCACATCTGTGACACAACTTGAGTTACTGTTTGCATATGGCCTAATTATTGATGAGACTTGGATGAGCCTACCATCTTGCTGGGTATTTTTTAATTGTTCAGTCTGCTTTTTGTTTCTCTATTCCTCCCTTCCTAACTTATTTTGGATTAACAAATACGTTTTTATAATTCCATTTTAATTCCTATTGTAATAACTCTTTGTATATTTCTTAGTGCTTGTCTTAGAGCAGTATTTCTGAGCCTCAGCACTACTGACATTTTGGGTCAAATAATTTTCTGTTTGTGGAGGCTGTCCTGTGCATTGTAAGATGTTTAGCAGCATCCCTGGCCTGTACTTACTGTATGCCTGTGGAGGTTTTGTTTGAGGGGGTGGGGATGGAGGTTGTATGCTATTAATAAATATTGCAAATGATAAATTGTAGAGTCTAGATTACATCATCTTGTTTTAAAGAGCAACACTGAGTGTTGTTCTAAAAAATCTCTTGAATTACTAATGAAATCTCTAGGTCCTTGTTGGACTTTGTTTTATTCTGTTAGAGAGGGTCTTATCTTCCTGTCCCTTATCTAGGACATGGTCCTTTCTCCTGAGGTGCAGGCTTCTCAACTGAATGCCTGAGGTCCTCGGTGGGATCTCTCCTCTGCAGCCAGAATGGCAGCCTTTTACAGTGCATAACCTCTGGTGTCTCCATTTAGCAACCAACCCAATAATACACAATCTCGGATAAGCCTAGTAGAGACAATCCCTGCCTATGTGCAGCCCAGACCTGAACCTCCGACCATGTAAACTTCTTCAAAGCTCCATTTTCTCTGGTATTCAGTTCCACACATTTCAGTCTCTTCAACAGCCCAGAACCCCAATTTCTGGCTTTTTAAGGAAGATGTTCTACTTGGCCTCCATCTCCCAGTATGAGACAAAGAAGTACTCATAGGCAAAAACCTGGCATGATTGTGGGGTTCATTTTGCATATTTTCATTTCCTGAAGGATTATTACAGTACTTCACAGCCTATTGCTCATTGCCTGAGAATAGTTGCCACATAATATTTTGTCTAATTTTTACTTGTTACTGACAGAGGACTAAGTCAAGGGTTAGTTACTTTGTAATGGCTTGAAGTGGAAGGGTTTTGTTTTATTTTTTCTTTACTGTTTAATTAAAATTGAAAACATATAATTTCTCTCTTGACATTAGCAACTGAACTAAAGTCATTATATTGGGGGACATGGAGAGGGTGGTATGATTTTTAAATTATGTTAAGACATTTAATAGATAAAATTAATTCTAAACCTGAAGATTCTAGCTCCAAATTTGTAGTTATTTAGAGTTTAATAGATAAGACACAGCAATTATCAGAGAGGGATCTCCTTGTCTGTCTCATGCCTCTGATCTCTTCTTACCTATTATCATTTGCTTATAACAGCAAATGGTTCTTTGAGGCTCTTTGAACAAATGTAAACATCAGGTAGTTACATCCAGCCTGCCCCCATGGAATTGCCTCATCAGCTGGCTGCTCTTTGCTGCAATAAAGTCTTCTTTCTTCCTGCTCCTGGCCTCTGGTTCTCCCCTTTTTCTGAACTTCTGCACAAAATGTCAGTATATGAAGCAGGACCTTTCTTTTGTGTCTGCCATGTTATATTTGAGGGCTCAGATTGTCCAGAAATTTTTTTCCTGAACAGTTTCCCAAGAAGCCTATTTATGTCTTCTTCTCTTAGCCTCAGCTGCTGAAAAGTCTAACACACAAATAATAAAGGTTTCTGTTTCATTCTATTCCCCCTCTTAGATTACAGGGACCCCAATTCTATCAGGCTTACCTATTTGACCGTTTTTACAAGTCACACACACCTCCTCCATAGCTGTTTCTTCTGGGATGACTATTTTAGGATGCACTCCAGGCCACTGCCCCTGGAGTTTATTACTGGTCTTTAAAAAAAATATCCCAGAGTTTAAGTCACAGTTTGATTTTTGCAGTGTCTTCTTTTGAGGAAATTAAAGAATGCATGGTTCAATGTTGAGGAAGCTTTCAGTAATGGCCCTGTGCATGCACGCTCGGTCGATTCAGTCATGTCTGACTCTGTGAACCCTATGAACTGTAGCCTGCCAGGCCCTTCTGTCCAGGCAAGAATATTGGAGTAGGTAGCCGTGCCCTCCTCCAGGGGATCTTCCCAACTCATGTCTCCTGCTTCAGTAGGCGGGCTCATTACCATTAGCACTGGCCCTACTTAGGAAGAAAACAGAGTTAAGTCTCTAAGCAGCAAATGCCTGAGCACATTTCTTAGATAATCCCAAGAGTCTCTCTGCAGGAACAACATGTCAATTATTGGCTCCTGGGGAATTTCTTGATCTAAATATATGCTGGGTGTGTGTAGAGATATGGCTTTCAAAACCCCTTTGTGACTTTAATGCTCATGTAAATTGTGCCCCTATGTTATATCTCAAGAAGCCCTGGATTCTGCAAAGTAAAGATATAAACTGGACTAAAAATGATCCTAGGTTATGTGTTTAAATCTGTATTTCTGTGTTTTTATGTATGTACTTTGAAAATAACCTTATGTCTACTATCTTGCAATTTCCTTGAGGACAGTGATTGAATTTACTCTTTAACAGATTTCTGTCCTCCCTGTCAGCCTACTAGGTCCCTGATGTAAAGTTATACACCTGAGGCAATGTAACTTGCTCAGCTCTGAACTGAATGATTTCTCTATGATTACTGTAAACCATTAGAAAAGCAACACAGTCATTCAAATTGGCTTTCTAGACCAAAAATGGTTTTTAAAATGAAACCATGGCCTGCAGAACTATATTCTTTAGGATTGCATCCATCATTATAAAAGGAAACCTAAAGTTCCTCTAAGAAATACAGATGCCAGGAGGAAAAAGGTTTCCAGTGATTAACTGACAGTGGAGTAGAAATGGGCATATAACCACAAGGGTAGGATTTAACTATTCCCATGTAGGTTTGAATCCCAGGTTTATGTCCTATTAGCTAGGTGTCATTGGGAATGATAAGAGTGTCTAGAACCTCTCCATTTCCCATTCTCAAAATGAGGATAATAATACTTAATTTTCAGGTTTGTTTTGAGGATTAAATAAGATGTGCCTCAAATATTGTACATAATCTTCAATCAAATTATAAGCCTCTAATAAAGTATGTCACCCACAATCAACAGATTCAGGTAGTTGACATTAGAAAATGTGAACTGGAGGCAGAAAAGTGGAGAGGATGGTATGATTTTGCTATTATGTCTACAAGACTGGTTTAATAGGTAAAATAAATTCTGAACCTAAAGATTCTAGGTATTGGACATACTTTTGATTTAAAAATCATTCATGAGTTCTAGTTTTTAAATTAAGAAAAAAAGATTAATAGAACAACTGAATGAATTTAAAAGGTAATTTTGGAAAACTGTGCTTCACCAAGGTTTGTAAAGGTAAATTCCTTTTTTCAAAAAAATTCTGATTTCAAGCTTCAGAGCTCACACTTACCTTACTTATCAATTAGTGTTCAGTTCAGTCGCTCAGTTATGTCCGACTCTTTGTGACCCCATGAACCACAACACGAAAGGCCTCTCTGTCCATCACCAACTCCCGGAGTTCACTCAAACTCATGTCCATCGAGTCGGTGATCCCATCCAGCCACCTCATTCTCTGTCGTCCCCATCTCCTCCTACCCCCAATCGCTCCCAGCATCAGAGTCTTTTCCAGTGAGTCAACTCGTCGCATGAGGTGGCCAAAGTATTGGAGTTTCAGCTTTAGCATAAGTCCCTCCAATGAATACCCAGGATTGATCTCCTCCAGAATGGACTGGTTGAATCTCCTTGCAGTCCAAGGGACTCTCAAGAGTCTTCTCCAGCACCACAGTTCAAAAGCATCAATTCTTCGGCGATCAGCTTTCTTCACAGTCCAACTCTCACATCCATACATGACCACGGGAAAAACCATAGCCTTGACTAGACGGACCTTGCAAGAGCAATTCTCTTTTCTTGTCAAAGATAATGGAAATGAATCCAGCAATCACGAAGAGTTAGCATTGCAGTGGCATTGTGTGAACTAATTCAAATTTCTAAGCTAAAACCAACTGCAAAATGTCAGACAGGGAAGATAAACCTCTGAAGTCTTGATAAAGAACATAGTAATTTGTAAATGTGTTTATGACTATACATTTTATTATTCCACTCAAGGAAAGCTGCATTAACACAATTACCTCCAATGTTCAAAAGATAGAAAATTAACACTCAGAGGTTTCACTCTAAAATAGGATTCTTTCAGTTGAACTAAAACAATGAAAGTTATTTTATCCTCTGTGTATATTAGCATTTCTGAGCTGGAAGGAATATATAAAATTCAACAAATTCTAAACCTACTGTGTAAATCCCATCTACTGAGTTCTTAATTTCAGTGTCTATATTTTTCAGTTTTAAAATTTCTGATTGATTCTTACAGTTTCCAGTTTTCTGCTGAAGTTTCTCTTCTTGTCATGTAATTTATCAAACATATTAATCAGTTATTTTAAACCTATGGCTCAATATCTGGGTCTCTAGTATGTCTATTTCTATTTCCTGATTTTTCCTTTTTAAGTATTAATAAATTGCTGTCTTTTGCCATACTAATCGGGGGCTTTCCCAATGGCACTAGCAGTAGAGAATCCACCTGAATGCAGGAGACGCGGGTTTGATTCCTGGGCCAGGAAAATCCCTTGGAGGAGGAATTGGTAACCGCTTCCAATATCCTTGCCTGGAAAATCCCATGGACAGAAGAGCCTGGTGTGCTACAGTCCATAGGGTCACAAGGGTTGAACATGACTGAGCACGGGATGAATGGATGGATGGTCATACTTAGTTGCAGTTTTATTTATTGAACACTGAGCATTGTATTTTTAAAATGGTAGAAGATACTTTGAGGTTTTAAAATATTATCTTCCTATTATACAGAGTGAAGTAAGCCAGAAAGAAAAACACCAATACAGTATACTGACTCATATATATGGAATTTAGAAAGATGGTAATGATAACCCTGTATATGAGACAGCAGAAGAGACACAGGTGTATAGAACAGTCTTTTGGACTCTGTGGGAGAGGGCGAGGGTGGCATGATTTGGGAGAATGGCATTGAAACATGTATATTATCATATGTGAAACAAAGCGCCAGTCCAGGTTCGATGCATGATACAGGATGCTCGGAGCTGGTGCACGGGGATGACCCAGAGGGAGGATAAGGGGAGGAGGGAGGTGGGAGGGGGGTTCAGGAAGGGGAACTCATGTACACCTGGGGCAGATTGATGTCAATGTATGGCAAAACCAACCAATATAATATTGGAAAATAATTAGCCTCCAATAAAAAAAATGTTATCTTCCTCCAGAAATGATCTCCTTTTGCTTCTGACAGGAGGTTAGGATAGGGCCAGATTGTCTTACTTTTGTCTGGGATTAAGATGATTTGAAGCTTGGTTTAAATTGTAGTGAGAGCTGGCACATTAACAGTTTACTCTTTTTTTATTGTGGCAAAAGACATGCAATATGAAACTCACTATATTGTTTTAAAATATATGGTCCAGTGGTATTACACGCGTTCATACTGTCATACAACCATCCTCACCAGCCATCTCTAGTACTATTTGCATCTTTCAAAAATGAAACTCTACACCAACTAAATAACAACTCCCCATAACGCCTTCTCCCCAGCTCCTGGCAATCACCATTTTACTTCTACTTTCTTTTTTCTTTTTAAACAATCTCCTCTTTTCCTACATGCACCATCCTCTGGTAACCACTATTCTACTGTCCATACTATGAGTTTTTTTAAATTCCATGCAACATTGTCTTTCTATGTCTGCCTTATTTCACATATCATAATATCCTACATGCATATCATGCATATTATGTGTATTATGTGTATCATGCATATTATCACAAATGGTAGGATGGATGTGTGTATATGTGTATGCATGTGTGTATCACATTTCCTTTATCCATTCATTTGTTGACAGACATTTAGGTTGTTTCCATGTCTTGACTATTTGTGAATAATGCTACAATGAGCACAGGAATTCAAGTATCTCTTCAAGATAGGGATTTTATTTCCTTTGAAGACATTCTCACCAGCACTTGTTATCTTTTGACTTTTTGAGAATAGGCAACTTAACAGGAATGGGGTGATATCTCTTTGTGGTTTGGATTTTCATATCCCTGATGATTAGTGATGTTTAGCAACTTTTCATGTACCTATTGGCCATTTGTATGTCTTTGCAAAAATGTCAGCTCAGGTCTGCTGTCCATTTTTTAATTAGATTATTTGAGCTGTATGAGTATTTTTGTACATTATGGATATTAAGCCCCTTATCAGATAGACGGTTTGCAAATATTTTTTCCTATTCTGTATGTTGCTTTTTCATGTTTAAAATTCTATCTTTTGTGGTACAGAAGCTTTATAGTTTGACGTACTCCTACTTATGTACTTTTGCTTTGGTTTTATCATTTGTGCTTTTGGTATGATCGTCAAAAAATAATTGCCAAGATCAATGTCAAGGAAATTACCTTTTTTTCTAAAAGTTTTACAGTTTCAGGTCTTACATTTAAGTCTTTATTTTATTTCAAGTTAATTTTTTGAGTGCAAGACAAGAATCCAGTTTCACTCTTCTACATGTGATTACCAGTTTCCCCAGAACCATTTATTGAAAAAAAAAATATTTTCCACATTGAGGATTATTGGTTCTGTTGTGAAATATTAGTTGACTGTATATTCATGAGTTCGTTTCTGGGCTCCTGATTCTATTCCATTGGTCTTATATCTGTTTTATGCCAATACCATATTGTTTTGATTACTATAGCTTTGCAATATAATTTGAAACAAGAAAGTCTGATGCCTCCAGGTCTACTCTTCTTGTTAATGATTGCTTTAGCTATTTGGGGCCTTTTGTGTTTCCATGCGAATTTTAAGATTTTTTTTCCCTATTTCTGTGAAAAATGGCATTGGAATTTTGGTAAGAATCACATTGAATCTAGAGATCACTTTGGGTAGTATGACCATTTTAATATCAATTCCTCCAATTCATGAACTCAGGATATCTTTACATTTATTTATATCTTCTTTAATTTCTTTCATCAACATTTTATAGTTTTCAGTGTCCAGATCTTTCACCTCCTTGGTTAAATTTAATCCTAACTATTTTATGCTTTTTGATACTGTTGAAAATGTGGTTCTTTTTCTTAATCTTTTTTGTATAGTTTGTCATTAGTGTTTACAAACACAACTGATTTATGTATGTTGATTTTATATCCTGTAACTTACTGAATTCATTTATCAGTTCTAACAATATCTTAGTAGAGTCTTCAGTGTCTCCTTATGTAAGATTATTTCATCTGCAAAAAGAGACAATTTTAGTTCTTCCTTTTAGTTGTGCCTTTCATTTCTTTTCCTTGTCTAATTGTTCTGGCTAGAAATTCCAGTACTCTGTTGAATTATAGTGGTGAGAATGTGCATCCTTGTCTTATTCCTGATCTTAGATGAAAAGCTTTCTGCTTTCCACCACTGAATATTATATTTGCTGTGGGCTTGTCATATTGATATACATTCTTTCTGTATCTAATTTGTTGTAAGTTTTTTATAATGAAAGGATGGTGAATTTTGTCAAATGCTTTTTCTGTATCTATATGATCATATAATTTTTATTCTTCATTTTGTTAATGTGTATATCACACTGATTGATTTTTGTGTGTTGAATTATCCATGCTTTCCAGGGATTAATCCCACTTGATCATGGTGTGCAGTTTAATGTGCCATTGAATTCGATTTGCTAATATTTTGTTGAGAAATGTTTTATCTATGTTCATCAATAATATTAGCCTATAGTTTTCTTATAGAGTCCTTGTTTGGCTTTGATACCAAGGTAATGCTGACCTAATAAAATGAGTTTGAAAAAATTCCTTTCTCTTCCATAATTTGGGAGAGTTTGAGAAAGATTGATATTAGATCTTCTTCAAATGTTTGGTATATTTTACCAGTGAAGCCATCTAATCTTGAACTTCTATTTGTTGGGAAATTTTCCGATTCAATATTACTCATAATTGGTGTGTTTAGATTTTGCATTTCTTCAGGATTCAGCCTTGGTAGGTTGTATGTTTCTAAAAACTTATCCATTTCTTCTAAGTTATCCAATATATTGGCATATAATTGTTCATAATATTCTTTTATGATCCCTTGTATGTCTGTGGTATCAGTTGTTTTTCTAGTTCCTTGAGGTGTAAAGTTAGATTGTTTATTTGAGATCATTCTTTTTTCATAATGTAGGCTTTCATCACCATAAAATTCTCTTTTAGCACTGCTTTTGGTGTATCTCACAAGTTTTGGTATGTTGTGTTTTCATTTTCATTTGTCTCAAGATATTTTTTATTTCCCTTTTGCTTTCTTCTTTCACTTATTGTTCAGGAGTTTGTAGTTTAATTTCCACACATTCTTCAATTTTCCAGCTTTTCTCCTCTTGTTGAATTCTAGTTTCATACTATAATGGTCAGAAAAGATTATTGACATGATTTCAATGTTAAATTTGTTAAGACTTGATTTTTGGTCTAATATATGATTTACCCTGGAGAATGTTTTGTGTGCACTTGAGAAGAACATGTATTCTGCTGCCATTGGATGGAATTTTTCATATATACCTGTTAGGGTCATTTGATTTAAAGTGTTGTTCATATCCTACATTTTCTTACTAATTTCTCTGTCTGGATGATCTATTCGTTATTGAAAATGGAGTCCTGAAGTTCATTATTGTTGTTTTGCTGTCTATTTCTCCTTTCAGATATATTTTATTTGTTTTATATATTTAAGTGCACCAATGTTGGGTGCATAAATGTTTACAATTTCTATATCCTCTTGAATTGATCCCTCTATCATTGTATAGTGACCTTGTTTGTCTCTTGTAATAGTTTTTGACTTAAAGTTTATTTTGTCAGATACATGTATATCTACCCTTGCTCTCTATTGGTTTGCATGTGCATGAAAGATCTTTTTCATGTCTTTATTTTCAAGTTATATGTGTCCTTAAAGCTACAGTGAGTCTCTTGTAGGCAGCATATAATTGTGTTTTACTTTTTGCTTTTAATTCCTTGACTTTCTATATTGGTTTCTGTACAGTAGGTAAAATAGTCACCTCTCCCAGTCTTAGCAGACTGGTCTTGTGTAGAAAATTAACTTTGCCAATCAACACAGCCCAAAATTCTGAGTGCCTGTCAAACCCTTCTGATTGTCAAACCTATACCACCATCTTTGTTCTTAGTGCTTCCATGAGATTAGGGGGTGCCAGGTCTCATCCAGCCCCATCACTTCATTGCAAATAGATGGGGAAATGATGGAAACAGTGACAGACTTTACTTTCTTGGGCTCCAAAATCACTGCAGATGGTGACTGCAGCCATGAAATTAAAAGATGCTTGTTCCTTGGAAGAAAAGCTATGACCAACCTAGACAGCATATTAAAAAGCAGAGACATTGCTGACAAAGGTCCGTCTAGTCAAAGCTATGGTTTTTCCAGTAGTCATGTATGGATGTGAGAGTTGGACCCTAACAAAAGCTGAGCACCAAAGAATTGATGCTTTTGAATTGTGGTGTTGGAGAAGACTCTTGAGAGTCCCTCAGACTGCAAGGAGGTCAATCCTAGAGGAAATCAGTCCTGAATATTCATTGGAAGGACTGATGCTGAAGCTGAAGCTCCAATACTTTGGCCACCTGATGATAAGAACTGACTCATTTGAAAAGACCCTGATGCTGGGAAAGATCGAAGGCAGGAGAAGAAGGACGACAGGGATGAGATGGTTGGATGGCATCACCAACTCGATGGACATGAGTTTGAGCAAGCTCCAGGAGTTGGTGATGGGCAAGGATGCCTGGCGTGCTGCAGTCCATGGGGTCACAAAGAGTCGGACACAACTGAGTAACTGAACTGAACTGAAGTCTGACTAGTTTCCTCAAAGTTAGGCCAGTGCCCACATGCCTGTTCAGGCTCCTGAAGAACAGTTAATTGCTTGCCTGGTCAGCTCCCAGATGTATGCTAATTGAAAGCTGGATCCTCAGGAAGCTGCTGAGAAGGGATATTAGGAATGCAGTCTTGCTCGTATCAAGGAGATAAGGGGAGAGAAGGCGCAGAGTGGCCTTACCTACTCAGTCTGTACAGATCCAAGGGAAATAGCTGCTGGAAGTACTTGTTGTTTAGTCATTAACTCGTGTCTAATTCTTTGCGACCCCATGGACTGTAGCCCACCAGGTTCCCCTGTCCATGGGATTTCTCAGGCATTAATACTGGAGTGGGTTGCCACTTCCTCCTCCAGGGAATCTTCCCAACCCAGAGATTGAACCCTCATCTCCTCATTGGCAGGCAGATTTTTTTACCACTGAGCAACCTGGGAAACTATATAAAACTTGTTCTCTGTGGTCCCAGGGGAATCAGAAATGCTGAGCCCTGTCAGCTCCCAGAGCTAGGTAATTTAGGAGACAGTCTTCAGGTAAAATTTGTAAAAGTTGGGATGCTAGATGTACAGACTACTTCCTTCCAGGGTAAAACTAGAGACTTGGTTTTATTGTTGGAGTGACGAGGATAAGGTAGAAGATGTATCCCAAAGCCCTTTCAGACTCCAGGTGGAGTCTAGCCAGCTCCCAGATGAAGGCTGTTTAGAGGCCTGACCCTCAGCCAGCAGATGGGGAAAATATGCAGTCAAACCCTTTCCAGGGCGAAACTGAAGCTGGGCATTTTTGCCTGCTCCCTCTGCATTGAGCCCAGGGGAATAGCTGTCGAAAGTGCCTGTGCACCCATTTAAAAACTGCTTCTTTCTTTTCTGTGGTCCTGGGGGACATGTGAATGGCAAGCCCTTTTGGATCTCTGAGTTAGGTGTTTTAGGAGCCTGTCCCTTGGTTTAAAGCTTAAGTTAGAGCATTAGATATGTAGAGAAGTTCCTCCCAGGCAGAAGCTGGAAAGATGGTTTTATTATTGTAGCAAGCTAGGGAGAGAAGACAAGGGAAGTGCCCACAAGCCCTTTCAAGCTCCAGAAGAGTACAGTCAGCTCTCAGATGCAAGCTAATTAGAAGTCTGAATCTTGGACAGCAGCTAGAAAAGTATGAAGTCAAATCACTTCTAGGGAAAAAACAGAGCTAGGCTTTGTTGCCTGTTCCCTTTGTGCTGACTTCCCTGTAGCTCAAATGGTAAAGAATCTACCTGCAAAGCTGGAGACCAGGGTTTGATCCCTGGGTCAGGAAGATCCTCTGGAGAAGGGGTCCACTCCAGTATTCTTGCCTGGAGAATCCCATGGACAGAGAAGCCTGGTCAGCTACAGTCCATGGGGCCGCAGAGTCAGACACGACTAAGTAACAAACACACACATGCACTCTGTGCTGAGCCCAGGGGGATACCTGTGAGAAATGTCCATGCATCCATTTAAAAACCACTTGTTTGTTTTCTGTTGTGATGGGGTACTTGTGAATGCCAAGTCCTTTTGGCTCTTCAGGCTAGGTTATTTGGGAGCCAATCCCTCCAGTGGCAACTATAAATGTTGGGATGCCAGATGTATAGTCAAAACCTTTCTTTCCTCAGGGAGAATCTGGGAGTTGGAGGTTCCCTCCCAATTGTAAGGCACTGTCTCAAGAGTGGGGTTTATGGTGTCAGTGTCTCAGTTCTTCCTACTTGTTTTGTTGTGGGTATTTTTTCAGTCTTCTGATGGGTATGAGTTATTTAGTTTCTGGATTTCTCTCAGAGAGAATTGATCCATCTATAGCTATATATTCAGTGCATCCATGGGAGGAGGGAAACTTAGGAGTCTCCTCTTCCGCCATCTTGCTGATATACCAGTTCACTCTTTTCCCTAAGGTACAATCTTTCAAGAGTTTCAACTGAACTCACAAGTATCTACAAGGACTTCTCCTTGTAGAGCTCTAAACTCAAGTTTTTAACCTCCAAATGCATGAGATTCCTAAAACCTCTGTTCAGTTTCTTAGCCTCTCAACTCTTGCCTTCAAACTGGCAAATGCTTTAGGGGCTCTTGACGAACCACAATTCCTTACCTATAAAATGGGACTAATACCACAGACCTTGCAATGTTGTTGGAACACTTGCATGAAACAACTTTTGTAAAACAAATAACACAATGCTTTGTACTTAATAACTGCTCAATCCATGTCACTGTTCTCTCATTTTTTTGTGGATCTCACCCTTCCTTGCAAAATGTTCAAAGAAAAACTACAATGACAGCCAGATGGCAGTTTTTCTAGACAGGATTTGAAGGGAGGGAAAGCACTATTTCAACTGTCTTTTCACAGCATCTGAAGCACAAGTACCTTATGCCTATCTTGTATGTGGAATCCAGCATCACTGTTCATCTTTTTTCAAAATAAGCCATAAAAAAACACAAGTTATTTAGAGTGAAGTACCTAATTCAGAATGCAATATTTATGAGCTAATTTGAATTTCATATGAGGAAGAATTCTAACACTTCACTTACCCTTGGAAAAATAAAAATTGGTAGCATATGCATAAATATTATTAGAGGTCAAAGGACACACATGAGCTTAGTGACACTTGTAATCAGTTCCTCTCCCTCATGAGCACAGGAAAAGGTATAAAAATACAAACACTTGGCATTACTTTATAGAACCATGGATCACATCACAGAAAATGGCTTTTTTGTTTTCTTGTTTACTTTGAGAGATAAACCTTCCTGCCCCTTCAGAAGCTGGAGACTTCTTTGCAGCAGGTATCTGAAAAGAAATGCCATAATGCAAAGAACTTCCTTTCTTAACTCCGTAAAATTGGCAACCTCAGCCTGCATGAGGGTAGCAGTAGCTCTGACACAGTTTACCATCGCCATGGATTGGGATATGAGATCAATGCTGGGCTCTTGGAGATACTTCTTTAAAAAGAGCTCTATGGAGTTATTATTCACATACAATAAACCATACCCATTTAAAGTGTACATTTCCATGAATTTTTATATATGTGTGAAGATACCACCATAATGAAGATATAGAACATTTCCACTTCCCCACCCAGAGATTCGTGTGACCATCTGTAGTCCATCTCTCCTTCTACCCTCAGGTACC